>NC_141700.1:599518258-600118258 GCF_964263255.1 Lissotriton vulgaris
CTTTTTCAATTCTCACAGATTAGTGGAGAACCATGATCAGGCACCAGTCATGGAAAAATAGCAAACTCCCACCCAGTGTGAAGCACAGCGGAAATTCCACTAAATGGAAGACAGAGCTGATGGATGACGGTTTGGAGAAGCCAAGAGAGGCCTTCAAAAGCTTTTTTCCTTAAAAATAATTGCATTCATTATTTGTGAGGGTTTTTCTTCCTTACTCCAGACGGGTATGGGCTCAATGTTCAGTATTCTAGAGACCAAGAAAAAGTCAAGTTTAGTTTTAGCTCACATGTACAGGTTTTAAGAATTAGATAGTAGCTGCAATGCAAACATGATTGAAAATAAAAGATGTAATGGCTATATTGCAAAATGTTTAAGTAAACATGACTTTATTAAATTCAATGTATGGCGCAGGGAAATGATTTTAAGACCCAGGCGTGGATTGTGTAACAGAGGAAATAATGATGCAGTGCAATGGCAATGAAAAAAGAGAATAGTGAAAATCATAAGGCCATGTTACAAAAGCGCACACAGGAGTCAACTCATGATTGGCGGTTAAGCGTTCACAGCTAAATCTGTAACTCAACAGAAAGGACAATGCGCACCGAAACAATGCTTAAGATGAAGCATTGTCAGTCTTTAAAACTTACGAACACAATTTATTTTCTAGGATGTCTATTCACGATGGCAAGATTCTTTGAGTGCTTTTTTGTCCTGGGCTGTAAGTGCTGCATCTGCTTTCATTCAGTTTCAGGGGAGTGAGAGGTTGCCATCCGATGCCGCGGAATGGAACGCTAGCTAGGTTTCTCATGGTACCCATCCAACTACATTCCTGGTAATTAACACAATCTTTGAATGTGACAGACAGTGACAAAGCGGTCACAAAATATCCATTCTTGGATTCTGGTGACCAGTGGTCTAAGTATCACCTAGCTTGTGTTTCCAGACATGGGGTAGGTTAGTTCACGAACCTACACGAGGATCTGCACTATATCATCCCTCACAAACTGTTAAACTATACCTGTGATGGACACCTTTGTTTCCCTGTTATCCTCTTGTTATACAGAGTCTGCAGCAGACTTGTACCTCTGAAACGCAACCACTCAACTCAAATGGCTGGTTTGAGGAGCATGTCTTAGCTGTTTCTCACATCACTGTGAGGCTGCACTCATCTTTTAAACCCCTTGAAGGTCAGTCAAGTCGCGATGGAAACTTCAGTGCTTGGATCTCACTACTAGAGTCCTTCTAGCCTTCCACAAAGAACGTAAATAAACATCTCTTACATATAAAAAAAAAAAAGTAAAATGAGAAAAATAAAAAAGTGATGAATGGAATGCTTTATTTAACCACAGTCACAAGTAATATATACCAGGACACATTCCAGCCCATATATTGTTTTCCCTCTGCTCACTGTGCTACTACAGGGACCAAACATATACAAAACAGTCCAGGCTGCGCGCAAAAAGATATAGTCCAACCCAAACGGTTAGTCCAGACCCAATGTTTGGAGTAACGGTTTGAGACTGGTTTCAGCCTTGATGGCCTAACTAATGAAGTGGAGCTCCAGTCCTATCGCACTGCGAGCTATGGGACTATATGGGGCATATCTTACTTATATGTGGACTCTGAGAAACCTTATAATGAGGGAAAGTTTAGCTTCAGCTCACAAAGACAGGAGTTTTTGGAATACAATAGGGCAATGAAATCACAAATTAAAATAAAAGGTACAACGGCCAAATTGATACATTATAAAGTAACCATTCTTTTTAAACGAAAGTATCAGAAGGGGAAAATAATTTAAGGGCCTAATGCAGTTTCACACATACTTTAACAGAAGGAGAAATGTGGGTCCTCCCCGATCCTTTAAGCCAACCTTGGCCTTACTCAGAAAAGATGATTGACAAAAGGGATTAGGCAAAGGGCTATTAAGAATTTGGATGGTTGGTAGGTACTAATGGTATACCAAGAGGGACAGAGAAATACCCTACCACCATTGATATCAATAAACACACAAAATTAACCTGCGTTGTCATATAAGCTCTTACCATTATTCACACTGCAAATAACGCTGTAAGAAAAAGAAAACCTTGCATGGCAGCCTTCATTAGGTTTGCCACAAGTTCCCCCTAGTGCCCGAGAGGAAGCCACAGGGACAAAACTTGTAATGCAAGCAGCTGTTTAGCCTCCTTCTGCTTTAATTAAAAATGCCTGATTGGTCTGTAGTGGGGTTTAATTGGGCATGTCTGGATTAATTAAGCTGATTAAATGCATGAATGGCTCTCCTCTAACATACTTGTAGAAGCGTTAACTATGTCAAGGTGCACCGCAGCAAGAGACACCGGGCCAGATGTATGGCCATTCCATTTTGCGAGTCGCAATTTGCTATGATTTGCGACTCACAAAATGGAATGTACAACAGTGTCTCAGTCACTGTTTCCAATTCCTAATGGGGTCGCAAATTACCTCCCTCGTCAATATTCATGAGGCAGGTCGCAATTTGGGAATGGCCAGCACTCGCAAGGATGGTGGCCTGCTGGGGGTCAGCAGACCACCAGGTCTGTGACTGTCTTTCAAAAATGCAGTTTTTTTTCTTTCTATTTTTTAAATGCAGCCCGTTTTCCTTAAAGGAAAATGGGATGCATTTAAAAAAAAGGAAAATGGGATGAATTTAAAAAAGAAAAATGAAACTTTGTGTTTCATTTTTTAAGAGTAGGCAGTGGACAGTAGGAACCACTGCCTGCTCTTAAAAAATAATTTCACATCAAGTCATAAAGGCGAAGGGGTCCCCTAGGGACCCCTTCTCGTTTGCAAGTGATTTACCTCCTACTTGAAGCAAGTGGTAAACTGAGTGTTTTGCAACTGAATATGCGGTCACAAAACAATGGTACACAACATTCTGACTCGCTATTAGGAAGGGACGCCCTTGGCACTCCCCTTCCTAACAGCGACTTTAAAACACTATTTTGGGAGTCACTGACTCGCAAAATAGCGTTTGTAAATACCAACACCCTTTTTTGTGGGCCCAAACAGGCTGATTTCCCATTTGCGACCGCAAAAAACTGTTGTATATCTGGCCCATCGACTCTGCTGGATCCAGGACTGACCCAGAAGTGCTGTTTTCTCACAAACTGGAATATTCAAATGACTTGTACTTTGAGTTCTCCGACGGCTGCAAAAGAAAGTGCTTTCTTTTAAGATCTCAAGATTCTAGAAAAGACCAAAGCTTTATGTAAGCTTTTGGGAATGGTCTAAAATACATATGCTTTGTCTGAGCTCATGGGTACCAGGAAGCAGGGCTTACCGTGCTCCATGTGCCAAGCACAGGAGCACTTGTATGGGTTAGTACAAACTTGCCTGTGCTGAATATATTTATAAAGAGGAAAGGCTGGCAAGTATGCATCAATCGTTGGTGCTACCTGCCGGAAGGCTTCACGTTTGTGGAGGCTGCACTCTGCAACACTGACAGACAGCAAAATACACTTCTCAGAGTTGCCTAAAGTCTCATGAGAGTTGGATATGGTGGCGGCCATATTGGACAGACCACAAGTGTAACTTTTCAAGGTGTCCCTGCTAAGCAATCAAGTTACAGTGTTGCTGCAGCCAGGGCCCTTGCTTCGTGGGTTTGTGTTGCAGAACATCTCTTCCTTGGGAATTTGTTTTTTTACAACCAAATTTTTATTGATTTTTCAAATGGCACAACTTAGAAAACCCAAAAGACTGCAGTGCATCAAGCCAGCAAAGATTACATAAACCACAGGCAAAATACAATGACAATCATAAGCTCACCATCTACCCCACATCTTTTGATGCCTACCAGGGCGTACCCGGGCCTCGTAGATGGGCTGCCCCTTTTAAGCACACCAATCTTACCCTTCCGCCACTCTGCCGATTTAGGAGGGGTCGGGACCTCCATTTCCAGCAATATCTCGCTTGGTCACCAACGACACTACCTGAATGAAAATGCGCTCCATCACAGGGCCACCCACATCCTCCTGCAGCTACCCTGGGAGTAAGAACATAACTGCAGCCCAAAATCACAGAAATCTCCATCCCAATCCCCTACCAGAAGGGAACTATTCTACATGGAAGAAGTCCGCAGCCGGAAAATAGCACCTGGTGCAGTTTGCCTGGAGAGCCCCGACTGCTCAGTCTAGCCCCTGTGGGGTCATGTAAGTTACATGTAAGTAGTTAAGTTGCACCAGAAAGAGGTATGTGGAAATAGTCAGTTACCGGGGGGCCATCCTAGCCCCGCGCCAGCCCGTACCCTCGAGGTATCCCACCAATGCCTGCCACAGCTGATGCAATCTGGAGAAGTGATCTGGGGAATTGGCAATCAAGGAGCAATAGCTTAAGGAGAAAGCCCCAGCCTGCAGCTTCCCCATCAGCAGTTTGGTATCGAGGGGACAGAACTCAGATAGCCACGTGTCAGGAGGGGCATTTGTTGACAGGGCATGTGACAGCTGCAAGTACTTATGGAATTGGGCGGTAGGAAAATGGTAACACCGCTGCAACTCCTGAAACACCTCTACATACGTGCCCTCCCAGACATCACCAAGATGAGTGATTCCACTCCTGTCCCAATGCACAAAGCCCTTCAGGCCCATGGTATGCTGTTGCCACATCTCTTGACATGGGGGTAAGGCCAGTAAGCTAAGGTTTCCAACCCACAAAACAAAGTGCCGCCCTCCAACACAGCAGCCTCACCTGGGTGCGATCAGGGAGGGAGTGGGGGTTGGGGGCCCATAAACCAGGCCCAACAGCCTATCTAAGCCAAGTGCGGCTAGTTCCACTTCGAAAGTAAAATCAATCCACCCCCCAGTAAACCAGCTGTTAATCCCAACCAGCTGCAAGGCCAAGTAAGAGCAATAAAGATCAGCCATGCCCTTCCCACCATGAAAGGGGGACTGTCAGCGGTTTACATAGGCCACACAAGGGCGACCGCCGGCCCAGAGGAAGGTACGGATCACCAAAGCAGGGGACTTGGAACGATCGCTGGGGAATGGATGTGGTAGGTTCAAAAAGACATACAAAAACTAGGCCAAACTCATCATTTTGAAAAAAAGCCACCCTCCTGAGGACATGCAACGGCAGACAGACCCACCTCTGCAAGTCTTACTTTATTTTAGTAACCAGGGGAGGGGGGAAGGGGGGTGGTCAGATTTAGCCTCCAGGCCAGCAATAGGGACCAATAGCGATTTAGACTTCCTGACCCTGAAGGCAGATGCCTCCCCGTAGAGCTGCAGGATCTCCAAGCACCGCGGGCCTGAGGCCTTGGGGTTTGCAAGGGATACCAGAATATAGTCTGCATACAGTGAGATATGCTCCTCAGAGCCTCCGTCCCAAGACCACCCCCGAGTACAATCAGCACAATAAATGAGGCATGCAAGAGGCTCGATCACCAAAGAAAAGAGGGGAAGGGGTCCGCTCTGCCGGGTACCCCGATGAATAGGGAAAGAAGGTGACACAGTGCCATTGACCCGAACCCAAGCAGTTGGGCTAGCATAGAAAAGACCCACAAAGGCACAAAAATGAGGCCCCGGCCCGCTCTAACACAGCTCTTAAGATGGACCATTCCATGGTGTCGAAGGCTTTATCAAAAGCAAATCTGAGGGTCAGCGAAGACTATGTGCCTGAGCGAGGGCCACCTGGACCCTACGGAGGCGGTGGCGGTGTGTGTGTGTGTGGGGGGGGGGGGTGTGCCCCGTACATGTTCGCTTAGGAAACAGATTGTTAATGCTATTTCTTCTTTAAGTTGCACAAAGAAAAATCAGATTTAAGTCAATCAATATCAGAAGGGGTAGACATATGAAGTTAGAGGTAGGTATTGTACATTTACTATGGGTTATTTTCAACTACATGCTGTTACAATGCATTTTTTACATCACGTATTTATTTACATCACATGCATTTACTTCGCATGCGATGTAAATCAAAATGTGATGTACAAAATAAGAGCCAGTCATTGAAAATGATCCTCTGCAGACTGCCATCCCTTATTGTCCTTTAGGTGGCAGCAATAACAAGCTATTTAGAAAAATAAAGATATCAAATACACCGTAAAACTAAGTTGTCGAAAAATATCTGTAGCAAATGAAATCGTATTTTTGAGTAAATTCACTGCTGACTAAGTGGACTGTTTTCCCCATTGGTACACCTTCTCCCATTTGCGACAGTAGCCCTATAAACCAAAATCCCCATCAGGGGCATAGGTACCTTTGGTGCAGCCGCGGCACCGGTGCTCAACGGACCCTGAAACTTGCGGTATTTTGCAACCCTAACAGCAGTCACAGAGGCATTACCCGTTTGTCCTTACTACGTCACTGCTCCCTTTCACGCACCCGGATGCTCGCTGTGATTGGACGCGCTCTCTAGTAAACATGTTCTTCAGCTCAGCAGGACTATGCAGCAATGCAATATACAAAGCATTGAATGTGATCTAATTTAAAATGTATTCCAATTGCAGACGCGTTTTAACAGTATGCCATGTAAGTGGGCTGTAAATCAGATAACATTAAAATGCGTTGTAGAAGCCTCAGTGTAAATGACTGTGTAGTATTTGTTTTCAGACTCAGGTTGTTGTTTTGCTAGCAGGGAAGGAGGCCCATAAGCGTGATACTGATCTTTTGCTACATGTCAGTTTTAGGAAGTCATCATCAGATCAGGAACAGGTGAGCTGGTTGCACACAGACAGCTTCAAGGTAGATCACGGTCACTGTGATGCAGTTATATGCTGAGCCTTCATGGCAGATTACTAAGGACCTCTTATTTGCCTTTAACCATCCATCCCAACCTGCAGATGTCAGGACCCGGCAGAGTGAAGAGACAAAGGAGTGAGAACCAATGTCTCGCGTATCCCATTCCCCTTTCCCCCTTCGATTCGTGTGGGCAGGGTGTATATCCTACACCTTCAAAAACAAGCATTTGCAATGCAATAGGTCTCACATTTGTGAGAAGTTCAGCTATTGGCATTGTAAATGGCAATGCCATCTATTTATCTGTTTTGATACTAAACACATAAATAAAAGGCATTGTCATTTACAATGCAAATAGCTCAAACTCTTGCAAATGCCAGACCTATTTCAATTCAAACAAGCGGCCGCCATTGTCCTGGGCTGCTTGGAAAGTGAAAGTTCACATGGCGCGCTGAATGTTGCAGGAAAGCATGTTGTGCCTGCAGAAAGAGAAACTCATGGAAAAAAATACAGATTAAATAACAAGTACAGTGTAAAAGGGCCAGTCTTCATGGGAAGTTACAAATGTAGAAAAGGCGGTACTAAGGAGGGACTAACAAGCCTATTAACTAATCAGAAGCTAGCATTTATAAAGGACAATGACAAGCCAATGACAAATATTGGCGGAGAGTGGGCGGAGCTTCAAGTCCATACTCAAATACAGAATGCCTCGCAGAGCAGCACATGCACTTCCCAGGCTCGACCTAAAAACTGCTTCCATGTATACATTCTGACAAATCTGAAGACCATAAATTGGAAAATAAAAGCTGGTCGAGCAAGATTACGAGATGGAGCAGTGATCAACATCCACAGGTTATTTGCAGCACAAACATCCAAAAACAAGAACAGTTGGATAGAGTAAACCACACAGGGTGTCTGCAAGCCTCACAGACTCTCTTCAGGGAGAATAACTGGGAAATGGGAAAGTACCAGCAGCATGGCATAAGGATCTGTGTGTGCATCAATAGAGGTGGATGTACAAGGTTCCTTTGACTTTAGCCTTTGGGTTCTGAGATCCTTGTGCTTGGAGACGCAAATCTGTATGCACTGTATCCACCAAGGCAACGCAAGACGAAACAGGAAAAACAAGTACAAAAAATCTGATATTCTAGTCCAAATGTGTACAGACACTAAAGTGTGAGAATGTTATTTACATCAATGTGGAAATAAATACTTGAATTAAACTATGAGACTAGCCATCCTTTTTAGGTCAAGCTTGGGCAGCGCATGCGCTGCTCTGCGAGGCATTCTGTATTCTAGTGTGGACTTAAAAGTTTATTATTATTATGTATGATTAATTAAAACCGTTGCATACAAGCATTTTACAATAAAATCAGTCACATTACGTTAATACAATAAAAAACTAAGAAAAAGTTTAAAAGAAACACTTTTATGTATGCGTGAAACATTTAAGATAATGTCAAAAGTGCGTGTGTCCCTTGCACAACCAGCACGGAGTCTGTTAGAAGGCAGCTCATTAGGAAATTTCTTTTTAAACTGACGAAATGATCCCTTGCGGCAAGTAGGCAACCTGTAGCAGCTATTTTTTGCATCCAGATTCCGTTGTGAGAGGCCGGTATTGTAAGGTGGCTCAAACAGTTCCCAAGGATGTAACTTTTTCAGGTTGGCTTTTCAGCTTCGTCGCAGTCAATGCAAAGAATTTTATGAGGCGGCAGTTTAGCTGTACTAAGGATGGGTTGAAGCACAGCATTACTGCCTGCCTACAAGACCCGACACTGACCTGACACCATACTGATTGAAGAATGGCTTTAGTAACATTTTCCATAGGTAATTTAACTTCTCACAGATGCATATGATGTGAATAAGGTTCTCCATGCCACTAGCGCACAAGCGACAGGGCTGGTCTCCACCCCTTCTGTGAGAAGTTGGCCTGATATATGATGTTTCCAATTCTGGAACCACCTTGTATCAGTCCAAACAATCCCTTATGGTGTCTGGTTGTAAGTCAACCTGATAGACAAGCTATCCTAGAGGTAGCATGGACTAAGCAGCCTTAAAGGCTAAACTCAAGAGGTCGTGTTAAGCGAGCTGTTTTACCAATCACAATCCTGCAATACCAAATGAAAGGACACCACACAAGTTATATATAAAAATATATGTATTTATTTCTAAAATAATCCTCTGTACTCTTTATGAGTGCAGAGGCACAAGCGTTAAAACAAAAGCACAGTTAAACATATGAAAGTTGCACAATTATGGATGAGGGCGGGTGGCCACTCAAACCATATATTAAGAAAGTGGTATAAGAGATACCAATCGAACAGTGGTTAGGCCTAGGGCCTAGGGAATCGCTGGGAGCAGTCGGGACTAGCAATGCTGAAGTCGGGAAAAGCCCGCGGGATTCGGTGCAGCGCTTAAAGCACAGGCATGCACCAATGCAAAGTCAATGGTGCGTAAAAGTTATAAAGTTATAGTTTAAGGAGACTTCCGCTTAACCTAGCAAGATGAAACTTTAGACACATACACTAGAGGTGTGTACCAGTGTGGGAACACTGGCGTTGATGAGTTACCTCACCAACAGGAAGCGGGTGCACAGGTGCGAAGTAGTGTCAGGTTTTGTCACGCTGGTTGATGGTGCTTGGAGCTGAAGATGCTGCAGGCGTCGAGTCGAGAAGTGTCCGGTGTGATCCAAGGGTGGATCGAAGTTAAAGATGATCTGAAAGCAGAGGGGACAGAGCCTGGGTCACTCAGCAGTGACCAGGCCGGAACCAGATGGAACCAGGCGATGTCGGGCGCTTTCAGGTCGCTGACGGGTCGCTTCTCTCCGCTGCCACTTGGACTCTGGGGCACAGAGGATGTCCAGGAGTGGATCACGAGCTGTCCCACGCAGGCTCTCGCTGTCGGCGGTGACGGCTTCCGGATCGGAGTCAACAACACTTGGCAAGGGCAACCCACGCAGGATTCGAAGATGGCGTTGCACTCGGACCAGGAGGGTCAGAGCGAGCGCTCCTTTTCAGGGGAGCGAGTGCAAGTCTGAAGGAACCAGATTCACAAGTTGGTTTTCAAGGTTCGTCGGCACAGGGGCCACAAGCCAACGGGCAAGTGACCGGGCCAACGCGTTGAGCCAAAAGATGCAGAAAGGCCCCACGCAGCACTCGGTGAGTGTAGAGGGGTGAGCTTCGGTGCAAGAGAGGCTCAGGGCTGGGGCTTCTCAGACCCCAATGCACAGCTTCGAGGATCACTCGTGGGCTGCACGGTCAGCGTCTCGTGGTCTTTCCAAGATGGCGTGCCCCACGCTTCAGGTCGCCTCCACGGGTCTCAGCTCTGCAGGGACTGTGGATCGGGCTGTTAGAAGGCAGGCTCGCTTGGTCTTGTCGAATTCTGTCGCTCGAGTTCCGGCGGGAACTGCAACAAAGCAAACGTCGAGGTGCTGGATGTTGCCTGTTTTCACAGGGTGGTCACTCCTTGACCACAAGGGAGATTCTTCAGTCTTCTACGTCGAGTAGGATGTCGAAGGGTCCAGAGTTTCGTTTCATAAGTTTCAGTCAGGATAATCTGAGTGCGTTGGCACTGCTCCCATTCTTATACCAATCTAGGGGGCTGGACTACCTGCTAGGTCCCCTTCTATGGGTGGGACCCAGGAAGGGGGTGGTTACACCCCTTTCCCTTTATCCAGGTCGCGCTGGGACTGGGGCTGGTGTGCCCCAGAACCGGTTTGACCGGATTATGCAAGGGGAAACCTTGTGCTCCCCAGGCAGTGTCTGGTTTCTTTCAAACCTCCCTGCTACAATCCACTATCTCCTGTCTGGGATGGTGTGACACCTCCCTGTGACAGGAAACCCTTTGTCCAGGTCTCCTTGGCTGAGTTTCAGTCAGCAGCAGGAGGTCAAACCCGTGTCTGTGGCAGAAGCATCCATTTTGTGGTGCTGAGGCTCCTTTAAAAATCAACCGCGTTTTAGCAAAGTAACATGTCGTCTCCCTCTAGAGGGGTGGAATGCTATCCCCGTCGACAGGATTGTCGAGGGGATAGTATTCCAAATTGTATGACACCTTACACGACATGTTTTGATAAAGCCAAACCAAAGTTAACATATAACCGCGAGGATTATAATGCACTTAATAGTATATGGTATGGCATTATCCCAGAACAGCTTAGGGAATTGGTCCCGACAGCTGCAGACAGGCTCAGCTCATGCTAGAGCACCATCTCACATAAAACCAAGCACTCTGCCTTCAGGATTGTTAAGGCCTGCCATAGGAGTGACTTATAGGTATATATGTGTTCAGATAGGTTTAGATATAGGCATACTATATCTAAGCAAGGGGTGATTACACCACCTTGCCCCAGCCGAGTGATCAGCCAGTTGTGTCAATTTTGGATAGCCAGCCAGGGGTGGCAAAAGATATGCTGCAGCCCCTGGTAGGCCTTGGATGCACCTATGCCCTGGGCACCTATGGTGCACTGTACAGGGGCTGATAAGGTGACCCAAGCCAATTTAGTTATGCACCTAGGGTACATGGAATCCATTTTACAGAGAGAGCAGATAGCCTGGGGCCCTGATTAGCAGGGAACCAGGCCAACTAAGTCAAAAACCAGCTAAGCACAAGGCAAAAAATCTGGGGTAACCATAGTCAGGTAGCCACCTTCTTTCCCAAGGTGGTAGAAACAAGTTAATTACTCCGACTCCCAGGCGGAGCCTCAAGAATCTTTCCATGCTCGCAATTTTTATACCTGCCTTGAGATAGGGTTGGGGTTTGAGGACATCATAGTTGTTTATTTATTTTTTTATTTTTATTTATTGTTTAATTTAGATTCCTGAGGCGGAAGCCGGGAATCAGGGGAATAATTTTAAATACTTGCTAAATACTTGCTGAAATTCTCGCTGAAACGCTGTGTTGATATACCTGGAAAACGTTGTGTTGAATTCTGGTGAAAACACGGTTTACTTTTTTATTGGAGCACAATTTTAAAACAGTTCACTTTTCCTCACTCACCTCACTTGCTCTCCACGGGTGATTATCGCGCTTCCAAGGGCTGATTCGGGCTCACTTGGTCGCGGGACAAAACACTCTGGTGCAGAGACACGGGCGCCATCTTAGGAGGAGAGGAGGTCGGCGGGCTAGTGTTGCGAGCGACTTGGGCCCACACCATATGTAAGTCCCAGAGCTACTTGCCATCATTGATAAGAATTTAGATTCCTGAGGCGGAAGCAGGGATTCAGGGGAATTATTTTAAATACTTGCTGATATTCTCGCTGAAACGCTGTGTTTAAATACCTGGGAAACGCTGTGTTGAATTCAGGTGAAAACACTGTTTACTTTTTTATTCGAGCACAATTTTAAAACAGTTCACTTTTCCTCACTCACCTCACTTGCTCTCCTCGGGTGATTATCGCGCTTCCAAGGGCCGATTCGGGCTCTCTTGGTCGCGGGACAAAACACTCGGGCGCAGAGACAAGGGCGCCATCTTTGGAGGAGAGGAGGTCGGCGGGTTAGTGTTGCGGGCAACTTGGGCCCACACCACAAAATGAAGCACGTATTTCGAACGTGCAGCGGGCGTGTCGATGGCGCGCCAGAGGCAAGCCCGTCTGCGCCCGTCCGCGCCAGTTCGGGCCCAGGGCCAGGAAGCTCTGATAATGCCCCTGTCCCAGTCCTCTCCTACTCGCGTAAGGCACTCCTCCAACTGAGAGGAAATAGATACTCTGCGTGTGTTAACTCGCTCAGCCCCGAAAATCCCCACGCACACTGTAGTTCTTGACAATTTTCAATAGTGAGGAAAAAGTCCCCAACCTACAATACAACCCGGGTGAGCATGGCTCTACTGAATTGTAGGTCGCTGCCCAGGCACACCCTAGAAATCAATCTCCTAATCCAGGATTTCAAATTGGACGTACTGTTCCTATCGGAGACCTGGCTAGCGCCAAATTCCGATCCTGACCTAGTCAGAGCCCTTCCCCCAGGATACCTGATCCAGGTCCAGAATAGGCCCATTGGCAAAGGGGGTGGAATTGCCATCATATATAAAGACCAGTTTTCCTGCAAGCTGGTGGACAGCGACATCACAGACTGTGAAAATGTTTATTTCACCATTCAGTTCTCCCCTACTAGAACTATGTCAGGTCTTCTTGTATATCGCCCTCCGGGTGCCCTGGGGCACTTTGGCAGCTCTCTTCTGGGGACAGTTGTCTCCCTAGCCACGACCTCGACCAACTTTACACTTCTGGGAGACTTAAACCTCCATTTCAATGACTCGCTAGATAAAGTGGCAAGTGAATTACTACTTGATTTAAAGTCTTACGATCTCCTGCTCAAAAGCCCTTATGCCACCAACTCTAAAGGGCACCTCCTCAATCCTATTTTCTCTAATATCCCAACTTTGGAACCTAGAGATCCACCACCTATCCCGTGGTCCGACCACTTCCTAATTCCGTTTAACTGGGAAACCATCCTAGACACTCCCCAAGCCCCGGCGACATGATGCCAAGAAAGATCATGGTCTAAACTTCCACTCGAGAACTGGACAACTATACTAGAGCAATCTGCTCCTACACATGATCCAGACCTGCTGATAGCAGACAGGAACTTTACTCTCTGGATTGAGCACTCCTTGGACTGTGCCCTCCCGAGGAAAAGAGTAGAGAAAAAAAGCAGACCCTTCAAATCCCCCTAGTATACGCCAGAACTTAGGGATCAAAGGAAATCTTGTAAAAAACTAGAACGGGTATGGAGGCGGGACTGGGCCAATAACTCGAAAGCTGCTTACAAGTCAGCCATCAGAGCCTACAAAATCTCACTCAAAGCTGCCCAGGCCGCTTTCTATGAGGAGAAAATCAGTGTCTCCTCAAACTCCTCCAGAGAGACCTTTCGGATCGTAAAGGAACTCCTGAAACTTCCAGAACCTCCCCTAGTCCCTGATACTTCAGGAGCAAGATGCAATCTTCTTGCGGATTTCTTTAAGAACAAAAGTCAAAATATTCTAATAAGTCTACCCAGTAATGACGACATGCCGGAACTCAACAATCTCAGTACCCTAAGGACTGGACCTTGTCTGGAAGCCTTCTCCCCAATTAATAGAGAGGATTTCCAAAAAACACTGGGATCAATAAAAAGTGGATCCCCAGGAGACCCGGCACCTATGCACATCATGAAATTGGTGTCTGCAATCATCACCCCTTTAGCCACCAATTTAATCAATTCCTCCTATTCGCAGGGTACCGTTCCGCCTAGTTGGAAGAAGGCCATAGTGAAAGCTTTATTGAAAAAGCCACATCTGGATTCCTGAGAGATGGCCAACTATCGACCGATCTCGTTACTGCCAGGGATTAGCAAGATAGCGGAGAAGCTGGCTAACCAGCAGCTATCTGCTTTTTTGGAAGCAGGTGAGCGGCTGGGCAGCTCCCAGACAGGCTTTCGCCCTGGTCAGGGTACAGATACCGCCCTCATAGTGGTTGTTGAAGAGGCAAGGCGGATCTTGGACTCATGAGAATCAGCAGCTGTGATTCTCCTGGATCTAAGCGCGGCCTTTGATACGGTTGACCACCGCATCCTCATCCATCGCCTTAGCAACCTGGGAGTCTCGGGATCTGCCATGGCATGGCTAGAATCCTTCCTACACTCCAGAACCTTTCGAGTCTCGGAAGGCAACATCTACTCCAAATCGACCCCTCTCCAGTGTGGTGTGCCACAGGGCTCGTCTCTGAGCCCAAAACTTTTCAAAGCATATATGGCCCCACTGGAAGACATCGTCACTCCCTTTGGGATCAAATTAGTAATCTATGCTGACGATACACAACTGGTCGTTTCACTCAATCAATCCGACCACTGCTTTGAGAACCTACGGCCTGCCTGTCAGAAATCTTTGGATGGATGAATAGATCCATGCTCAAAGTAAATGGAGACAAAACAGAGCTAATGCTCCTGGGTCATAAGACTACATCTGTTTTCAGCTCCATGTGGCCCACATGCCTGGACCAATCCCAACACCAAAAAGTGAAATCAAAAGTCTGGGGGTATGGCTTGACCAAGACCTCTCGCTCAAAACTCAAGCCAAGAAAACGGCTGGGGTGTGTTTCCGCTTACTTCGTACTGCACAAAAAATTCTACCCCTCCTTCCTCTCCACTCTAGGAGGCTTCTTGTGCAAGGTCTGATCCTCTCCAGGTTGGACTATAGTAATGCTTTATATTTGGGTGCTCCAGAAGCCACTATAAACAAATTACAACTGATTCAAAACTCGGCAGCTAAACTGCTAACTGGAACCCCAACTAAACTCTCAGCCAAACCCGCCCTCAGATCCCTTCATTGGCTGCCAATACGGGAAAGAATCAAATTCAAATCCCTATGCATTATGCACAAATCTCTCCTGGGCAAGGGCCCCCCATCCTGAGAAGCCTGGTTGGTCCCCACAAAGCTAACAGGGCACTCAGATCGGACCATCTGTACCTCGCCAACGTTCCCAGAATATCGAAAGCGCGAACAGGAGGACGTTGTTTCTCAGTCAACGCTGCGCAGCTCTGGAACTCTCTCCCCCTCAACATTCGCACTGAACCTAGTCTCCAGAAATTTCGCAAGCTTTTGAAAAACTTCCTTTTTCCCTAAGGTTCCTTCAATCCGCCTGTCCGGGTCAAATTTCTTCTCTCAGCGCTGGGACGCTTACGGGTATCCACGAGCTCTACAAATCCTATCCCATTCCCATTCCCCCATTACCAACACAGCCCAACATTAAGCTTGTTTAGATAGCGCATTCTTGTCCTCTATTGATGATATTAGTCTTGTTGTCTTGGTTACTAATTTCTTAAAGGCTGAGTTGCACATTAGTGTGTTCCAGGCGTCTGTCAAGCCTAGTGTTTTGATGGACTCGTGAAGGTACATGTTGGCGTTCAGATTTCCAGAACGTAAAAGCTCTACCCAAAGATGATTTTTTAGAGTCCCCACTTCGGCCGCTCTTACTTTATGCCAGCTTTTTACAAAAGTCCCCTTTCTTTCTGTCACCTGGTTTTGGAGACCGAATTCCAGCCTGATTTGAGCCGGTGAAACATATTTGGGAAGCTTGAAGATCGCTCGATAGGTGGTTACTATTTTGCTGTTGAGAGTTACTGCATTTATGCCCTTCAGCGATTGGCTGCCATAGTTCAGTGTGGGCTGCAGTTTTGCTCACAAGACTTTTAAAAAGCGTAAGGTCCGGCAGCTGCTTCTTTAAGGGTTTTAAGGCTAAGTAAGTCATGACTCCCTTTCTTTGCAGAGATTCTAACTGAGGCTTGAAAGAGTTCTTGTGGTCTAGCAAAACAACCGGATATTTATAGTTTTCTACTTGATCAAAGTGTTTGCTGGCCAATAACCACTTTGGGTTTGCCTTCTTGCGGTGGTTTACTGCCAAGATTTTTGATTTTTTTAAGTTCATTTCCAGAGCGTTCAGTGAGAGAATTTATAGGTTGGGTCAAGAAGGCGCTGAAGGCCAATGAGAGTCCTACTAATTAAAACTAAATCGCCGGCAATTAGCAGGTTTGTTAACGGCATGCCCCCTAGCTTCGGGGAGTATGGACTTGAAGCTCTGCCCACTCTCCGCCCATATTTTTCATTGGCTTGTGTCATTGGCGTGTGTCATTGGCGTGTGTCATGGTCCTTTGTAAATGCTGGCTTCTGATTCATTAAGAAGCCTGTTAGTCCCTCCTTAGTACCGCATTGTCTTCATTCATAACCTCCGATGAGAACTGGCCCCTTTACTTCGGTTGTTACATGGGGAGTATTTTTAAGTCTGTAATCACTATTTTCTTTAATGAGTTCCTCCTATTGCAGGCACGAAATGCTTTCCTGCAGCATTCACTGTCCAAGCAGCCCAGGACAATGGAGGCCCCTTCTTTGAAGTGAAATAGGTCTTCTTACATTTAAAAGACTTTCAGCTATTGGCATTGTAAATGACAATGCCTTTTATTTAGTGTGTTAAATATCAAACCAGTTAAATAAAGGGCATTGTCATTTACAATACCACTAGCTTAAACGCTAGCAAATGCAAGATCTTTTGCACTGCAAATGCTCGTTAAGAATGACACTGGAAACTCCGCTTCTCCCACACGGAGGGATCGGACTTCAAGTCCCAGACGGCCAGGATGCGGGGAACCATTTCTGGCGAGTTGGTAGGGCACTTGTAAGAGCTTTCGTTCTTGCAGTGCAGTAAGCACCTGGGCAAAGACCAGGCCAAGAGGAGGCCAGTCTGTGCTCATCAGCGTCTGGAGAAGGATGGGTGGGCCTCCCCCCTGATATTTTCCTCTTTTCTGCTCCTTGACTTTTAGGTACCCCTACCAGGACAGTTACCACTATGCCTAAAAGGAAATCTACAAATAACAGCAAGGAAAATCAGTTGCCAAACTCTATAGTAAGCTATATTTCAAATGCAATGGGGGCCATTAAGCAGGGCATTGGCACAGTTGAGGAATGCTTGGACACAGTAATGAAATCATCATCTGGGGGATCGCAAGACAAAAGGGCTGGGGTCTGAACTCCAAGCTAATCCTCCTACCGTACTTGCCACATCTGGAGTACTAGTTTCCTTGGAGGATGAAAAATACTCGCTTAGGTATGTTAGACTCACTTTGCTCTCCCACCAGCAAAAAGGAAACACTCTCAGCACAAGAAGGGTAAACCAGCCACTGATATTCCAACAGCTAACGAAGCTGAGGAATTAACTGGGATGGTTGGGGGTACTGTAAATCCAGTTTTAACAACTAAATTGGCTTGGATGGAAGATTGACTAAATGCTTTTATGAACACCATTTTAGGTAGGCTTGACTCCTTGGAGAACTTGGTCATTGGGCTTAGACCACTTGCCGTACCATCTATTAGATTTATGAAAATAGATGTTTGTACGTTAAATTCCAACTGAAAGGGGACCTAGTATAAATCCCATGGGCACTCATAAGTTGATACAGCCCTCGACTGGAGCGCACGCTGTTTTCCATCCTGTGGACTTGTCACAGTCCTCCCATGGCACCCTTTGGATCATCTGTGTCAACAAACTTGGTGGTGATGGGGGTTAGCTCTGCATCTGTGCATGCAATAAAATCTGTGGTAAATCACAACATATCCTTTACCTATCCTGCAATTGCCTCAAGAGGCAACACCTTATAGTATAGTAAAAGTACTTAAATGGGTTACTCCTCTGAGGTTGGACCTATCGGAGAACCATAATCAGTTGGTCAACAAGGTGGTACATTGGACTACTGGCCGGATGGGTTGTTTTGGGCAACTGCATGATCATACGGTGCAACAAGTATTATGGGTGAGGACTTGGCCTAAACCGGACAACGAGAGTATTGCCATCAATTTTTATGAATAAAATTGTACTATGCAATATACTGAAAAGGCTTAACCATCCAGTGAGTGATTACAGCAGGATTAAAGCACTGCCATTAGGCCTTTTTTTATAGACCATTAGACCGCCCATTACCCGAGCACCAACAGGTTTACACCTCTCTCACATATTGATCACCTTGATGACCGCAAAATGAGTTCCCCCTTTAAAGCTCTTTAGATTGGCCTGGTAGGGGAAGCACTACCAGGAAGCAATCATGATCCTCCTCTGGCTATACCCTCACATGCGGTTCTTGCTGCTTCTAGTGCTGCAGGTGAGACCCACATTAGCAACAGCATTGACAATCACACCAGCACAGTCTATAGATTTTCTACCTGGAATATTGCAGGTCTGGCTACCAAATTGTCCAATGCAGACTGGAGGAGTGTTATAAGGAGTTATGAGATGTTGTGGTTGCAAGAAACCTGGATAACAGCCAGTGAATATATAGATTTTTTTTAATTACTTCACTCCTGCAGGCCCTGGGAACTCAGGAAGGGCTAAAGAAGATTTGATAACATTAGCATGACTTTCATTTCCCAGTAGGGTAGTATGGACTAATCCTGAATCCCCTCATTATCAATTAATTCTGATCAACTGTTGTGCACACAATCTGTTAATGAATACATTTTTATAACAATATTTTTAACCCAAATAATCTTGCTGTAGTTAACTCCTTACAAGAGGGAGACTTTAACACATGTCACTGTCAATTGCCCGCTACTGGGTCATGTGGGTTAATGTGCTCAGAAGGGGATCACATTACACATTTTTGCCATAGTCCATAAAGAGATGCCTGTACTTTATTATTAATTAAATATATAACCCTATCTGATCTGCAATTTGGTTTCCATGCTTGCCTTGGGACTATTGAGCAGTGTTTCAATATTTACCTTTTGATAAACAAATATACAGTGGCTAAAGAAGGTAAGTTATACCTTTCCTTCATAGACCTTAGTTAGGCGTTCGATTCTGTGAATCTGAACTCTGGAATATCATGACTGAACTAGTGATGGAACTAATTATTATCAGCTTTTTGAGGGAACTCTACTCTGAGGTACCTGCCAGAGTTCGGTTTAGATACAAGGAGACAACACAGGCGTTCAGATTAGCAAGAGGTGTACGCCATGGCTGCATCCTGGCACCTTTTCTTTTTACTTTATACATTAATGGTTTGGACAAATATTTGTGTAGCCCCAATACTGATTACCCTTGGGTAGGTGAGCGCCATGTTCCGGCGTTAATGACAGAGCTCTTCTTGCATGGACCGCAATTGGCCTTCAGCACCTGTTGGATCGGTTCTGTGTATTTATGAACAAATTAGATCTGACAGTTAATCAGGGTAAGATGTACATTTTGATTTATGGATCCGAAAAAAAGAAAGTTAGTTCTTTTAATGTCAATAACAAGGAAATAAGAGCAGTCTCCTCATATCCATATTTGGGGGTTTTATTTGATGGCAGACTCAGATTGGGCCCATTGAGTATGGCTAAAGCTGCAGTCCTAGCTAGAAGCACTGAGGCTGTTTTTAGTTTTGCCTATAGACTTGGTTTAATACCAAACAGAGAGCTTATGGCAGTATACAGTTCTAAATGCCGTTCAATTGCTACTTATCTGGCTCGCTTGTGGGTCGAGAATGGCTTTATAAGAAGATTTCTGGCCTTTCTGACAACTACTTCTACGTGTATATATGCCACACTGAAGTGGGGGGGTCAAATTATATTACCAATTTGATTAAATTACAGCCGTTGTTACTGTGGCTTAAGATGTGGAGCACAAAGGAGACACTTTTCAACCGATTAGTGTTAGCTGGTGGTCTTAAATCTGATAACGGTCTAAAGATCTCTTGCCTGTTGTATATTCATAAAACTTGCAGAACCTTGAATATACCAGAACTTTTTGATAAACTGTAAACCTTTTCTACTATTCACTTCAAATCTTTGAAGGCAATTTATGTCTAATTATACTGCGGTAAGACTGCATAGCCTTTCTGAGAAATTAACAGGATCAACTTTGACATGATTTGTATTACCCCTGGTATTGAACCATATCTCATTTGGGTTACAAATAAGAATCATAGATTTCTGTTGACATGGCCGAGGCTAAATATTGTATATTTTATGGTGCCTTTTCCTGTACAGGGTACTTATTTTAAGAATGTGTCTGTCTATGTGATTGCTCCTCTTCACAAAATTCAGTGCACTTTATGCTTTTTTGCAAATTTTATTCTGCACTGAGGACGTTATATATATTGGCAGTTTTTAAACAGATGAATTTCAGACAATGTAGGGCTGCAATGGTGTTTTTACATTCTCTTCCATCACCCAGTTTTTGATTCACAGTATCATATTCCATGCAAAGTGCTATTTATTTATTTATAAAGTTTTATATAGTGCACACATGACCCATGAGGGTATCAGAGTGCTTTACTGGTGAGCAAAGTAAGAGACAAATAGGAGACAAGAGAACAGTCACATACACATGAGAAAGGTACAATCAGAGAAGAACAACAAGATGAGGAACATGACCTCCATAGAAAATTACCAGGATAGGACTCATGATCAACAAATGAATAATAGTCAAGGGTAAAATCAAGAGACAAAGGTATGATCTTAAGGCAAAAATGTGTTCATCAAAAGTGTTTTCACTTCTTTTTTGATGGAGGCGGTAGATGGATTTCCGGAGGCGGTAGACGGATTTCCGGAGGCAGAGACTTCCAAATTTTCAGGGCAATACCTGAGAAGGCTCTGTTTCATATTTTTCTTTTTGCGAAAAATCTGTGGTTTTAGCAGCAGCGAGCTGGTACTATGCAATGATCTGAATTTGCTCGATAATTCTAGCTTTTGTTATGTTATGTTATTTTATTTTGTATAGCGCACAGATGCCGCAGCTAAGAGGCGTCCCGGCGCTTTTGGAGATGAAACACACAACACAACAGAGAGGACCAGGTAACACTGAAGCTAAGCAGAGGAGAATAAATGAGTTTTTAATAGTTTCCTGAACTGAAACAAATCAGGGATGGAACGAAGTGAGGCAGGCAAAGAGTTCCTTAGTGTAGCCGCCATCACCGAAAAGGAACGTCCACCCATTCTGGACTTTTTAAAGCGAGGAATAATGGCCAAATTAGACCCTGCAGACCGAAGGGCTCTTGAGGGGACATAGTGGAGAATAGTCTGGGTGAGAATAGGAGGGGAGGCCAAATTGAGAATTTTGAAAGTAAGGCACAAAGCCTTGAACTTAATTCTTTGGCCTACTGGGAGCCAGTGGAGGTCGTGGATAGTACTGCGAGCAGAAACAAATTTAGGGAGGCCGACCAGCATCCTGGCCGCCGCGTTTTGTACCCGCTGAAGGCGGGCTAGCTCAGCTTGATTAACACCCAGAAACAGGGAGCTGGCATAGTCCAATCTGGTCAACACTAGAGCTTGGACTATGATCTGCCTGGTGTCCGCGTCAAAGAATTTAAAAATAGGCCGCAGGCACTGTAGAGCGCCAAAACAAGTTCCTGCGACACGCTTGATGTGAGGAATAAAAGACAGTCGATCATCAAGCCATACGCCCAGATTTCTGACCGGCTACAGGAGTGGGAGCAGGACCCAATTCAGGAGGCCACCATTGGTCTCCCCAGAGCGCGCTGTCCCTACCGAAGAGAATGACCTCCGTCTTGGTGGCGTTAAGTTGTAAACGATTATTCGCCATCTAGCCGGTGACAGCTTTGAGGGCTGCCTGAAAGGTGGGGGCATTCATATTGGAATCGCCATTAAGTGACACAGCCAACTGCGTGTCATCGGCGTATGACACTATTGTAAGACCAAAACTGGCAGCTACCTGCGCCAGCGGTGCAACATACAAATTAAAAAGGGTGGGGCTAAGAGCCGAACCCTGTGGAACTCCCTGCAGAATGGGGCGTGGGGCAGAAATATAGGGAGGTGTAGAAACTTTAAAGGTTTGATCCGTAAGAAATGATCGAAACCATTCAAGTGCTTGTTCTCCAACTCCTGCCTCCACGAGGCGGTGTAAAAGGATCTGGTGAGAGACCGTGTCGAAGGCGGCACTTAGATCCAATAGGATCAGTGCCGCCGTCTGACCTTGGTCTAGTATTTTCCTGATATGTTCCACCACCGCCAAGAGGGCGGTCTCGGTACTATGGCCGGCTCGAAACCCATTCTGGGAGTTGTCCAGTATGTTTGCTTCTTGCAGGTGGAAGGATAAGATCCTATTGGCGTGAGCTTCGGCTATTTTAGCCATCCAAGGAAGGAGGGAAATAGGTCGGTAATGCTCTGATTTGGAAGGATCAAGAGAAGGTTTTTTAAGGATTGGTATAATAGTGGCCTGCTTCCAAGCAGTGGGAACACTACCAGTTCTGAAAGAAAGATCAATTAAGCTCTGCATCGCCGGGTAGCAGCAATCGGCGAGATCGCGGAATTGCATGGGTCTCATAGGGTCATCCGGAGAACCAGATTTAACTTTGATCGTCAAAGTTAGGAACTCCTCTTGGGTAGGACCTGGAATGGCTAGTAGGGATTTGGAGACCAGAGGGGCACTATTAATTTCCCTGACAAAAGGCAGAGCAAACGACCTGTATATGGCCTCCACTTTTTCAACGAAGAACGAAGCCAGATCTTCGCAGTGTGTCATGGAGGCAATGAACGTGGAGGCAGTTCTTTTATTGGTGAGGTCTTTGCACACCCTAAAGATGGTCTTGGTAGGGTTTGTACTATTTTTTATCTCCTGTGAATAGAAAGCAGCCCTGGCTGAACATATGGCCCTATGATACGTCCTGGTGCAGGATCTGTAAGATGCTTTAAGATCAGTATCATAGTTTCTGCGCCAAGCACGTTCTGCTTTTTTACAAGATGATTTCAATACCCTAAGGGATTCCTCATACCAGGGACTGGGGGAGCCAGACCTAGCCTTGCTACACCTAGCTGGTATAAGGGTATCCAGAGACTGCTCAAGCCACTTGCAAAAGTCGTCATAACCACGGGAAACTTCCTCAGGAGGTTGGGGATGATGCTGCAGCAAAAGATGGTGAAAGTGCTCTAGGTTCAAGTTTCTCCATGGACGCTTAAAAATCTTAGGCAAGTTATTATTGACTGGAGGGATATTGGTAGTAATGTGCGTTTCGATCAGATAGTGATCGGTCCAGGCCATAGGCTTTGGCTGGAGCACTTCAATATTAGAGGAGATGTTCGTCAGAAAAGGATCCAACAGGTGTCCTTGTGACAAATACCTATGGGTATTGAAATGTAAGGCTTTATGAGTCATGCATGCAATTTTTTGTTGTATTCTTGCCTCATAAGGGAGCCAAGTTCAGGGATTTTAGATCCGGGGAGATGTGTTTGTTTCTTTTGTTCCGTGGCAAGTCTGTCAGCAGTGTTGAGAGGACCTTAGAGGGGTCAGCTTATATCTAGGCAGGACAAAGATAGTAGCACTTCCGTAATCCAGACTGAGAATGACTAGGGCTTGGACCGCGGATTTAAGGTCGTCCTGGGAGAAGAAGGGTTTTAATTTCCTTAAAATGCTCATCTGATAATTTGCTGCTTTGGTGGAAGTGCTGATGTGATCCAGCATGGTCCGGTATCTGTCTAGTGTAATTCCTAGAGATCTCACAGAGACTATAATGTGAGGTGAGCAGTTGAGGGCAGTTAGATTCTTCATCCATAGGTCGATGTTGAGATTGTGGTTAGATGGGGTAATGAGGAGGAATTCTGGTTTGACAGCGTTAAGTTTGGGATGGTTGCCAGTAAGCCAATTCTGAGTATTTTGTAGAGTAGTGTTGAGGAACATATTGTCTTCTAGGAAGGAGCTTTTCAGGCACAACTGGGTGTCATATGCATACATGTGATTATGAGTGTTAGAGAATGTCAAGGAGACTGTTAGAGGTTCCATGAACATGTTGGAGAGTGGGTGGTAGGGCGGGTCCCTGTGGGACCCCTAGGATGACCACAGTGGTCTTGGATAGGGATTGCTTAACCTTGACTCTTAGGGTTTTGCTATGGAAGAATGAAGTAAACCAATGTAGGATGGTCCCTGATAACCCCATCTTCCATTCAAGTAGGTTTAGTAGACTGTTGTGTTTGACAGTATCTAACACAGAAAAGTCAAGGAGGATAAGAAGGCACGATTCATTCTGATCCAGCATTTTTAATACGTCATCTAATATGTGTTTGAGTGCTGATTCCGTATTGTAACCCTGATGAAAGCCGGACTGGCATTGGTCAAAGAGTTGGAAATGATCTATGTGGTTGCAGAGTTGGATTTGAACACATTTTTCAAGAAGATTTGCTAGAGTGGGAATGTTGGAGATTGGAAGGAAATTGTTAAGGTCTGAGCTATGTGCAGTTGGTTTTTTCAAGATGGGGTTCCCTGCCCTACTCTTAGGCAGTCAGGTATATAGCCTTGGCGGAGCAAGGCATTTACGAGCTTGGTCCATAGAGGGAGAATAGAAGATTTGATCATAGTCAAGAGATTCAGAGGTAAAGGGTCGATGAAGTGATATATGGTATACATCAGAGGGTAAGTTTACAATGCCAAATTACTTTGGTATGAAATATTTTTAACCAGTAAATTTTTTAACCGTCAAATTCTATGCATTTGAATGATTTTATCTCAATATACGTTTTGTAAGAATTGTGCTTTTCTTTTCTTGATGGAATGTGAGAATGTATCTCTTTATAGCCACTCGTTTTGATCGAATAAAGAATTTTGACTGACGGACTCCTAATGTCGCCTCACCACTAAAATTAAAGGTCTAATGCATGCTCAAAAAAAATAGAAGTCTGTAGCCAGTTTAATGACATGTATGTTTTGAAGCTAAACAGATAAATACATTAAAACAAAACTTAATACAAAGCAGATCATACCTTGTTGACCCAAATCCAAACTTGGCCTTTATAAATTTGAATATATGCTCATCTGACTCAATACTTAGAATTTTCTGTAGCAAAAAAATACAAAACAAAAGCATTAGTTCCTGCAAATTGTGAAAGCTGTAATGCAGCAGCGAGTCACAGAAAAAAGAAAATATCTTTATGAATTATTCAAGGTCATCAGGGCAGGACTGTGTGGAGAACAAAGCTGAAGTGATCCGGGTCCCCCCGTTAAAAGGCTGGGGCCCTGGGCCAGAGCCCACTTTGCCAGTGCCTTAAAAAGTCTCCGACTTTTGGTTGTGTTCTACATTATGTTTGGTATACATTTTCTGAGCAAATGGATGACAAATGTTCTGTTCTTGAATAAGAAGAGTTTTGCAAATATTATGAGAAATGCACACACTTTTAATAATAAAAAGCTGAATTGACATACCTTGATAGTGATGTTAACAAGAAATGTCAAGCCCAGAACCAGTACAAAATGCAGGACAAGCTTTGCCAGTCTACTCAGAAAGTTTCCAGATTTTAGATTATGCTGAAAAGGAACACAAACGGAGTTACTTTAATCACTTGTATAATCAGCATTTGAAAAGCCAAAAATACTGTTTCCTTCCCCAATCTAAGACAATACCTTCCTGCAAAGCACTTTGAGGAAGGGTTCTCAAGTCAGTAATAGGTACTAAATCACCATTAATAAGCATACCCTCATACATACACTTATTGTGTGGCACTCTATAAGAATACATGAGTATGGGATAAAAGGGTTCCAACAGAGCAAAATACTAATGCAGTTTCCTAAATGTGTCAGGGCACCAGTTGACAGTTGACATAACCAAGGCTAAAGTTATCAATGACCACAAAACAGCACAGTAAAATGTACTACCTGACTCTTAGCAACACCAGCACTTCCAGGACATACAATGGCGCTTTAAGATACCCTACTACATAATAGGTTTGATATCCTAAGACACATGCATGGTATAATTTTCTACTTTATTAATGTGCTGATGTTTGCATTAATCAATGAATAGGCTATGAGGGTGGGATGCTTGACTTCTACTGCCACAGCTTATCCTCTGTATAATCGCTGGGCGGTACTCCAGGCCAATATGTGTACTACATTATTTTCTATTGCACATGTGTTAAGGAGGTGTACACTTGTAGTAGGAAATTAATGCAGCTATTCGCTGTTAATAATTAATCACAAGCCAGTTGGATGTTTCGGCATGCACTACTCTACTTTTGGCCTTCGTTTGGCAGTTGCTACCCACTTATTTTACTTCAAATAGTACATTTCAGTAATTTACGGATGAATGTACACGATTTCCTTTTGCCCAATGACTATTAGGAATAAAATAACTCAAACTGGGTACATAATAAGGCTATACCAAGTCACATCACAGTTCCAGGCCCTTTTAAATGGTCATGGGACTCTTCAGAGACTTGCTATATCCCTACAGCAAGAAGTACATAATCCCTCATTTATCCTAATCCAGTGTTCAGCCCTTTATGCTGCACAATAGATTTAGTTGCAAACAACTCTGTACCCTAAAAGCTGTATAAATGAATAAAATAATTAAAACATGCTTTCAATTAAGGGCTTATCACATGGGAAGCACGCAAAGTGCCCAGAGAAAGTAAAGTGACCAGCACAAAACACAGAAATAAACCAGCATAAGCTTTGTGTACTGCAGCCTAGTACCCAAGACAGTTCAAACTAAACTGAAGATCATTTTAAAAAAAGATAGAAAACATCAATATTTTCTCAAAAACCCTGAAGCTATTGAATTGTTAAGAGGTTTTTACAGAAGAAATACAACTGGTTATAATCTAAATCTCTGTAAGAATTAGTCGATTTCCATTTTTTATTATCTAGGGACACAAGGATAAAATACCTACCTGCCAGAAATAGAAGAGTGAATTTCTGCCGCAGAGACCAGAATCGAGCGGCAAAAAAATCCTAAATCATTACCTATGTGTGTAATGGACTTACTTAATGTTCATACCAGTTAGCGGCAGGTGCTTATACTTTTGAAACTACCTACACTAGCTCAGAGCTGATCTTATACAGAGTGATAAATACAAATTCAAAAATACTTTGTTTTCTGTAAATGGGAAAAGCCGTAGTAATAAACACAGTTTTAGAATCTAAACACAATAGCATATAAAACACAATGTAGATTATCACGCTATTTCTTCACAATCTGTTTTGCTGAGCTACATATCCAAATTTCGGTAATAGTTTTCTCTTTGCAACACAACATGACATGTAAGTGTACTTTTCTACAATTAAGGCTGTGTTGGGGTGGTACAATACCTGGATCTTCCTTGCTATGAATACAGACACAATAAAGCTGAGAAGTAATGAGCCAAGAATCATGGAATTGAAGAACTGTAGTAGAGCCACCAATATTAAGCTGGTTGCCTGTATGGCGTACAGCCATGTAACCTACAACGAAAATAAATCACACCAAGTTTAAGTATTGTATTACAAGGAGCATTTCCATGATGTTTAATGGGCCAAGGCTATATACATTGTATTAAGTCTTTCAGTACACCACAGTTGACCAACTTACCTCACTTTCGTCTTCAACTTTCTTGGCATCACTGGCTATCAGTGACGGGCGGTGACCCTCAACACTGGAGGAGGGTTGAGGGACAGAGAATCAAACCCAGTGGGGGGCCAAAAAGATTCTAAAAAAAATGTACTTAGCTGCGTTTCGCTCTCCATCGTCTTTTTTTCTTTCTTCTGCTCTCATGCTGCAAATGAGCAGCGCCACGATTGGCTGGAGCGGGCTGCCTCGATACTCTTGCAGGCACAGGAGGCCTGTGTCTGCTATTTACACAGCTATCTGAGACACCTAGGTGGAGAGTTTACACTGCGCCAAGACAGCCGGCCAAATTGACTTGCGAAATGTAAACTGGTTGAGTGAGCACATCTCCCCTGCTGCCAGTCAGCAGCAATGCCCCTTCATCAAACACTGCTCAGGCTGGGAGCACTGAAAAAGAACAGTAATTCATTTTATTAATATTTTATTTTTCACTTTTGCTGCACTGGCAGCAGGGGGGCAAAGCACCTCTTCCCTAATTCGGGGCCGCTGCTGCCAGCTATGCCATTAGTAAGATCGCTTGCTATTTCCAATCGATCTAACTGGATACTACCAGTTGGCAGCCCTCAAGTTGCCGTACTGGGTTCATGTTTGCTTTCGGTTGACACCATTCCCTGTGGTGACATCATCTCCTTTGAATTCCCTTACCATCTACTCTGATGACACCCAAATATTTCTCACTCCCACTGTTCTCACTCCTCATGCAATCACAGCTATTCACCAGTAAACATAACAATAACCACTTAACTGAGTTTGTCAGACTGATGCCTTACAGGTTCTTTCATCTTCAGCACCTGACTCTTTACCACTACTGATCAACGTTCCTCCAGAAATCTTGGCATTCCCTTCTCTGAATATTTCTCTGTGTTTTCTTCAATCTTACCAGTGAATTGGTATTCATTAAAAACATTGCTGCTGCAGCTTGGTATCAAGTACTGAAGATGAATGAAAGTCAACCCTTCCACATCGCAAAAGATGAGACTAATTATCTTGTTCTCAGTGAACTGGATTCTTGTAACGGTTTGTAGGCCTTCCTGTCTAGTCCTTTGCACCACTGGGCAAGGTAATAAACTTAGCCATAAGAACACGTTGTAAGCTTTGAAAGCGCACACCCACCAGTTCCTATTAGCATAAGGCTAGCTCACTCTTTGCTAAAAACAGAGCACTTCAACTACCCGGGCTTAGCACCTTATCAAAGTTCTTCTATTCTTACATGCTATGATTTAACAATAACCTACATCCCTACAATCGGTGATTCAGAATCTCTATTTTCATCTAAATCATTGTATGCTCCATCCAGATTCCAGCCCGTCCACTTACTTCACTTTCTCAGAGGAACTATTTTTCTTCCATCACAATTAGGCCAGCTCATGTGTCTAGGAACCCAAATTTGTCCTAAAATATTATGTCATAATACTGTCACGCCCAGGTTCATTCTGGCCTCTCATAGCCAGATTCCATGTAAATATGTAGATTTTGGTTATTTTATTTTTCTTCCAAGTGTATATCTGCTTGTTATTGCACAATGTGTACAACAAGAATTCAGCAGTTTTGTATTTTTGTATATATCGGGCTTCCTCTGCACCACTCATTCTCACAGACATACATACATATATGTTCACTGAAAAAACCATAGGTTTCAGGGACGTTCTAGTTAGAAATTAGCAATTAAAAAATCATAGAAATTCACTGAAAAAAACATAGGTTTCAGGGACGTTATAGTTAGTTGGATATTTCACTCATACAAAACCAGATCAATACGGCTTATGATGTCACATATTACATCATTCATGACATGGTCAGTGACATCGCTGATGGTATCTCAAATTACATCACTGATGACATCATCCACGTGGTAATCTGATACACCTCCTCACACCCTAATATAACCTATGCTACACCCCTATAAAATACAGACTACCATGTTCAAAACCATAAACATACCAATACGTCCCTGAAACCTATGTTTTTTTCCACTGACTTTCTAAGGTTTTTAAAATGCTAATTTCTAACTTTTCCTACAGAGGTAGCACATGTGCAGAAAGATAAGGAAACATGCAGAAAGAAGCAAAAGAAATGCAGAAAGACGCAATAGAAGTCTAGAAAGACGAAGAAAGGTGCAGAAAGAAGCAAGAGATATGTACAAAGAACCAACAGAGATGCAGAAAGAGGCTTTGTTGGCAAGTCACCCTGTGCCCACGTTTTGCTGACTGCTACTGGTGGTAACTGACTCTGACTAACCAGGCCCAGAGCCAGTGCTATCCTGAAAGACACTTAGAATACAGTGAAACTACCTACATACACTAGGGTACACTATGGGTTGGGGTACCCCTGTGATTGGCATGACTTCCCCTGTAAGGCCATAGTACAAAAAAGGGCAGGGGGATTAAAACTACCTCTAAGTCAGAGGTGCAGAAAGAGGCAAGAGCAGTGCAGAAAGAACCAACAGAGGTGCACAAAGAGGCAAGAGGAATGCTGAAAAAGTTAAGAGGGTGCACAAAGAGGCAAGAGAGGTACAGAAAGAGGTAGGAGGGGTGCAGAAAGGTGAAAGAGAAATCGAAGAAGAGGCAAGTGAGGTGCAGAAAAAAGCAAGAGCAGTGCAGAAACAACCAACAGAGGCGCTGAAAGGGGTGTGAAGGGTGCAGAAATAGCAAGAGAAGTGCAGACAGAGGCAACAGAGATACAGAAAGATGCAAGAGAGGTGCAGAAACAAGCACGAAAGGTGCAGGAACAGGGAACAGGGGTGCAGAAAGAGGCAAGAGAGGTGCAGAAAGAGAAAAGAGGTGCAGAAAGAGATCTGCAGAAAAAGCAACAGAGGTGCTGAAAAAGGCAAGTGAGGTACAGAAAGAGGCAAGAGAATTGCTGAAAGAAGCAACAGAGGTTTAGAAAGAAGCAAGAGAAGTGCAGAAAGATGCAAGTGAGGTGAAGCAAGAGCAGTGCAGAAAGAAGCAACAGAGGTGCTGAAAGTTGTACGAAGGGTGCAGAAAGAGACAGAAAGAAGCAACAGTGGTACAGAAAGAGGCAAGAGTGGTGCAGGAAGAGGGGTGCAGAAAGAGGGAAGAGGGGTGCAGAAAGAGGGAAGAGGGGTGCAGAAAGAACAACAGAGGTGCAATAAGATGTAAGAGGAGTGCAGCAAGAGATCGGAGAGGTGCACAAAGAGGCAAGAGAGATACAGAGGGAGGCAGGAAGGGTGCAGAAAGAAGGAAGAGAAGTGCAGAAAGAGTCTAAAGAATTGCTGAAAGAAGCAACAGAGGTTTAGAAAGAAGCAACAGAAGTGCAGGAAGAGGGGTGGGGAGAGAGGCAAGAGGGGTACAGAAAGAAGCAGGTCAGATGCAGAAAGAAACAAAAGTGCTGAAAGAAGGAACAGAGGTGCAGAAAGAGGCAAAAAGATACAGAAAGACATGAGGGGTTCAGAAAAAGGCAAGATAGGTGCAGAACAAGGGAAGAAGGGTGCAGAAAGAGGCAAGAGGGTACAGAAAGAAGCAAATGATGTGCAGAAAGAGGCAATAGACATGCAGAAAGGGGCAAGAGAAGTGCAGAAAAAGGAAGAAATGTGCAGAAAGAAACAACAGAAATGCAGAAAGAGGCAAGAGAGCCGCAGATGATAGAGGCAAGAGTACCAATTTAACAACCACATTTAGCAATAAGTAACAGGTGACCATTCTTGGTTTGTAAAGGGCCTTCCAACACGCTGTAACACTTGTCGCCTCATTTTTGGGAATGTTTGAGATAGAAACCAGGCTTTTTTTGTTCAAATCTACAGATTAGGTAGCAGATGATGAATTATGTGGCTAATGCCGACAATGTATATTTGTGCGAAATTTGGTGCAGCAAAACAGTCGCATAATTCCAGTGGCCCTGCTCATAACTCTCACTAGGTCCAGAAGTGCTCCTCAGTGATTAATTCTATTTTTGTCTCAATGAGTTCATAGTTGAGCTTCTATGGAAACAAGGAAGACTAAACCTGATATTACCACTCCACAACACAGACTACTATACCACATAATTACTCTCCATAACACATATTTGCACTCTACATAATTCCTATAAAATAAATACCCCATACTTTCTATCCACATAATTTCACTGCACAATTTACCACATGATTCCACTACACACATCGTACATCCACTCCACTCCACTCCGAAAAACATTAAAAAAACGCTTTACATTGCCAATAGCTCTAATTCTCGCAAATGCAAAACCTATAACATTGCAAACACTTCTTTAACTAGTAGTCGTGTTTGCAGAGTGGTGGAGAAAGGGTGCTGGGCTTCTGACCAGCGCTCAGGAATTCAGCTGCAAAGGACTTACAGGAGTTACCAGGAGGGCTTCTTGGCCCCCAAAGTCCCTCAGGAGTAAATTGGACTTCTTCTCCCATCCCGTAGTCTGCCAGGAGGCACTTGGGCAGAGTGGCGGAGAAAGGGGAGCATGGCCTCTGAAGACGTTTTAGCAATCTCACTGTGTGGCACTTACTGGAGGTAACAAGAGGGGTTGGTGGCCCCCAAGAACATCCTTGGGGGCCAACTCCTCCTCCTATTACCTCCAGGAAGTCTCACACAGCAGGATTGCTAAGTTGTCATAGCAGGCCACGCCCCCTTTCCCCACCACTCTGCAAAACGCACTTTCATGTGTGCACTTGGATGGGGATTTAAGTCCCCTTCGCTGCTGGGGGTCCTTTAGGGGCCAACTAGCCTACAGCTTACCTCCAGTAAGCCCCATACAGTGGGATTGCCGAGAGGTGGACAAAGGCCACGCCCCCTTTCCCCACCACTCTGCAAACGAGCCTCCTGGCGCGTTCTAAGTTGGGGTATTAAGTCCACTTCATTCCGGAGGGTCCCTGAGGGCCATGTAGCCCACCAGGTACCTTCAGTAAGCGCCACACACCTGGATTGCAGAGAATGGTCGGAGACCACGCCCCCTTTTTACACCACTCTGCAAATGCAGCTCTTGGCACACTGCTGCTCGGGGATAAAGTCCACTTGTGTCCTGAGGTCCTCAGGATAAAAAAGGACCCCATCGCCCCAAAACCAGTGTACCAAGAGGCGCGTTTGCAGAGTGTTGTAAAAGGGGCGTGGCCTCGGACCACCTCTCTGCAACGCAGCTCTGTGGCGCACACTGGAGGTACCTGGGGGCTAGTTGGCAGCAGGGACCCTCAGTATTCAAAGGGAATTAATTTACCAACTTACAAAGCGCCAGGGGGCGCGTTTGCAGAGTGGTGCAGGGAGGGGCTGGGGCCTCTGGGAGATGTCAGCTTTTTTTTATTTTTTAGAAGAGGGGCTGTATGGCCCCCTTTCTTTTACCATTTTTGGGGCCCGGGGGACCCCATCCCCCAGGGCCTGACCCCTTTTTATAAAAAAAAGAAGAAGAAAAAAACGGGAAGGGAGCTGTGTGGCCCCTCCTCCCGAGGCATATTTCGGCCCCAGGGAGCCCATCCCCCAGGGCATGGCCAGAATTATATATCTTTTTTATTTATATTTGAAGGGGGTCCACGTGCCCCCCCCGCCCTCCTAAGGCCAATTATGGTCCGGGGACCCCATCCCCCGGGGCCGGCCTTTCCTTTGAAATTATTTGTTAAATATTGGGGATGGGCGGCCCCAATGCCCCCACGGTCCCGCCGGCTTCCAGCGGAGCCGGCATTGCTTTTGCACAAGGGGAGCTGCTGACATGCAGCTTCCCTTGTGCAAAAGCAATCCTGCTTTCCTCCAGTGACGAGAGAGCAGGATTTCCTACTATCGCTTCAATGAAGCAATGCAGAGTTTGCTATGGCAGGGCAGGAGCTGTCCTCCCGCCCTGCCATAGCAAAAAACAATGTCCCGGGTGTGGGCACCCAGGGATATTGCATGAGCCAGCCCTAGGAGGTGGCAGTCCCCATGGCCATCAACGGCTCCAGGAGGGGGGCCACGTGGAGTGCCAGTATTTCCAAAGCCCCGGGGAGGTGGTGGTCCCCAGGGCATGTGCGGGGGCACTTGCCCCCCACATATCTTTTTTTTAAACAGAGCCCCCGGGTGGTTGCGGTCCCCGGGGCTGTGGGGGGGGGGGGCATGTGCCCCCCGCGTTTCATTACCAAAGCCCAAGGGCTGCGGGGGCCCACAGTGCCATCCGCATACAATTAAATAAGCCCCGGGGAGGTGGCGGTCCCCAGGGCTGAGGGGGCCGGATGTATGACCATTTTTTGCGGTCGCAAAGGGGAATTTGGCCCGTTTGCAACTGTAAAAACCGGATGCACAATGTACTAACCCTATTAGCAACTCGTAAAATAGGAGCAGCGACTCCATAGTGAGTCCATACCCCATGTATGATTGTTTTGCGACTGCAATTGCAGTCGCAAAACACTTCTCAGAAGGATGGTAAGCCACTCGCAAACTGAAAAAGTTCCCCAAGAGACCACTTTCACTTTGTGAATGGATGCGTAAATATTTTTTAAGAGCAGGCAGTGGTCCCAAGGACTACTGCCTGCCTTTAAAAAATGAAACTGAAACGTTTTTATTTTTATTTTTTAAATACATTCCGTTTTCCTTTAAGGAAAACAGGCTGCATTAAAAAAAACTGCTTTATTGACAAAGCAATCCCAGACATGGTGGTCTGCTGACCCCAGCAGGCCACCATCCCTGGGAGTGCCAGCCATTCCCAATGGGGTCGCAAATTGTGACAGCCTCATTATTATTCATTAGGCATACAATTTGCGACCCATTGGGAATAGCTAAGTGTCTGAGACACTGTTATACATTGAATTTTGCGACTTGCAAATTGCGACTCCAGTAGTCTCACTCATTCTCAGGTCTAGAAGTCCTGGAATTAGTAAACAATATTTGGACCCCATGCAGCTCTGCTTGGGTCTTCAGCAGATTAACATGCACATTTTTAGACGCTGCATTAGATATGCACTACTGCCTTCTCAAGGCATCTCCCGAACTGTGACTTCATAGATATATGCATTTCCAGGTAAATCCGAAGCTGCACCTGTGTGCACTTGTACTTGACTAATTTGAAGATTTATAAAGTGCTACTGTAGCCACAAGGGATGTCCGGAACTCATCACATCTGTAAGACCATTACACACTTGCTTCTATAGATGTCATGTATCTAGATCAACTTAGAAGAGTATATAGCCAAGCACATTTAGAATTGTACATGTAGTGGTCTGAAAGTGACTGAGGCCCATCAAAACGCTTGCAAAATGCAGGACATGCTTTCACAGTACTTCTTGGCTGTGTGCTCTCAGCAGATGTAAGGTATGGTGTACTGCAGGGCGAGCTTGTTTACTTGGCACCAGAGGGGCAAGTAAACACTCACTCACAAATTCTTCACATAGCCTGCCTCTTGCCTCTCTATTCAACATGTCTCTTCACACACTTATTTCACTTCCTACATTTATACTAAATGTATACTTTTGACATTGTCCAAGAATATAAAAATCTTCACTCTCTTGGGAATATACACATATGTACAGTATGACTCGATTCAGAGCAAAGGAAAAGACCAGATTGGCCACTTGCGTAATCATATGACTAAGCGACTGTTGGCTGCAAATAGCAAGACCTGTTGGCTTTGCCAAAACACGATTTGCATTAGCAGCCAGAAATGGAGTGAGAGAACAACAGTCCCTCAGAAAAAGGATTATTTATCTCAGTGCCCAGTAATGACTTGGAACAATCAAATAATTTACTGAAAAGAACAAATCAACCCTGTTAACTTTGAGACTAGAATAGGATGTTAACACTGCTCCGTCATAGACGGTACGGACTACTCTTTTATAGATGTGGAGTTTGTCCTGGCGCTTTTTGATTATTAACACAAACATGGTTTGAATTTGTTGTATTGCAACAAGTTTTTGATTTTTAGAATCCATATTTCCCCTCTGAGGCGGACAAATTTTGTTTTTCCATCCCTGCCTCAGATTTGCTTATTTCACCCACAATATGTAATTAATCATGTAACGACTCCTACTCATTACCTTAGACCATTTCAAAGGGCACATTTATAGGAGCTAGAACAAGAAAATATTTAATTTTAAAAAGTTGAGTGTGCCACAGTTTTAGCAAGGCAGGCACAGTGGCCTCCCTCTTTACATCAAATCTTAAACACAGTCTTAATGCGGAGTGGCACCATTGTGCAAGTGTATCATGGACAGAAATGCATGCAACAAAGAAAGGGTTCCAAGAAAACATACCTTGGCTGCAGGAAGCATATCAAGGCTATCCAGAAGAAATAAAGCGATGGCCTGCATCAGCATCACAAACTGATTGAACTGCCAAGTTAGATTGAAGATAAATGTAGCCACGAAAAGTGCAATTAATGTCAGTTTCTGAAAAAAGAAAGTCAGCACCATTTACCTGATTTTTAGAACAGCAGGCTCCAAAACGTAGGTAACAAATTATGAAAAAAGTACAAATCATAAGAGATTACCTAACTGTCTAAACAATTCTACCATTTGATGCATCCGTCAAGACTTTTGGAAGGGGTCTACAGGCTACAACTTTAGTACAATTTAGTGAATATTCCATTGAACAGAATGCTTCCTGTTAAAGGCTTTAATCTTCTGCTTTTCACATTTCTAGCCCAGGATGTTTGGTTAGGTTAATTGCTTGGTTTTGTCTGATTATGTTGCGTGAGGTTAGGTTAAAGGATATCTGTAAAGACAATTACTTGGCCTCTTGGTGCAGACATCTGTCTAGGGTTGTGATTCATCAAACAGAGGTTCCCCACAGTCTCTAATATGAGATGTTTTGCTCCTGATCTGTGTTCTAATGGTAACATTTCACTCTGAATTCTTGTTCTACTGTCTCCTTGTAGTTTCAAAAGATTTGTCCCTTTTTTGCATCATTTCAATTGTTCTTGGATGTTCCCTCCTTGTGGTTGTGTCTGATATTTCCTGGCCGAAAGTCTCTCGGCTGAGAGAGTCACTCTGTTCCAGTGTCCCATCTGCCCATATATCCACAAGTCCTTGTTTAGCTGTATAACCAGGGCAATGTTTGAGAGGTTCTCTTCTGCAAGGGTCTACCGTTTCCTGGTAACCTATCCCTAAAGAGTTATTGTCATTGAAGCTCTATATCAAAAGCTCCCTTTGATAAATGAATGAATGTAAACAGACAAGTGGGCAGAGTCACATAATCAGACAGACATGGACCTTCCAGGTAAAGCCCCGCAAAAGAAAGCCCAACTCTGCAACCAATGAGAGGTAGCTTGCCTGTTTCTGCCAGGAGAGGTAATTCTGCAGCCTGAGACATGTGAGAAGCAGCTTTGCTTTCTGTGCTGATCAATATATCAATCAGCTGACTGAGGGATTGATCTGGGATAACTGCTGCCTGTGACATGTGAGGGGTAAGAATAGGTGACGTTACAACGTATGCCATTACATCGCATGCCATTGCAACCCCAACATTTACATCGACTTTCAGTCGGGGGAGCGCTGGAAGTTAGAACAGATTAATTTTCTATTGCAACTCCAGTGTGTGCGACAGTAGGGAATGTTTTGGAGTTAAATCAAACACCTTCTACCCACTGCTGCACACCTTTTTTGTTGCAACGCCATGCGATATAATGGCATTCGTTGTAACAGTTGTGTAGTAAAGGCTGTTTCCCGAGAGGCAGAGTTGTTTAGAATGTAGCAAGTGAGGAATAGTTTTGCTGACTGGAGAGCTATGTTATTCTGCATGTGTACTCCACATGGGACATTGTTTCATCTCCTTATTCATATCTCCTGAAAGCTACTGTCGATACAAAACCATACAGGGGTTGAGCACACACTAATACCAACAATAAAAGTCGATAATGCGAGGGGAAAAGGGCAACCTCACTGGTTGCTAAGTGTCCAAAAAAAGAAAAATGAAAGGTCAGGTAAGTAGGAGAAGAGTAAATCTTTCGATTGGTAATTACTACTGTAACATATATTGCTCACAGAAGAAATTAAATATTCACACATCAAATGAGCCCATTAGCACATGAAATGCCTATGCTCCCCTGCTCCGACGTTCTTTGTGCCAGACCATGGGAACATAGGCAGCGACGTTCACATCGTCCTGCACAGAGTGGTCTGTTCTGTGTCCGCATCATCTCTGGTTTGTTGACTGCCTCTCAGTCTGTCTCCGACATGATTTTATCCCTTGGCAAATTTTGGGACAAATTTGTTTGGGCAGTATCTGGTTTCTTGAAACAACTGTGCAGCACATCTAACTATTAGGCAGTGGGTTGGTCTTTTTATGTTGTGGCAAGGTAACCTGTTGGCAGTACAAAACATTTGTAAATAGATCAAATTCATTTTGAATTTACTATGAAAGGGAGCACCACCCTCTGGGCTGTCAAAGTCATCTATTTTATCATTGCGTGTTTCTACTACTACTACAGAGAGCGTGTTTCTTCTACTACTACAGAGAGCTCCGCTCATCTTCTCAATCCCTTCTACAGGTACCCCGCTACAAGCGAAAAAAGTGGGGAGGGGCCAATTTCTCATTTTTGGCACCCACCTTCTGGAATTCCCTCCCCGACCATCTGCGGTCGACCAAACATTACTCCCTCTTTCGTAAGAGTTTGAAAACCTTTTTGTTTAATCAGGCTTTCCCGCAGTAATCCATCTATTGCTTCGCTCCTGCTTAACTATGCCTTCAAAGCGCCAAGAAACCGTCTGGTGAACGCTGCGCTCTACAAGTATTTTAAATTCAAATTCAAATACTAATGAATTAAACGTAGGTTGCAGCCATATTACTTGGTTGGATGGGTTTGTCTTTATACCATACTACCAGCCTAGCACGGTTCAAGTCTCAGTTATCACTGTTGGCACTAAACTGCACCTCACCCAAACAGTGTCATAAAATTCCTGTGCTGAAGTGAAGTTGAGTTTTGTGCATTTGTGAGGGTGAAACTAGGCACTGGCCAAAGACATATTAATCTTGTAACTATAGATACACACACCACAGACTGTAGTGAATAAAACCAAAACTGAGCTTGGTTACATACGAAGGGCACCTTCAGGGGTAGGAGCAATGCTTAAAAAGGCATTGTTATGGGAATTGGTCTCCCAAAAGGTGTGTAGTGGTCTTCAATTTGAGTTAAATGGAGAGCTTTTTTCAGAAGTCTCTTCCTGCTTTAAAAAAATATTAGTCTATAAGAATGTGTACAATGTTTTACATTGATTTGCTATTGTTACTGGATCATGTTTGGGACATTTTGTCCTATTTGTGGCTTTGTTCATGTGGGTCAAACAGAATAAATCTTGCAAGCGAGAAGTTTCTTTGATGATCCCTGAATAGGCGAGTGGTGACATAGTGGATGTTGTGGATGTAGCCCATAGACTACAGATCATGGGAAGCTTTTAAACAAATCCATGTTTTTGTGTTTTGTGTACCGCCTGGCTTGAAAGAAGACTTTGAACAAGGAACATTTGGGAGATAAGTTGAACTTCCTTGCTTCTTAGGCCACATTGCCTTTCTTGGCAGCTTTATTGTTTGGGTTCATGAATTCTTTCCACCATAGGTCAAGCAGATTTGAGCGCACGCAATGGTGCGCCCTTACCCGTTAATGGCTACTATCTGCCGAAGACCGCAGTCTTTCAGTTACGATGGGAACATGATTGGCACAACTTGAAGAGCCTGGTTGGAATTTGCTCGTTTTGCACAATGTTATTTTCTGTACTCCCCACTGCTGCCAGTTTGCTGCAATCTGTAGCTCCTCCCAACGCCTTATTGGGAGAGATTTATAAGGGTCCTCATCAGGGCAACAAAGTAAAGGGTCGAAACGTCGACATATGAACTAGTGGACTGATATGATTTATCATGATACATGTACTGTACTCTACTTTTGATTCTTGTTAAGAATCTTCAACTTTTTCCATCCCTAGATAAAAATGTACACATATGTTGTATATATATATATTTCTGCACAGCACCAACACACAACATTTTCCATTGAGGACACGATCACTGCATCCTTTTTTTGGTTTGGAGCCTCTGCAATGTGATATACTGAATTAAAGTAAATGTCTGACTCTAACCGTATGTTTTTGAATCGTGAACACTTGGCCTAGGAGATTAGGCCCAAACCTCTTACGAAGGGAACCATTGCCTTTTTCTTGCATTTACCTAATTTGGCACCTAAGTCTCACTTACACTTAAAGAACACTGGGGTTCCTATGGGGCTAATATTTCCTGCAGGAACATGAGGTCATTATCATTGGCACAAGCTGTGAAGCCTTCTCACAAGACCAGTTATATTCGAGGAGAACATTTTTATTGTAGGATTGCTGTCAACGTATAGTGAGAATTGTGATTTAAGTCAGGAGTCTTTGCCAATAAGTTGTTCATAGTAATACCTATAGATGTTCTTTCTTTGATAATAAAAGGTTTATGTGTATCTATATGTTAGCTCAGAAGGATGCCATATCTATTACCCTATTGAAGTAACTATCCATATTGGATGCCCTCCCATTAAAAGATTAAAGAGGCTATCCAGCTCCAGCATTATCTTCAAAGACACCCTGGTTCTCCCGAGATTAATTAGCATGACAAACTGGCACCCTGGTATAAATTAGGCCTTCTCCCTTATTTTGGGGTTCGCCGGTAGGAAGGTGCTTGCCAGTCCTCTTAAACATGCACAGAAATTGCCAAATAATTTCTCTTTCACCTGCTCCACTCAACATATCACATATGAGATTGTGGGTGTAGAACTTCCCTACACACCTGTGATCAGCATAATGTGTGGGGGTTCGAGGCATGCAGAACAGTGTATTTTCATTCTGCTCTTTTATGTTATTAGACAGTCTGCAGACCCTTGGCTTACTCTTGCTTGGAACGATTTCCATGGCATTATGGTCAAACCTGTTGTAAGTGCTCTACTAGAGCACTTGCTGGGGAGATTGGTTTCCCGGGCTGAAGCTGATTACAAGGTCTGCAGTCATCCACAGTTATCTCAATCTTACTGTAACCTGGCTACACAGCCTGACTGTGCTTCCCATTAGAGTGCTGCAGAGCCTACAAGCCCAGTTGCTTTAAATGGTACAATGGCTACAAACCAAGACCTCTGTGTTTCCCTCGCCTTTGGTCTCAAAAGTCTATGATGGTGGGACTAGTCTGGCTGAGGATTTAGGATTTCAGCATGTTGGCAGGGCACTGACTGATAGGCCTAGGTGGGCATCTGCAGGGGAGAATTGTGGGGGCTGTCTGCTGGGAGTAGGATCCTTAGGTGAAAAGCCTGAGAAGGTAAGGCCAGAAGATTGAAAGAGGGTATGGGGGCAGAGGATTGAGAGTCAGAAGGAGGGGGTTCGGAGGGAGTGTGAGGTCTAGACGTACCATGGCCATAGATGTGACTCCTACGTAATACTGCGCAATGGGGTGGCATCATACTGACAAATCTGGGAGCAGAAATCCTCACACTTAAAAACTGGCCAATGGAAAAGGGGATTTTTAGACAACGATTGAATCCAACATAAAAGTGACGGCTCCCTAAACAATAATGAGAATGTGGAAACGGTGCGGTCTCATTTAATGCTCACTAACGCAAGAAGTCAAAGATGTGACAAATTAATAGTTACAGACCCTCAACTGGGAATAACCTGCACAATTCTGGTAAACACTAAGGTAGGAGGATGCATTACAATATAGGGATGGTGCAGGAGGGCTTTTAAAACGGCAGAGGTAGGAAATATCAAATACAGACTGATGCAAAGGGCATTCTTCCTGATAATACGGTCTGATTTTGCACATAAATTTGGATGAGGCAGGAATTTCTGATATCCTGGGAGGACCTTTTCTAATAACGAATACCCACATGCAGCTAGACCTATCGTCCAGATAATTTCTTTATGACGAATTAGGCGGTTTCAATAAGCAAGCATTAGCTTGATTTTTGTAAAACTTTGCATGGTGATCAAACAAGGATGGGTCCCAAGGCTGGTAAAGGACACATCTATAAAGCCTTGGTTGCGCTGCAGGGGCCTGCTAACCCACCTCACTACCATGCCAATCTAGCATACACAAGATGTCAACCTGTGAAGGAAGAGCGTACTTGAATTTGGAAGCTTTCAAAAGTCTGGGACCGTGGACGACAAAGGCCTAGAAAATGGTTTTGAAACCCAAAAAGAGGGGAATGGATGGGACAATTTAGATGTTAATGTTAATTGTGAAAATGTATGCAATTAAGGACTTTCACCAAAGAAGGCAGCTGTGGAGGGCATGCTCAGTGTGGTGCTGTGACCTGTAGACTGAGAGGTGCATTGTTATGGGATGGTGGCAAATCCAGTACCATCAATTTATAGGAGAGTTGGGTAATCTGTCTAGGCGCCCAGACAAGCATCAAGGACCGAATATAAGCCCTGCCAGCCAGTTTAAGTGCCACAGCTCCGACCTACACAATAGGGCGCAGGGGAGAATATGTATTGGCAGTGAACTGTGAGCAGCAGAGACTGCCCCCTCCCTTACAAGCAGAAGAGAAGACGCCGCCCCCATGCAGGCCCATGTGCCAGCAGCAGTAAGTCTCTAACTGCAGAGGCCAGAGGAAGAAATGAGTTGGGTCTACAGTCCTCGTCGGAAACTTGAACTGGCAGAGACCATTTCCGTCATTCTGAGGATCTAGGTAGAGTATCAGCAGGATAAAGAAGCAACTTAAGTAAGCAGAAGCCACCTAACGCACTGCATAAAATGTCACTGGCGCCTCCTAGAAGCAAGAGACAAGAGGGTTCTGTGCAGAGGGTGCACAAAGAGCAAGTCCTGGAACTGAATGAAAGGAAGCAAAATGTGAGCTTCAATACTGAGAGTTTTAGGAGGAGGTAATAAGGCAGAATATGCCTCATTCCTACTCATGCGAAATGTGACAGTGCATGCCCCGCTAACACAAAAGATAACACCAGACTTCAATCTACAATTTATTTTGGACACAAAGACGGGAACATGCCCCATCCAGTCGATGCAGCCAGAATGGTGGAGAAAAAACCCAATATGCAAATCCTTACCAAAGAAGATCTGGGACTTGTCTGGCTGAAAGTAGGTCTGATCTTTAAAAATCAATTACTGAAATTCTCACGAATCTGACAGCATACATCGAAAGAGAGGTTTCTGAGATCAAGGCTGATCTGCAAAATATAGATAATAGACTGGAGATGCAGTGACCCAGCTACTCAATACTGCGGAGTCATACCACCTAGTTACCACTATCATTTGTCACCTGAAATCTTAGACTAAATGGCTATTTGCAAAATGTGCAGATTTCAAACAGATCCTGGGGGAATAAGATCCGTATCGGTAATATTGAGAAGGCAACAAAAGGTGTTGACACTATCATGCGTGTGGTGCAGTTCTTCAGAGCCATCCCTGTTTGAGGAACCAGATTTTCATACTAGCATCGATAGAGCCCAGAGTATGCAGGCAACAAAGGCACAAAAAGGGAGTGGCCAAGGGAGATCGTAGTCAAGATTATTAGTTATCAACTCAAATGCATACACTGCTCATTGAGAATGATTTTACTGTGACATCTTCCTGCTATAGTACCTGGTGGCAGCAATGCAACAAAAACACTAATATATAAGGTTATTCAGGACCTGGTCAAGAGACCGATTTACAACAGATGGATTATGCCAAAAGGCCGACAGTTTAAATGGAAAGTAACAGAAACCGCCTTCCTATCACCAAGAGAGGGTAGGGTCCTGCTGAACCTCCAGGCTAACGATGAGTGGACTCTCACAGGTGGATGACCCCCCCCCCCCCCCCCCCGCCCCCCCCTGCATCCCAAGGCTACTCATGAACCTACGTAAAGCAGCTAATCTAACCTGCAATGAAAGGGAGTAGCCAGCAAGGGAAAGAAACTCTCCAGAGACTAGATCTATAGGAGAGACATTTCTTAATCCATGCCTCTTTGGGATACAAGGAAGGTGAAAAATAATACTTAGCCCCCCTACAGACGGGTCTCAGAGAGGACAACAGGGGAAAAAGGCCTACAAGTTTTGACATTGACACTGTAACTCATTTATGCCCAGGTCAGATGTCATTTAAAACACCAACACCTAATGAAATGTAAATAAATAAGGGTCCAGGACAATCCAAGAGGGTAGAAAAGATTAACAAGGGCACCTAAAACTAAAACTGAACCCACTAAAAGGGCACCAGATACAAAGATCAAGTGTTGTTGGAACTGAAATCTCTTCTCACTAGACGATCGTTCATCCTAGTTAAATTTTTTATTTAATTTACCTATTTGTTTGAGAAGAAGCCTTTCTGCTCGTTTATAAGAGCGTCACCCAAATCTCCATGAAAGTATTTCTTAGAGAAAATCAACTGTTGGGCTAACAACTAAACTGAAAGTTTTATGCTAATTTCTTTGAATATGAGGGGTCTAAGCTCCAACGAAACTGGAAACAGAGCTATTTCCTGCACCATAATTAATACATAATTTTCATCCAGGAATTTAATATGTTGAGATAGGACCAATTTAGAACGAAGATTGGTGGCCATTTTATGGAACAGACATTTAATAAAAAGGGTATGGAATATGCTACTTATCAGTATGCATCTGTTTTTGGCATAGAGGGCTGCAGAGTGGTACATTATGAATAGATCGCCATCTGGTGTTGGGCTCGGATGATTGCACTTTGTTTTTCTCTTGGAGAGTCTTTTGTAGATTGGTGACTCCTCCTTTGGTTGCTAGTGCGCATGGGCATCGGCTCCATCCTTAGATTGTTTTGCCATAGTAGGGTTAGATGGAGTAGTATGATAGAATACAGATCGAAATGCCCCTGTAAGTGTATCTAAATAAGATATTGTTGGAACAGACACAGGTTTCCGGGGAGGCTGGGAGGGCATGTACCACTCTGCAGCCCTCTATGCCAAGAACAGATGCATACTGGTAAGTAGCATATTCCGTTCGAGGAATATGGGCTGCAGATGGTAAATTATGAATAGACTATACAGCAGTTCTCTCCCTAGCGGTGGTCGCCCGTGTCTGTTGCAACAGTCTGAAATAAAGTCTTTAATACAGCTTGTCCCACTCTAGCTTGTTGTGTTGTGTGCACATTTACACAATAGTGCTTTGTGAAGGTATGCGGTGTAACCCAGGTAGCTGCTTTGCATATGTCATCTAGTGGAATGTTTCCCAAGAATGCCATAGATGCTCCTAGCTTACGTGTAGAGTGAGCTCTAGGAGGAACAGTTAATGTCCTCTTTGCTTTTAAGTAACGTATTTGTATACATTTTACAATCCATCTGGCAATGCCTGCTTTTGAGATGGGATTGCCCTTATGCGTAGGAGAAAACGCTACAAATAGCTGTTTTGTCCTTCCATGAAAGCTTTAATTGCTGGTACTTTAAACAGGGAAAGATGTTGCCTGTTTTGTAGGTACGCCGCTATAGCTGCGAGATGAACTCTGATAGAGGTATATGCTAAGTTACATTGCTGCAAGTGTAGTATATAGCAAATAATCTGTTTAGTGGATGCATCCAGAGGGTTGATGTGATTACTGTTACAGTGTACAGCAAACCTTTTCCATTTTGCTGCATAGCATGCTCTGGTGGTAGGACGTCTTGCTTGTTTAATGATTTCCATACATTCTGGAGGTAAATCTAAATATCCAAACTCTATGACCTCAGGAGCCAGATCGCTAGGTTCAATTGTTTGGGATCTGGGTGCATTATTTCTCCATGGTTCTGTGTAAGGTCCATGGGTAATAATCGTAGCTTTTGATGTGGCACCTGTGAGAGTTGTAGTAGCGTGGTGAACCACGGCTGTCTTGCCCACGTGGGTGCTACTAGTATCATTGTCATTGAGTGCTGTTGCAGTTTCCGAACCACTAACGGAATTAGTGGGAGAGGGGGAAAAGCGTAAGCAAATTTGTTGGACCAATTTATCCATAGTGCATTGCCCTGGGACCGGTGGTGTGGGTACCTGGATGCGAAGTTTTGGCATTTTGCGTTCTGATGATTGGCAAACAGATCTATCTCTGGTTGCCCCCATCTTTGGAAGAATGGCTGCAGTATTTGGTCGTGCAGCTTCCATTCGTGTACTTGTTCTGACTCTCTGCTTAGGATGTCTGCTATCTGATTTTTAACTCCTGGTAGGTGTTCTGCTAACAGATAGATCTTTTGAGGAATGGCCCATCTCCAAATGTCCTGTGCTAGTCTGGATAGTTGGAGAGTGTGTGTCCCCCCCTGTTTTTGAATATAATACATTGCAGTCATGTTGTCTGTTCTGATCAGGACTGCCTTGTTGGTTATTTGCATTTGGAAAGCTTTTAGTGCTAGAAATACTGCTAGTAGTTCTAAGTAGTTGATGTGCAGTTTTTTTTGCTGCACACTCCATTTCCCCTGCACTGTGTATTTGTCCATGTGCGCTCCCCATCCGAAGAGCGATGCGTCCGCGGTCAGTATCACTTGTGGAATCGGTTCTAGGAACGACCGTCCCTTGGAAATGTTTGTTGTGTTCCACCACTTCAGAGAGCGATGCGTACGGTCGTCCACCAACACCAGATCTGTAATCTGACCTTGAGCCTGATTCCACTGTGTCGCTAGACACTCCTGTAGTGGACGCATTTGTAGTCTGGCATGTGGTATTAGCAGTATGCAGGAGGACATCATGCCTAACAGCTGCATAAACACTCGTGCTGGTAGGGAGTGTTGTGGTTGAAATCTTTGTATCAACTTGACCATTGTCTGTATCCTGATTAGATTGGGGTATGCTTTGCCTCTTTCTGTGTCTATAGTAGTCCCCAGGTATTGTTGAATTTTGTTTGGTTGTAGGTGTGATTTTTTGTAGTTCACCGTAAACCCTAGGTGGTGCAGCAATTGAATGGTCTTCTGTGTGTTGTGAAGGCATTCTTCTTGTGACTTGGCCTTTATTAGCCAATCGTCCAAGAAAGGGAAGACACGTATTTGTTGTTTTCTTAGGTGTGCTGCCACCACAGCTAGGCATTTTGTGAACACTCTTGGTGCCGTTGTGACCCCGAACGGAAGGACTTTCAATTGATAATGTTGTCCTTCCACTACAAACCTTAGGTATTTCCTGTGGGCTTTGTGAATTGGGATGTGAAAGTAAGCGTCTTTTAGATCCAGTGTAGAAAGAAAGTCCCCTTTCTTCAGTAAAGGAAGTACTTGTTGGAGCGTGACCATGTGGAAATGTTCTGAATTTATGTATGCATTGAGAGGTCTGAGGTCCAAGATTGGTCTTAGAGACCCGTCTTTTTTGGGGATTAGGAAGTATAGAGAGTATACTCCTGTCCCTTGTTGATGTTTTGGAACCTTCTCTATGGCATGCTTTTGTAGCAGTGATAGTACTTCTTCTTTTAACAATGTCAGATGGTCTTGACTCATTGGACGCTGTTTGGGGGGGATGTTTGGTGGGGTAGCTGTGAGTTCTAGGCAATAACCATGTTGGATAATTTGTCTCACCCACTTGTCTGATGTGATGTTTTCCCAGACAGGTAGGAACTGTGCTAGACGTCCCCCGACCGGTGTTATGTGGTCTGGGGGAAGCTGTATTAAGTCACTATTTTGGGGTTGGGGAGTTGCGGTTGTTATTATTTCCGCAACCTCTACCCTTGTTGTTGTTACCTCTGTAACTGCCTCTTGAATTATCTCTGGGTGACGTTGGCGTAAAAGAGGTGGATTACTGACTTGTTCCTGTACTTTTTGAGCCCTCTCTATAGGTGGATCTACGAAAGGAACCCCTTTGTGTTGGCGGTTGTAATGCTCCCATTGACTTAGCCGTTTCTGTGTCCTTTTTCATTTTTTCTAAGGTCTCGTCTGTGCTTCAGCCGAAAAGTGTGTTCTGATCAAAGGGTTGGTTCAATAAGGATGTTTGTACTTCTTGTTTGAACCCTGAGACCCTAAGCCATGCATGTCTCCTTAACATGATACTGGTGTTGATGGATCTTGCTGCAGTGTCTGCCGCATCCAGGGCGCACTTAATGGAAGTGTTAGTTATTATCTTTCCTTCTTGTATTAGCTGATCTGCTCTCTTCTGATGTTCTTTAGGAAGATGTGTGATGAGTTTTTCTAACTCATCATAATGTGCCCTGTCATAACGTGCAAGTAGCGCTTGTGTATTGGCTATGCGCCAGCTATTTGCCGCTTGTGATGCTACTCTCTTGCCTGATGCATCTATTAATTTTGACTCCTTATCAGGTGGAGGGGCTTCTCCTGTAGATAATGAGTTCGCTCTTTTGCGAGCGTTTGAAACTACAAGCGAGTCCAGGGGTACCTGCCCCTTGATAAATATTGGGTCCTTTGGAGCTGCCTTATATTTTTTATCAATTCTTGGGTTTAACACCCTAGCCCTCACTGGGTCTTTGAATATGTCTGCTGTGTGACTGAGAAGACCCTTCAGCATAGGTAGAGTACCTGATGTTCTTTGTGCAGTAGGTAATGTCTCTAATAGGAAATCCTCTACCTGAGGTTCTGTATGTAGATCTACCTTATGATATTTTGCTGCCCTATTAATGAGCTGTACAAACCCTGTGTTATCATCAGGTGGTGAAGGCTTTGAGGGATATAACTCTGGGTCGTTGTCATCATCTGACCCTGCGTCATAATGTTCCCATGGGTCATCCTCATCTGGGACAGTATCATCGTCCCCATGAGGTTCTCCCTCCCCTGTATCACTGTCTACATCTGACTGAGGTGTAGATGGTCTTGGTGTAGAAGGTGGAGGAATAGTTGGCATAGTGTGAGGAATAGGAGAAGAGGGTGTGACTCTAGGTCGAGGAGAAGTAGGAGGAGTTGTATTTGTCCCCATTGTTCTCTTCTTAGAAGGAAGATGTTTGTCTTCAAACTGTTCATTCTTCCTCTTCTTCGTCACTACTTTGCCAGTTTGTGGATCGATAAAATCTTTTGTTTCGGATCTATTTGCTGCTCCTGTGTCGGTACCGAAGCTTTTGGTTCCGAAAGGTGCCTTTGCTTTCGATCGTCAATGTTCGGTGTTTTCGGCACCGAGGATTTGCTCGATTCTGATTTTTTCGGTGTCGAGTGAGTCTTCGACGTCGAAGCATGTTTCGGTTTCGACATGGAATGCTTCGATGCCGAGCTTTCTCTTGCATGAAGCTTCGGTGTCGAAGTCAATGTCGACCATTTCTCGGATCCGACATGGTGGGAGACCGAGAGTTTCGGTTTCAGTTTTTGTTTCGTTGCCGGGCCCGAAGGCGGGGCGTCGGAAACTTTTTTCTGCGGTTTGACCGGGCTCGAAGGCGGGGTCGTTACCGCACGGGGTCGGTTTTTTGGTAAGGGGACGTCGTCACTCACGGTTTGTTGCACGTCGAGTTCCTCGACATCCGACTCGTCCCCTTCCGACCCCGACAGTTCTTCATGATCCTCTTCTTCATCGAGGTGCTGGTCTTCGAACAGCTCCGGGATCGCCCCCGACTGCATTCTGTAAACCTCGTGTCTTCGAGCTCGACGATTTCTAATCGTCGACTTGGAGGAGAATGCTGCGCAGGCCTCGCAGTCCCTTGATTCGTGGTCAGGCGATAGGCAGAGGTTGCACACCTCGTGTAGGTCCTTGTGTGGGAAGTTAGCACCACACGTTGGACATTTCTTAAATGGAGTCCTTTCCATGGACTCCGGGCTTGATCACGTCGAGAAAGGCCTCCTGTTCGTCGACGTAGATCAAAGTTTTTCTTTGATGTTGGAATCGAAACGCGTCGGAATGGAAATGAAATCGCGTTCGATAACAATACCGTCGAATTGGAAAGGGAATACGCGCCGAAAAATCACTTCTTTCCGAAGTCGATCTGGAGCGCTTCAATCCTCATCCGAACCCGATGGCGGAAAAAACAATCTAAGGATGGAGCCGATGCCCATGCGCACTAGCAACCAAAGGAGGAGTCACCAATCTACAAAAGACTCTCCAAGAGAAAAACAAAGTGCAATCATCCGAGCCCAACACCAGATGGCGATCTATTCATAATGTACCATCTGCAGCCCATATGCCTCGAACATTAATATTATGTGGGCCCAATCAACAAACAGAGAAGCTCAGTAGTCCCAATATTCTAAGACAATGTTGAGGAAATTAAAGTCAAAGTTCACTGACCAATGACTGATCGATATCTGGGGATATTCACACCCAGAAAAGAAGACTAGTCCCTCTACATAAATGGCACACAAGAATTGATTACATATTTCTATCTACAACCCTATTCCACAGACTACAAAATTCACACTTGATACGGGAACACTGTTTGATCATTCATGTGGAGATACCACTAGACGGGGGTTTGATAGCCAAAAGGAGCGCACGCAGGAAAGATCAGCTGGGCTCGGTGGGTGTCCTGGTGTACAGAACTTAACTGGTTCGGAGCAGACTATTGGAGACTCATTTCTTAGATAATGACCCACAGTAGACTTGACTTAATCACTGGGATACAATAGATTAAATGGGGACAAGGACTAGGGGCCAAAAGTATCAACCATTTTTTCGGTTTCAAACACTCCATATTGGTGTCTGAAACCACAGAAATATGTTTTTCCAATTTTAAATTCCATTGTAGGAGTCAGTAAACTTTTTTCAACTCCTAAAATGGGTTTGATGCCCCAGTGCTGATTTGCTATTTGGAAGCAGCATATTGTAGGTGTCCCTTTCAAATACTGATTCAATATGACCCGTATCAATGTTTTGCAACCAAATCTGGTCATAAAACACTGAAAACCGAGTTGGAGTGGTAAGCCATTCACAAAGGGGAATGGGCTCCCTTGAGTCCTCTAACCTTTGGTGAATGTAAAAAAAAAAAACAAGTTGGTTGGTAAGTAGGCAGTGACTCAGGGGACATCTGCCAAATGCAAAACAAATGCTAATTAAAAAATAAAGTAAACTTGGTTTTTAAACACAGCACATTTTCCACATTAAATATAAATGTTTACAAGAACGTTTGCTTCATTAAAGGGCAATCACTGAAGTATATTAAACTGAGTGAATCACAATTTGTGGTCTTCCTCATTAATATTCATTAGGTAGCACGGTTTACAACTTACTCCAAATCTGAATTTTACAAACCAACCTATTAGAATTAGTACAGATAGGCACAACCTAGCAGGATTTGTTAAAGGCAGCAGGGTTCAGATAGTTTAAGAAATACAACACAGCTGAAAGAGAAAACTAATTACAAGGGATCCCAGCACTCCTTGTAACCTTAGATTCAGAAAAGGCATTTGATAGGGTGAGCTGGGATTAGCTGGAAGCTGCCCTGGCCAAAATAGGGGTGGGAGTGACAATACGAACCTGGATCATGTGCAATTATGCATTTGCAGAGGGGAGGATGAAGCTGAATGGTATCTGCTCAGAAAAGTTACAGTTGCAGAGAGGGACTAGAATGAGCTGTCCCATGTGCCTATTCTCTTTGCCTTGACAACTGAAACATTGTGTGCAATGCCACAGTTCAAATTGAACATGAAAGATGTTCAGTTTGGAACAGTAGAGCACAAAATCACTTTATTAACTGATAATCTGCGTCTTTCTCTCGACGACCCTGAATAACTAGTGCCTGTGCATGGAAAACTTTAAAAAAGTTACAGGATTTAAAATAAATAAAAATAAATCGGAGATTCTAAATATTTCAGCCCAAGAGACTCAATTTTGAAATGCAATCCCAATGATATGTGCCAAATCATTTGTTAAATACCTGGGTACTTCTTTCACCAGGTCAGTGTCAAAGTGGACCACAGTATTTTGGGCCCCCTTAAAGGCTCAAATCCCGTAGGAACTTGCTAGGTGGTGGAGTCCCACCATTTCATGGCTGAGACAGATCAATGTATTGAAAATGAATAACTTACCACACTGCCTATCTCTTACAACCCCCTCTGACAATAATACTGTTCAGAGAGATAGAAGCCATACAGAAACAGGTGACACATTTTATATTGGCAGGAGTATGAGCCAGATTCAATAAGAAAATCCTATTGGCAGTGCAGGCTGAAATTCCTAAAATACCACTATGCAGTCCATTTCAAGATTATTGCTGAATGGACAGCTAAAGAAATAGAAAAGAGATAGTCCCACACTGAGTGATTTTGGCAGGCCACTCCGTGTCCCCAGAAAGTCATGCACACAAAATCTATACATCTCAAAGATCATCAAACCCCACCACTTATTGTATGGGAGAAAATAGTGATCAATTAACGTCTCGCTACTCTAGCAGGCCCAGATATACAGATTCATCTGAACCCAGTATTTTCTCTAGCCATCGGGAGCTAGGGATTTGAAAGATGAAGTCCAGGGGAATGCCTAGAGATCGAAGACATATTTGATGAAGATCAGGCACAATACTTTCAAAATTGCAAGATAGGGTTGAAAGTGTCAGAATTGGATAGGCTGCAATACACACACGTTAGAAACTGGGTTATGAAACCCCCAAGCAGGGAAGCAGCAACCAGGCCACTAAATCTCTTTGACAAATGTCTAGAAATATACGACACCACAAAACAAACTGATCTGAAAGTTATATACCATACTTAATGAAAGAATAAATCTGAAAAGATGGGGTTACCAAACAAAGTTGGAGGCAGACCTTGAAAGAAAGATCACTGACAAGGGGTTGCACAATTTGACAAAACTTGGAGCCCTTTTATTAACCATTTGTAGTCAACAACCAGGTGGAAGGACTAAACACCCAGACTTTGTATTCTCCAGCTGTTTGGTTTATTTGAGAACTAGTGAGATGGACTAGCCTGCCAGCGCTGGGGGAGAATAAGCATCTATCACAATGATAATTGAAGGGGGAAGTTTAGCAGCTTCTTGTTATATGTTGCTGGGTTTTTCCTTATTCATAACTTGCATTTAAGCGGGGTGAGGTTTAACCTAACCTGGAGTCTCTGGAACTACGATTTTAAAAATCAATGGCACAATGTTTGCAAGAACATGTTACTGTTAGATGGTAAATGTCCTGCTTAATCTGACATTGCCTGATGCTGTAAGCTTTACCCATCATACATACCCGAATAAAAAAGGAGACAATTAAAAAGTGTTGTCTTGGTTACAGGACTATTTCTTACTGTGTTGAATGAACACCAACTGTCTTGCAATAGGATCGTGGAAGAAGCATAAAAGGCTTTGGTTTAGAGGTAGTCAGTGTGCAACTTTCAGTATTTTTATTAGCATCCACAACATGCAGCAACAGGTAAGGAGATGGTTAAACTCTGTGTGAAGCAACTCATTTCTGCCAGTAAGTTCTATACCTGTTGACATGCCAATGGCCTCTCCAAATTCTGAAACAGGGCACAGTCTTTATATTCCAGTAAGAAATTAATGATGCAAGACTGATCAATGATAGTGCTTAGTTGACAGACTGTCAGAGAGGCCGTACGACTTAAACAGTGATGCATATGGTTGATGAAGATGTTTGATGGTGAAGATGAGAAAATGATTTTAATGGTGTTTTTTTTTACTTACTTCCTGGAGAGGCTTCAAATGAGGTTTCAGAAAGTATGTAATAGCTGCGATTTGAACCGCAAAGAATGGCAGTGCCCAATTCTCTCTCAGTGGAATGGTGAACTCCACTCTTGTGGTATCTATTCTGCACAAAACAAAGATGAGGTTTCATATATAGTTTGCAGAAGCATTTTATGATTGAAGTTTTCAACAGAAAGAAGTACTGATCAGAAGTAGAAAATCGAAATTCTTAAAAGTACTTAATACAACCTATTATTCACCATTGATACAACAGCCCCATATGCTTCAGGTACCCCTAAAGTTTACTTTCCCAGATTACATAGTATTGAATAAAGGTATGTCCTCAATAGCGAAAGTGACCAATGATTATCTAAACCTCACAATCTGGTTGTTCCAGATCTCAATCAGTTTCAGAAATCACAGAGAGCTCGGTCTTGTAGGAAGACGTTTGATGGAAATATAACTTCACTGTGATGTGTAACATCGAGGCCCTCATTAAAGGCACAGGAGTTTCTGCTTGCACTGGAAATGCAAATTGCGTGCTTGAATCATACCAGTGTTTTTCCCATTCAGATTTTACAAGGACACCCCCTGATGAAATCTGCATGGGAAAACAGTATGATAATGAGGAAAAAGCCTGTTGTGAATCACATCAAGTTGATGACTTGTTAATGATTCCAAAATTCATTATGGCCCAGTTTGCCTCAGCCACAAAATACTGCTACCTGAGGTAGGGGTACCCATGGATGCGCAACGACTAAGGCAGTTCCACTGCACCTTTAACGAAAAGGGCCTCAAAGTCCCACTTTAGCAACTTTAAGGTAAGTCCAACCAAGGTCAAAATACATTTTACTGCACTATTTCAAAATGGAACTTATGAATGAGAAACAACCAATCAAGAGAGCAAGTTATCTTCACCACCACACAACCAGCGATTCCCAACCTTATCAATCAAAGATAGCAACATGGTTAAAATGTTATGTAAATATGTTTTCTTATGACTAAAGAAGTTCAACTTACTTACCAGTTACACACGGGTTGCTGCAACCTGAAAATAGCTATTTATTTACATATTTATTTAATATATATGTATATTGTCATGTGGAGCAAAGTCACCATTTACATTGGTGCAGGTGCTAAATAAAGTGGCATAAAAAAACGCGAGGGAGAGGTAAAAAAAGAATTGCTTCGTTAAAGTCAGGAGTAAAGAGTCAGCTTTTTAAAAGAATATGATCTAGCAATATGATTAGTCCAGAGTACATTGTAGGAATTGTACTCCAATTTGAGTACATATGTGGCTGAAAGATTCATGCCCTTGATGTTTTTGCGCAACTATCACTTAAAAAAAATCTTTAAAAGGAAGGTGCAAGAAGGATACGGAAGCTGTACGCAGTTTTGTAAATATTTAATATCACACTTCTTAAAGGCGTAATGGATGTGGACCTATGACACACTGAAAACCACTAAAGATCGAAAAGTAGCAAAAATATGTGAAATGTTTTGTGTTGAAGTCATACTTAATGCTACGTTTTGTAACAATTCCGGAAAGTTTATTTTTTAGTTTTTCTAGAAGGCCTGAGTAGGAGGCTATAAAACAAAAGATGACAACAATGAGCATCAGAATGAGATGGAAATGAATGAAAGTGATTTTGAGGGAGAGGATGAGGTTATGGACAGAATGTTGACTGGAGTTAGGCAACCTCTGTATAATGAGAACAGGCTATCATGTTTTCAAAGTGTGTTTTTGTGGATTTCAGTAGTGTTTTCTCAATATTTTCGAAACATTTTGAAATCAGAGCTTATTAGCGTTTATTGAGCAGCATAACCCCAACAGTAAACATAATTGTGTTTTTCCAGTGTCTTCAAAACAGCTCTTTCTGCAGTGATTATTATAAAGCTTATATTTAATTTAAAGAAGTAATGCAGCGTAGGTAGTATCTTTCCATTGGCAGTGTGTCCAACAGGCATGTTAGACAGACAGCTTTAGGAATAGAAAGTCTTACTCATGTTGCTCGAATATGAATTTACCTTGGAAAAACAAAAGACAAATGGCGTCTGGGAAAACAGGAACAGTTGGTTTAATTAAACAATCTGGCAAGGAGTACAGTCACAGAAGCGGGTCTGGGGACTGTCTCAAAGTACAATCGATCTGAGTAAGGTTTTTATAAATTTCTTTCGGTATCATAAAATGCTTCTGTCCATCTGTTTTTTGGTAAAGAATGCAGGCCTTGTCTTTGAAGTCATAAATAATGCCCCTGATAACAAATGCAGGTGGGCCTCTACCTTGAGTGGACAAATGGAGGCCAGTGGGTGACTTGTCCAGATGTCCTGCATGAGGGGCATGTGATGGCTGTGTCCAGACGAGCTAAGTGTTCCTAACTTCATTGGCATCTGACTTTATGGTATTTTTGGGGAATTCGCGTAAACCTCCAGCCAAGTTTGCTATATTGGGGCCAATCTCGCTGGACCATTGTGGTGTCGCTGCGCCCATTTGTGGGATTCATCCGAGTTTTCTGTTAATGTGTTTGTCTGCCAGCTGCTTGCCACCCCACCTCTGACCTGTCAATCAGTAACCTCAGACCTAGGTTTCAGAGCCCGGTTGACTACGTGTTTCTGAGTCAGGGTTGACGGAGAGTTCATGATGGGTGAATTCGATAATAGAGATGCAATTGTGTTCTTACATATGTATCAGTATTAACAGGAACATTAACTTTTTCAATATTAACACTCACATTCACATCTCATCACCCTCTCTCACATTTCATTACTTCTAACTCACTCTGTCAAGACTGTGCCTGCTTTACAGGACTGTTAATGGATAAAAAGTGCTATATTCAACTGTTTTAATAAACAAACCACTGGACACTGTTGAGGTTCATTCACCTACTCCTTAGAGAATAATATGAAAGGTTAATTAGTTGCCCTGTATTCTAAGGCACCTAAAACTTGATACTTAAATCATGTTCGCCACTGCTTTACTGCCATCCATGCCAGACTACATTAACCCCTATGCTGCGGGTTTCAGACAACGGACGACAACACCCCCTCCCCAGCACATCTGTCAGCCACTGGTGACACAGGGGAGGAATGAAAATGATATTCTTTTTTTTTTTTAATAAAGGGTGAGGGGATGCAGAATCACTTTTGCGTCAGCCCCCACTCCCCCGCCAATCAGTTTGTGCTGATGTATCAGATGCCCCCCCCCATACCCCCCTCATACCAGCCAAATTGAGCAGGTGAGTTTACTCTCCCTCTCCGGTGGGGAAAAAAATGTCTATGACAGCCTCCCCATATTTCAGGGATGCCTCACTGGGGGATGGGGTGGAGTTTCCCCTTTCCAATAGGGACTTCCTGAAACAGTTTTCTGGCTGTGGATCGTGCCATGATCCACAGCCAGGAAACAGACTAGACTACCAGGAATGTTTGTGTGGGGAGTCGACTCGTAGTAATCAGCTGATACTCCCTTTCCTAGGGGGACAATAAAAAAAGAGTTTTTTCTCCTAGAGTGCGCAATCGCACCATTAGTGGAATGTACTTTTTTTTTTAACTGTGATATTGTAAAGAGGTAGGCACTCTCCTTGCATATGGGTTGACTTCCTGTGGTAATGTGTTTTTCAGAGGGCGATCGCTGCCACAAGGACAACCATAAATTTCCCCCCCAAAAAGTTTTTAAAAATGCAGGAATGGGGTTGGTTCTCGGCACATGGGACGACTATTTGGGGACCAAACATATATTTTTTTCAAATGTGTGTTTTCCCATGGGAGGCACAAAGTGTGGGAGAAAACACATTTCTAAACAAAAAATCTATACTGTCTATGCCACATAAATTTGCAATCTGCAGATTATGAGTTACATATAAAGGGGTCCCAGTTGCAAAATTTAGTTACAACAAAGAAAATGTACAAAATTTAAACAAAATAGAGCTTTTGTTTATGAGAGATGTTATTTATTCACATCCTCAATTATAAATGGATTATGAATACATTTGTTCAAAATTTAAAAAAAATGTAAATGCCCAAAAAGAGGCTAGGGTGAAAGGGGTACAGGGAGGCGGAGGTAAATGCTTGGTGAGGATCGGGATAGTGTAAAAAGAATTAGACTGAGGTCACATGTGGTCACATCGGTACATTTAGCAAGTTAACAGCACATGGGCATGTTGGTATCGCCATTACACACTTCTATACATATATATAATCCTATCTCATTGGTTAAAACACAGTCAAAAATGTTCTGTTGAGCTTGGGTAGGGGACATGTAAAAGGAGTAAGTCAACGTTTCGACCCCTGTTGGTGTAGGTTCACTTGCACCTTACTGCGGGGTCTTCATCAGGACTGGGATGGTGGTGAACAAGGAGGGGTGGAGGGACCAGGGTAGGGCACCTATAATTAAAAACATCATGGTGAGCGGAGGAACAGACACCTAGAACAATTTGGATTGTGAAATGGATCAAGTATTTACCAGAAATGCCACAGGCTGGAGGATCGACACTTTGCTGGCCGTATTCCTGCAACAGCTAAAACGACTACCATGTCGTTGATGCAGAGTCTGCTGTAAGCAAGGAAAGAGGCAGGAGAGTCGTTGATACTGTCCCCAGTGCCCATTTCAGTCAGCCCTGTGTTCTCCCACTTGCTTTATGTAGTACCATACAAAAGTGAAGTTTTGGGAAATTGACTGAGGTGGAGCTGCTGGAACATATATCTTTCTATGGCTGTGTATGGATACCTACATTCGATGGGCGACTAAGTCACTAGCCAGGCAGCAGTAGATTTGTTTTTCCTCTACTTGAGGATATCATGGACTTGTTTATGGCCTGCTCAACAGTCCGTTAGAACGTGATAGGTGTTCAGTTTGCCAATTGAAAAGCACATTATAGACACCACACTGCATATAATGGTAGACAGAACAGAAGAAAAGTTGTCACAGAATATCCTGTGTGAGAAACATTTGAAGTCTTAGCTAGGAAGTGCTCATAAAGAAACTCAGGCTATCTTCCCCAATACATTTGCTTTCAAAGGTAGATAAGCTTGTTCATTTTGCGAACTGTTTGCCTTGCATGGCAGCTTCGGACACCCCCAACTTGAATCAACAAATTGAAAGGAGTTGGATTAAGCATACAGAGTATGCTGAAGGCGCCTTAAAGACATGTTTTCTTGAGAAAACAACGGAACGAATAGTAAAGATTCACTTGGCAAGTATATGGAATTAGTCTGGACCTAGAAGAGGACAGAGACATGAAGAGGTAAGAGACGTTTAGGCTAGGTGTGCTTTCACAGGAATATTGCACAGGTAGTAGCCAGATAGTCAAGGTAGTATAGAAACACATTCCATCAATTCATCTTCACCAACACTCAACCCCATCAGCACCACACGCACCCCAATGTACGAGTTACTTACCTTCGGTAACGATGCATCTGGTAGAGAGGATTCTAGCCGCAGATTCCTTTACATAGAATTATCCCCAGGCGTGAGACTGGATTCAGAAAACTTTTCTGCCACAGCATCCCTGCAGGCAGAGGAGACAGCACCACGTGACTCCGCCCTGACGTCGTCCGCGTCATCAGCGAGGATACAGAAGTTCCACCCCGGCACTCCTACGTCAGTTTTCTTCGGAGAACTTTTCTGCGCCAAAATGCGGAGCCATCACAAACAAAACTGTGAGAATACTAGAACAGTTTGCGAAAACCCAGCTAAACAGAAGGGAAATAAACGCATGGTGAGGAACAGCACCATTCAGAATAGTGCCTGGTGCTAAAGCACCAAATCACGGAATTAAAGAACAGAGCGCAGCTACTGAAAGCAAACCTGCAGACAAATACAACAGCCTCCCCGAGGGCAGGAAGCATATGAAAGAATGCGCAACAGACGAAAAAGTCTGCAACCACCGCACAGAACAAAGAAGGGTTCTCGGGCCAGAACGGACAATTCACCCCCAGACAACACCAGCAGGAAGGATCTTCTAAAAAAGTGGGTCGAGACCCAAGGAATATGAGAGTCAGAAGTGCAAGCCACACAAGAAAGCAGAGCATGAGCGATCCCCACATTAGAGACAAAGGTGCAGGGGCACAGAATGTATTGGCATTTATATAGCGCACTACTTACCCGTAGGGTCCCAAGGCGCTTCGACCGCTGCGAAACCCTTCCTGGCTTCCCTGAGAGATGGTCCCTTAATGGGTATCTCCAGGGTGAGACCAGGCATCCCCGGCGGTCTGGTGGGGCCGTTAGTGAAGATGAGGCAAGCTAATGCCCAGAGTTGCCGAGTGTGATCGCTGATCAGAGTGGGCACCGAGGCGAGAGAATTATCGAGTCCGCTGACCCTGGTCCAGAAACCTGCCGCGCCGGGAATCGAACCCTGGTCCCGGGCCGTCCTCTGCTCTCGGGTCTGCCGCCTCTAACCAGTGAGCCACACTACTTCACTAGTACCCACAGAAGTACCCAGTAATTCATCACCCAATCACCAGAAAGGAAAAAATGGAGCAACAACAGGGCGAGCATCTCCCTAGGGAGGGAGTAAGAAAACAGCACTCGCAGAGGACAGCCGTCCTGAGGCAGGCGAGTGCAGAAGATCAAGGAGGGTCCTCGCAGAAACAGGGAGGAAGGGAGGGTCGTGAAGGAATCTGCGGCTAGAATCGTCTCTACCAGATACATCGTTACCGAAGGTAAGTAACTCGTACATCTGATAGACTACAAGCCGCAGATTCCTTAACGTAGAATAGATACCCTAGCCATATCCAAAAAGGAGGAGGGTCTGCGAGAGGACCCCCTCAGCCTGGAAAAATACAGGGCCCCACAGGGGACGAGTCATAGAGAGGGAGAAACCCAGTCCCCCTCCAGGCAGAAGAGGACCTCACCAGCTCAGAAGAACACAGTGTGTGTTTAGGAGAGGAGATGAGAGGGGCGGCCCAACCCCCACCAAGCAAAGAAAGCAAGACAAGACAAAGGGAGGACAGCACACCCCAAGCCCTGTCGAGGTACCAGGAACTCCTGCCAGAAGCCCAGAGGAATAGACAACGGCAGAGGAATACAGAAGAAGAAGAATCACCCAAGACTCCAAGGAGAAGAGGCAGAACGGAGCTCCAAACAAGGGCAATGGCTAGGGAAATCTCGAACGACCCCAAGAAGGGGAGAGTGCCAGACAGAAACCCACCCACGAAAAAAGTGGGATCAGCCGGAAGATAAGAGGAGGAACAAGTTGGACGGACCCAGCCGTCGACACAGGAAATCATCCCCCCTGGAACACTAGACAGAGGACCAGCCCGAAACGGCGGACAGGAGGGTGAAACACCACAGAACAACGCCGAAGATGGCATACCAAACCAGTCACTCTCTACATCAGATACCTAGAAAGACAGAACTGAAGCGTGGCTCACTGGTTAGAGCAGGCAGACCCTGAAGCAGAGGTCAGACCCGGGACCAGGGTTCAAATCCCGACGCGGCAGGGTCTTGAGCTCAATTGTCCATGGACTGGATAATTCTCGCTTCGGTGCCTGACCTAATCATGGGTTCACACTCTGCAACTCTGGGCATTAAGCTTGCTTAATCTCCACAACGGACCCCCGCGGCGGGATGCCTGGCTTTCACCTTGGGAATGACCTATAGGGGCTATCTCACAGGGAAAAGCCAGGACGGGTTCCCAAGGCAAGCGCGGAGATACCCCTTCGGGGGTCGATTCTGGCGCTATATAAGAAACGTAATAATAATAATAATAATAATAATAATAATAAAGCAGCGCCAGCTACACCCAGGTAATGATCAAGAAACCGCACCAGCGGAATACAACGACACCAGGAAAGGGAAGAACCCGCAAAGGAGAGTCCACTACCTCCCAGTGAAAGACAGAGCTATGCAATAGCTACAAGTACCCCACAAGGGGTATGACACGTCCCAAGAAAATTATGGGAACCACTCTTAACCCCTTCCCTGCTCATGACGAGCTGAGCTCGTCATGAGGCACAGTGGAGCTGTGCTTATGACGAGCTGAGCTCGTCATGAACAATGGTAAATCTTGGTTTGCAGCACAGGAGGGGAAAACCTCTAGCAGCCAAGGTGTTCAGGAAGAAATTCCGTATCAGAGAACAAAACTATAAACCCGCAGCAGAAACCACAGAAGGCTTAGTAAGCAGCCAAAAAGTATACTCTAGCCAACAAAAAAAAAGGCGGGGCTGAACCTGCAGCCAAATGAAGAAGCGGGTCAACCAAGGGACCTCAAGGGCACAACAAACCACATAGAAAGTGTACCGGTCACTTCAACCCCTGATTCCAGGAGCAAGTGAGAAAACACCTCCCAACAAGACCTGGGGGATCAAAAAAACAACCTACTGAGGCAGAGGAGGAGGAGGAGGAGGACGGAGGCCCAAAAGAAGACGCTGAATGGAGGAGTCTGAATGAGTATTAAACAGAAGGTCCCCGTCAAAGGACAGATCAATCAGACGCTCACTAATATTTTCGGGAAAAACAGCATCACGTAGCCAAGCATGGCGACGGAGAGCCACAGAAGTGGCCATAGCACGGACGAGAGCATCGGCAACATCCAAGGCTGCACGAAGAATAAACGCGGCCAAGTCCCTACCGTCCAACACATGGCCCCGCAGATCAGCACAGGCACCCTCATGGGAGACATGAGAAAGAAGGGACTCAACAGAGTCCCACAGGCTGGAAGTAGCCCTGGTCAACACACACAAAGTGTTAAGTGCCCGCAAGGCAGTGCTGGAAGAAGTGAAGACATTACGCCCCCATGAATCCAGCCACCGAGCCTCCCGAGACGGAGGAAACAGCACCACAGGCAAATACGGAAAGGAATTCCGCAGAAGAGAACCTTGAGTAAAAGAGTGGAAGGAAAGACAGACCGGGTCATGCGGAGCGGGATGGTGGCAATGCAGGAGTGCCTGGGGCACCAGATCACCCGTGGCAGGATGCCCCCAAGCCCCCATAAGAGAATTCTGGAGTGACCCTTCAAAAGGAAAGAACAACTCCTGTCCACCAGACCCCTGGTAGAGAACTTCCAAAAGGTTGTCCGTGGGAAACGGAGTGACACGTTCACCATCTGCAGAATACCAGCGGCTGTGGAAATAGCCCGTACTAGGCAACACTGGCCTCAGTAGGGTGCAGTGGAGGGGAAAGTAATTCCCTTGTAGGCGATGGCTGCAGACTGAGCCGTCCATCCCCAAGTCCAGGGGGGGGTCGGCCAGCCCCGGGGAAGTGGAGGATCCACAGATGAAAGGGGAGTCTGAGGGACCACAGGGGAAGGTGGAGAGACCGGTGGAAAAGCCACCCGTGAGTCACGGAACGAAGGGTTCAAGGAGGCGAGGCGTCTTCCCTGGAAGATGCCGGTGAAAAGGCAACAATACGGCAGCCTGTCTCTGAGGAGGAACACACCAAAAGAGGACAGACCTCTGGAGATAAAGGGCTCTCAGGAGATTAATCCAGAACCAGACGCTGGGGCGGCTTCGTCGAGTCCACCACCAGCGCCTGATCAACGTTGATCGGCGCCAGAGTGGGCACTTGTGGCGTCAGCTCGACTTCTGCCACCACGTGCTCTCCAGGAGACTAGGGCGGGTTGACGCCAGAACAGTAAAGGAATGGCGCTGAAAAGGCGCCGGCTCGGCCTCAGACGAAGACAGAGGGACTCGGGAAAGCGCCCTAGGTCCTGGCCTCCACTCGTGACTCCACCGGAGCCGCCTACTCAGAGGACCGAGGGGGACTCGGGGGCAAGCCAGGAGTCCCGACGATCTCCTGCGACATCACAGTAGGGATTTGCGATGAGGCAGAGATGCCAGGCGCCGAAGAAGGTAGCCCCGAAGGACCGCACCTAGACGATACCACCCTCCAACGACCTGAAGCCAAAACCTCCGTCGCCGGCGACTCGGTAGAAGTCCCCGCGCGAGGCAAGGGATCCACAGATGTTTCAGGAGGTGGGAGGAAGGGCCAAAGACTTCTGCAGAGCTGCAGCGTAGGCTGTCATTTGGGCCCTAGTCGCCCCTGCGCTGGGAAACGGCGGGTAGGAAGGCGACAAGCGGGCGCATGTCCCGAGGGGAGTTGGCGCCCACCGCGGGAGGAGGACAGGGCCTCGGAGACAAACTGAAGGACCTACCAGCAGGTTAGCCACACCCTTGGGGTCGTGCCGAGAGACTATGTTGCAGACTAAACCGGGGGCTCCTTGCTTCCGAGGTAGGGGACGGACGCTGGAATGACACCGACCTGGACAAGCGCGCCGACAGCAACTTCAACCGTGGCTCCCGCCGTGATTTAGGCTTAAGGTGCTGGCAGGCGTCGCACTCTTCCGAGTAGTGGTGCTCACCTAGGCACCACATGCAAATCGGATGAGGGTCCGTTGCCGACATGGGACGTGCACAGGAGGTACACGTCTTGAAGCCCGAAGGCATTCGCACACTGTTCCACTGGAGCCAAAGCGTGAAAAAGAAGAGAAGGCCTGAAAACAGGCCAGGACACAATGCGGATCCACGTTGTATGCGGAAAAAAGAAAAAACTGACGTAGGTGCCCATGGGTGGGACTTATGTATCCTCGCTAACGTCACGGACGATTTCAGGGCAGAGTCACGTGGTGACGTCCCCCTGGCGCCCAGGGATGCTGTGGCAGAAAAGTTTTCCGGATTCAGTCTCACGCCTGGGGATAATTCTACATTAAGGAATCTGCAGCTAGTAGTCTCTATCAGATACTGAATTACTCCCTTACTCAACTAAGCAGATTACTCCAAACTGTACTGAACGTAGCAGGCAGCCTCCTCCCTCAAGCCCCCATCACACACACACACCCTGCACCTCAAACAACTTCACTGGCTCCCCATCCACAGCTCTTTTCAAACTCCCAACACACACATTCAAACCCTTATACACCACTAGCCCAGCATACCTAAAAACCACCTCAGATTTCAGGAACCTTCCAGACATCTTTCCTCAGCTGGATCGTACGTGCACACATCCCATGCATGCGCAGCACCACAACAGGTAGAAACGACTTCAAATATGCTCCGAAAGGGCGGAATGACCTGCCCCTACATAGTTGCGCTGTCTCTAATTTATTGCATTTCACACAAAGCTGAACACTTAGCTCTTTAACTAGGTGAATCCATGGATCAGCCCTGACTACTACAGGATAGGTTACAAGTGCCTTCCCAGGTGATACTGCACTTTACAAACACACAATAAATTACAGAGAACTCTGTACCCAATGCAGATGGGTGATATGGGTGTCCTGCTTGCCATGGTTATCCTCCGTCAAAATTTAGTTGTTGTTCAGTTTGACGTCTCACAAGTGCATTACAGTCACAGCACTGGACAGAACGGTGGATGGGACAAATGTTACGTTCTCACTGACTATCCTGTATGTCAAAAACTAAAGCTCTCCCTAGTTTAGGAAGTACTCTTTAAGGAACTTAGGCACTCTTCCCCAGCATGTTTACCTTCGTTTTCAAAAATAGATATGCTCACTCAATCTGAAGACCATGGGCCTTGCATTGAAGTCTCCAACACCTCCAAATTGAATTCACAAACTAGAAGGAGTTGGATTTAGAAGAGTGAGTATGCTAAAGGCACATAAAAGACATCTTCCTGAGCATTATGTGGCTGTCATGGAAGCAGTTAGTAAAGGTACACTTTGCACGCAATCAGTAGCGTTTAGAATGTCGACGGAGGCGGATACTTGATAGGTAATAAAAACGTGGTCAAACCTTTTATTCATTTGTTAAGGTTGTAAAGGCACTAACCATGAACATGTCTGGACATATGTGTTCATAGAGGCTTGTTTGTTGTGTGTTTGTATGCAAGTTGATTGTTGACTGGTTGAGAGGTTGTTTTGAATGGGGATTCCGTCCTGTGACATATGAATGTGATGGACACTTGAATGATGGAGGTATGTTGATGGGAGTGCACTGATCTGTTGGATTGAACCTGTGGCTGGTGGTATGAAAATCTTGAGTATGGTGTGTGAATGGCGTGCAAATGACAATAAAGCAGTTGGTGCCTTTAAGTTGTCTTATTGCTCACCTTCAGTAGGGTTGGTTTCAATACACTGATACTGTGATTATTAGCATCTGTTCTTTAACCCATCCCATGCTGGTGACGAACCCCAGCCGTCACGCCCCGCGGTGGGTGTGTGCTGATGACGGCTGGGGTTCGTCACGGCCCCGCCCTGTTCTTTTGTTTACCGCCCAGCTGTAAAATCGCGGCAGCAGCGAAGGGGTTAAAGCTAGCACTCCTGGAGGTGTCAAAACCAGCCATTTTAAGTATGGATTAACTTAAAATAGTTTGTGCCAAATGTGTATCTGTGGGGATGAGGATACTCCTCGCATCGGCTACAGAGTATCCTTCCCATCAACATAATGGTCTGCCTGCCTGATTTATATGTGGTTGGACCATTGGTGTAACCATGATAAAAAGGTCTCTTGCATGGTTATGCAAACACAAGGAGATGATGGACGGAGTGCTGAAACTGGAATAGTTTCAGCGCTCCATCTATCATCTACTTGTGTTTGTCTTGCATAGTTATCGCCTGACCAAGTAAGAGGAGTCTGAGGCTGACCTCTATGTTTGACTACCTAATATAGAAGGGCAGACATACGCATCAATTTTCATTGTCCGTCACCACTTGAAAATATCTGGCAGTAAGGGGCAGTGAAAACTGTCTAATGCCCCCTCACAATGGGAGATAACTCCCATGGCGAAAAAGCCATTCTGGCTTCGGGATTTTGTTTTTGAAAAAGAAAAAGAAAAATAATGGACGGCTAAGTCATGCTGATGGAGCCCTGAGTTAAACATAAAAAAGTATTGACAGGAACTGCTGTAACAGCAGCTTCTGCCAATGTTTCTGAAATGACTGCCAGCTTGGCAGTCCTTTCTAAATTTGGTAGGCGGAGTAGTCTCAGCATGGAGGACGTCAAATCATCTGCCAGGCGGATGAAGTCTTCTCTGTCTGCAAAAATGTAAATCTGGCTCTTAGTTATTACCAATTGTGCCTTCCAAATGTAAGCCAGTGTGTGAGTAAAACAGACATTTTGAAAAATACCCTTTGAATCTCATTCTAGTACGGGTACCCACAAATTCAGAGATGTACACATACTCACTGCTCCAAAAACTCCACATTCTGTGCCTATTTCAGAAATATATAGATTTCCTGAATATCCATTTTCCACTCTACACAGATCACCATATTAATTGGTCTATTGTGTACACAGTGAAAAACCATTGCACTGTGCAGTTCAGTTGGCTCTGGGTACTTCGAGTTCTTGGAGAACCTACAAAAATTATATGTTCCCGCAACCAGAAGGGCCTAGCGGACAAAATGGTATACTGCTTTTGTAAATCATGACAAAAAGCCTAGCTGTTAAGGTGGTGCTGCTGTTGTGCAGACATTTATAGCTGCAAAGTGTTCCCATTGCAAATGTCTCACTTTAAGTCAGTCCTGACCTTTGAACAGGCAACATATATTCTCAGACTTAAAATTTTGCTGTTAACATTGTAACTATGGGCACAATAGCCCCAGCAGTAAAGTATAGCTGGGTAGAAAGCCAGGATTATCTGGAGGTATCACATATAATGAGATACCCTGCCTTACAACTATGCATTTGTTGTTATGTTAAAAGTCTTGTGTAATGTTATCACCATTATCCCGTGTGCATGGTGACAGCACTCTTTTCACAGGTACCGGTCACTACACCTTGCTTTGAATGTTTAAAGCTTGGGGTGTTTGGCAGTTGACCTGCTATCAATACTGACGTATTGGAAAAGAAGGCTGATGTATCAATGCCATTCTGTGTCTGTAGGTAAAGTAAATGTGATAGTACACATTGGTCAAGATTCTTAGGAGACAGCCATTTCAACAATCAGTGAAATAATTAAACACTGCCAGAAGAGCCAATATGGTTATAACATTTCCAGATTCTCTACAGTGTTTAAATTAATTAGACCAGATCTAAAATATGCTGCAAAAACTGCACCATTCATCCAAGAGTGACCTCTCTAAACACCAAAACTAAAGAAGAGTAATCTTGGGCCACCCTTTCTTGCTGCTACCTTTTATAACAGAGTTACATTGTGTTGGCTCTTTAAGAAAGAAAGAAAGAAAATACTCATTCACTCTCACTTTTTTCTCTGAATGGCATTTTAGCTTGTGGATGTGCAGGTGTTCATCAGTGTTTATGTTTTCAGTGACGCAACTACCCTATCCTTCACCCTTGTCCTGTATTTCCAATCATTAGGAGCTATGACCTTGGATGCCTGTTATAAAAATATATGGTTTTCAGTCACTAATTTGTCAGACTCTGAACTAATATCAGCGCTGTGAAAGTCTTTATTGGATCACGTTGTCAAATTCTGGCATAATTGACATGTATATGTAAATTTTAATACTGTTACAATTTACCATTGCTTTCATTCTTCATTTAGCAATGATGTGCAAAGATTTTGGAAACCTGGAAAACCCGCACTATTCACATAAATTCTTGCACATTTCCTGCTAAGCCCATAAACTACTTTCGCATAACTTCATTCACATCTTGTAATCACTTTTGGAAGCAAAAAATCATCTACGCTTAGAGTAACAGTATATAACAAGCATTGGCATAGCCAATAGGTCTCGCCTTTGGGACCTTTTAAGGGTTTTGTCACATCTGCTGCTTAATCTGTCACACACAATTTTAGCAGAGGCAGCAAGAGTGCTTGGTGATTTCAAGGAACCTACTGCTTGAAGCTTGAGGTCTTGATGGACAGCAGGCAGCCATAACACCACTCATAAATGGTGCAAACTGCTTCTGCTCTGGCAACTGCTGGTGCTGAGTCTGCTCTGGGAGTCAGTGGGGCCAAAGCAGGCAGAGTTGGAATCGAGTCAAATCTGCCAGATTCCCGATCCAGCATCTAGCTATTCATGAGTCAGAACCAGGTGCACACCAACCGATGTGAATTGTTGGGACTGCGCCACAGTTCGGTGTGTGCTTCAGGACATATACACTGGTGCACACATACATTCTGCCTGTGCGTCTATCAGCACAGACGCGTGCAGGGCAGGGGGCACGGGAGACTTTCCTTTCCAGCTTGCAGGCCTCAATTCACGGGCAGGCAGAAATTATCCATTTAATGATGTCATTCTAGTCTCCTAAATTTATGCCGCACATGGTTACCCAGAAGGGCCTCTCAGCGATCAAGATGTAACCTTGCGGAAACTCAAGTGTGTGACCTTTAGATCACAGCACTGTCCATGGTGAGCATTTAGCTCACTAAACCATCTTTTCTACTCAATCAGTTAACCTCACATTTAGAAAGTGCGTTATGCCACTTTAAGGTTTCCTTAAATCATTGAAGGAGCACAGCACATATGAAAAAGCAGAACCAGGAGACAGGAATGGACAAGATATGGAGAACGAAGATGGAGATGCCACAGCACATTATTATCTCAATGGACGATATTTTTGTGGGAGTTATTGCATTGGCACTAAGAGGTAAGGTAGGGATGGGTGAAGCTGCATAGGAGATGGTGGGATGCAGGAGGGAGTAATGTAAGAATGGAATAGAATCCAGGCTCTGATGGAGGGACATTAGATCAAGCCAGAGTGCACTCGTGAGGCGGGAGAATGTTCATTAGTCTCCAAACTGCCACCTCCCTCTCTAAATTCTACTGTCAGTTCTCTCATGCAGCCTCACCTTCAGCTGAAAAGGGACTTGTGCAGCAGTTCAACTCATTTCCCTATAATCTCAGGTTTCAGGGAGGGTAGAGAAGTCAGGGGAGTAAAGTAATTTTCCACAGGGTGCAATAGGCTTAGTCCTAGCAAGTGTCTAACCACAAGTGGTCTTAACTATGTTTTACAAATTCACAATTTCACCCTGGGCGATCTGACTAGCTGCTCGTGTGAGGCCAGCGCACTCTTAGGTCAGCAAAGAACAGAGCTCGCGTGTTAGGATGCTTGGGGGATTATGGGTGCAGTAGCCCATCCACTCCAACTCCATGATTTCTTGGGAGTAAAAGCCTGTGGGCAAGATTTAATCAATTGATTTTTAACAGAGGCTGGTCTTGGGTCGAATGCATCTTGGGCTGTTAGGGAAGCCCAAGTCAATTAACGAGGGAGTGAATACATAAGTGCCATATATGTGAAGCATTTTTGCGAAATAAGTAAAATCGGGGCACCCACACACTTCCCCCCCCCCATCATCACATTACACACCATCATAGACTCACTCTGAATTATCCAACTACTGACATTCTCACTACACTCACTCTGCCATCTAACTACACTCTGTATTTCAACCGACAAATTCTAAATATGTATATGAACTGATCAACGCACTAGTCAACCTGTGCCCACCCTTAGACATGTGCATTGAGAGGAGAGCAAGAGTGTCTTTTCTGCACCTGCACTGCATTACAGCAGACAGCACTGTAGCCTTCCATTCTGTACCTGTGCTATTTGTGTTAATGTAGGCTTAAATCTCAAGGCAAACCTACTGGTTTTGGTGGCTGCAGGCATCCTCTCTGTTGTGACATCTCAAAGAAAAATAAGATGGGGAAAGGGTGAACTATACATCTTTCGGAAAGCCGCCATGCTGGAACACCACTGAGCTCCAGGTTTAAGGAGGAAAGACAGGAAGGGATGACAAGGGATGACAAGAAATGACGTCCAGGGCTACGCACAAGCACCTCCTCCAGTACCACCCCACGGTAGCATTGGTGTCTCCATCCCAGATATTCGCCTCCACAGGCACTGCGATGGTGTGCAGCTAGACTAGTGGAGAGTCCTCATATCCCTTATTCGTCGTGTAGGCGCCGGGACATGCTCCCAGCATTACCCCAGTTACACCATGTGTCAAGTCTTATCAGCTCCGGGAACCCCACTTATGCACCCCATCCTGTACCCTTAATAAAAACGCAAAAACAACAGTTGATGGACAGAATGCAAAACAATGTCATACATTCACCCCAGTACAGAGATCTGGGCCTAAATCCATCGTTTTTTTGCACTCCACACCACCCCAGTTCAGACATGGCCATATGCAAATCAGCCTTGACCCTGTGCCTCATGGGACCAGTCCAGCCCAAACTGCCCAGCCATGTCTTTCCTGGACCGGAATCAAGCATCCTAGGACCGGTTTCTGGCTATCAGCCGTCATCAGCCAGGATAGCTTGACTCCAGTGGTGTGGAGAGCATGGGACTCACATCTGAGCATACCCATCCAACTCGGGGTGACAAATGCAAAAACAGTTGATGGACAGAATGCAGAACAATGTCATACATTCACCCCAGTACAGAGATTTGGGCCTAAATCCATCGTTTTTTTTGCACTCCACAGCACCCCAGTTCAGACATGGCCATATGCAAATCAGCCTTGACCCTGTGCCTCATGGGACCAGTCCAGCCCAAACTGCCCAGCCATGTCTTTCCTGGACCGGAATCAAGCATCCTAGGACCGGTTTCTGGCTATCAGCCGTCATCAGCCAGGATAGCTTGACTCCAGTGGTGTGGAGAGCATGGGACTCACATCTGAGCATACCCATCCAACTCGGGGTGACAAATGCAAAAACAGTTGATGGACAGAATGCAGAACAATGTCATACATTCACCCCAGTACAGAGATTTGGGTCTAAATCCATCGTTTTTTTGCACTCCACAGCACCCCAGTTCAGACATGGCCATATGCAAATCAGCCTTGACCCTGTGCCTCATGGGAACAGTCCAGCCCGAACTGCCAAGCCAAGTCTTTCCTGGACCGGAATCAAGCATCCTAGGACCGGTTTCTGGCTATCAGCCGTCATCAGCCAGGATAGCTTTACTCCAGTGGCGTGGAGAGCATGGGACACAACGTCTGAGCATACCCATCCCACTCGGGGTGACAAATGCAAAAACAACAGTTGATGGACAGAATGCAGAGAAATGTCATACATTCACCCCAGTACAGAGATCTGGGCCTAAATCCATCGTTTTTTTGCACTCCACACCACCCCAGTTCAGACATGGCCATATGCAAATCAGCCTTGACCCAGTGCCCCATGGGAACAGTCCAGCCCGAACTGCTAAGCCATGTATTTCCTGGACCGGAATCAAGCATCCTAGGACCGGTTTCTGGCTATCAGCCGTCATCAGCCAGGATAGCTTGACTCCAGTGGTGTGGAGAGCATGGGACTCGCGTCTGAGCATACCCATCCCACTTGGGGTGACAACTGCAAAAACAACAGTTGATGGACAGAATGCAGAACAATGTCATACATTCACCCCAGTACAGAGATCTGGGCCTAAATCCATCGTTTTTTTGCACTCCACACCACCCCAGTTCAGACATGGCCATATGCAAATCAGCCTTGAGTGAAGACGGCTGATAGCCAGAAACCGGTCCTAGGATGCTTGATTCCATTGAACGCAATGCAACGCGTGCACGTTTTTAGGGCGAAAAGCGAGTTGATTCCAAAAGGTCTTTTTCCTATGCAGTGGGTTCAACCAAAAAACACCTATGTTTTAATGGTTAGATAGGAGATCTTTCAATTCTAAGGGAGCACTTTGATAGACGAAAAAGTATCCTCCCCATGAACTAGGATTATTATTTCTGTGATGGGTGAACTCACCTCAACTCGATACAGGAGAAGTATTGTACATCGGTTGTTGGGCTACATTTTTTGGGGCCAGCAGAAAGCATAATGAAGGCTTTTGTTAATCCCAGTTAAAGTGTTATGTTCTACATAATACATTACTAATAATTAATTGGAGATGACAAGGCAGAAAGGTGACACCGAACAAACTTTAGGAAGTGATGTGAGGTTAGAGTCAGAATTCAGCACCTCTGAAAGCTGGGCTAGAGCACCTACCTCCAAGCTAGTCCTCCACCTCTCGTACTCGAGGACCGGACAGACTGATCTAGTTGCGGCTGTACTACGGCGCGGAGCAGGTGCTTTTACTGAAAATTACAGATTTGCTCACTTCGAAGCAAGGATACTAGACTCACTCGCAGTCTAAAGCGTGTGGGATGGAATTATCACCACATGGAAAGTTACTACCAATGACAATGAAACCTTGAGAAAGTTGCAGGACGATTTCCCAGTGTGTGCTACGAAACACATGTTGGCTGATCAGAAAGAAGAGAATAAAAGAAAGAGAAGATTTCTGAAACTGTGTTTATAATTTGTGTATACTTGCAGTGGTATTTAATATTACTCTACAAACGTGTGCTGATGATTTTGTGAATTTCTATGTTGGCTTTTGCCACAACTTTGGGGGAGGTTGGTGATTCTCCTCACCTTACAGCACCGTAACTCAATACTATTGTGAACTGATACATGTGTGATTGTTCCTAAGGCGCTGTACAACCTATAACTATACCAGTCTATTAAATATGTTTTAATGGTTATATAGGAGATCTTACGATTCTAAGGGAGCACTTTGACAGACGAAAAAGTATCCTCCCCATTAACTAGGGTTATTGTTTCTGTGATTGGTGAACTCACCTCAACTCGATAGAGGAGAAGTATTGTATATCAGTGGGGCTACATTTTTTGGGGCCAGCAGAAAGCATAATGAAGGCTTTTGTTAATCCCAGTTAAAGTGTTATGTTCTACATAATACATTACTAATAATTAATTGGACATGACAAGGCAGAAAAGTGACACCAAACAAACTTCAGGAAGTGATGTGAGGTTAGAGTCAGAATTCAAGAGCACCTACCTCCAAGCTAGTCCTCCACCTCTCTAGAAGTTAAGCTTACTGACAATGTGTGACAGTAACACTCCAACACTCAAAACATGTCAGAGACAAGCACACCAGCAGAACTAAAAGGCCCTTGTGGCAGGACCGCCGCCCGCTCTATAGTCTACATCCTATTGTAGTAAAGTTACAGTTTTTCATTTAAAAAAAGGACACTAGAGATACATTTTTATGAGCCCTTTTCATAATTCTGGTGGTGATAATAGAAGTGAAGTAAGATGCATTTAATTGCTCCCCAAATAAGCAGTCCGGAAAGTACTGACACCTCAAGTGACAAGCCCATGACCAAAGGGCAAACGCTTTTTAACAGGTTCAAGCATTGCCTTACCCATAAAAATCGCAACCACCCTGAAAGGGACTATGGTCCCAAGTAAGGTCGACAAGTGAATCTGTGTTTGCCTCAAAAGAAATGTTTTTTAACATAAATTACACAATTGGGGACAAGTTGGAATCTCCATCTTGTGAAAGTGTATGAGGGAGAGGTGCCAGAGGGGCACCTATTATCTCTAGAGTGACTGCAGACCAAAATAATAAAGAAGCAGGCCTTGGGCGAAGAGTTTTCATATCATGGAAAATGCTGGGCATTATAAAACATTGTTAAATGAAGCTGGAAGGAAGATTTAACAACGAGTGGTCATTTAATATTTGCAAGGCAATGATTAACACCAGTGTGGCAGTGGTCCAATGGACTCTAGTGCAGAAATGCTTTGAGGCATTTTGGAGACCAAAATTAAGAAGAAATTAATTCAAACAGACCACCGCAGCAATATCAAGGAAAAGATAAGAGCTATGGTCTCACTCATAAATTGGTATATTTTGGACCTACCTAACAGGATAAAAAAACACCAATGCGGACATGTAACAACCCTAACAAGTTGGATCTAAAATGACAGGTGCAGAGAAAATGGGGGGAAAAGTTATTCTCTATAGACAGAATAGTGATGGGAATGACATTTTTTTTAAAATCGGTTTCAGAAAGAATTCAGATAGACTAACTGTGCATGATTTGAAGTCAGAAACTCTGTCGTTCAACGTGCGCCAAAGCATAACCAGTGGACGATAGGCCAACTTTCATGAAAGAAAATATGTTATTTATGGATCTTAATTTGACTCCCATCACAGTCAACAGAGGTTTTTTGCCAAAGTGAAGGACATTGTTGAAAGGAAGAGGAATCTTGAGCAGCCTTTTCCCCTCTAACCCTCACATGAGGCATAAAAGTAAAAGGGGTGACCTTTGTTATAACTGTTTAATTGCACCGGCACCCTACAAGATCTCACCACTATAGATATTAATTGTATGGGATTTTGCCAAGATTTGGAAGGTTATAAACGTACAAAGATCAAATTGTATTCTTCATTTTTATATTACATTGTTAAGAAAGAAGAACGTCTGCAGGAGTTCACATATTGTTTACAAATATGATTAGTCACTCCTGCCGCCTCAAATGTAAACTAGTAAGACTATAAAATATTTATGGAGTGCTTTCTTCTGGCCAAACGGCAAGGGGTATTGCACGAGGGTTTGATGAAGAAGAAGAGTCCCAATATTACAGCCACAGACGACAAAGAAGAATTGCAGAACAGCAAGACCAGGAGCAGCAGGAGTCTTCCTTGATGCAGTCTTCGTTCCAGGCGAAGTCCAGGCAACGTCCAAGTGTCCAGATGGTGAAGAGTGACGTGGTTTCAGGCTTGAGTCTTGCCCCATGACGAATCTGAAGAGCCACCCTCATGTAAGCCCTTAAGTACCTATGGGCAAGGTTTGGAATGACTCAGGGTCCCTCCAACAGAGGGGAGGATCCTCCCATGTCCTTTGTTCAGTTTCGCGCCAGAGCGGGAGCCAAGGGCTTCCTGACCAGACTCAAACTGCAGTATGCAAGGAGGGCACCAAATGTGCCCTTCAAGTATTCTGCTGGCGCTGGCAAGGAATTCCACTCCAGCCCAATACACTAAGTCCTGTCTGGGAGGTGGTCACACCTTACTCTGACAGAAAACCCATTGTTCTACCTTCCCCTGCTCGATCTTGGCTCTGCAGCAGGAGAGCAGAATCCAGTGGTGGCCAGTACGGATGGGGTTAGGGGAGCGATAGTGGGGGGAGTAAGGGGGTTTAAAAAAATGATTAAAAAACACTTACCTGATGCTGCGTGTCTCCTCAGAGTCTCTGTCCCCGTCTCTCCCCTGGGGCCCGAACAGGAAGCACCCAGGCTCCCCTGAGACTATCACAATGCTGCAATGCAGCGTTGTGATTAGCAAGCACCCAGGCTCCACTGATCAAATCACAGTGCTGCAATGCAGCATTGTGATTTGTCTGTGCGCCGTGTTTCGGTGCCCAGCCAGGGGAAGGCTGGGCATGATCTCCATACACGCTGAACATGCAAAGTGCGCATGAATGTTTGGCCGGCACAAGAGGGCTGACAAAGCAGTCATGCGCAATTTGGAGTGGGCAAACCACTCCTTCCCAGCTCCTCTGTCATCGGAGCAGCCCCGCCCGCAAACCTGCCGCAGCAGGAAAACATAAAATGATAATATTTAGCGATATCATCATTTTTTATGTTTCCTTTCTTTCACTGCTCCAAAGCAGTGGGGCAACTGGCTGAATCGTGTCTGTGGTCGGGAGCAACACTAGCTTGCTGTTAGACCCTAAAAGGCTGTTACCTGTAGTACAGGGGGGTACCCCAAGGGAGCCTTCCAGTACATGGGATCATACTTTCAACACTGGAATCGGTTTTGGGGTATGATTCCAACATGTTTAATACCAAACATGACTGGGTTCGGTGCGGCCACTATATAGTTATACATCGCATAATGATTGATGTCCACTATAATTGCAAACTGCAATTACAAAGCCTGTGGAACCAACTTCAGGGTTTGTAGGGGTGCATGCAGGGACACCCTCACACTTATAACCAAGCACCCTTGCCTTCAGGAATGAAAAGACTGCCTTATGGGTGATTTAAAGGTTTTAAGTGTAGTGACCACAGTTATAAGGAACCTTATATCTGTTGTGAGAGGTGCAAGCACCAACTCACACAGGCTGCAATGACAGGTATGTAGTTCCGGTTTAAGTGGGCTCCCATTGGTGGCACAATACATGTTGCAGCCCCTGGGAGACCTCTGGTGTAGCTATGCCCTCGGAACCCCAGTACCATATACTAGGAACTTATAAGGGTACACCAGTAGCCAACTGTGAATGTACAGAAGTACTTACCATGGTCAATTTAGGCAGAAAGCACAGTGACTAGGTTTCCGATTAGCAGGATCCCAGTCAGACAAGTTTCAAGAACTTTATGCAGTTATGAGCAATATTAAATACGCTGTCTCTACCGACCGTCCCAGGCGCAGTCATTCCAACACATTCACAACCATTTACCCCACACCCGCTTATGTTTGGATGGGCAACCCCTGGCCTCATACACAGGTAGTTCTTGAGCAGCACATCAGTCCACTCCTCTCCGCCATTGGGCAAATGGTAGGGGGTTCGGGTCCTTCCATTTGGCCGGAATGTCTCTCTTGGCCACCACTGTGGCTGTGCCCAGTAAAGCTTTGTCTGCCTATGAGCCCCCGTTGCCTTCCAGGATCCCCAGGAGCAGCACCTAGGGCATACATGGGGCCTCCCTGCCCAGAACCCCATCCAGCTCTTCCACCACTTTTGCTCAAAACTCTGCTATAACAGGACAAGACCAAGTCATATGATAGAAGTCTGTGTACTCAGTCATACAGCATGTGCAACTTGAGGTTGGAAGACGTCCTGCTCGAAAGAGCCTGATAGGGGCGAGATATGAACAATAAAGATAGTAGGTTTGGATCAGTCGCAAGCGGTCCGAGATAGTGATCACTCGGGGGCCATAAGAGCATCCCTACAATCCCCTTCCTCCATAGGTCCGAGCTAGCCCTCCCATCTTGCTATCAAGTGATCTAGGGTGGCGAGGCAGTTGTTAACTAGTGTTTTGTAGATGTTTGAGACCCCCACCCTTAACCACTTCGCCCATAAGTTGTTTGGCCTCTAGGGGACTTGATTCGGGAAGGGTTGCACCACTAGGGAAGTGTGTCACGATGGCGTGTCGGAATTGGAGGTATTTGTAGAATTGTGTGTTGTTGAGGGAGTAGAGGCCTTACAGAGCCTGGAATGTACGAATGTGTTCTCCCCTCCAGACATCCTCTACCCGGGAAATGCCGAAGAGGTCCCATTTTTGGAATCCCTCCAGCTTCGCTACTTCCCTCAGCCACGTACCCTGCCACAAGGATGTCTGCAATGTGACTCTAGTTGCCCACTGGGTGTGTCGATGTGCTGAACGCCACACGAGGAGACTGATCTGGTTACATCTGGAATGTGATGGGAGACAGACGTACCATACAGCATGCATGGATCCCAGAGAATCCAAGTGCCAATAGCTCTACTCGGTACGCTGGATCTGACAACCCCCCAGAAAACCATTCATTGATCACCAATAGGCGCATGGCTAAGTAAAAGAGGAAGAGGTTGGTCATCCCCAGCCCACCATCATATGGGACCTTTTGGCAATGGACTAGAGAAACTCTCTGTCGGGAGTTTCCCCGCAGGAACGCAGTCGCCATCTTGTCTAGGGCAGAGAACTATTGTTTCGGGATATGAAGTGTAATGTTGTGCAACACTCATAGGAACCAGGGAAGTATCATCATTTTGTATAATCCTATTTGCCCTATCGGGTTCAACTGGAGGGTCTGCCACCTCCGAAGATCATCTTTGGTCTTTGCTAGCAATGGAGTGAGATTGAGAGACCAGGTTAGTTCTGGGTGGAGTGCCACTCATATCCCCAAATAACGAAAGCTTATCCGTCTGATCGGGATGGACGTTTGCCAAACCATGTATTCCTGGGAGAGATGCAAAGGGACCAGTACTGATTTAGTTGGACGCATCTCCAAAGAGTGTCAGAATGTGCAAGCAACGGGGGCCTGCGTGGCCGTGTTCGGCCATGAATAAAAGCACATTGTTTGTGGATAAGGCAATACGTTCCTCTTGGGACTCGCTCAGTCGCCAACCCTGAATCTGATCATCTCCCCTGATGAGACAAGCTAATGATTCTATGGGGAGGGCGAAAGTAGGGGTAGAGGGGGCACCCTTGTGTCGTCCCTCGTTCAATATGGAATTAATTCAAAAGGACTCCGTTGGTCAGCACGTGAGCTGAAGGTTTGGGGTAGAGTACCTTTACGAGGCCTCTGAAATACGTCCGAAAACCACATGGGCCAGCACAGCCTTCAGGTAGCGCCAGTCCACAGTGTCTAAGGCCTTCTCGAAGTCGATTAACAGTAAGGCCAGGTAAGGGGTCAGGAGATGACGGTAGGTCAGTGCCATGTCCAGACGCCTCAGACAGTGTCTCGCGCCATGAAGGGGCATAAACCCACATTGGTCGGGTCGATCAGGGTTGTGATGACCCTCTTGAGACGAGTAGCAAGGATTGTGGCATACAATTTGACTTTGGTGTTAATTAAATAAATCGTACGATAGTCCGAGCATAGGTTGGAGGGAGGGTCTGTTTTAGGGATGACCACAATGTAGTGACATTAATCTCACGTGGAAACGTCCCTTTCTCTATGGCCTCAGAGTATAGTGCATCGAGATGCGGTGTGAGGGTCTTCCTGAACGCCTGTTAATATTTCGCAGGATAGCCTTCTGGGCCTGGGGTCTTGCCTGAACTTAGTATCGAGATGGCCTGGGTTATCTCCTCTCGCGAGAGGGGCTGGTCAAGTGCTTGCATCTACGCTTCAGGCAATCGCGGGAGCGAGACCTCTCTTAGGAAATCGGAGCTCGACAGTGAGTTTTATCTCCGTGGTGCGGAGTAGAGACGGTTGTATTAAGAAGTGAATCTCTGTGCTATCGCCTCTGAGGCACGCTGGGTAGTGCCCTCTGCATCCACTATTTCAGGAATTACTCGGTTGGCTAAGGGGTGGGAGGCAAGCCAGTAAAGTACCCTGCTGTTTTTGTCACCCCATCCGTATAACCCGGCCGGTGAGGGACCTCCACATTTGCCTGGCCGAGTCTAAGGAGATACTCTGAATTCCTTCACGTATCAGTTCGAGCTGGCGGTTTGTGATACCCTCAACCTCTTTATCTACTACTTCCTCCAGTTGGACTGCGTGGGCTTCCAACTGGGAGACGTGTTCATCTCAGGCTTGATATGTTCGCTTGACGTGTCCCCTAGCAAATCCTCTAATTGTCCCCTTGCCAGCAGCCCAAAGCGTGCCAGGAGAGGTAACAGCGCCATCTTCAGTCTGGAAATATCTTTTTTAATTCATTCCCAATAGCATCCTTGCAGTTTTGTTATTGCAGGAACCAGGTGTTCAATCGCCACATGGGCAGAGCGCACCTGAGGGCCCTCCGAGATCCAGAATCAGGGGCGCGTGGTCAGAGATTCCTTGAATGAGTGTATGTATGGTCGTGCCAATCAGCAGTCCAAAGTAGGCAGGAACAAGTAGTCAATGCGTGCTTGGGTGCAATGGACAGCAGAGGTGTGTGTTGGCGGATACGTGGGTTCCAAATTCCCCAGACATCGCATAGACCCAGCTGGGAGGCCCAATCTGCGAGTTTTCATGGCATCAGCACTCCAATGTGGGGAAGGGGTGCCGGTGGCATCACATTCTGGGTTCATGACTGCATTAAAGTTCCCTGCAATCCCTGTTAGTCTCTGAGGAAGCGACAGCAGTAGGGTAGCTAGTTCATGCAAGGAAGGTGCAAGAACGACAGGGGGAATGTAGGCTGTGACCACGTTGACCGCCGGTCCAACCACTGTCCCCGTGAGAGCCAGAAACCACCCCTGCAGATCGCAGATTTCACGTGTAACTACAAAGGGGAAGGAGTGGCGGAGCAGGATTGCTACTCCTCGGCACCCTTGCATGAAGCCTACGTGGTATACCCTGTGAAATCCTTGGCGGGCTAAAACGGGGACAGTGGTTGTCTAATAAGTGGGTTTCTTGTAGCATAAGGGCAGAGGGGGGTGGAGCAGCTTAAGAACTTCAAGACTGTGGTATGTTTCACCCTGTCCAGAAGGCCATTAAAGTTTCAGGTGAGGATGCGTATGGGTTCCAGGTCAAGATTGGGAGTAGCCATGGGTGTTGTGTTTGGGGGGGTATAACTGGCAGTGCCAGGGTTTCCATGTCCTTTGTGTGTATAGCATATGTGCTGGGTGAGCCGGTGTGCTCTGGAGAAATGTAGTTATGGGATCGATGAGGGTGCTTCGTATCATGTGTTCTAAGTATCTAAAGGGAGCAGTCCAGGAGCCAGAAAGCACAACAGAACCCCCAAATGTAGCCCCTCCCCTCCCCATACTTCGTCCCTGGAAGCATCTGAGGCCCAAACAATATCAACTAGAACAAGTTCTGACATTGCACGTTGAGGGCACAGTGGTGGACCCCTCAACTGGTTAGGATTTATACTTAGTCTGAAGTTCGGAAATATTCAGTGTCATCAAGGCCGGTGTATAGCCACACTCACGGCTTTGGGTTAGAAAAATCAGACTGTTGGGCTGCCCAATAGGTCCGTGTCCCCGCTGCCTTCCATCACTGGGGGTTGATGATCGGGTCCTGTGTGCTTCTCCGGTTGGGACCCGCACCGGTGAAGCCGGGGGTGATCCCACTGCTGTTGGAGACCCAGAGGCGCTTCTTCGGATATCCTCTGATGACGAAGACTTCCTCCTTTGCGTGTTGCGTCTCCATCTGGACCGGGTACACCTATGCTGCGGTTTTGCCGGTTCGTCTGTTGCAATCCTTGAAGGCTTTTGTATAGAAGAGGAGGATAATGCTATGTTCCTGCAGAGAGGATGTTCCTCTGTGACCCATGTCCACGCCAACTCCAGGGAGTCAAAGAAGTGGCTCTTGTTGTTAGGCTGGAAACAGAAGTCTATTTGGGAGATTGAGGGCTCGCAGCTTCTGCTTGACAGCAATATAGGATCTCTGGTGAGCCTGGACCTCTTTAGTATAATCAGGTAATACCATGACCTTGGACCCCTGATAAGAAAGTGGGTTGTCGGCGCACTTCTGGAAGAAAAGCGTCCCTGCCCTTGAAGTTAAGGATGTGCGCTACAATGGGCCTGTGGGGACCCCCGGGGGCGGCTTCGGTGTGAGAGCTCGGTGCGCCCTCTCTACCATGAACCACGCAGAGAAACATTCTGACGACATCCATGATTTGATCCAGGTTTCAATGAAAACAGACACTTGATTGGGTTCTGATCCTTTGGGAATACCCACTAGCCGGAGGTTGTTCCAGCAGGGCAGGTTTTCGGCATCTTCTGCACACCTGTGGAGCTTAGTTGTCTGAGATTGGAGCTTTGAGACCTGCTGTTTAATGGATGAGGCCTCATCTTCAACGATAGATATACAGGACTCCGCTTCGGAGATCCTGGCTGTAGCATTTTGGAGGTCTTGCCTAATAAGTGCCATATCTATCTGTACCTCCCTAATGTTCCCACAGAGTGGGGTTGCTTAAAGGATAATAGCCAGGACTCCCTCGGGTAGTGGGGGCTTGGGTGCTGCGGCATTGCTCCCACCTGTGGTACACTTGGCGTATTGCTCCTTCTGGGTCTGGGAGGGGTAGGTTTCACCTGTCTGTCTTTGCCCATGCTGGTCCGTTGTCTGCCTCAGCAGTCCCCCCTGCAGAGAAGAGCTTTGATGGGTTAGGATGGGATAGGGTTCACTTGGGAGGGCCCTCCCAGTCCTTTGCTCGTTCAGCCTTGGGATGTCGTCTTCGCTGCTTTGTTGGTGGAACGGATTTATTGCGGTCTACCTCGCTGTTATGTCCTGTACTGGATACCTATGTTTTCTTTGATGCGTTGTTCGGATACCCTATCTCTGGCCTTTGTTGCGTTTGTGAGTCTGCTCCGGATATACTTGCTGCCGGGTCCCCTGCGTGTGTCCAGTAGGTGTCACACAGCCTGTTAGGCACCTTTGTGGGAAGTCTGGTCAGGCCACTCGGGTTTCCCTCGCCTACTTCAGGTCCGCATGGGTCAAAGGTCTCTATGCCCTCTAGTGGGAAAATTCAGGAGCAACCTCCTCAGGCCTCTTGGTTGGGGCACTCAGGACAATTGAGTGGCGGGGCAATGATCTCGGACCGGGTGTTGAGGGCAGCTAGGGCACTGCCCTCAAGAGTTGCTCTGAGGTGCCACCCGGTCTTGTGAGTCTCCCACTATTGGTTTCACCCCTACACGGAGTGAATCCACGTCGTATGTGTGTCATGTATTGTCCTCCTGCCGGCAGGGGGGAACGGCGTGGTGCCTTATCGCACCCGAGGACGTCAGGCGCTTCTTGGGTTACTTGGCGCCGGTGCTGAATAATCCACAGGGGTGGGGAGAAAGCCTCTCTTTAACCACGCCGGTGCCTGTGCTTGCTCAGTGGATCAAAGGTACAGTCTAGGCCCAGGGTATGTATGTTCCAGCCACCCCCCCTTACTCTTCACCTACAGGGCGAGGCGATGTCATACTGTTCAGTATCTCGAGGGAGTGGACCTTGGCCTCCACACTCACTTGTTCTTGGGCCTGTGGGTCGGGCCATCCACCTCCCCGCACTCCCCACGGTGGACCGCAGTCCCCAGCAGTTGGCCTTACAGCCAATCACAATCCTAGTAGGGACTCCCCGCCGGCCCTGCCCTCTCCCGGGCCACATCGGATCAACACAGTGCAGGTTCTGTCAGCGTCTACATAACAGTTGGGCCTCCCAGTCCAAATTTGTCCGGTGCTGCCAGCCATCCGGCATGACTTCACGTCACCGTCTCTTTCTCCTTCTCCTCTATCAGCCACCAGCCGCTTCTCAGCCACTTCCAGCTTCAGGATCGGGCCGCCACAGATTGTGGTCCAGCACTGCGGACAGGCAAAGGGGAATCCGGTCGGTTAACGGGTCTCCCTTGCCACTCAGTCAGCCGCACTCGCGGTGGGGATGGGTGCTGCCATCTTGAGCCCGGGCCTCCCAGTGCCTCCCAGATGCCCGCTCGAGTCTTATGGCATCCCTGTGGATTGGGCCGACTTGTGTCTCGTGGAGGAACACTGGTGTTAATTAGACAGAATTCAGGCATCTTGACAAAGAGCTAGGGCTGAGTGGATGACGGAGGGGTCCGGAGCACTCTCAGATTGTGTTCGCCATCTTGACTCTCTTGAACTCGTCCCCATGCTACACAATTAATACAGTGATGTAAAAACACTATAAAATAAATCATAGGAAAAGTTAATAAGGTTAAAAGCCTGAAATGCAGCAGCTAAAGATTATCACTATCCCATGTAAAGTTCCACTACTGTGTGCTTAACTCACCATTGTTCTACATGGTGTTAGCATGTAGCAATGAGCTGTGCCAATGAGTGGTACAGTACAAGAAAGCTTGTGGGTTCGATATTGGAAGTCTAGGGTCTTGATGAAGGCATGTGGAGAAGCTATCTCAGACAGATTTTTGGATTGCCTGCATTCCTGAGAGCTGGGTGGGAAACACACACACACAAAAGCACCAGTGTCTGCCTGCTTGCTGAGACCAGAGGACCCTGTGCAGAGTGCCTGGAGGAAGACAAAGTGCACTGCGGATGCACAAAGTGATGGCCCATTGGGGTCACAATACTGCATGGAGAGACAGCTCACTTCTCATCACAGTGCTGCAAAAGGGTGCTTATCTTCACAGCAGCTCCTATGTGGCTTACGGGGGTCACAAAGAGAGATGCCATGAGAGCCCATGCTTGCCATCGCGCACTGGCTGCATAGCCTAGAAGAGCACACTTGGCCGAAAAAAAGAGAACCATTTCCTGAAAAAATCAAGAGAAACAAAAAAGATTCTTTAAAACCCTGTTACGGGAAATGGGGATGCCTTGGGTAGATAGATATATTGTGAAGAACACAAATATTTTCTTAGATCCTTGTCTGCCAAGAGGGGATAAAGAATGGAGGTAAAAGACCTGCTTGGGGCTGATCACTGTCTTGAAGAAAGCTCCACTATTTCTGAAGAAAGTCTTAAAGAGAAAGACACTCTATTGGAGTTCTAGCATTCCAATTATTTTTTCTACACATTTGCATTTAAACACACTTTTAACATGGAAGGTAGAAAAAAGCATGCTTGGTTTGAAAAAGTAAAATAATTTCAGATGGTTTTGACTTCCAGCCAGATGGTGAGAAAGATGTTCAGGTTATAAAATAATCCATTCCTGAAGAGTCAATAAAATCATGAATATTTAAAATTGATCTGATTAAATCAGCATAATCAGTGATATTATATTTAAAGATATTACTAATGTGTAATGGATATCAATACTGCAAATGTACTCAATTTAAATATTTGTAAATGTTTAATTGATTCTGTGAAAACATTAAGTCCCTGTCCACCACTGAGAAGATATAATTGTTGCTAATGAGGTGAAAATTTTGTAGGAGCGCTCAAATTTATGCTTGTGACTACAATTATGCAGCTAATTATGTCAACTTTCATTCCTAAAAAACTCGGCGGGACGGAACGGGAGCGGACGCTCCTCCATGCGGGATCGTGGCATCTCCTCCAGCCCCCCATGACCCTGCGGACACCCTGCATCTTCAGATTACCTCAGTGGGCTGCCTTAGCGCTGAGCGAGCCCGACCCCTGCAGTGCGCGACGGATGACCAGAGAGCTCTGGAGACCGATGAGAGGAAAAGCGTGAAGGAAGAAAAGTCGGTAAACCACCAAGCGCACCACATCTATTGAGCAATCGCTGTCCTTGATGAGCCACTCTGAACCCCTCTGATGCAGCGGCCAGCTACATAGGGCGAGCAACTTCGTCCCAAGTTATCTACAACCCTGCGAGTGCCCTGTTCCACAGACCTCCATAGCGTTGAGTGCACCCAGTAGCTGCACAGCACCACAGGCGAGCGGGAGGTCAACCAACAGACACGAACGGGGGACACACGAAGGGGAGGCCGATTCCCCCCAGGAGAGACGGACCCACTGCTTAACACCGGTGGGGGAGATCCATGAGACATGATCACAGAGTAATGCACCCGATTCCAAAATGGTGCTGGCAGTAGATTGTCGCTTGGGGTCTAAGCAACACCTCAAAAGAGTCCCTCTGTTTTCTTCTTTTATATAAATGCCTCATAATTTGAACGGAAATTGCATCTACTCCCCAGACTTAAAGGGATGACCCAGATGAGCCCCCCGGACTAATCGAAAATGACCCTTGAGGCGCCCCGCCTGACCTGCAAATGGCTGCTGTCTCTCCCACTGACGGATATTCCTCACCTGCGCTCACCCCCCTGAAGTCACATGATCAAAGGCCCTGTCCTCATGCTGCACCACTGCATTGACTACACCCCCTTTGCCTCTGAGTTTGAGAATTTTGGAGACGGACGAGTTTATCAGCTAAGACTCCACCACCTTGCCTGACCTCAAGATGGCAGCCTCAGTTGGTCTCCCCACGACGCCATATCACTCATTGACAATTGATCTGGCCATATGCCCGATCTTGAGTACAGCTCTCACTGACCCTTCATCCTGCTCTCCCTCCAGGGCATTTACTTGTTGATCTTTCCCTTGACTGCGGAGACCTTGCTATCTGACTGACGCCCGGTGGAGCTACCTGTTAGCTAAAGAGGAGATGGGCTGTAGATTCCCCCTCGGCCGTCACCTACCCAGCCGGACCTTGGGCAGACCATCCTTTGTCTCTGTCGTATCCCCCTCCTACTCCTTCACCCTGCCCCTTTCCCCCTCTAAGCTCCTTTCCTATTGTCATCTTCGCTCTTTAAATGTTTTTCCGTTGAGACCTAGCTATCTGACTGATGCCTGGTGGAGCTACCTGTTAGCTAAAGAGGAGATGGGCTGTAGATTCCCCCTCGGCCGTCACCTACCCAGCCGGACCTTGGGCAGACCGTCCTTCGTCTCTCCGTCGTATCCCCTCCTACTCCTTCACCCTACCCCTTTCCCCCTCTACGCTCCTTTCCTATTGTAATCTTCGCTCTTTAACCCCTTCGCTGCTCATGACGAGCTCAGCTCGTCATGAGGCACAGTAGAGCTGTGCTTATGACGAGCTGACCTTGTCATGAACAATGATAAATCTTACTTTCCAGCACAGGAGGGGAAAACCACTAGCAGCCAAGGTGTTAAATGTTTTTCCGTTGAGACCTAGCTGTCTGACTGTTGCCCGCTGAAGTTACCTGATAGCTGAAGAGGAGATGGGCTGTGGATTCCCCCGTGGCAGTCACCTACCCAGCCAGACCTGGGGCAGACTTTACCTTCGTCTCTCAGTCGTATCCATACCTTACCCCCTTTCCCTATCCACTTTCCCCTTTTCAGTCCATTTCACTTACCCTCTATGTTCTTTAAATGTTTTTAATGTTATGTTTTTTTTTGTAATCTGTGATTGATGTAATTTGGCAACTATGTGGAACCTTATGTAAAGCGCTCTGATACCTCCGGGTCTAGCCAGCGCTATATAAAACTCTTTAAATAAATAAATAGAAATAGACACAGAACACACACTTATAATAGCATATGTTCAGAAGATACACTTTGAGCAAGCATTCTGAAGTCTTTGTGATGGTCACTAGCATCGCTGACCCCTTTCACAGAAATCCAATTATATGAAGTAACTCTGCTCCTGTTAACAGAGAAAGACTGACATTCAGCACTGGTTATGTGAATTAACAAACAGAGGCAGACATTTTCAACAAATAAAGGGAAACTAGAACAACAGATGTAAGAATAATGTGTGGATGAAGCAAGAACTCACCTGTTCACAATATACCAACAAGCTGCTAGGAACCCAGATAAGCATGTGCCACTAAGGAGCCAGCTGGTTATATAGAGAGCAATCACATAAAGCGCCTGAAGTCCAAATAGAGTGCAAATATAAAAATATATGGGCTCAAAATAGTGCTGCAAAATAAAAGACATAAGACATCAATGTCACTTTACTAACTGCTAACAAAAATAATTTTGACCACAGCAAATGTTATCAAACAAGGTTAATACACAAATTTTACATTCAGTAAAGCTTGCTCCAAGTCTCATTTAACCAAGATCCCCAAATATTTTTTAAGACATTGTAATATTTACTGGGGTGGGTGGCTACTCACCGCAAGGATTAATCACAACCCCTTTCAGTGTGAACCATCAAAGTCACTAGATTAACCTGAGCTCAACCCCATGATAGCTATAGCACAGAGCAGGCAGGCTTAACTTAGGGCAATTAATTACCGAAACAGTAATAAAGTCAACATGCAAATCATTAAGAAACCGAAACCGAATTGAAAAACCAGAGTAAATTTTATTAAGCAAAGTGACAAAAGTTCAATAAGGGGAACAGGATGTATGAATTGTTAAGGTTTTAAGTAAGAAGAGTGTCAAGAAGCACAAATTGTCTAAGATACTCAATGGTCGCAGTAGACTGGGACCTGGGTGCAATCTGAGGCTGACCTCAATTGAGTGGAGGTCAAGTATACCTGGTCAAAAATGTTATCTTCTGACTTAGTCCTTTAAGTCCCAGGACTCAGAAGAGGCACATAGTGAGAGGATGTTGAGTAACGGACAACAGCAGGGTCCAGTCCAGGTCCAGTTGGCAACTGGTCAGTTGTAGGAAAGGCCTCTTGTAGCTTGCTGTATCCCTGTAGCTTTAACAGGAGGTCAGCCTTATGACTCTTGAAGTCTGCTTGTTTGTCCTGGGTTCAAGAGGGAGCAGGTCTAGTCCTGCAGGGCTATTCTTCCTGAGGCCCAGTTGTGTTCTGAAGTAGGTGCCTGGAGGTGCTACACGTACAGCTTGCACAAACTAGTGGATGGGAATGACTCCTAGGCACGCCTTAACCAATAGGGTAAAAGTTCTGGGGCAAACCTACCCACTTTGGGCATTTTTAAGATTTTCTTTGACCACATTCAACTTAGTCTCTGAGAGCTGGGGGTGTGTACATGCGAGGACTATTCTGTGGTAATCCTAGTATTCTCTCATATCTAACACTCCAATCCAGTTTTTAGTCACTGGACGCCCCAATAAACTCAGTGACAGACGTCTGGTAAAACAAAAGCTGGGTCTTCCAACAACCACATCATGGAAATTCAAGAATTGCCTTGGCATCCTGTTTAATTCCTTTCAAGTGTGCCCCACGTGTTATATTTAAACCAGAAGTAGGAATTAACACTGCCAAGTCAAAAAGCATTTGCAATGCAATAGGTCTCGAATTAGGAAAGTTTGAGCTATTGGTATTTTAAATGACAAATTTTTTATTTATGTGTTGGTTTTGAAAATCGCGAAATTAATAGCATTGTCATTTACAATGCCAATACTTTTAAGTTTCGCAAATGTGACACCTATAGCATTTGTAATGCAATATGTGTTGTATTTACGTGACTTAGATGTATTGATATTACAAATCACAATTGCTTTTAATTTTTTTAAATAAGTAATACTTAAATAAAAGTTATTATAATTTATAATGGCAATAGCTTAAACTTTTGTAAATAACTTTTGTGAAGATTATGTTCAGTGTATTTTATTATGACGAAAATCCAAGAACAGAAGTGAAATATTAACATCTTTTTGTTACATTTGTAAAAAAGCTTGAAACATTGAGAGAACATATTTGAACCAGTTGTTGAATGGTTGCACAGATTGATGCTGTGGTGGCGCTGAGTTATGTGGTTGCGACGAGTGATGCTGTGGCGTTCAGTGATGCTGTGGTAGCGCATAGTGATGTTGTTGTGCCCCTGAGTGATGCTGTGGTGGTGCTGAGTGATGCTGAGGTGATGCGATAGATAGAGTGTAATTATGTGGCGTGTAACTATGTGGCACTGAATGGTATTGTTTGGAGTGTATGTTGCATTGAGTGCATTGTAATTATGTAGTATATAATTATGTGTCACTGAGTGAAATTGTGTGGAGTGTGTGTTGCATTTAGTAGAGTGTAATTAGGTGGTGTGTTATTATGTGGCACTGAGTGGTTTTTTTGAGTGTATGTTGCGCAGCGCTTCGCGCTGCTTACACCAGCTCGACCTAAAAAGGTGAAATAAGGCTCATTGTTTGGCGTTCCCACTTAAACAAAAACACACTTGGCAAAGAAAAGAGGTCATCGCCCTTTTATTGAGCCTGTCCGTACACCCGCTTTGCTGCTTTTATTTTGGACTTATTTTAGTAAAATGTAATAGTTTGTGATCTCCGTCAGCACAGGCCTCTCTTTCTCCTTACAGAGTTTTTCTTCCGAGAGAAAGCCCTGTTACCCTACTACAAAGCAAAGCAAAAAAAAAATGAAACGCAAAGTCAACCTGCATGGATTGCTCAGGTTTTAAGTGAAGTTTAATGAGGGCAGGAGGCCCAGCAGAAGTGGAAAAGGCACGCACGGGTTGAAAGGTTGCAGAGAAGCTAGCCTTTGCAGGCATGACCAGGCTAGACCTATTTTTTTTTTTTTTTTTTTAAGTGCCATTCACTTTGGCAGCTTGTCCCATTTCCTTTCCTGCACCGACACGCACTGTAAACAGGGTTCCTCCTCACGGGTGTCTGGCCTGGGGTTGCACTTCATAATGGGAACTGCAGCGTGCCTGAGCGGCGAGCCGGCTCTGGCTCTAAACAGCGCTGACAGTTCTGACGAATAGACACAGTAAAGGCGGCCTGTGGCGGTGGGGGCCACTGAGAGCACCCGAGCATTCCTGGGGGCTGGGGCTGTACATCGCGCTACATTCAGCAGGCACCCCGCGCACAGGCAGACCTTTCTTGTGGATTTACGTCCTGACAGCATGTGCGCTTCCGTGAACACATGCCAGATTCTCAAAGCCGTTTTCATACGTAAAAGTACTTTTAAGATCGAAAATGACAGAGTTTTGCCCCTGTGAAGCTCAAAAGTCAGCTGGCAGTAGGACTTAGCACCCTTGTTGATAGACAAACAAAACCTCCAAAAAATTCCAGAATTTAGCATTAGTGAAATATGCCAAATTATTGGAAAGCTCACATTAGCCAAGTTTGCAATAATGCGCTTCTAGCAAGCGTGAGCCCTGTGTAAAAAGTCTTGCAAGCCTCCTGCATGACATTGGTTCGCACAGAGCATGTCTTCTCTTCTGCGACTGTCTGCCGTACGTTACAGCCGCTGAGTGACGTAAGGCGGGCGCACGCATTTCCGCGCAGACGCAGAGCACTCTTGGCCATTTCTACGCTTGCTGATGTCGTTGAAGAGGCGACGGACGATGAAAGAGCGGGGACCGCTGAGAAGGCGGGGGATGGGGGGGGGGCAATGCCCGAGAGGGGAGGTAGAGCAGAGAGAGGGAACAGAAGCGGGGAGCTTTGGGGGAAATTAAGACACGTATGTGAAAGTTGCGGGGGTGTGTGTGTGTGCGCGTGCGTGTGTGTGTGTGCATGTGCGTGTGTTTGATTGCGAGAGGCTGACTGGAACTGGGACAGGAGATGTGCACAGAGTGTGGGTGAACGTGCGCGCACACATGCTGAAATCACCGACGGCCCTGCGCGTGCCCATCCTTTGTCCCAGATTCACAGCAAGTGGATGACAATAGAGGCTTCGCTGGACGCAGCGCTTCGCGCTGCTTACACCAGCTCGACCTAAAAAGGATGCTCAGAGCCCCCACCCAGCATATTCTGTGAGCTTCAGAGGAGTCATCCCTGCCCATTCAGGTCGACCTGTCCATCACAGTGACCTATTGGGTAGGTCTTGGGAGGATTGTATCACCTTTTTTCACACCTATTAAAATTCTAATCCCTGGCTGGAAAAAGTTGTAAAGTAAATACATATTAGCCTCCAGGAACTTCAGGCAGAGAATTACTTTTCCTTAATATCTATTAATAATCGGACTTCCCATTGGATTTTTATTAACTTTTAGAAATAGTAGATTCATTATTTTTCTAGCTAGTCCAATTTCTGATATACAGCATTCTTTGTGAGTCAGCTGTCCTACTACAGTGAAAATATCTTTTGGTTGCTAGTTACTATAAGGGCATTTTAAATGTCTTTATGCCCTACTTTTAAATACAGTGGGCCCTGCCTTGTGGACTACTAGGCCTACAAACAAGTGACTTATTAATATTTAAAAGGGAGCTTTTGACCTGTCAAAAGGTTTATTTTGACAGGTCGAATTGCGGTTTTTACACTGCTACAGTCCGGTATGCAACCTTTACAATGCAACTTTTACCACGCAGTGCTGTTACAACGCATGTATTACAACGAAAACCATTACAACGCATTACACTGGGGGGCGCTCTAGGATAAGGAATAGTTTTAATTTACTATCCAACACCTTCCCTAGTGTCCACAGGGACTGGAGTTGGAATAGTAAATTAAACTATTCACTATCCAGCACCCCCAAGTGTAATGCGTTGTAAAGGTTTTTGTTGTAATACTTGCGTTGTAACAGCATGCGTGGTAAAAGCATGCGTTGTAACGTCATACATCCCTACAATCCAGCTACATAGGGTAGGCCTCAAGGAATGTTTGCACTGCCAATGTAGTGAATGGCATAATAGCTGCTGCAGTTCACTGGTAGTATTTAACTACAAAGCCCTGGGTTTATCTTGCACCATATAATAGGAACTTGCAGATTAGTTAAGTATACCAATTGGGAATATGCCAATCCAACCAACTTCAATGTGGGAGTACAGGCCCTTTACTACTGGTTAGCAGGAGTAAAGTGCAGAGTTCTTAAACCAGTAAAAATATAGGCTCCAGCAAGAGGTCAAAAATCTGTGGTGACCAAGCAGAAAATGTGGATTTCCTACACATTAAAAAAAACTTAGGGGCATGGCCAAGAGCGTCGAGATGGGGGTCACAATTTAGGAGTGCTCCGGACCCCTCCGTCATCCGCTCTGAATCCGCCCGCCATCAGGACCCTAGTGACCCTGCTCTCCTTCACCCGCTTACCTGGAGATCCGGAGGTTCCTGCGGTAGTGCTTTACTTGGATCCTTGGGGCTGCAGACACCTTTCCTTCGTGTACCTCCTCGCGGCCTCCCTCAAGATGGCGGCCGCGGCCCCTTGCTTGGTCTGATGCCCCGACAGCGTGGCTGTGAGGTGCCTCGTCGCTGGCCTTCTGGGGATCGGCCGGCGAGACAGCGGACTCTTCCTCCCCCCCCCCCCCCCCCCCCCTTCTCCTGGCATTGCTGCGGCTGATGCTGCCGGGGCCGTGAGGATGTTTGCCTGCTTGCCTGGGCTCCCTCTGCCTTTCGGGAGCCGGACCCGTCTGCTGCTGCCCTCAAGCTCCTGACGTTTGACCGGGGGAGGAGCTGAACAATCTTCATTGCCCCAGGCGGGGTCGTGGTATTGTTGCCCCACTGGAGGAGCCGCTGCATCGCTCCTGTGCCCCTTCCCCGAGCTGCTGCGACTCCGGGGCCGCCGGCCGAGGACTGCGAGCCTGACCTTCCTCACTGGCGTTAGTGTGGCTGACACTGCGGGGGCCTACATGATGCTGGTCTGCCTTCTCGGGCTCCCTCTGCATTCCGGGAGCCCGGACCCGTCTGCTGCTGCCCTCAAGCTCCTGACGTTTGGCCCGGGGAGGAGCTAAACAATCTTCCTTGCCCACGGTGGGGTCATGGTGTTGTTGCCCCACTGGAGGGGTCACCGCATTGCTCCTGTAGCCCCCCCCCCCCGGGCTGCCGTGACTCCGGGGCCGACCTGCCGGCCTCCAGTGCTCCAGTGCTCGGCCGGCGGGACTGCGGGCCTGACCTTCCTTCCTGGCGTTGGTGCGGCTGACGCCGCGGGGACCTACATGACGCCTGCCTGCCTTCTCAGGCTCCCCCTGAATTCAGGGAGTCCGGATCTTCCGGGAGACGACCTCGGGCACTAACGGGGTGGTTTGAAGAGGAGCTGTGCTGTCCCCGCTCCCACCGGCAAACTTGTGGCCTTGTCTCCCCGCTGGGGGGGCACAACCTCGCTCCTGTGGGCCCCGAGCTGCCATGCTCCTGGTGGACGAACTGGCTGTCTGCCAGGTCAGTTATGAGGTGCTGCTGCTGCCTGGGACCCCGCAGGTGGCCTGTGACGCTGTGTGGTTGCCCTCGGAGGTGACCGAGGTGCTGCTTGGACCTCCTGACTGAGATACACTGCTGCCTACGGACCGCCGGGGGACTCTCCTTCCCCCCTCCCCCCTGCGGTACCTGCGGTTGAGAGGTGAGGAGGCGTGGACATGGGCAACGGAATGCCCGCTGCGGACGCCTGCCCAGGCCCACATGCAACCTGCTGCAACCGGTGCTCTGCCCGCGCCGTAGACGCTCGGGGAGGCGCAGGGGCTGGCAGGGTGCGCGCTCTGCCTCTCCAGTGGGCCCTTCCCGGGGCCACACGCCTCGGCCCTCTAGGGAGACGTCTCCGGCCAGGCGGCGCCCTAGCTCCCTAGGCCACTCTGACCCCGGCTCAGCTTCACCTCGACTGTCCCCGATAGACCTTCCGACACCGATCTCTCCCGCAGCCCGATTCTTCTTCTCGGACCGGCTTGATCACATCGCAACGCTGTAAACCTTTTGTCCGATGTCTGCGTTCCTGGTTGGAGTCCTCTAAGACCAGTATCCCATTTGGTCACTGACTGTTCACCGATGGTATAGGACATGAACATCCTAATATGAGGAGGGGTCCTCCATGACTGTCCCAGTTTCCGAGCGTTTTAGCTTGGTGTTTCAGTATTTCTGTTACTGTTCGGGCGACAGATGCTTCCGGTCCTGAAGTGTAGGGGGGGGGGGGATTGGAGCCTTTGCCCCTCTTTGTTTGGTTTTTCAGGGCTATTGTTTTTTGCACCATTTTTGTTCCAATACATTTGGGAGAACACATCCTGCACACTGCTACGCTACCCAGTCCAAGGACTCTGGGAGTTACCTCGCCTCTAGTGTCCCAGCTAAGCTGCCCTGCGGCTCGGCTCCCCCCATGGCCTCCTCCTCCTTGGAGATTCTAACGCGCTCTCATCGCTCAGCTTAATGTCCTGGAACGTTAACGGCCTGCTGGTCAAAATCAAGCGCGCAGCCGTCCTGCGATAAGCCCAGCGACAGGAGATAGACATACTCATGCTTCAGGAAACCCATCTACTAGGACAGCATTGTCCCTTCCTTGCCAGCTATGGCTATGGCGCTACTTGGCATTCTGGGTTTGGTAGAGGGTCTAGAGGGGTGGCCATTATGGTGCGCCGTACTCTTCCCCTAGTGGCGCGTAGGGTTACACAAGACCCTCAGGAATGCTTTATCCTGTTAGTAGGGACCCTTGGGGATAGCCCGCTTAACTTGCTGTCTGTCTATTCCCCTCCTGCCTTGCTGGCCGCTACACTCCGCGGACTTACCCCGCTGATCGCGGCTTTGCCATTTGGACTGGCCGTGGTGGGGGGGTGACTTCAACGCCGTTATGGACCCTGGCCTCGACACTGCATCCTCTCCCTCTATTTCCAAGACTGCTCAGTCTGGTCTTCTCTCCTCATGGGCGGCCATCTTGGGACTCAGAAGCCTGGAGACTATGGCACCCGACTGCCAGGCAATACGCCCACACTTCTGTCTCTCACCACACCCACGCACGCCTCGACTATGCTTTCCTGCCGGCTCAGGACTGCTGATCGTTCCAGGCAATCTCTATTCTCCCGAGGGGCCTCTCGGACCATTCGCCAGTGCTACTTCACGTGGGGGCCCTTCCCCCATCCTCTCGTCCACTTTGGCGCCTCAACGCCTGGTTCCTCCAGGACGAGTAGTTCAGGGACAGCATTGGTGCTGAATTCTCCTCCTATTTTACCATTAACCAGGGCTCAGTGTCCTCCTTTCGCACCCTTTGGGAGGCTGGTAAGGCTACCATTAGGAGGTTCGCCGAAGGCGAGTTGAAACTCACTCGGGCGGCGCGTAACTCTCAGCTCGCGCGTTTGGAGGCGCAGGCCGCCCTGCTTGAGGGGATGAACCTCGATGATAGATCCTATGCTCAGGAACGGAGACTGGCGTTCCTACGAGACTAAATGAGACCGACCTCTCTGGAAGCTGCCAAGCTTCTTTGGCGTTCGTCCGTAGCCCAAGTGTATGGCTGGGGAGACAAAAATGGAAAGCTCCTCCACTGCCTCGCCACCCACCCTATGGCCCACCGTTCATACCTGAGATGACAGACGCAGAGGGAACGCTTCACTGTGCTCCGGTAGCGGTTGCCCAATGCTTTACCTCCTACTATGCTGCCCTTTAACTCAGCGCGTTCGCCTGCTCTTTCTCGCTCTGATCTCCAACGGGAAGAGTTTTCTCTACCACGTCTTAGCGACTCTGATGCGGCTGCGTTGGACCTTCCTCTCACCCCTGAGGAGGTGTCTTGCACCATTTCGCGCCTAGCAGCTGGTAGGAACCCTGGGCCGGGCGGTCTCCACCAGGAGTTTTATTCGTCCTTTCGCGATACCCTGCTTCCATCACTTGTGGCAATGTATAAGGAGGCGGCGGAGTGCGGCTCATTCCGGCGAGAGACGGATCTCGCTACTATTGTAGTGATCCCTAAGTCCCAGCCCCCCTCGAAATGCTGCTCGGACTTGCGTCCCATTTCGCTCATTAATACGGAACTTAAGATTTTAGCTTCCGTACTGGCCGATCGCATATGCCGCACTTAGGCCAGCTTGTCCACCCTGACCAATGCGGCTTCATGCCTCTCCGAGGGACTAGACCCTGTCTCCGACACCTTCCCCTTGCCCTTGAGAACCGACACCTGCTTACTCCATATTTGTCCCATCTCCTTATTGATTTTGTGAAGGCCTTCGACTCCGTTGACTGGAGCTACTTGGATGCAGTGTTGGAACAGATGGCTTTGGCAATGCTTTCCGTCACTTGGTGAGGCTACTCTATCACCGGCCTCGGGCGCAGGTCCTCGTTAACGGCGCTCTATCCCGCCCCTTCCCCCTTGGACGGGGTACGCGGCAGGGATGCCCCCTCTTCCCGATCCTTTTCGCTCTAGCTATGGAGCCGTTTGCGTGCCTTTTCGGCAGTGACAATTCCTTGACTGGCTGGAGGTGGCCAGGCCTAGCGGAGGATAAAATTGCGTTATACGCGGATGATGTGTTGCTGTTCCTGGCGGACCTAGCCCGATCGCGACCTGGCTGCCTTTGGGCATTGGCCACTTTTGAACAGGCCTTCGGCTTGCTGCTTAACCCGGCCAAGTCCATCCTTGCCCCCTTACACTTATCGCGCAAGTGTTTTGACTGGCAGTCGTCGATTCCGCTCTGGCGGCTGTCTTTCAAGTATTTGGGGATCTGGATCTCCCTCCTCCCCGACCTTGCATGGGGACTCAATGTTGCCCCGCTGGTTAGGCGGGTCCGCGCCGACCTCCTTAAATGGTGCACGTTGCCTCTCAAACCTTTGGGCAGGATTGCCCTGTACAAAATGATGATCTTGCCCCGTTTTTTGTACATGCTCCAGAACACTCACCTCTCCTTTGCCAGATCTTGGTTCCGGGACATGGATGGCATGGCCATTAAATTCCTTTGGTGGGGTCGGAGGTCCAGGCTGGCCCTGGCCCAATGCAGAGTCCCACCTTTTGATGGAGGTCTCGGAATTACAAACCTTTACCTCTACTACTTAGCAACTCATCTCCTCCCGATTCATGACTTGTTCAATGGCGGCTGGTCCGACCCAGCGTATCGCTTGGAACTTCATATCTTGGGCTTCTCCTCTATCCAGGGGATGCTTTATGGGACCACGATTCCAGGAACTCTTCCCGAGGTCACGCGCAGCGTATTCCGGGCTTGGCATGCATCACTTCATCATACTCAATGGGCGGGCAGGCTGACTAGCTACACTCCCTTGTGGTGTGGCACTAGGCTTGGTGAAGTCGCTTCCCTGTCAGGGTTACGGCAGTGGGATCTCATTGGGATAACCTTGTAGGGCGATGTCTGGAGTTTTACTCACATCCGATCCTTTCAAGGCTTACACACCAGACACTCCCTCCATCCCTCTCAATTCTTTTGATATTTGCAACTGCATCACGCCCTTCACTCCCACATTACAGATGGCACGTCCCTGCCCGAATATAGCCCGCCCAAGGTGCAAGTTCTGACTGGGGATTTGGGGAGGGGTGGAGTCTCTCGGATTTATCGTTCCCTCACTAACAATACCCCTAATTCCCTTTTCCTACTCCGCGAGAAGTGGGAGGGTTGGCTTGGGCTCTGGAGGATGAGGACTGGCGGGACGCTCTGATGGCGCCTAGGATGATTGTGGTATCAGCGAGACTCCGCCTGGTCCCAGTACTTCCTGCATGCCTTACACCCCTGCGTATCCACCGCGCTGGGCTCTGGCCTGACTCCCACTGCCCCGCTGCTCCCAACCCCACGCAGATTTTTACCATATGGTTTGTTTGTGTGCGGTGATTCAGAGATATTGGGAATCTTTAACGCAAGAGCTGACGGAGGTCCTGGGCTGGGAGGTGCCTCTTGATCCCATCCATGTTCTGCTGGGCGTCACCGATGGATTGGACAGCTCCAAGGCTGAGAAGCTCTTCCTCAACAAGGCATTGGTGGTCACCAAGAGGGACATTGCCGTGCATTGGCTTAATACTGCTTCTCCCACTCTAGGACGCTGGCGTCGGGGCGTGAATTGGTGCGCTGTGCAGGAGCGGCCTTTATTATGTACCCAGGGGGTGCCCTGAGAAATTTCGCCGCATGTGGGGTAAATGGGTCAGGGTACTCGATGATTGAGATGGCGTGGTCCGCTCTTCGGATTCATGTGGATAAGCTAGTATTGATTATTTTGGAAGAAAGAGGCCCCTACCTAAAAGGATGAACCCTAGTAGGGATATGACACTTTTTGAAAGTTCACTTGAACACCGGGTTATGTGTGTATTTCTAGAACTCTATCTCATATTGTTATAATATAGACTGAGATACCCAAAATTGTGGATTTATAAAACTTCTTTTTAATTACTTTTTCCTCTCACAAATGTTATTTTGCTTTTTATCACTTTTTTTTAAATTCACCATATATACAACTTTTTACAATAATTTATACAAGTTTCTAAACATCAATATATTCCTATTCGCCAGAATTGATAATCCCAGCACTAAAGCATAGATCAACAATTGATTATTATTGTCAAATACAAAACTGAGCTAGTATTGATTTCTTTATGCAATCTTGCTGTCACTGTGATGTGTTTTCTCCCTATTCTGAAAATGTACAATGTGGCTCTGAATGGTGCTGTTAGTTGTTACATCCAAAACTCAATAAAATTGGTTGTCAAAAAAAGTAAAAAACAACTTAAAACACAATCGGGTTAGCTACCATTTCCTATGACTTATATTGAAACTTTGGGTGGGAATTGCCTTGGATAAATTGTATGAGGGGGTTGTAACCGTACTTTCTCATACTGTTCACCCTCATGCAGTCGTACTGCATCTCATTTTTGCACCTTTTATTGTTAATAACATCTTAATAAAAGAGTGGTAAGCTTCTTTTCAACAGGTTCTTTAGAGACATGCCACTCTTCTTCTAATTTCACCTTACTCTATATAACTGTGGGGACTTGAAAATATACTTCTCCATAACATGCATTCCTCAAATTTCCCTTGGGTTCCAAAGAATCTACTGAATTTCCCTTAAATCCATATTCCTGTGAATCTACTTCTGAATGAAAAATAATGTATGAAGACATACCTTTATAAGGAATCCTTAAACAATAAAAAAAAGAAATCAATTAACAATTCATGGATTATCGTAACAAAACTATCAATAATTCCTACAAAGAGTCTGCATTTCAACCCTAACCTTACCCTTCACACCAACCATAAACCTTTCATTAACCTATATCCTAACACTAAATCTAGCCCATTAAAAAAGCTCTCACTCTAACATTATAATGATTATTCACCTTCAGACTTTTAAAAGCCATACCCATTTATTTTTAGGGTGCATATCGTTTTTACTGATAATGAAAATGCATATATATTTTTTTTAACCCCTTGACCGCGGCCGCGATTCTGCGCGGCACATTCCTATCGCGGGTGCGGTTATGACGGCCGGGAGCCGTCATCAGCACACAAGCACTGTGTGCCATGATGGCATGGAAGGGGTTAAACTGCAAGCGACCTATATATATAATTTGTTATTAACTGATTTTCCTGATCATTGCATTTCTTCACAAGCATTTCTTCATAGTGAAGTAATACAGTTATATTTAACTTAGTTTTGTTTGTATTAATCTCACAAACAGGTTGCACTTTTCCTTCAGAACCACAAGAATCTTCTGCCACACTGACCCTACCCGGCATACGGTTAATATCCTCAACGTTAGTTGATGAACACGGTGCGAAGATCCTACAGATAGGTTTGACAACCAAACGTAAAAGATATGCAGCTGAGGGTGAGCACAGTAAAAATGGCTACTGTTAAGGATATAGTTAACAAATAGAGAAGGATTACAATTATAGTGCTGTTAGAGTTGCTGATCTTCAGCTTTCATTTCTAGTAAGTCGTGTGCTACTACTGTCTTTACTCTAAACAAACGTCTGGCTAAGGCTGTATTTAAATTATTGTTTCTGGTCGGGGTTCAGCAAAATGTCCGGGTGTGGCAGGCTGCCTAAAGACAGTCAGTGACCACACCAGGTTGGTAGGTTTTCAGGGGGTACCTCTGAGGTGCCTACTGAGTACATGGTTAAATAAATCTCACACTGGCATCAGTGTGGATTTATTGCAAGGAGTGGTTTACTACCAAACACTCCTGGTTTCAGAGAAGCCATCTTGGTGCTAGGTAACTCGGGTTGTCAAATTTCCAGCCCATGTACTCCTTATGGCTTCCCTGGCACTTCCAATATTTAAGAATAGACAAGTATTGTAGGGACATATCTACTCATGTGAATATGCCCTCACCTGTGGTATAATGCACCCTGCCTTAGGGCTGTAAGATCTTCTAGAGGGGTAACTTACCTATACCTTCAGGAAGTGCTGAGTGGCATGGCACTTAGGCAGGGACCATGTTGACTTTGAATATTTTCACCTCAAAGGGGCATGCAAGCTGCAAAGACAGTGACATGGTCCTAGTGAGTGGGTCCCAGGGGACCTCTTCAGCTTTCAGGCTCTAGGTATCCAGGGTACCACGTGCCAGGGGCTTACATAGTAGGAGTACTAATTGTGGATTTTTTTAGGGAAAGAACCCTGGTGCTGGGAACCTAGACAGCAGGGACCCAGTACTCTGCAATCAGAGTTGGATCAAAAGCCAGGCAAGTTGGATCAAAAGCCAGGCAAAATGTGTGTGTGTGTGGAGGGTACTGCAACAGAACCCCATTTTCTCACAGGGACACACTATTGCCTATTTGCTTAGTAGGTCACTGACCTTTTGATGCAGGTGCAGCATATCTTGCTTTCAGGCTAAAGTTTGGAGGCCTTCGTATTAGTTCTATACAATAACCATGTTGCATTAGGTTTGATGTCCAGTTGTCCTCCGTTTCTAACGGGATCCTCTTATTCTGCCCAATACTGGTTTTGTGTGCAGAGGAGATTCCATTAGGAAGTCACTTGCTTGATGGTGCTAACTCCCAAAGGGGTATCTCTCCCTCACCCTCAAAAGTGCTGCCTTGGCAAAGTGGGGGCATTGCTACTGAGACTATGTACTCTGGGAGCTAGTTAGTGGTGTGAAGTTGTGACCCTCCTTTCGCTGGAAGCCTTGTTCTTGGTGGTACCCTATTTGACAGAGACCCCTGAACTGCAAAACCCTGATCGCCTTTCCTGTCTCACTATCCTCTGCCATCCATTAAAAACTCTTTTCCACTGCATGTCCGAAGAGGTTTTCGCCCATGAAAGGCATGTTCACTACTGTCGCATACATCTCTTGAAACATATACACCCATTGCAATGTGTGCCTTAGAATGGTTCCGACACAACCCTGCCTGATGGCTCTATCAACAGTATCCAGTGCAGATTTTAGGCAAGTGTTGGAAATTGCCTGCCTCCTAAATCACTGCCTTTGTTGTCTTCTTGTACGGCTATGGGAGACCCTGCAAAAATACCTCCATTTCTTCCCACTTTTAATTTAAGTATCTTTTCAAGAGTGTACTTGAGTTGGCAATGTGCCATTGCATGGTAGCTGACCTCTCTATTTTACATCCCACCACCTCCATCCTCTTACTCTCCTTGTCCGGTTGAAGTCCTATGGCTTGGCTGTTGCTGCACTGAATCTTTTGCTCACTGTAGTGACAATGACCTAGTCACAGTCCTGAGACTAATGTCTGAATTTCTTCCCAATCCTGGGAATTATGGCTTTGGCGGAGGCTTGCTCCCTAAAAGCCTCTCACCCCTGGCAGGCATGCAGGGGAGAACTGGAAGGAATATTTTTTCCTTCTTGGATGGTAGTAGGTCCTCCAAGATAAAACACAATTCAGTCTGAACCTTCTCCAGTTGGTCTCCATAGTGGTCTGTTGCCATCTAAACCATTACAAAACAAAATGCCAATACTGCCACGTAATTTCAAACCACTTATTTCATTCCGTGCAAATGAATAAAGCTATATGCAAGAGAGAATCTTATCATTGAGTCAATCAATTCGAATTTGCATTTTATTTACACTTTTCTACTTTCATGTATTTTTTCAAATGTTTTTTTATTTCAACACAACTTTTTTGTGAAGCACATTACAAAAGAACAGTACAAAAAACAAACATGAGAGTACTTGTCTCTATACATCATCCATACTGAAAGACATTTCAATCATACTTAGAACACATTCATACCACTAACAGTCTAAAAGAAGATACATTTTTCATACTATTTATATACAGTTCATGAATAGGAAACCATAGGTTCTTGTTTATGAATATAAATCTCTGAGGTCAAAAGATTTGTTCAGTTCTCTTATGGTTTCAACGTAAGAAACGTAACATGAAAAGGTCTACGCGTTTCAAACTCATTGATTTCGGAGTTCTCGTCAGGACCATGAGCTCTCTAAATGAGAATGGGATGTGCCTCATAAATTCGTCATCTTCCGCGGATCATCGTGAGACGGGACCCAAATGGAGCGCACTGCGAACTAAAGGCGCACTGTGAACCAGCCGATCCAAAACAGACTCCAAATTACGGCGTCCAAAATCAACTAAACTGAACTAAGGAGAAAGACAATCCCGCCACCAGTGGTCCCGCTCCGCGGAAGATGACGAATTTATGAGGCACATCCCATTCTCATTTAGAGAGCTCATGGTCCTGACAAGAACTCCGAAATCAATGAGTTTGAAACGCGTAGACCTTTTCAAGTTACGTTTCTTACGTTGAAACCATAAGAGAACTGAACAAATCTTTTGACCTCAGAGATTTATATTCATAAACAAGAATCTATGGTTTCCTATTCATGAACTGTATATAAATAGTATGAAAAATGTATCTTCTTTTAGACTGTTAGTGGTATGAATGTGTTCTAAGTATGATTGAAATGTCTTTCAGTATGGATGATGTATAGAGACAAGTACTCTCATGTTTGTTTTTTGTACTGTTCTTTTGTAATGTGCTTCACAAAAAAGTCGTGTTGAAATAAAAAAAAATTGAAAAAATACATGAAAGAAGAAAAGTGTAAATAAAATGCAAATTCGAATTGATTGACTCAATGATAAGATTCTCTCTTGCATATAGCTTTATTCATATGCACGGAATGAAATAAGTGGTTTGAAATTACGTGGCAGTTTTGGCATTTTGTTTTGTAATATTAGTAGAGGCAGGGTTTGGCCTTACTGCTTGGGAACCCATACCCAGTAGTGATCAGTTATTGCCATCTAAACCATGGCATTGTACACAGCACTGTTATCAGAGGGTAAAGGTCTGTAAGGGTAAGTGTCAACTCCTTCTTCGGCTGAGTCAGTATGTAGGTCGTCTTCCCATCTCTATTAATTCTAGGTCATGAAACAGCCCTGCTCAAACTGACCTTCTACGCCCCACTCCTTGTAGAAGATTTCCTCTTGGGGCTTTGCCACTGTAGGAGGTTCCAGTTCTGTGTACTAGTTTTCGTAACCCTACTCGCTCTGTGGATTTAGAGGGATTGGACATCTCTTGAGAGAATCGTCAAACTTTCTCCTTTTCATGAGGGCTCCCATCTTGGCCTCAAGTCAACATTTCTTCTTTTCGAGGTCGAACGATTTTTGGTCAGCATTGAGGCCTTCCTCTTCAACACGGAGACCTCTTCTCTCAACGCTCTTTGTCTCCCCTGCACTCCTGATCCTCTTTCAAAGTTAGTCGATTCTGGTTCTGAGGGCTTACTGCCAATGGTATCTTCTAAACTTGACCTATGGGGTTGTCTTTTTTTGTGCTTGCCCTGAATCACCAATGGTTCTGGTGTCACTGTAGCTTTGGAGGATCTCAAGTCCAAGGGTTTCAGCTCTGCACTGTGCCCTGCAAAATTATCTGGAGCTCCTTACCGTCGCAATCCTTCTACGTCTTCTTCAATGCTTCTCCCTATTTGTTTCAACTGTCTTAGCATCTGAGCCCCCTAAGGGATCTGCTCAACAGCCCAAGGTCCTTCAGCTAGGTTTTCGGCTAGAACTGTGTCATGGCACAGTGTGCCCACCTCGGCTTCTACCTTGTCTTCAGTGTCTTGGACAGGAACTTTGCACAAGCGTCATGTCCTTCTGAGCTAAAATATTTTGGCAGACAAAGGTTCAAATCTTGTGGCACCTTCCTCTGGGCAAAATTGTGGTGGTACTTCGCACAGAACCTAAAAAGGGAAGGTTCCATCCCAGATATTCATTCCCAGAACTACAAGCTTGATGTGTTTGTTTTGAAAAACCTCCTGAAACCTCAGTTTTCACCAATATTAACTCAATTTCCCCAAAGTCAGTTGTTCAATTTGTGACCCCCTTCAGATTTTCGTTTTTGTTTTTTGTTTTGGTCTGTAATCCCTCAATGTAGCTTTGACTTTTGTTCTCTAATGGCTTCAGAACCCTCTGCTGTGCTTCCAGATCCAATGACGGAAATAACAATCTGAACATAGAGACCATGCAAATAAATAGGTTTCTGAGGAGTATTTCTGCCTTCACAAGGGGATAAGCATGGCACCAAATAGATGACAATGACCAATGGAGAAAAAGTAACAGAAAACCTAAAAAGACAACTCCAGATTCAACCACTTGATGGCGGAATAAAGCACAGAATGTGAATACAAAAGAGAAGGTAATGGTTAAATAAAAAATACCTGAAATAACCGACATCCTACTGACCTTATAAATACCTGAATTTGTTTCATACTGCGCAATCTGAAAGCGCCACAGAAAGCCTAACTGAATTTTCTGACATTCCTTCAGAAGTGCATTAATTTGATATCAAAAGTTATGGTGTTGCAGCTGAAGTAAAGTGTTAGAAACCCATTTTTTGCAACTGCAGATAAAGAAACATCTTGCGTTCTTGGCTTTTATGTACAATGTAACAGTAATAATAGGTTGTTTGTTTAATGCTGCAGTTCATGCAGTTTTGTATCAATCTTTAAGGCAACTGTATTTGCTTCCAATACAGGAAAGAACAAAGCAAAAAGCACTGAGGTGATATACAAAACGTTTTAGCTCTTCACTCTCCGTCGCCTCAAGAAAATCAAACCCTTTATACCCACCGACGACTTTAAACTTGTAGTTCAGTCACTTGTTTTTTCTCGTATTGATTATGGTAACGCCGTCCTTAACGGAATCCCCAAGATCCACCTTGCTCCTATCAAAGCTGTGCTAAGACTTGCAGCTAGACTCATCACAGACTGCAAACGCTTCGATCGTATATCCCGGGCTCTAAAATCTCTCAAATATCTCCCTATTGAAGGCAGATCTGCCTACAAAACTGCCTGCTTTACTCACAAATTCCTCCACCAAAACACTCCGTAATACCTCTCAAAAAAAATCCTCATTGCGGACACCACACGACCTCTGAGAAGCACCAACACCCTCGTACTAATCCCGCTACTGCTGAAAAAGAAATCCACTCAATCATGCTCCTTCTCTGGCAATGCTCCTATTATCTGGCATGCCCTCCCAAAAATCTGCGCTGTAATCCCTCCTATTTCAGCTTCAAAAAAGACCTCAAAACCCACCTCCTCAATTATTATTGGGTAACCTAAACTGTGACCAGCACTTGATCTCCAACTCACCATGTTATATTATCTCAGCAATATTTGTCAATTTCCAGAACATCTCCTACTCAACTACTGGTTATGTATAGCTCTTGCCCCTGTGTTATTTGATCTGTTCTACATATTTCGCATGCTGCTCTCATTATCTTTTATTTTTTTGCATGCCTAACCTGTGACTCGCACCTGATCTCGAATTATGTTTTATTTGTTCTGTAATTTGTGTCCATTTCATGAACAACATCTACCTAATTACTTGAAATGTATTGATTTTAAACCTGTATATCTAGTTAGTTAGTTTTCCATACTTCACTTCATGTTTCATTATCTTTTCATCTACTTCAATGCCATGTTTGCTTTTTATTACTCTCGCATGTAAAGCTCTCTGATACCTCTGAGTCTAGCCAGCACTATACAAAACTTTTAAAATAAATAAAATAAACCTTGAAGGTGCTTACAGAAAAAGCTAATTTCAGTTAAGCAAAGAAAAAACGAAACCAAGGCACTTATGGTGGAAACAACTTATCAAAAAGGTTCTAGGTCTCCCACCTTGTGGATATAACTTAATGGTCTTAAAAATCAATAGGGACAAGGAAATCCTGAAAACAAATTTAAGGAAAATCATAAAATTAAAAACACTTAAGAAAAGCATGGTTTGGATCATTGCCCCCAAATTTATACTAATCTGACCCCAGGGATACATAGATGAATGCAGTTGATAATCTTTAGCACCAAAGACCTCAATTTCATTCATAGTATTTTATGCTAGCTGACGAGAGGTCCCGTTTAGAAATATGTACCTGAAATGGTAGAATCCTGTACAGCATGGCGAGGAACACCTCCTGGTAAACATTCATTCGCTCCAGTATATTGATGGTCCTCATGGATTCAGTTTTGTTGTCATACACGAGTTCAAATAAACCTAAATATTTGACAACAGTTAAATCAAAGAGTGGTGACTTCATCAGTACATTATATTGTCTTAACATATGAAGCCGTTCTCAAGAACATCACATGATGAAATGACAAACAGCTGAGGGAAATTTGCATAAGAAATGGCAGGTGAAAAAGTATGGGGAGTTCAATGGAAGACGCTAGTTTATGAGAACTGCATGTTTCGGAGAGTAGCTGCTTGCTGCAAGCTTTACACAGTGACTGCGGGCGTACTCACAAATGTGCACATGGTACCCCAGCCTGATTTGGCTGCTATCTGTTCTTAAACCCCAGTGGTGGGGTGCGCAGGCATGAAGTCATCATGAAAGTGACAGACCACCTGAATTATGCTTGAAAAGTAAAGCTGTTTGGTCTCTTCTGTGAAACCAAAGTACAGGGGGCTTGCAGAAAGCCACCTTCTGCTGTCCAGGACGCTCAAATTCACCCTCCGTGTAACCTTTAAATTCCAGCTCCACACCCTTAGTCAATATGTTTAAACTGAAAGCTGCACCAAAACACCTTCAGCAATGCTCAGTGAGGCTCTTAACACTTTTTCTTGGCCACGCTATGCACATGCCCCAACCATCGTCTGAACACCCTTGGTCAATCGCTGAATTGCCTCAGCTATTCTATGCAGCAACATGCTGCATACCTTAGGACTCCGTGTCCTCCCCTTTTCAGACACTCTGCTATCACTGGAGTCCCTCTACCATGCTAACTATACCTTGATCAACTTCCGGACAGCAGTGGCGTAGTAGGGACAATATGGCTCTAATACAAGTAAAGAAACTAGCCCAACGCCCTGTCCTTTTTTTAACTAGTAAAGAAAACAGCTACTAATTGGCTGAAGTGGGCTTCCAGCATCCCTGGGCCCCGGTGCCACTGCATTTGCTGACCTATTGGCAGCTACACCCCTGTCCTAAACATCAATGGTCACCTTCTGGAAAACTGATCTTTCTTTATTCAACACACTGCATGCCCTGCACCACTCCCAGCACACGTCTGGTCTCAATTACCACCCACTGTACATAGGTTATTCATTTAAAATGTATGGTTAAGAAGCTACACTCCAGGGGCTAGAACAGGGAGGTAGAAATTAAATCAGAAGCATCTAACGGAGATAGACCAGAGAGTATCCAATCATGAGCAAAAGCAAATGCCACATACTGGTTGATGTCTACGCTTGTGTAGAACCTTAAGGTAATTCGTTCTGGTTGGGATTGCCAGAGAATCACTCTTTGAAATAATTTCATGTTTGCCTCATTAGCTTTATGGTATTGTCATTGTGTACAAATAAATAAAATTTTCCCACCTTTGGTCATAATAGTTTGTAGTTTGCCACAGAAAATATTTGGATTCGACACAGCACTCAGCAACCCACGAGAATGAAGTCCTAGGTATGCTTTTAAAACTTTGCAAATCATTTACATAAAAATGCACCCCAATTACTCACGCTAAGGGTGTGCAAACAAACAAATTCATGTCTTCATGTACATACTGGATGAAGAGATTTAACTTTGTGTTGAGGCAGAATAGACTGTAAAATATAAATACTTCCAGCATGGACTTCGTACCTTTACTGAGGCAACTATTTAGAAAAGATGCAAATTATAAAATGTATTTGTTTTGCATACTCATGATTAAGAAATTGATCTCGGAAAATAAAAGTAAAGGAAATTGGCTTACCCTGTTTCAAGGATGGAGCTTGCAGAAGTTGTTTGTAATAAGAATAATACAATCCACATTCTGTTCTGAATGAGATTTCTCGTTCCACCTCCTGTAAGTGAGAGAATTAGAGAACCCAATACTGATGAAAACATGTTTCTATAAGTTGGATATAGTACTTCTTGCAATAAGTTACGGAGACGTTCAAAGGAACGAGGACAGGGAGGAGGCATTTATAAAGTTATGGACCTCCGAGGTCACTTCTACTTTAATTGTACAAGACAAATGATCCCTTTTAAAATATGATCTTTTCAGTCCTCCATGCCTTTTTCGATATTTGTTATAACTATCCCTCTAGTGAAACAGAATTCTTTTAGTTTAAGATATGTAGAATAAATATAGAACCTGTACTTGGGAATTAAGTACCTCAGCATGCAATATTTATTTTGTTGAAACATTTTTAGAAGTTTAGTGTAAATCCATTTTAAAGCTAGTTTGTGGTTTGAAATCTATGTTTACATAAAGATTCCTGCTCAGATCTTGCTGCAGATTCCTTTCCTTCGAATTATCCTCAGGATTCAGACTGGATCCTGAAATATTTCGCGAGCCGTACCCCTGCGGCCCAGTAGGTGGCATCGTTTGGCTCTGCATGGCAATGCCTGTGCCGGAGATGACGTGCACAGTGCATATATAGGTGCCATCCCAGCTTGTTGACATCAGTTACTTTTCGCAACTTTCCACACCAGGAGCATGGAGCCATGAAGAACACTGGCCACTGGTGTGGAAAACTATGGCCCTGAAAGGGAACAGCCCATTCCCAAGAAATCTGTTCACAGAGTGGGGAAAATGGGTGGGTCAATAAGGAATCTGCAACTAGATAGAGTCTCTACCAGATGAGGCGTTGCCAAAGGTAAGTAACTTATTAATCTGATAGAGACGTATTGCCTCCGATTCCTTACCTCAGAATAGATACCCAAACAATACCTCCCCAGATGTGGGTCTGCGAAACGGTTTCACACTAGTAAGTCCTGCAGGACCTTTTTTTAAACCAGATGTTGGGAATGATGAGTGGGATGGCTCTCATAAGTTATAACAATTTAGGGAAATATATAACAACAAAATAGGAGTGACTAATTGTGCAAACAAATGAAAAAAATCCAAATTTTGCAACTATATATACAATAACTAAAGAAAGATGTGGAAAGGTAAAAAAGGGGAAGAAAAAAAACCTTTTACCCCTAAATATGTTGCACTCCGCACTATTCTATAATCATTCAGTCTAGTAAATTTATTGACAATTATCTATGTTTTTTCTTTATTCAGCGAATACCCAGATAGTTCCCCAAATCTAGATGCTTCTTCTATCGTTTTGATTGCAGCCTCAGGGTCAGACATAACCATGGTCATGTCGTCAGCATATATCAGGATCTTAGTGTTGTGGCCATGTAAAATTACTGGTGCTATATTCAAATTGGGATTATTATTATTTTTTTTAACAAATTTTATCCGTCAATTAGCATAGACAAAGCAGGGCTTTGAACACCTGAGGCATCTGCCGAATCAGACATATGTAATCATACAAGCAATCGATGTTTTTATAGATTGTGTCAAAATGTAGAACACAAGCAACCTGACTGAACTAGAACCCCCCCAAACTCCCATCCTCCCTCACCTCCCCCCTAGAACAATTTCTGATTAAGTTTAATTAAAAACTGATTTATATAGAGCGCAAAAAGTAGCGGTGAGCATGAACATCCAAGTCATGTTCCCCTTGTGATAGTCAGCCTCTCTGTTAGTTCTCAGTTTATCCCTACTCTTGCTATCGGGTTATCCTAAATGGCTTTTACATTGCCAATAAAGTTAGGGCCTATCCCCTTGGCAGCCATTACTGCCCACCCAAAGAGAGTGCCAGGAGACCATATTGAAGGCTTTTTTCGCATACAGCAGGATGGCCGCCATAGGGTCCTCTGACACCGCCTCACAACAACCAGTGTGATTAGCCTCCAAATATGATCCGTAGTGCTTCTCCCCGGGATAAATCCATGCTGCCAATGGGTCACCATACCATCGATTAAGGAGGCCAGTCGAGCTGCGAACGGTTTTGCATACATCTTGGTATCCCAGTTCATTATTGCGATTGGGCGGTAAGAACCTAGTTCCTCTATTGTTTTTTTTTGGCGGGGGGAGGGAATACCACAATGTTTGCCTCAGCCCATGATTTGGCGGGTTTTCTCCCTGAAAGGTCTTTCTGAAGAGGCTAAACATAATCTCTTTGATTTGCTCAAAAAAAGAATTCCACTGGTACAAGGTCGGGCCGGCAGCCATCCCGACTGACATATTTGTGAGCGCTGCAATCACCTCCTTGCATGTCATAGATTCCTCAAGCTGCTCTTGTGCCTCCTTTGACAATGATTCCCCTAGAGCAGTTTATAGATACTGTTCTATTGCCTGTTGTTTTGGGGATTCTGAGCCAGCCATTTCCTCTTGATATAGATTTTGATCAAATCTGTGAAACGCCATTTTTCCCATATTGCTTCTTATTCACCCCCAGCTTAGGCGTTTCAGCATGTTGCCCTCATCAGGAAGTCACGGGAATGATTTGGAGTATCATTCTATGATACAGACATTACTTTGATTTATCTATACTGTGGCTTCCTGATGAAGGCAACATGCCGAAAAGCACGTAGAGAATACCACAGCCGTTCAGAATTCAGCTTTTTGGCCACAAATATGTACACCACCTGTTACCACTAGTACATTGAAACATTTTGTTCAACTTTGTATTTGGTCCATGGTCATGAGAGCATGTCAACCTTGTTGGACCTTTAACAGACGAAAATTCCCTTTATAACTGCAGATATCCGCCCATGAGTCTCTTGCTTAGAAGGTAAATAGCACTGATGGCAATGATCAGCTCTGGGACAACAATCATAATATCCTGACAGAAAAATAATTTTTGGCAGACTTGGAAGAGTTTATTAGTATATATATATTATAGTGTCCTAGAGAACATGCACAAAGCAAATACCTTGGCATCTTTTGTAGTGTACTAACTATGAAAGGGGAACAGCAGTTCTGGAAAACCTGGAGAAGAACAGGAAGTTGTGGGGAGGAGAACAACTTAATTTCAAAAGACACAGCTGGGGACGTGGTGCCCAAGAACTGACTTGGTGATGTTTGCCTCCTTTGGCGGAGAAAGAAGTACTTGGGCACATTGCTCGCGGGGGCAGGCTGTGACCACTGCTGTGTGGCACCCACCAAGATCCTCAATTTTTCTTTATCTGTTTCTCTTTCCATTTGTTTTTTTTCTATTCTGTCCTACTCATTTGTGTTGTTATCTCTATTATTGATCTATGCTTTAAGGATACCTCAACTTTCTGACACCAACCTAGAATTAACAGAGAGTCAAGGAACAAACAGACAATGTACCCAAATAAAGTTACACAGGAAATAGTTATTAAACTATGCGAGTTCCCATCAGTCCACCAACGAGACCGCCCTTCATCATCTGGGATCTCTGGTGCATAATTTCTGTCACATTAGAGGGTAAAAAACCTGTGCTGGCAGATGACTACACCAGGCACAGGAAAAACCACAGTGATATTTACAGATGTGAAACAGAAAGGCGTATCTAGAAGGGAACTAAGTAGCAGTGCGTGAAAAAAGATGTGTGTTGTGAAAAGAAAGAGAAGAAGCTCTAAAATTAGGTAGTGGTCGGGAAAAACAATTTAATAACCACCCTCACACTCCTAAATCAATAAAAACAGTGCAATAGTGGTTTAACAAATAGCCACTAAAGATGAAAGGTCGACATGTTTCTGCAGACGTATGGAGTCTAGTGATCTCCTGCTGCTTCTTCAGGACCCTTAGTGCTACTGCTAGAAAGAATAAGTAACAAGAACCATATCACCTGAAAGTGTATGTATGAACATCTTCTCATCCTAAAGATAGGGGAGAAAATTATAATATAAGGGTACAAAGTCATGTATACATGTGAATTTTAACGTGCACGTTTAGTGCCATCATTATTAAATGCTAGACATAAGCTAATATTGCCCAGCACTCGGACTAACAGGCTCAGTCACAAATCACCAGTTCAGTAAATTTGTAGATAGGGTTCACTCACCCACTTGATGAGAAGGAACCACTCCACCTCACCTGGCACGAGCTCAGGTAAATGGATGCACCGCACTAGAAAAAGACAACAAATAAAAAGATGTATCCACATCTAAATGTATTCCTAAACTGACCGGTCTTAGCATGCTCCACACCAAGCATCACATTCCTACCAGTGCCATGGATTAGCACCTGGTCGATTAGCTATATATTATAAATGGATAGTTACAAGTCGGTAACGACGCTACAAAAAGTCACCACTGTTTCCAACACATGTCAGCGTGCGTCTGCACTTAACTTAAAAATGACGGAATACCAAACGAGCGATTTTTGATGTCCAAATGGAGCACAACCCCTCTCACTCACACATGCTTGCCACCCGTCTTACCTCTCCGTCGGTGCACCGGTCGTCCCTCTAAGCTCTATCGTAGGGAGGAACCGACTCGGTGCACCGGCGAGGTAAATAAACTTTTCTCGCTTCCGCATGCAATGCGCAACGATGTCCGACGCCCCCTGTGCGTGGTGACGTCATGCGCCTACTCGCCACTGGATGCGCTCTTCTTGATGGGAAATGTAGTTCCCGAGCTCTGTCTGTTACGCAATACTGGCTCCCTGGTGCCTCTTGCCCAGTGTATCATCAAAGCACAGTAGCACAGATAGTGTGTGATAATAGACCTCACATTTCTAATGGGAGGTATATTCAGTAATTAGCTGATGTTTAACGAGGGGTGATATCAATGAACGCGGTCTGGTATTAAATACACTGCGTACAAAACATATAATCACCCTTGCTGATTTATAATCATTTTATGACAATGCTGAGGCTTAACCCCATTATGGATTTTTTTTTTTAAATGTTTAACGTTTAACAATCACAAGAGCTGTATTTTGTCAATGAGATCCGGATCTATTAGTGCGACACCCCTTATACCTAAAGGGACATCCACGGGATTGCGTCATTCAACCCACATTCATCACTACGAAGGCGATAGACCCACTTTTGTTCACATTTAAACAGAAATTTCGCTGTATCAGTAACTGACGGAGGAATCCACGGTTGATCCAATACTGTCCACATGATGTCCGTGGGTAGATGACCCACCTGCAAGAAATGGTTAGTCAATTTGGTGGCTTGTTTGCAACACCGGATTGAACTTTTATGTTCAGAAATTCTGAATTTTATCTTTCTGGTGGTCATCCCCACGTAATTCAGTTTACAAGGACATGTTATTAAGTAGACCAAGTTAGAGCTGTTACAGTTGGTGAACCGTTTAAGTTGCCAAGGTCTGTCTGTGCCTATGTCTATGGTGAGTGTTTTTGTCGTTTGTGGACATGCCGCACAGCCACCGCAAGGATGGTGTCCGGTGACTGCAGGCATGTCCCAAAGAGTACCGACAGCTCGAGGAATCATGTTTTTGGGCCTTGTGTGGACCAGCTGGTCTCTAAGATTTTGGCCTCTCCGAAAGGCAAACAGCGGAGGAGGTATAGGGTCACTCCCTGTCCTAAGGATTTTCCAATTCCTCTTAACAATTTTTTGGACTTGGTTGGAAAGTGTACTAAATGTGTTCACACAAGTCATTCTTTCTTGTGGGTTCTTTGGAGGTGTTGGTTCCAAGAGACCTTGCCTGTTATTGTTTGCTGCACGCTTTTTGGAGTTTTTTATGAGATGTTTAGGGTATTTCTTATCGTGCAGATTTCTTTCTAGAGCTTTAGAGTGTGTGACGAAAGCCGTTTTGGTGGAACAATTCCTCTGAATGCGGAGGAATTGCCCAAAGGGCAGATTATCCCTCAGCGCTTTCGGATGAAAGCTGTCGTAACTTAACAGGGAATTCCTCGCCATTGGCTTACGGTATAACTCCGACTGTAACCCCCCTCCTGATGCAGAAATCAACAGATCCAGAAACGCTAGTTTGTGTCTGTCGAACTCCATGGTAAACTTCAGAAATTGGTTTCTTTCGTTTAACCAAGTGTGAAATTGACGGAGTTCATCTTCCGTACCTCGCCACACGACCAAAATGTCATCTATATACCTTCTCCATACTCGCAGACACTGAAGATGGGGATTAGTGTCTGCGAGTACGTGTGTTTGTTCGAAGGTATGTACATACAGGTTAGCGAGACTGGGAGCAAAAACACTTCCCATGCTCGTCCCGCTAACCTGTAGGTAGATCGATTCTTCATATTCGAAGAAGTTCTCAGTCATGGCGATGGTCGCCAAGGTCATGATGAAACTGACTGGCGTGATGGAGTTCAAATCTCTAACTGTTAAAAGGGCTTCAATCGCTTCCAGTGTCTCAGTCTGTGGGATAGAGGTATATAGGCTCTCCACATCAAAGGAAACTAAAAAATCAAGGTCCATATTAAACTCAATTTCAGGCAAAAGCCACAACGCCCCCCTCCCGGTAGACCCATCATATCGGGAATCGGTTCACTATTGGAACCTTTATCTACGTTTGTAGATTTCTTCCTTCAACCTATAGTGCGGGAGATGCCTACATTCCTGAAGGACACAAAGGATGTCCTTACGATTTTGCCTGAAATTGAGTTTAATATGGACCTTGATTTTTTAGTTTCCTTTGATGTGGAGCTCCCAGTCTCGCTAACCTGTATGTACATACCTTCGAACAAACACACATACTCGCAGACACTAATCCCCATCTTCAGTGTCTGCGAGTATGGAGAAGGTATATAGATGACATTTTGGTTGTGTGGCGAGGTACGGAAGATGAACTCCGTCAATTTCACACTTGGTTAAACGAAAGAAACCAATTTCTGAAGTTTACCATGGAGTTCGACAGACACAAACTAGCGTTTCTGGATCTGTTGATTTCTGCATCAGGAGGGGGGTTACAGTCGGAGTTATACCGTAAGCCAATGGCGAGGAATTCCCTGTTAAGTTACGACAGCTTTCATCCGAAAGCGCTGAGGGATAATCTGCCCTTTGGGCAATTCCTCCGCATTCAGAGGAATTGTTCCACCAAAACGGCTTTCGTCACACACTCTAAAGCTCTAGAAAGAAATCTGCACGATAAGAAATACCCTAAACATCTCATAAAAAACTCCAAAAAGCGTGCAGCAAACAATTACAGGCAAGGTCTCTTGGAACCAACACCTCCAAAGAACCCACAAGAAAGAATGACTTGTGTGAACACATTTAGTACACTTTCCAACCAAGTCCAAAAAATTGTTAAGAGGAATTGGAAAATCCTTAGGACAGGGAGTGACCCTATACCTCCTCCGCTGTTTGCCTTTCGGAGAGGCCAAAATCTTAGAGACCAGCTGGTCCACACAAGGCCCAAAAACATGATTCCTCGAGCTGTCGGTACTCTTTGGGACATGCCTGCAGTCACCGGACACCATCCTTGCGGTGGCTGTGCGGCATGTCCACAAACGACAAAAACACTCACCATAGACATAGGCACAGACAGACCTTGGCAACTTAAACGGTTCACCAACTGTAACAGCTCTAACTTGGTCTACTTAATAACATGTCCTTGTAAACTGAATTACGTGGGGATGACCACCAGAAAGATAAAATTCAGAATTTCTGAACATAAAAGTTCAATCCGGTGTTGCAAACAAGCCACCAAATTGACTAACCATTTCTTGCAGGTGGGTCATCTACCCACGGACATCATGTGGACAGTATTGGATCAACCGTGGATTCCTCCGTCAGTTACTGATACGGCGAAATTTCTGTTTAAATGTGAACAAAAGTGGGTCTATTGCCTTCGTAGTGATGAATGTGGGTTGAATGACGCAATCCCGTGGATGTCCCTTTAGGTATAAGGGGTGTCGCACTAATAGATCCGGATCTCATTGACAAAATACAGCTCTTGTGATTGTTAAACGTTAAACATTTAAAAAAAAATTTCCATAATGGGGTTAAGCCTCAGCATTGTCATAAAATGATTATAAATCAGCAAGGGTGATTATATGTTTTGTACGCAGTGTATTTAATACCAGACCGCGTTCATTGATATCACCCCTCGTTAAACATCATCTAATTACTGAATATACCTCCCATTAGAAATGTGAGGTCTATTATCACACACTATCTGTGCTACTGTGCTTTGATGATACACTGGGCAAGAGGCACCAGGGAGCCAGTATTGCGTAACAGACAGAGCTCGGGAACTACATTTCCCATCAAGAAGAGCGCATCCAGTGGCGAGTAGGCGCATGACGTCACCACGCACAGGGGGCGTCGGACATCGTTGCGCATTGCATGCGGAAGCGAGAAAAGTTTATTTACCTCGCCGGTGCACCGAGTCGGTTCCTCCCTACGATAGAGCTTAGAGGGACGACCGGTGCACCGACGGAGAGGTAAGACGGGTGGCAAGCATGTGTGAGTGAGAGGGGTTGTGCTCCATTTGGACATCAAAAATCGCTCGTTTGGTATTCCGTCATTTTTAAGTTAAGTGCAGACGCACGCTGACATGTGTTGGAAACAGTGGTGACTTTTTGTAGCGTCGTTACCGACTTGTAACTATCCATTTATAATATATAGCTAATCGACCAGGTGCTAATCCATGGCACTGGTAGGAATGTGATGCTTGGTGTGGAGCATGCCAAGACCGGTCAGTTTAGGAATACATTTAGATGTGGATACATCTTTTTATTTGTTGTCTTTTTCTAGTGCGGTGCATCCATTTACCTGAGCTCGTGCCAGGTGAGGTGGAGTGGTTCCTTCTCATCAAGTGGGTGAGTGAACCCTATCTACAAATTTACTGAACTGGTGATTTGTGACTGAGCCTGTTAGTCCGAGTGCTGGGCAATATTAGCTTATGTCTAGCATTTAATAATGATGGCACTAAACGTGCACGTTAAAATTCACATGTATACATGACTTTGTACCCTTATATTATAATTTTCTCCCCTATCTTTAGGATGAGAAGATGTTCATACATACACTTTCAGGTGATATGGTTCTTGTTACTTATTATTTCTAGCAGTAGCACTAATGGTCCCGAAGAAGCAGCAGGAGATCACTAGACTCCATACGTCTGCAGAAACATGTCGACCTTTCATCTTTAGTGGCTATTTGTTAAACCACTATTGCACTGTTTTTATTGATTTAGGAGTGTGGGGGTGGTTATTAAATTGTTTTTCCCGACCACTACCTAATTTTAGAGCTTCTTCTCTTTCTTTTCACAACACACATCTTTTTTCACGCACTGCTACTTAGTTCCCTTCTAGATACGCCTTTCTGTTTCACATCTGTAAATATCACTGTGGTTTTTCCTGTGCCTGGTGTAGTCATCTGCCAGCACAGGTTTTTTACCCTCTAATGTGACAGAAATTATGCACCAGAGATCCCAGATGATGAAGGGCGGTCTCGTTGGTGGACTGATGGGAACTCGCATAGTTTAATAACTATTTCCTGTGTAACTTTATTTGGGTACATTGTCTGTTTGTTCCTTGACTCTCTGTTAATTCTAGGTTGGTGTCACTTATATACAGGGGGCTTAACAGTAGGGTCTATAAACTTACCCCTGGGACCTTCTTTGTGTGTAATTACCTCAATTTTCTTACTCCTGTGGTGGAGGAGCCATACAGAAATGTGTTATTTTATGTGGTGGAAATGTAGGCCAACATTGTAATACTGCACATTCTCTGAGCTAGGGACTTTACCATTGACTACTGCCTGTATGGACTGGAGCACTTCTCTACTGGAAACAAGGAGGTTGTGGAGGGAAAGTTGGCTCAAAGACTATGATCCTAATTTACAAAGGTAAATACACATGTGTATGTGGTTGTTATATATATATACTTACTCCTGCAGCTAGAAATAACACTCTATTTTTTGCCAGTCAATGGGTATCGCCTACGCAACCCGCATGCGCTGCATAGGCAAAAAGACCTTTAGCCGTCACATTGGCTTTTCAGCCAAAAACGTGCACACGTTCCATTGCCTTCAATGGCAACGCGTGCACGTTTGGAGATTTACTTGCCGGAGCGAGCGGCTGGGGCCATATGTTATCAATTATCGCGGCGCCAGCCGCTGACTCCCGCAAGTGAATTGCACAGGCCCCCTCCTCTCTCACCCCCCAAATGGCGCGCAAGGCGCGCGCGCGAGCTTGTGCTTTTTTTTTTTTAGCAGCAGCCGCCCCCGAGGTATCATCCCACCTCCTATAGAGTACTTGCATTGCGATGCAAGATGGAATAGTTTATATCTAACAAGCGGTGCTTTAAACTGACGGATACCGAGGCACTGCGTTTGTTTACTTTGAACAGGAGAGTACCAGCACTCAACAGTAATAATATCTCTTGGATATGGAAGAGCTCCGCATATATATTTATATTTTCAATCACCGTTCAAAATTACTCAGGATCATCACGCAGCAAATTCTTTATCTCACGGATGTGTTTATTAAAGAAATAATTTTGTTTTGTTTTATTTATTTAGCGCACCAGGCATTTAAAAAAATAATATTCCAGTCAGGATTCATAGTGCAAGCCAGACATGTTGGCTTGCACTATAATGCTTTCTATACATGAGAAGCTTTGCTAACTTAAAAATAAAAATACACACTTATGATACCCTCACCTCATCCCAGGGTTCCAGTGAAACTCACCATTGTATCAGTGGGCCACACAGAGCAGCATCCTGTCCGGGTCCAGTAACAGCAGCCTGCGGCACTCAGGTTTCCAGAGCAGCTGACAGCAGAGGTCAGGGACAGGCGTCCTCTTGAACCCGGGGTCAGTTTACCAACGGCAGCACATTGCATCACTACCAAGTGCTGAAAGGGGGCTTGTTACCTGCATTCAGTCCCCGCGGCCCTGTGGGCGATTGTGCACCACTTATTCAAATACTTCCTGCATCCCAGAATTCCAACCAATTGGCAACAGCCAACCGGGACTTCCGGTGATGTTGGCTGCTGTGGAGAACCTAGACGACGGGTGGGCTAAAGTTTTGAAATCTTTATGGTATTTAAAAAACACTCGTAGATTGAAAATAGGTCCAGGCAAAAAAAAAATTACGTCATTTAATCGCATAACTTCCAACATTTTGCGTTTCCTGTATTTTGAGCTATGCAAAATAAGCAGACTTGTGGGGAAGAGCATTTATCCTCCGTTTAACTGAAACACTTTGTTTTCTGGCAGCAACCTTTCTCGCACCATGTTTGAAGCACAGTTTTGAACTTTGCAGACCTCACTCAACGTCTCCCCTATCCGTCAAACTACATCAGGCCAATTGAACCATGCACTCCAAAATGGGTCCCGAGAACGCAATGCAAATTAGAGTGCTTCGAGGCACTGCAAGGGGTATACAGTGCTATAATGGGTCTGCAATGCAATAAGACATACTAAGGTTCTTGGAGTACATGCTCTGCCACAGAACACTACTTATTCTTCTCGTGTCCAACAAAAAAAAACGTCTGAATAGGAAATTTCACAGTGTTCATGAGTGGTACAGCATTATTAAACACGATTGTGAAAGAGAGAGGTAGCATAAAAGATCAGCAAATGTACACCACCGTAAATTCCTGCTGAAAGTGAGCATGGCCTCGTCACTAATTATGTGACTTGGTTATTGTAAGAGATCACTACACTAAATGTGTAAATTGCCTTAAATCACAATTAACTAGCAAAGAAAATCACCCTCAGAAATGAGTCCATAGCCTTAAGGGATAAGAAAACAAGCATTGGCATAGCCAATAGGGCTCGCTTTTCGGACCTTATAGGTTTTTAGCCATGCAACTGTGGATGTTATTGCACCAAGGATATTGTGCTGCATAACTAAATACTTATAAGGTCCCAAAAGCAAGACCTATTGGCCATGCCAATGCTGGTTTTTTAAAGTGGACGGTTATACCTTGGTACAGACTAACAAATGTCCTTCCCTGCAAATCAGAGGGCGTAGCCTCAACATCATTTACGAGGGTATCATTACTACTAGTAACTTGGCACATCTTAGAGATGTCCGCCATCAAGGTGGAGCTCTACCTATGGAAAAGTATAGGGAAAATTATGAATTGTATTAGGATGTCAAAATATTAATATGTTGCTATATATTAGAAATGTAATTAATTTGAAATATTTATAGTTAACCTATATTAACTAAAAAGTTAAAGCACATCTCATCACATTAAATATGGACTACAGAATGAATTTAAATAAATGTATAAATTATTTCTAAACAATTTTAAAAAAATCCCCAATCCTATTATTAATTGCTTAATTTAAATGATTTTTACCTTTTCAAAATAAAATGTATTCTATTTTTAATAGGTGTATTATTAAAAATAATGATATAAATTGTTTTATTAATACAATTTTTTTTTTACATGTCTAACAATTTATTTACCATTAGTTCCAATGGGCTGATTTTAAGTCGCAGCCTACCAGGCAGTACAGCCGACTGGTTTGCTAACGACATCTTGCGGACTTTCAGAAAGTTGACCTAGTGATGCATTCCGCCCGCTGATTACCACTGGCTTTGTAACTCACATTCTCCGGCTTTCTATTTGCCGGCTTTATTTGTTTAAGGCTCTCCAGGTTCAGTCTGTCCCTCTTGTTGCCTAAACCGTGTTTACTGTATTATTCCACAAACTCCCTTTCTGTACACAGGCCTTTAAATCTTGTTCTTATCTTGTCAAAATTGCTGAGTATTTAGAGACTGAGGTCAAATGTGAGGCGCTGTCTTCGAGGACGCTTGTAAACAACATTTAAATGAACTGTGTGATATTTCAGAATATATCAGAATTAGAAACACAAATTAAGCCAGTTTTGTTATTTCTGAAGTGTGTTGGAAACAAAAAAAATAGTATGTTGATTACACTAGGTGATGCAATTTCCACATTCTCTTTTGTGCACTGTATAGTTTTATTAGTAAAACTGTATGTCTGTGCAAATGCAATGGTCATTTCAATTGAAAACGTGTGGTCCGCGATGGGAGTGTGCTACCATACCATGCATACTCTTCTGCTCTACTCTACTGTACTCTGCACTACTTCACACCACTGCACTCTACTCTGCACCACTTCGCTCTACACCACTGCACTCTACTCTGCACCACTCCACTCTACGCAACTGCACGCTAAATCTCTCCACTCTACCCTGTACCACTCGACTCTATGCCAATGCACTATTTGCCCCTCTACTCCTCGCCACTGCACTCTACACCACTCCAGTCTAGGCCACACCAATCTGCACTGCACAACTCCACTCTGCATGTTATGCCAATACACTTTAAGGCAACACACTTTATTCTGTAGCAATCAACTCTATGCCCCTGCGCTCTGTATCCATCCAACGTATGCCACTCTAATCTACTCTGCTCCACTGCACTCTACACCACTTTACTCTATGCCATTACACTCTATGCATCTGCACTCTACCCTGCACCACTCCACTGTACGCAAATTCATTATACTCAGGTACAAACTACTCTATGCCACTGCACTCTGTGCCACTACTCCACTCTATGCCACTCTACTCTTAACCACTGCACTCTATGCCAATGCACTCTATGCCACGGCACTTTACTCTGCATCACTGTACTGTGACACTCCACTCTGCAACACTGCACTCTCCACCACTGAACTCTATGCCACACTACTCCACTCTACGCTACTTCACTTTAAGGCACTATACTCTGCTCTGCATCACTCTACACCACTGAACTCTATGCCACTCAAATCTACTCTGCACTCCACACCACTACACTCTATGCCACTCAACTCTGCACCACTGCATCACTCAACTATGCTGCACTACTCTACACATCTGCACTGCTCTACTCTGCGCCACTCCAATCTGTGCGCTCCATCCTGCACATCTCAACCCTGCGCCACTCACCCCTGCACCATTCCACTCTACCCTACTCTAATCTTCACCACTGCATTCTACGACGCTACATTCAATGTGGCCGATTTCAATGTCCTTGCTCACTACACCACTATACTCTGCAACACTCTACATCAGACCACACTACTCTATGCCACTCCAGTGTATGATACTCTATGCGACTCCACACTATGCCACTCCAATACACAACAATCTCGGTCACTCCACTCTACTCTTCGTCAATTCAACTGTAAGACACTCCACAAGACTCTTCTAGGCCAGTAACTTTTAGCCATAATGAACAGCAGCCACACTAGTGCACAACATTGCAACACATTGGCAAAGTCAATAGCTTTTGCATAGGCAAGACCTAATGGCTATGCCAAGGTTTCTTACACCCCCCCATTATAAGAGTATTGCCGTGGCAGGCCATGTGTGGTGTTCGACTTACTTAAGAGTCTATTCTGACACTTTTAAGGCTGTAATAAATGACTACTAAAATGTATACCTGCGAGCAGATAGGGGCTGTAGAGAGTTCTCTAACCCTAGGTCTGTGAGTTGGACTTTGACGCACATCAGTAGTACTACTTCAGTTTGCTTTGGGAATCGCACTCTGTACATCTGCAAAACGGGTTTCCTCGTCAGTTTACTGTATATTGCTTTAGTGTTCTAAAATCAAAAACTGAAAAAAGAGAAGAGAAGAGAGAAGGGAATAGAGAAGAGAAAAGAGAATACATCCCGGTAGACATTATGGAAAAAACGCAATATGAAACATAAGTATCAAATAAGTAAAAGTGCCTCACCCTTAGGTTGGAGAACCAGAGCAGATTTTCATGCACGGAGTATGTGCTCCAACAATGAAACCCTGCAAGGAGCAGGCCCAGGGTTAACTGGGCTAGCTGCAGGGCAGCTGGGCAGAGCTCGGCCCTCGGAGCCGGGCCTTTCCTGGGCCGTCGGTTGCTGTTTTGGTTACCGCAGTCCTCCTCAGACAGTCTAACAGCTGCCAACGCACTTCGCCGCCTTCGAATAGCCACCATGGCACCCAGATAGAATTTATTCTGGAAGAGTTCTTCCCTTGCTTCCTTCTCACGCTGCTTTAAATGGTTTCTTTTCACTTGTCGAACCAGACAGGTGTCTTGGAGTGGACGAGTCCAAATACAATCTGAAGCGAAGTCCCAGACCCGCACTAAGTCCGCAGTCATCCCAGGCGCAGGAGGGCCGAAAAGGGAGAAAAATATATTTGTCCTTCCCTGGGGCACACCCACCTGAGGAACAAGCGCCCCACCCCGGTGTTACATCACTTTTTTAAGGGCGGCTGTTTTCTTTCTCAGTGGCGAAAAATGTTGGAAATATTACAATGTGCGAAACCGAAGAGGGTCATATTAAAAATGGTAATTGCCAAATAAAATAGAATTTTAAACACGCTTTCCAATTTTGTTACGAGGTATACAGTGCCAGGACTCAGAAAGAGAAGCCTGGGCGAATAATAAGCCACACAGGTGTGCCAGCCACACCTCTGGGATCCTGGCTCGAGGTTAGAAGGTGGTCCTGTGCCACAGCCGCTGCACTACTTTGTGATGACGACAAGAACACACCAGTAACAATGCAGCGAGACTAAGGCTCCTAATGTCTGAAAAACGTATGCCACACAAATGATTCTCTGACCTGTCCCCCCTCACTTAGCTGAGAAGAAATAGCAAAGTGGCAGTCGCACTCGTTTGAGGGTCACACGAAATTAACATGAACATATTTATTAACATTTTTATTGTGGGTGCCTGTGGGTATCACCTCCTGCTCAACATGTGTGCAGGAACTTAAATAATAACTCTTCGTGTTTTCTTGAAAGGCCAAAACGTCCTCACCTGGCACTCCTGTGGTGAAGTTTACGAATTGAACCATCCATCCATTGTGGTTGTACTCCAATATCATTTATTCGTTATTGTTTTTTCCCCCAAAGGTATGTAATGTTGCGAGTCACACTACATTTTGGGTTAATTTCGTGTTGTCCATTTAGCAGAAAACCCAATGCATTTCGGGCTGTGCCCTCCATAAGGGGATGATTCGTAGAGAGGAATACCACTAATGAATCTACAAGCACTGAATACCACTCATGAATCTATAAGTACTGAATGCCACTCATGAATCTGCAAGTACTGAACACCACTCACGAATCTGCAAGTACTGAACGCCACTCATGAATCTGCAAGTACTGAATGCCACTCATGAATCTGCAAGCACTGAATGGCGCTCATGAATCTGCAAGTACTGAATGCCGCTCATGAATCTGCAAGCACTGAATGCCACTCATGAATCTGCAAGCACTGAATGCCACTCACGAATCTACTGAACGCCACTCATGAATCTGCAAGTACTGAATGCCACTCATGAATCTGCAAGCACTGAATGCCACTCATGAATCTGCAAGCACTGAATGCCACTCATGAATCTGCAAGCACTGAATGCCACTCACGAATCTACTGAATGCCGCTCATGAATCTGCAAGCACAGAATGGCACTCGCGAATCTGCAAGCACTGAATGGCGCTCATGAATCTGCAAGCACAGAATGCCACTCACAAATCTGCAAGTACTGAACACCACTCACGAATCTATAAGTATTGAACACCACTCACGAATCTATAAGTACTGAGCGCCACTCATGAATCTGCAAGCACTGAACGCCACTCATGAATCTGCAAGCACTGAATGCCACTCATGAATCTGCAAGCACTGAATGGCGCTCATGAATCTGCAAGTACTGAATGCCGCTCATGAATCTGCAAGCACTGAATGCCACTCATGAATCTGCAAGCACTGAATGCCACTCACGAATCTACTGAACGCCACTCATGAATCTGCAAGTACTGAATGCCACTCATGAATCTGCAAGCACTGAATGCCACTCATGAATCTGCAAGCACTGAATGCCACTCATGAATCTGCAAGCACTGAATGCCACTCACGAATCTACTGAATGCCGCTCATGAATCTGCAAGCACAGAATGGCACTCGCGAATCTGCAAGCACTGAATGGCGCTCATGAATCTGCAAGCACAGAATGCCACTCACAAATCTGCAAGTACTGAACACCACTCACGAATCTATAAGTATTGAACACCACTCACGAATCTATAAGTACTGAGCGCCACTCATGAATCTGCAAGCACTGAACGCCACTCATGAATCTGCAAGCACTGAATGCCACTCATGAATCTGCAAGTACTGAATGCCACTCACGAATCTGCAAGTGCTGAATACCACTCACGAATCTGCAAGTACTGAATGCCACTCACGAATCAGCAAGTACTGAATGCCACTCATGAATCTGCAAGCACTGAATGCCACTCATGAATCTGCAAGCACTGAATGCCACTCATGAATCTGCAAGTACTGAATGCCACTCATGAATCTGCAAGTACTGAATGCCACTCACGAATCTGCAAGTGCTGAATACCACTCACGAATCTGCAAGTACTGAATACCACTCACGAATCTGCAAGCACTGAATGCCACTCATGAATCTGCAAGCACTGAATGCCACTCACGAATCTACTGAATGCCACTCATGAATCTGCAAGCACCGAATGCCAATCACGAATCTGCAAGTACTGAATGCCACTCACGAATCTGCAAGTACTGAATGCCACTCACGAATCTGCAAGTACTGAATGCCACTCATGAATCTGCAAGTACTGAATGCCACTCATGAATCTGCAAGTACTGAATGCCACTCATGAATCTGCAAGCACTGAATGCCACTCATGAATCTGCAAGCACTGAATGCCACTCATGAATCTGCAAGCACAGAATGCCACTCATGAATCTGCAAGCACAGAATGCCACTCACAAATCTGCAAGTACTGAACACCACTCACGAATCTGCAAGTGCTGAACATCACTCACGAATCTGCAAGTACTGAACACCACTCACGAATCTGCAAGTACTGAGCGCCACTCAAGAATCTGCAAGTACTGAACGCCACTCATGAATCTGCAAGTACTGAACACCACTCATGAATCTGCAAGCACTGAATGCCACTCACGAATCTGCAAGTACTGAATGCCACTCATGAATCTGCAAGCACTGAATGCCACTCACAAATCTACTGAATGCCACTCATGAATCTGCAGGCACCGAATGCCACTCACGAATCTGCAAGTACTGAATCCCACTCACGAATCTGCAAGTACTGAATGCCACTCACCAATCTGCAAGTACTGAACACCACTCACAAATCTGCAAGTACTGAATGCCACTCATGAATCTGCAAGCACTGAATGCCACTCACAAATCTACTGAATGCCACTCACGAATCTGCAAGCACTGAATGGCGCTCATGAATCTGCAAGTACTGAATGCCACTCATGAATCTGCAAGTACTGAATGCCACTCACGAATCTGCAAGTGCTGAATACCACTCACGAATCTGCAAGTACTGAATGCCACTCACGAATCAGCAAGTACTGAATGCCACTCATGAATCTGCAAGCACTGAATGCCACTCACGAATCTGCAAGTACTGAATGCCACTCATGAATCTGCAAGCACTGAATGCCACTCACAAATCTACTGAATGCCACTCATGAATCTGCAAGCACCGAATGCCACTCACGAATCTGCAAGTACTGAATGCCACTCACCAATCTGCAAGTACTGAACACCACTCATGAATCTGCAAGCACTGAACGCCACTCATGAATCTGCAAGCACTGAATGCCACTCATGAATCTGCAAGCACTGAATGCCACTCATGAATCTACTGAATGCCACTCATGAATCTGCAAGCACCGAATGCCACTCACAAATCTGCAAGTACTGAATGCCACACACGAATCTGCAAGTACTGAACGCCACTCATGAATCTGCAAGTACTGAACGCCACTCATGAATCTGCAAGTACTGAATGCCACTCACGAATCTGCAAGTACTGAATGCCACTCATGAATCTGCAAGCACTGAATGCCACTCACAAATCTACTGAATGCCACTCATGAATCTGCAAGCACCGAATGCCACTCACGAATCTGCAAGTACTGAATGCCACTCACCAATCTGCAAGTACTGAACACCACTCATGAATCTGCAAGCACTGAATGCCACTCATGAATCTGCAAGCACTGAATGCCACTCATGAATCTGCAAGCACTGAATGCCACTCACGAATCTACTGAATGCCACTCACGAATCTGCAAGTACTGAATGCCGCTCACGAATCTGCAAGTACTGAATGCCACTCATGAATCTGCAAGTACTGAATGTACTGAATGCCACTCATGAATCTGCAAGCACTGAATGCCACTCACGAATATACTGAATGCCACTCATGAATCTGCAAGTACTGAACGCCACTCATGAATCTGCAAGGACTGAATGCCACTCACGAATATACTGAATGCCACTCATGAATCTGCAAGTACTGAACGCCACTCATGAATCTGCAAGTACTGAACGCCACTCATGAATCTGCAAGTACTGAACGCCACTCATGAATCTGCAAGTACTGAACGCCACTCATGAATCTGCAAGTACTGAACGCCACTCATGAATCTCCAAGTACTGAACGCCACTCACGAATCTGCAAGTACTGAACACCACTCACGAATCTGCAAGCACTGTACACCACTCATGAATCTGCAAGTACTGAACGCCACTCATGAATCTATAAGTACTGAACGCCACTCATGAATCTGCAAGTACTGAACGCCACTCATGAATCTGCAAGTACTGAACGCCACTCATGAATCTGCAAGCACTGAATGCCACTCCTGAATCTGCAAGTACTGAATGCCACTCATGAATCTGCAAGCACTGGGGGCGTGGCTAAGCGCGCGATGTGAACGGACGTGCCCGGGCTGAGCTCCGAGTGAAGCTCCCCTACCACGGGCCACTTCTCCGTCATTTTCAGCTGTGGCGGGCCCAGACTTGGACCGAGTGCACCCCGGAGCCTAATCCACCGCCAGTGCGATTTTGAGGCAGATCGGAGCGACGGACCTTCCGACCGACTGCAACCCCGGCACCTACCCGCCCTGGGCTCACTTCCGGCCGGCGAACCTGACCACCGGAGGCCGGGGATCCGGCCCTACGAGGTAGGCCGCAACGCGTGCACCCTCCCCTGCGCAACAGAGAGTGGGGAACGGGATCGCGCCACGGCGCCTGGTGCCCCCGGCGGCCCCACTAATCGGGGGCCCCAGAAGCTGAGAGCGGAGACGACACCCTCGCCCACCGAAGGCTGTGACACCGGCCCTCCTGCCTGAAGGCGCCGGAAACACCCAGCCGAGCATCGTGGTCTCCGGAGGGAGATCGCGTTCTACCGATTGGGGGCCCTCACTGACCATATTGCCCCTGGGCCCCGGCGACCACCAACGGAGGCTGTGAAGTCCCATATCGTGGGCCCCTGTTCCCACTTTCCACCCTGCAGCAGTCACTAACCGGCATCAGACATGGCCCACCCTCGGAGGCCCGGCCTGCGCTCTATGCAGAACACGACCGCGCCTGAGCAACCCCACCGGCGGCCGGCCCTACATTGGGGGGACTAGCCTTTACCCGCGCGGGTACGGAACCAGTGTGGCCCCGCACTCACCACCACTGCTTGCCCCACGCTGAGACGCACGGAGCCCTGCACTGCGCTGGGTGGTGTCCAGGGTCGCCCGGACAGGCATAACCTTCCAGACCCGAGGGACGGGAACGGCCAGAGAGACCACGCGGTCCGGCCTAGCCGACCTACACGTGGCACTGCCAGGAGGCGGTTCGCCATTGAGACACTCGCAGTGACACCCGGGGGCGCATAGGAGCTCCCGCATCAGTCACGACGCCGCCATCTCGCCCTCCCCGGACGGTGTCATAGAGCAGGATCCTGAGGGCCCCTGGCAGTATAGCGGTCCCCTCGCTGGCCACGCACCGCCCGGAACGAGTGGAGTAGAGTACCTGACCTTGTGGCCATCACACACGGGACCCAACAGTGTTGATCGCGGGAGCCTACCCACCCGGCTGCTTTGCAGCGTCGACCAGCCCCATGTCAGGGGGGACTAGAGCGAAGACCGGCACCGGTGGGACACTGAACAAAGGAAAGATGGTGAAGAACTCCGAGGCTGACCAGACTGCCTCCAAACTGGATACTATGCTGGCGGCCATGGAGCGCCTGGAGGAATCCATGCAGTTGACCCGTACATCGCTGGAAACCAAGATCGATAAGGTGGCGGTGGACCTGACGCATCTCCGAGCGGACCACAAGAAACTATCCGAACGCACCACGGTCCTGGAACAAACAATGGCGGAGGCCTCGCCCAAGCTGGCACAGACAGATAAGCACATACGTGACCTCCTCAACCGGGTGGAGTTCCTCGAGGACAGAGCGGAGGATGCGGAAGGGCGGGCCAGGAGGAACAATGTGCGCATAGTAGGCCTGCCGGAACGATGGGAGCGGAGGGAGACAGCGGAACACATGGAGACCTGGCTCCGAGAACTGTTGCCGGAGGGCACACTGTCACCACATTTTGTGGTGGAAAGAGCACACAGGGTGCCGTCCCGTCCACCCCCGGAGGGCTCCAATCCTAGACCAATGCTTATGCGGGTGCTGAACTACCGTGATCGGGACGCCATCCTACGCGAAACTCGGAAACTATCAGACATAAAGGTGGACAACGCCAAGGTGATGTTCTTCCCCGACTACACCGTGCAAGTCCAACGACAATCGTTCTTAGCGGTGAAACAGCGACTCAGGCGTCTGGCTCTCAAGTACTCGTTACTGTTCCCGGCACGCCTCCGGGTGGTGGCACAGGACAAGACTCACTTCTTTGATACTCCTGAGACCGCGGCGTCCTGGCTGGATTCTGGGATAGATACGGGCCACAGGAGCATCCTTGCCCCACAAGGCCAGTTGGCCTAGGGACTGCCACAGGTAGTGGCTTATGTAGTGTTGGCGCAATGTGATTTCTATGCTTTTTAATAGTAATTGCCTACTGTGTGTTTTTGCGCTATTGATTTATTATGCACCTCTGAATGTGTTACTGCATCATGTGTCTTCCTTTCCATGCGCTGCACCTCTGAATGTTTAGTCATCATGTGTCTTCTTGCGCTGCACCCCTGAATGTATTTTATTGCATCATGTGCTCTATTCTTACTCCTCTGAATGTAGGTTATTGCATCATGGGTAATGTGTCCTTTTCCTAGACCCCTAAATGCTGAGTGATACTTAGGTGGTTGTCTTTTCTACTCCTCTGAATGTAGGTTTATTGCATCATGAGTAATGTATTCTTTCTTAGACCCCTAAATGCTGAGTGATACTTAGGTGGTTGTCTTTTCTACTCCTCTGAATGTAGGTTTATTACATCATGAGTAATGTATTCTTTCTTAGACCCCTAATGCTGTGTGATACTTAGGTGGTTCTGCTTTCTTAGTACAGGTGGTCCTAGTAAGGTCCTGGTTCCTGTTACCAGTGGTTACTGGTTGTTATCTTTGATTATTACTTGATATTCTACATTCTATCTAGAAGTGCTATAGCTGAATATGACAGTGGCCCTAGTGGCCCTGTCTGGTGTACATAATCCCTGTGAATATTGCCCGTGCCAGTTGGCACCATGTATATGTGTGATTTTATCTGATGTGTTTTTACAATACAAAAGTTATTTTTATAATAACCTTGTGTGGAGTCTCTTCTGTGGTGTGCCTAGTATGTTGTTGCTGTTGTGCGCTGGCGCAAATGCTTTACACATTGCCTCCGAGTTTAGCCTTACTGCTTGTGCCAAGCTACCAAGGGGGTGAGCAGAGGTTATCTTGGCGTGTGACTTCCTTGCCCTGACTAGAATGGTGGTTTCTGCCTGGCTTTGGCGTCAGCCTTAGCCTACCAGAAATAGCCAGTTCTAACACATAGCAACCCTCCTCACCCTAGTCCTGGCTGGACTACTGCTGCTGGCGACATTTAGCAGTCTATACACTACAATGGTTGACCCACTTGGGGGTCCCCACCGGCACTTCTAGAGACTCCGGTGGCCACAACCGGCTCCGTCCCCGGGGCCTGTGCTCTGCTTCCGCCCCCCCCACCTCCCGGATGGACTCTGGACTGCCCCTGCAACCGGGAAGGGGGTCGGAGCCGTTCCACTTGAGTAACACCGGAAACATTGTGTTGAAGGGGTGGACGGACCCCTAGAGGTGAGTGCCCCCTCGGGGGAAAGCAGAGGAGGTCCCCCCGGAACTAAGCATCCAGGTCCTGTGACATTAGACACTCTGGCCCTGATTGAGGGCACTGCCATTGACTTCTGATGCCCTTTGGCCCACTGCCCGTGGAGGGGAGTCACCACGGCTCTCTTGGCCTAGTGAACTATCTTGTATTACCTAAGTAACGTACTTTGTCATCCCCCCACTGAACTCACGGATTGATTGAGCTCGTTAGAGCGTTTGGGCGGCGACTTGTTTTGTTGTTGCCCTTTTGGTATTATGGTTCCGTTACTGTTCTTTTTGAGACTAGTGTTGGCACTGAAGTGTTACAGCGCACATTCCTGGGTCTGTGTGGGATGGCGGGTTGAAAAAATGGTCATTGATATCTGCTGCTGTGCATGTGTGGGCGGGACGGGCTGGGGGTTGGGGGGGGGGGGGGGGGCGAGTGCTTGGGCGAGATGGATACTGTGATGACTACGGTTAAATTTTGTACCTGGAATGTCAGGGGAATGCACACACCCTCACGTAGATATCAGGTGTACTCCTATCTTAAAAGACATCAGATACAGATTGCACTGCTGCAGGAGACCCACCTGGTAGCCGCAGAGGTAGCCACACTTCGCCGTAGGTGGAGAGGGCAAATATTCGCCACGACCTTTTCAGCGTTTGCACGAGGGACTCTGATCTGGGTGCGGCCGGGGGTTCCATTTGCACTGACACACAGCAACGTTGACACTGAGGGGCGCTATGTCTTCATACAGGGCAGACTAGACGGGCAGCAGATAGTTATAGCCTCCATCTACGCACCTAATGTCGAACAGGGGAAATTCCTAACACGATTATCAGCGGTGATTGCACCTTGGCCTGACGTACCCCTACTGTTGGGTGGTGATTACAACAGTGTACTGGATGTCTCCCTTGACCGCTCGTCTCCCCCGGCGACCGTCGCCCCAGCGCAGGCAGCCTCCAGGGCCCTACTTGATTGGGCGACACAGTGGAACCTACAGGATGCCTGGCGAGTCAGAAACCCCACCGCCGGGTGTATTCCTACTACTCTGGAGCACACTCGTTGCACGTCAGACTAGATAGATATATGATGTCCCGCGACCTGATTCCTTCCGTAACAGACACTGACTACCTGGGGCGGACACACTCAGACCACAACCCACACACTCTAGTTTATGGATGGAGACGCCCACGCCCACCTGTGCCCACATGGCGCCTACAACCGGATCTCTTACTCGATACCCCATTCCGAGAGGAGATATCTAGGAGGATAATACAGTATTTCGAGGACAATAGCGACTCGACCTCGTCCCCGAAAATTGAGTGGGACGCCTTCAAGGCAGTGACCCGGGGGAGCTGCCTCGGCGTGCAAGCGGGCCTACGGGGACCGGTGGAGAGAGATCTGATACAAGCGGAAGTGGCGCTACTAGACAAGGAACGAGAGGCGGCGGAGGGCGATGACTCCCAACTGGTCTCGGCCAGGGCAGATCACGCTCTTTTGATGGAGAGGCTGAAGAACATTAATTTCGCAGCACACTCCGCACGCACCCACAACACAGGTGATAAACCTGGCAGGCTCCTGTCGTGGCTGATATGACAAGACACTCAGTCAGCGTCGGTGCTGTCGATCCGTACGACTCAGGGCGTTGAAGTCTTCACCCAGAAACAGATTCACGAGGCGTTCACGTCGCATTACAGGTCCTTATACAGCTCACGACTGCGGGCCACTGAGGTGGAGATCACGGACTATCTGGCGACACTACAACTTCCGACAGCCACTCCCGCCCACCAGGCGGAGCTAGGAGCTGAGCTTACCAGTGAGGAACTACGGGAGGTGATTTTTTCCCTCTCTAATGGCAAGGCACCGGGCCCAGACGGGCTCCCGGCTGAATTCTACAAGGCCTATTCCTTGGTATTAATACCGGAACTGCTAAAGGTGTATAAGGCGGCATCTGAGGATGCTGCACTTCCGGCGTCCTTGAACGAAGCCAACGTGATCTCCCTGCTAAAACCGGGTAGAGAGGCGAGCGAGCTTGGCTCGTACAGACCGTTAGCACTTCTCAACACCGATTACAAAATCTTAGCAGCGACGTTGGCTCGGAGGCTTGCACCCCTAGTCCCCACGCTGGTACACTCTGACCAGAACGGCTTTGTGCCCACCCGAAGCACGTCTTACAATTTACGCCGCTTCTTCAGAGTCCAACGATATGCGACTTCCACCTGGCCACGTTCAGGATGCATAGTACTTGATCTGGAAAAGGCGTTTGACTCGGAGTGGCCCTATGTCCTCCGAGTCCTCGAGAAGTACGAGCTGGGCGACGCCTATGTCCAGATGGTGGGGCTCCTCTACCAGGCACCCGAGGTACGAGTCCGGACTGGGCGATTGTTCTCTGACAGAATTCGGATTGGGAGGGGCACCAGGCAGGGCTGTCCCCTCTATTATTCGCCCTTGTGATGGAGCCATCGGCAGAACTGCTCCGTGCCTCCGGCGTCACCAGGGGTATCCCACTGGCAGATGGCATCCACTCGGTGTCTCTGTATGCCGACGACGTATTGTTATATATCAGGGACCTCGCCCATATACCCGCGGCAATCACGGACATCTTTCAAACGTTCGGGGACATGTCAGGGCTCCGTGTTAACTGGGCTAAATCGGGAGCTTATGCATTCAGTGACACAATGCCACAATGTGATGTGCGCATGATGGGAGAGACGCTCCGATGGCACCCGACGGTATTCAGGTATCTAGGGATCCTCATATATCGAGACCCAATTGATCTCCTGGAGGGCAACCTCGTGAGAGCCATATCCTCGCTGTCAGCCCAGGTCACGTTCTGGAACTCCCTCCCACTGAATGTGCCGGCCCGAGTGGCGCTGACTAAGATGATAATGCTCCCCCGCCTCCTCTATTTTTATGCTAACCTGCCAGTGTATGTACCGACACGCATATTCAAGGGGTTGGAAGCCCTCACCAGGCGCCTCATCTGGAATAAAGGGCGCCCCCGGGTAGCATTGAGGACCCTCTACGCGGCCTCGGACTCTGGAGGCATGGCGGTTCCCAATCAGGAGCTATATTACCTAGCGGCCCAGCTACAATGGGTTGCCTACTGGCAGAGTGGTAAGAACCTGATGGACACGGCCACGGTAGACACTGCCCTGTCCCCCATACAGGTGCTGACACTCTTCCACCCCCTGACGCGGGGCCGGCCCCCCGTCCAGGTCCATGTGGCAGTCGCAAGGCAGTGCTTTATGCGGAGCCTCAGACTCACCAAGAGTACGGTACCCTGTGCCCCGAACCTACCTCTGCAGGGGACCCCCCCTGGGAACTGGCGCGCTGTCTACATCCGAGCTACGCAGTTGGACTGCGGCAGACCTGGACGACCTGGGCGGCCTGTATAGCGATGGAGAGCTGTTGCCCTTCGAGACTCTGGCCGCTGACACCGGTCTACCAGCAGGCCAATTTCTGGCGCATGACAGGCTTCTTCGAGCGCTAACAGAGGCATGGGGTGACCTGACCCACGAGCCGACCACACATATGCTTATTCAGTACCTACATGTGATGGGCGATGGCTCCCATATAGTGCATTGGTTAGCACAGGCGCTACACAGCCATACTCAATTCTCCTCCCAAAGGCTGAGGGAGAAGTGGACGACCGACCGGGGTAGTGAATGGACAGACAAACAGTGGGCCGCGGTGTTGGCGGGCGCCAGAAATATTCCTCGCAACGCGCGATTTAAGATCATCCAATACTACATAATACACCGTGCATATTTGTCCCCAGACAAACTGAACCGCTACTTCGGACTCACATCGTCAGCGTGCCCCAGGTGCGGCCTCCTGAACTCGGACATCCTGCACGCACTCTGAAGTTGCGCTCACCTCACCTTGTACTGGTCGACGGTCGCTGACACATTGACGGCGGCCACGGGCGATACCCTCCCCAAGACGTGGGAAGCATGCCTGCTTGGACTCTACAAGAGAACCAAACAGACCAAACTAAGGGCAGGTTTCTGGGACCTAGGGCTCATTACGGCTAAGCGACTCATCACGAAACAATGGAAGAGTGTCGCCCCCCGCGCCCTGCTGACTGGCGTCGCTCATTTGACAACTGGGCTTGCGCGGAGAGTGTGTCTCTACACAGGGAAGAGACAGCGGGCCTCCGGAAGTACCCGATTGCCCAAGACTGGGACACTACCCTGACTGCGTACCACCGGGCGTGCACCCAGGCCGGTATAGCGTGACCACCCTGACACGGAACAGCGAGGGACCTGTCATCCACCGTCCTGTCGTGGCGCGAGCCCTCCCCTTCTCCCCCCTCCCCCCCCTCCGCCCCCGGCCGCCGAGGTCATACCCAATAAGAGCTGTCCCCTGTTGTCCCCCTCCCCGCCCAGCGGTCACAGCAACCCTAAATCCGCAGCCGTCCCCACCCCCACACGGTCCATATAAGGCGCAACATACACAGCTAGGATCACTGATACATTACTGTACACGCTAATACTAGTCCAACTGTTGTTGAAACGTTTCTCCCTCCCCCCTTTTTTTATTTTTTTATTCTTCTTTCATTATTTCCCTGTTGTGTCTCTTGGTTGACAGTGAGTTTGTTTCTGCTGTACTCATGATGATGTTCGATTTCCCCTCCCCGTTTACTCTTCACACAATGCTTATTGGACACTGCCAAGATCAGGAGACTGTAACCCAGCGACCCATATGACAATATGGGATGTGATTCCTGCCTTTGACTACATCTGTGCCGACCAGGGAGCGCGGCCTAGGACAATGGTTGTTGGCTTTCATGACCACCTTGGTCCTTTTGCAGTGCTGCATGCCACAAGCACTGCACCCCGAGACTTTTCCTGGCACTGATATTTGCGGACTAATGCATCTCCCCTGGCTACTGTTTATTTTCACTTATGTATGACCGACATGTCAAAGCATGCTACTAGCTGGGTAACGTTTGTAGTAATTTTTTATGACATTGTGTGATCAATTGACTTATTACTTGTGAAACTAAATAAAATTTGGGACCATTGGTCTTAAAAATTTAAAAAAAATTTAAAAAAAATAAAAAAGATTTTAAAAAAATGAATCTGCAAGCACTGAATGCCACTCACAAATCTACTGAATGCCACTCATGAATCTGCAAGCACCGAATGCCACTCACGAATCTGCAAGTACTGAATGCCACTCACCAATCTGCAAGTACTGAACACCACTTCTGAAACTGCAAGCACTGAATGCCACTCATGAATCTGCAAGCACTGAATGCCACTCACAAATCTACTGAATGCCACTCATGAATCTGCAAGCACCGAATGCCACTCATGAATCTGCAAGTATTGAATGCCACACACGAATCTGCAAGTACTGAACGCCACTCATGAATCTGCAAGTACTGAACGCCACTCATGAATCTGCAAGTACTGAACGCCACTCATGAATCTGCAAGTACTGAACGCCACTCATGAATCTGCAAGCACTGAATGCCACTCATGAATCTGCAAGCACTGAATGACACTCATGAATCTGCAAGCACTGAATGCCACTCACAAATCTACTGAATGCAACTCATGAATCTGCAAGCACCGAATGCCACTCACAAATCTGCAAGTACTGAAGGCCACTCACCAATCTGCAAGTACTGAACACCACTCATGAATCTGCAAGCACTGAATGCCACTCATGAATCTGCAAGCACTGAACGCCACTCACGAATCTACTGAATGCCACTCATGAATCTGCAAGCACCGAATGCCACTCACGAATCTGCAAGTACTGAATGCCACACACGAATCTGCAAGTACTGAACGCCACTCACGAATCTGCAAGTATTGAATGCCACTCACGAATCTGCAAGTACTGAATGCCACTCACGAATCTGCAAGTACTGAATGCCACTCACGAATCTGCAAGTACTGAATGCCACTCACGAATCTGCAAGTACTGAATGCCACTCACGAATCTGCAAGTACTGAATGCCACTCATGAATCTGCAAGTACTGAATGCCACTCATGAATCTGCAAGCACTGAATGCCACTCACAAATCTACTGAATGCCACTCATGAATCTGCAAGCACCGAATGCCACTCACAAATCTGCAAGAACTGAATGCCACTCATGAATCTGCAAGTACTGAATGCCACTCACGAATCTGCAAGTACTGAACACCACTCATGAATCTGCAAGCACTGTACACCACTCATGAATCTATAAGTACTGAACGCCACTCATGAATCTGCAAGTACTGAACGCCACTCATGAATCTGCAAGTAGGGAACGCCACTCATGAATCTGCAAGCACTGAATGCCAATCATGAATCAGCAAGTACTGAATGCCACTCACGAATCTGCAAGTACTGAATGCCACTCATGAATCTGCAAGCACTGAATGCCACTCATGAATCTACTGAATGCCATTCATGAATCTGCAAGCACCAAATGCCACTTACGAATCTTCAAGTACTGAATGCCACTCACGAATCTGCAAGTACTGAACACCACTCACGAATCTGCAAGTACTGAATGCCACTCATGAATCTGCAAGCACTGAATGCCACTCACAAATCTACTGAATGCCACTCATGAATCTGCAAGTACTGAACGCCACTCATGAATCTGCAAGCACTGAATGCCACTCATGAATCTGCAAGTACTGAACGCCACTCACGAATCTGCAAGTACTGAACGCCACTCATGAATCTGCAAGTACTGAACGCCACTCATGAATCTGAAAGTACTGAACGCCACTCGTGAATCTGCAAGTACTGAATGCCACTCATGAATCTGCAAGCACTGAATGCCACTCATGAATCTACAAGCACTGAATGCCACTCATGAATCTGCAAGCACTGAATGCCACTCAGGAATCTGCAAGTACTGAATGCCACTCACGAATCTGCAAGTACTGAATGCCACTTACAAATCTGCAAGTACTGAATGCCACTCACAAATCTGCAAGTACTGAATGCCACCCTTGAATCTGCAAGCACTGAATGCCACTCATGAATCTGCAAGTACTGAATGCCACTCATGAATCTGCAAGCACTGAATGCCACTCACAAATCTACTGAATGCCACTCATGAATCTGCAAGTACTGAACACCACTCACGAATCTGCAAGTACTGAACGCCACTCATGAATCTGCAAGTACTGAACGCCACTCATGAATCTGAAAGTACTGAACGCCACTCGTGAATCTGCAAGTACTGAATGCCACTCATGAATCTGCAAGCACTGAATGCCACTCATGAATCTACAAGCACTGAATGCCACTCATGAATCTGCAAGCACTGAATGCCACTCAGGAATCTGCAAGTACTGAATGCCACTCACGAATCTGCAAGTACTGAATGCCACTTACAAATCTGCAAGTACTGAATGCCACTCACAAATCTGCAAGTACTGAATGCCACCCTTGAATCTGCAAGCACTGAATGCCACTCATGAATCTGCAAGTACTGAATGCCACTCATGAATCTGCAAGCACTGAATGCCACTCACAAATCTACTGAATGCCACTCATGAATCTGCAAGTACTGAACGCCACTCATGAATCTGCAAGCACTGAATGCCACTCATGAATCTGCAAGTACTGAACACCACTCACGAATCTGCAAGTACTGAACGCCACTCATGAATCTGCAAGTACTGAACGCCACTCATGAATCTGAAAGTACTGAACGCCACTCGTGAATCTGCAAGTACTGAATGCCACTCGTGAATCTGCAAGCACTGAATGCCACTCATGAATCTACAAGCACTGAAGGCCACTCATGAATCTGCAAGCACTGAATGCCACTCAGGAATCTGCAAGTACTGAATGCCACTCACGAATCTGCAAGTACTGAATGCCACTTACAAATCTGCAAGTACTGAATGCCACTCACAAATCTGCAAGTACTGAATGCCACCCTTGAATCTGCAAGCACTGAATGCCACTCATGAATCTGCAAGTACTGAATGCCACTCACGAATCTGCAAGCACTGAATGCCACACACGAATCTGCAAGCACTGAATGCCACTCACGAATCTGCAAGCACTGAATGCCACTCACGACGTGGATGAACGACAAACTACAAACGAGAGAAGAGAGGGGACACGGCTAATAGTGATACAATACAGAACGGTGTTCGTTTTGGATGACAGAGTGCCCCAGCGTTTAAAGCACAAAAATACGGAAGACTTAGAAGAGAAAAAGAAGCTAAAGACGGGCTGTGAAAATAATTGTACTTGAAGGACAACTAAGTCCAAGATTAGTCAGGAGACAACATTAGCACATCCTTATAGGTGCTCATCCGGCCATTCTTCGTGCCCCGCCGTGAAAATAAGCTCGATGATGGACCCTGGAAAGCCCATGTCCTGATGAGGCCCATAGTCAGAGGGCTGAAACGCGTTGACAGTTCTACAATGACACCCTATATGAAATTATAAAAAGTGTTGGTAGAAGAAACAAAAGAGAGAACACAAAAATATTGAGGTGGAAGTATTGCACCTTGTGCACTCCATTGTTCTAAGGGTGATCTGTGTTTAAAGGAATGCCATTCATAATCTTACAAAGCATCCTTTCCTTGTGAATGTATAGGGCAAAAAAGGTCCAACAAGTGATTTGACCGAAAATGTAAAAATTGTGTGTATATGTATAGTATGTATGTTGTGTATATATTTATGTAATTTTTTGTATATTTGTTTGTTGATGGACAAAAAAAGAAAAGCCAGTACTTAAAGCATAGAAAAAATGAAAAAATAAATTTGATACATGCTTTGAAAAATAATTGCTTGATTAAGCGTGCTGGACTACACTTGGTTATAGACAGTTTTTGAAAAATAGATACATTTATTTTTCTTTACGAGTTATTGTAGGTAGGACTAATTCATATTCTTCCTGCTATAAATAGAGTGAGTATTGATCCCCTGACATCATAGTTTTTTTCTACACTCACGAATCTGCAAGCACTGAATGCTACTCACGAATCTGCAAGCACTGAATGCCACTCATGAATCTGCAAGTACGGAATGCCACTCATGAATCTGCAAGCACTGAATGCCACTCACGAATCTGCAAGTACTGAATGCCACTCACGAATCTGCAAGTACTGAATGCCACTCACGAATCTGCAAGTACTGAATGCCATTCACGAATCTGCAAGTACTGAATGCCACTCATGAATCTGCAAGCACTGAATGCCACTCATGAATCTGCAAGCACTGAATGCCACTCACGAATCTGCAAGCACTGAATGCCACTCACGAATCTGCAAGCACTGAATGCCACTCATGAATCTGCAAGCACTGAATTCCACTCATGAATCTGCAAGCACTGAATACCACTCATGAATCTGCAAGTACGGAATGCCACTCATGAATCTGCAAGTACGGAATGCCACTCATGAATCTGCACGTACGGAATCCCACTCATGAATCTACAAGTACTGAATACCGCTCATGAATCTACAAGTACTGAATACCACTCATGAATCTGCAAGTGCTGAATACCACTCATGAATCTGCAAGTGCTGAACCACGAATCTGCAAGTACTGAATGCCACTCATTAAGTCAAGTTAAAATTTGTATAGCGCACTACTCACCCAGAGGGTCTCAAGGCGCTTGAGGGAGGGGGGATACGTTATTTATCAAATATCCAAGTTTTGAGTTGTTTTCTGAAGGAGAGGTGGTTCTGTGTAAGGCGGAGGTGGGTGGGGAGAGTATTCCAGGTTTTGGCCGCTAAGTAGGAGAAAGATCTTCCTCCCATGGTGGATCTTTGGATGCGTGGAATCGCGGCGAGGGCTTGATTGGACGATCGTAATTGGCGGGTGGGGTTGTAAAAGGTCAGGCGCGTGTTCAGGTATTTGGGTCCTAGGTCGTAGAGGGCTTTGTGTGCGTGGGTGAGGAGACGGAACGTTATTCTCTTGTTGACGGGGAGCCAGTGGAAGTCTCTTAGGTGACCTGATATGTGATTGTGGCGGGGGATGTCAAGGATGAGTCTGGCGGAGGCGTTCTGAATGCGTTGGAGTTTTTCTGTAATTTGGCTGTGGTTCCGGCGTAGAGGGTGTTTCCGTAGTCCATTCGGCTTGTGACAAGTGCTTGGGTGACCGTCTTTCTTGTTTCGGTGGGGATCCAACGGAAGATCTTTTTGAGCATACGTAGGATGTTAAAGCATGATGATGTGATGGCGTTGACTTGTCTGGTCATCGAGAGGGAGGAGTCCAGGATGAAGCCCAGGTTGCGTGCGTAGTCCGTTGGTTTGGGTGCGCTGCCCAGGGCCGGTGGCCACTATGAGTCGTCCCATGCAGAGGGGGATGATCCTAGGATGAGGACTTTCGTCTTGTTTGAATTTAGTTTTAAACGGCTGTTCTTCATCCACTCGGCTACGTCTTTCATCCCTTCGTTTAGGTTGGTTTTGGCAGTGTTTGGGTCTTTGGTGAGGGAGAGGATCAGCTGTGTGTCGTCAGCGTAGGAGATGATGTTGAGGTAGTGTTGGCGTGCGATGGATGCGAGGGGGCTCATGTAGACGTTGAAGAGGGTGGGGCTGAGCAATGATCCTTGTGGTACGCCGCAGATGACTTCAGTAGCCTCCGATCTGAAAGGGGGGAGGCGGACTCTCTGGGTTCTTCCGGTGAGGAACGAGTTGATCCAGTCCAATGCTTTTCCTTGTATCCCGACGTTGCGGAGGCGTTTTATGAGGGTGCTATGACAGACCGTGTCGAACGCTGCGGAAAGGTCCAGTAGGATGAGGGAAGCTGTTACTCCGTTTTCAAGTAGTGTTCGAATGTCGTCTGTGGCTGCGATGAGGGCGGTCTCGGTGCTGTGTTTGGCTCGGAAGCCGGACTGTGATGGGTCGAGGGAGCCGTTAGACTCGAGGAAGGCGGCGAGCTGACTGTTGATGGTTTTCTCAATGACTTTGGCAGGGAATGGGAGGAGCGAAATGGGGCGGTAGTTCTTAAGTTCGGTGGGGTCTGCTGTTTGTTTCTTCAGGAGGGCGCTGAGTTCGGCATGTTTCTAGCTTTCCGGGAAGGTGGCGGTGTTGAGGGAGCAGTTGATATCTCGGAGATGGGGTGCGATGATGGAGTCGGCTTTGTTGAAGATGTGGTGGGGGCATGGGTCGGTTGGCGATCCGGAGTGGATGGAGTTCATCAAGCAGATGGTGTCTTCAGTGCTGATTGGGTTCCAGGCGCAAAGGTTGGTGGTGGGGGGCTTCGGTTCGGAGGTAGGAGGGGTGGACTGGTCGCCGAAGCTGTTATGTATGTCAGTGATTTTGATGTGGAAGAACGAGGCTAGAGAGTCGCAGAGGTCTTGAGTTGAGAGGGAGTGATGTCGTTGATGCCAGCGCTGGGATTGGTAAACTCTTTGACGATGTTGAAGAGTTCCTTGCTGTTGTGGGCGTTGTTGTCGAGTCGATCCTTAAATGCTGATTTCTTGGTGGATCGGATCAGCTGATGGTGTTTGCGGGTGGCGTTCTTGAGGGCGGTCATGTTGTCTGTGGTTGGGTTTTTTCGCCAGGCTTTCTCGAGGGTGCGGCAGATCTTTTTGCAACTCCTGAATGCCACTCACGAATCTGCAAATGCTGAATACCACTCACGAATCTGCAAGTAGTGAATGCCACTCATGAATCTGCAACTACTGAATGCCACTCATGAATCTACAAGTACTGAATGCCACTCATGAATCTACAAGTACTGAATGCCACTCATGAATCTGCAAGAACTGAATACCACTCATGAATCTACAGTACTGAATATCACCTACAGGTTAAGTACATCGTGCCTGTGATAACAAGTGTGATGCATCTTTGAAAAAATAAGTTGTGGGTGGATAGATGTGAAAAGGTTAGAAAAAGTATCTCTGGTTTCACTTTGGATTAAATGTCAATCAAAGTCGAACAGCAGAGAGTGGAAAGTGGTGTCAATTTGTAAAACTTCACCGCCTCACCTAGCCACATAAATCCTTGGATGAGGAATCTTTCCTGGAAAATGCCTTTTCTTACAGGCTTTGCAAAGCGGCAGCTTAGGGAAGGAGCAGCGGGCACATCTGGGTGCATCTCATTATATTTGTAGACATGTCAAAAAACATGGACGACTCAAACGTTTGCTCAAGAATCGTGGCAATGGACTTTGGGGCCCATGATGCGAATACCTCTTTTTAGCCGGACAGCAGCAGAACATGCCTTTTGCAGCATATGGCAGCAAACACCCTAGCAGAACCCCTCTGTAAACTCATGAACAATGTAATTCTATCCGGAATCTCCGCACGGTTGGAAACAAGCCATTATTAGGCCGCTCCTAAAAAAAAACAATCTAGATCCAGGTGACTGTAAAAACAACCGTCTCATATCTTTGCTTCCAGTTCCAGCTAAAATCTTGGCGCTGCATATCAATAAGCAGCTCATGGAAACGGCAGAACAATCATGGTTTAATGATTCCTAGTTTTGATTCAGGAAACATCATGGGACGGAAACAGCTCTAATGTCAGCCACTGACTTCATTAGGCGTACCATGGACGATGGACAGGGGGTAGTGCAGATTCTCCTGGATCTTTCAGCAGTATTTGACACCATCTCACCTACTTTGCTGCAAGCAAGACTCCAGTCTTGGTGTTTTGCATCAAGCACTAGCCCTCCTGCCCTCATTCCTAACAGGGAGATCCCAAAGGGTGAAATTTCAAGCTTTTTACTCAGACTCCTTTGTTCTACCTTGAGGAGTCCCGCAGGGATCGTCTCTGAGCCCTACTCTCTTTCATCTTTACTAACATCCCTCGCAACCGTGATTCACTCATTCGGACTGGCGGTAGTGTCATATGCAGATGACACACCGATCATGGTTTCTATCACCAAAGGTCCAGGCTCAACGTAGGAAAATATTCTCGGATGCATGTCTAAAGTGTCAGAATGGATGTCTGCTAACTTTTTTAAACCTAATGGGGAGAAAACAGAAATGATGACATTTGGATCAGGAACTTCAAGGTGGAACAGCAAGTGCTGGCCTCAATTATTAGGTTGCTGTCCTGTCCCTAGCCAGACGCCCAGAGAACCTTGGAGTTCAATTTTGGTATCTTAATGAACCTTCCCATCTTGACCTGCTACTGGCTCATAAGGAAGCTACAAAAAAAACGTTCCTTTGCTCCAAAGGCCAGCACGAATACAGGTAGCACTAGTCTTAGTAATGGCCAGACTCGACAACTTCAACTCACTGTATTTGGTCGCCAATAAGAATATGCAGTATAAACTCCAGGTGCTTCTGAATACACTGGCAAGACTCATTCTGGACATTCCCAGGAAACAAATCGCCAGGAAGGGACTAGAGTCCCTGCACTGGCTCCCGATCGAAAAACGTATTAGCTTCAAATCACTCTGCATGGTTCTCAAGCCACTTGATCTTTCCTACATTAAAATCTATATTCAGTTGGCACGCCCCCAGCAGACCGCTCTCTTCGCTCGAAAAGCAATTGGCGGTACCAAGAACCAAAAAGAGGAAGTGGGGGACTTAACTGTAGACTTGGACCACAATGACGAGCTGTTATGGAAATGTCTCCAAGAGCAGGAACAGTTCTTTATCCTCAACTTTGAGGGCAAGCAGCCCTAATGTTTTCCTGCAGTGTTTGGAGACTTACAGTTTGTCTGTATGTTCCAGGATCATCTCTGAGTGCATAAGGGTACACTTCTTGCATGACTTGTAGTTTTGATCTGAAACCAAACATGAGAAACACACTTCATGGGGATCTGTCACAGCCATCTCTTTGTGAAAGTTTCTAAAAGGCTTACAAGGAGGGCACACGTTTTCCTTCACATGGGTAAGAAATTATAAAGAAAAAATCATCAGCTGATTAAGAATAAGTTAGGAACTAGCTCCGGATCGGCTTAGGGAGGCACAAAAACGTTGGCCACATGAGTGGCGCCTATATGTGGCTACAGCAGTCCACTCCTGAGGCGGGGTGTAGCCTACCCAAAGCCGCACGACATCTATTGGCAAGGTGGGGCTAAGCTGAAAAATCTTCTGGATCTAGTCTGGCACCTGAGGATGTTCTAAAGGTGACAAACGTTCAGTTAAAAGCATCCAACAGAACATGCATTACTGTTATGGAAAGCAAGCTGGAGATAGCAGAGGGACAACTTAAGGATGGGAACAACTTAAGAATGGCAAAATGAAGTGTATGGTCTCTGGCTGTAACAGAAGACAAGCACATACATATAGTTATACAGAAAGTCCTAGTATAAAACATCACCACAGACAGGAAGAAATAAAATGAATGTATAATAACTGCTATAAGGGGGTTGCGATCAGGCTTCGCAGTCCTATGGGAGCCTGCTACGATGGAATAGGATATTAAAAGAAACGTATTGAAAAGGGAGACCTTTTTTTACTTAGGAAGAAGAAACACGTTTTTTGTTTCCTAGCATAGTTTCAGCAAAACATGTAAGGGGGAAGATTCTTCCAGTTCTTTAGAAAAGATGTGACTGAAATGGTTTTAAAGATCGTGCTACTGGCCTGCCAAACAAATGCAAGGGAGAGGCGTACAGTTTTAACAAGGTAGAATCTGCAAAAGGATTTCTGGGCAGTGTGAATGGAGATTAAACCTAGAAGGGGGAGAAGGAAAATGTTACTAACCCTATGAGCATCAATGAATCGCGTGTAGTGCTGTATATTTACAAACTCTGAATACTGTAGGGTTGTGAGTGGATGTTTGAAAGTAATTTTTCTTCGAAGAAGACTTCGGAGTCACTGAAAGCACTGCGACTCCACTCTTAGTGTGCAATGTGCTCCATATTAGATTGTTGACCAGTGAGTCTGTGCTCAACAGGCGAGAGTGATTATGGAGTGGAGAATGAATGCAGCATGGGACATCATGTGAACTGTGAAGGCAAGTTAAGTATAAACAAGATCTCCAAGTAGAGGCACACACCTGTACGAGAGGAGGGTGGACACATGTAAATCTACAGCACTATACACCAGGAACAGATACTTTATAAGGTAAGTAACATTTTCCGTTTGTAGCGTGTGATGCACATAATCTGCATTGACTGTAAAGCAGCACCCCTACAAGGAATTGCTAGTGTGTGGATGACGCAGATGTCTGAAACAAGGCCCTCAAGACTGACTGGTTAACAATAGCCTGATGGCGGGTGAATATGCCATGCAACAGTGTTTAGTAAAGGTGTGAGAGGTTGACCAAGTGGTTGCCTTACATAGGTCAGTAAGAGTGATTATGCAAAGGAAGGCATGGTTGCTGCCTCTCTTCGCATTATGACAGTAGGTTTGAATGCACATGACTATCGGGTAATACTCACCTTAGAAATAGGTTGGTCTTTGTGAGGTCTGGCAAAGCCTACAAACAAATTATCAGACTTTTGGAAGGGTTCAGGCCTGCCAAAGTAACGCATGAGAACTCGTTTAACAGTTATGGTATGAAGAGCTCTCTCTGCTACCAAGTCTGGCTGATGGATAAAAATAGCAGCTCTACATTCTGGTTGCGGTGGAAAGGGGAAAACCACATTAGGGAGGATCTTTGGGTTGATTCTGGAAATGACCCTGTCCCTACGAATCTTAATGAAGTTTCTTGGAGTGTAAGGGCCTGCAACTCATTTATGCATCTGAGCAAGGTTATAGCCAGGAGTGGACGTTTGGGTATTTTAAGTGGCTCCTCAGCATTGGAAGTACTGCCGTAGGGCTAGCAGGTGTAATTCCCACTCATGGACTTGTTAATGCGTTCTGCTTAAAAGGTCTGTCAGGTCACTGACCATTACCAGAAGATACTTCGCTAGAAGGCGGTAATAGTAGGTGGTGGCAGCTCCTACAATACCATTTGAGCGTTGGGGGGCAGACTGCGAGGTACGCTGGAAGTAATGATCTAGATTACTGTGTACTCTTCTGCTCTATCTACTCTCACCCGACCGATACTTGCTCGCTCTTAATGCACCATTTGCGCTTTTAAAAGCAATTGTTTTACCTTTTTAAATTGCTGCTTCCTCATTAATTTTCTATCCCCTCCCTTACCTGTTGCGAGGTGGCTCCCCCTGCCCCGGTCCATCGCGGCTGCATTGCCGATTGTGTGGAGGGCAGGGCGCCATCTTAGGTCAGTCCCCGAGCCCGGCAGGACCATAGGCTGCGGTCTAGCTGGAGGTGGGGCTAGGCTATGCACGCTCATGCCTCCCCGGACGCGCCGTGGGCGCGCCGAAGGCCATCCGGGGCCAGGGGCAGGGAACTCTGCCCATCTCATTTCCCATACGGCCTCTGCACTGATTCACCTTCATGACCATTGGCCTCTCAACCCCAGCACGCAAGCTCTCCTCGGCCTATTGGGAGTCTTCAGCCATAGGACCGTATTTCCTGAACTTACAGTCCCTTCTGCAGCAGTTCACCCCCCTCTCATTTCTCCTGACCCACGAGACCTTGTATCCCCTCCGAAAGAGTAGAAACCAACTTATCCCTGACATTCAGTTACCTAAACACTCGCTCTCTGGTCAAACACCAGTTAGAGATCTTTCAGCTACTGGATTCAGAGAAACCAGACATACTCTTTGTGACGGAAACATGGCTCACTGCGGAGTCGACCCCAGACATCCTTGCGGCAGTGACTCCGGGCTACTATATTCTCCAAACCAACAGACCCTCTGGGAAGCCAGGAGGCGGGGTCGCAGCCATTATCCAACACTCACTTAGGTTCTCTGCCTTAAACGTTGCTAGTATACCCTCAGTGGACTGCCTCATCTTAAAACTTGAATCTTCCCTGTCCCCTCTTATCTGTGTTCTTGTTTATCGTCCCCCACAACATATGCCTGGTTTCCCCTGTCTGTTCGGCGATTTGCTATCCCAACTAATAATTAATAACTCTAAAGTATTGATCATCGGCGACTTTAATTACTGGCCCACAGATGTAAGGGAGAGCTCTAGCTCCTCTGCCCTTACTGACCTTCTATCTGGCATGAACTGCACTCAACATATACAGTCCGCTACGCATGTCAAAGGACACGTCCTAGATCAAGTTTGGACATCCAATCTGGATATTACTCAACCCCTTTTCTGTCCGTGCCCATGGTCCGATCACTACATCATCACGTTCTCTCTGGCCTGTGCCCCCCACACAAAACAGGCTCCCACTGGGAATCACATGGCTACAAATTGGAACAGGGCTAATCTTGATGAGTTACACACCCTACTTAGTGCCTCTTCCCCTGTCAAGCAAGACTCCTTAGACAGTTAGGCCACTAGCATCAAACTATCTTGAATCAGCCAGTGATATTGTTGCACCATTTAGACAATTCAAACTAAAACGTCCCCTTGACGCCCAGAGATGGTTTTCCGATGAATTAAAAAATAAGAAACTTACACTCAGGCAGGCCGAACGCAGCTGGAGGGGAGACTACGCCCCTGGGAAAAAAACCTTATTCATGGCTCAGCTTAAAGACTACAAGCAAGCTATTCTGCGAGCTAAAACTTCATATTTCTCCCTGAAGATTACCGATTCTGCTACTAAGACAAAAGATATATTTTCTATAGTTGAGGAGCTTTCACACCCTGATAGAGTGACTATTAAGCCCCTCCTCTCTCAAACCCTCTGCGACTCCCTCAACTCATTCTTCATGGACAAAATCGCTAAGATTAAAAGTAGCATCCCTTCTTGCACACCACCTTCTATTCCTGTAGCTACTATTAGAAACTCTTATATAGTGGACCAGATACCCTTGATATCTGAGGATGAGTTATTTGCTCATCTAAAAAAGGTAGGCTCTGGCGCCCCCACAGATTGCTGCCCTCCTCACATCCTACGAGAAGTTTTCACCACTTGTCCCAAACCCCCTCTGGCACTCCTCAATAACTCTCTTAGACTTGGCGTGGTCCCCGACTCCTTTAAGATAGCTGAAGTGGTTCCCATTCTGAAGAAACCTAATGCCGACCCTTCCTTAATGAGCAATTTTCGCCCCATTTCGTTGCTCCCTTTTCTCAGTAAGGTGCTTGAGGCCCACGTCACTAACTTCCTTAGTTCATTCATCGAACGCTCTCAGTTTCTTGACCCGCAACAAGCTGGCTTTAGGCCAGCTCATTCGACTGAGTCAGTCATCCTCTCAGTCATGGAGGAACTTAGGAGGGGAGCGGATCTTAAGACCAGCCAGGCCTTAGTGCTCCTGGATTTTGTATCTGCCATCGACACGGTCGACCATTGCATCTTAATCGACCGCGTCGGTGATGCCGCCATCCAGGGGCCGGCCCTCAGGTGGATCTGCTCTTTTCTCAGCAACCGACACCAGGCCGTCCGCCTCTCTAACTTCTCTGCGGAAAAAAGTTACGCTGACATGTGGTGTCCCCCAGGGATCCTCCCTCTCCCCCCTTCTTTTTAATTTGTATCTGACTCCCCTCATTCGGTTCCTACGTAGAAGCAAGGTCACTGCTTTTAACTATGCAGATGACATCCAGCTGGTTTTCGATATTGACTCTTCAGACCACTCAATCCACAATTTCCAGTCCACCATGTGCCTCATCAGTAATTGGATGGAGGACAATCATCTAAAACTCAATCCCGACAAGACCGAGTTGATCTTGACCGGAGGTACTTCCAACAAATGGAATTCAAATTTTTGGGCCCCCGCCTTGGTTCCCCTCCTTGCCCTGCTGAATCGGCAAAACGCCTGGGGGTCATAATTCATAAAGACCTTTCCATGAAGTCCCAGATTGGTGCAGTGGTATCCTGCTTTTTCCACCTCCGCAGAATACGTAAGATCTCCCGATTTTTAACTACGGAGGCTCTAACCCTGGTTCTCCTGGCCCTGGTCATCTCTCGTATTGACTATGCCAACTCACTCTACGTTGGCCTCCCCGCTTACCAGCTTCGTCGTCTGCAGCTGGTACAAAACCAGGCTGCTAGACTCATTTTTTATCAACTGAAAAACCATCATGTCCGTCCTCTGCTCAAAATTCTCCACTGGCTTCCAGTGGCTAAACGCAGTGAATTTAAACTAGGCTGCATCACTTTAAAGCACTGGCCTGCCTTGGCCCAGCCTTCATTTCCTCCCTGCTTCACCGTTATCTTCCGTCTCATAATCTTCGTTCCTCCCACCTGGCTCTTCTCACAACCCCCTCCTTTTTCCGCAAGAAACACAGTGGCCTCAAATTCTCATTTCTTGCCCCCTCCTGCTGAACTCACTCCCTTTGAACCTGAGATCAACCACTTCCTATACCCACTTTAGATCTCTCCTGAAAACTTTATTGTTCCGCCAAGCCTATGAATAGTCACATTATCTGTCCATTAACCTTCACTGCTGACTTTCTGCTTCTTCCCTGCTCACAGCGCCATGAAACTGTTTGGTGTAAGCGCGCTTTAAAAGTATTTTTAACATAACATAGAAGGAGTATGAGAATGTTTGCCTCTCTGCTTCTGAAGGTAATACATGGTGGTCATGTTGTCTATCTTGATATGGACTACCTTTACCTTAACAACTTGAAGAAAGACCTCAAGAGTGAGGCATATGGCTAGCAGCTCGAGATAGTGTGCATACTGCCTCTAGTGATGGAGTCTCTCTACTTTCTGTATTGTCACATAGTGGAGATGCAACCCCGCCCCCCCCCCCCGCTTTTACATTGAGGACAGACCCCAGGAAGGGCTGGACCTGCAGGAAATACAAGTCTTGATGGCATTTATAGGTCATGAAGGTGGGAGAACATAGCTGTTTCTTGCCTGAGCTCTCAATCGTCCAATCGTCAAGGTAGGGGAAACATGAAGATCTCTTTAGATGAGCGGCTACCATTGTTAGGCCTTCATAAAAACCCTTGGTGAAGTGGTAACCACAAAGGGAAGCACTGTGAATTGGTAATGATCACCATTTACCAGAAAGCAGAGGTCATGCTGGTGAGCAAGGATGGATGGGAATGTGATACTAGGCTTCTTTCAGGTCTAGTGCTCCTAGTGAGAGCAGAGGGATTACATTTTGCAGGGTTGTCATTTGGAAATATCCCAGTAGGATCTGCTAAGCGAGGGACTTGCGGTTCAAGATTGGTCTGGGGAAAAGGAAGTAAAGAGAGTAGATGTCCTTTCCCCTGTGGTGATGAGGAAGTCTTTCTATGGCTCCCTCGTGGAGAAGCACCTAGATTTCTTCCTCTAGTAGGCAGAAATATTCCCTGCTGAGGGTATGTGTGATGGGTGGGATGTTGGGTGGAATTGTGAAGCCCTAGGCAGTAGCTGTGGCAAACCACTGCGAAAACCCACAGATCTGATGCGATTTCCTCCCAGCATAAGAGGAAATCCTACAATCTACCCCAAAATGTAATATGTGATCAGGAGGGCAGGTAGGGCACGTCAGTGTTTAGACATGAAGACTTCTATGCCAAAGCCACCCCTGCCCTTGCCGTTGTTGCCCCAGTAGGCACCCCTGGTGGATGCTGTGTCAGCCTCTGATGTAAAGACTGCTGTTCTCTTTGATATCAGTGGCTGCTTCAGGGAACATGACCTTGGCCCCTCCTCAAGGCTGCAGCCTATAAAAAGAGCCTCTGGAAGCCTGAGTTTGAAGGGAACCCACTGATTTTGCAATGTCAGTGTCCTTTATCTTCTTCAGCATCTCATTAACCGGAGGCCCAAAAACGTGTTGGGTGGAACATGGCCCCTGTTGTAGACAAAGTCACTGGTGGCTTATACTTTTTCTCCACCCAAGGTGTTACTATCTTAGCCTCCACAGGTTCCTTGTATGTTTCAGTGGTATAATTGAGCATGTCCTTCAGTATGGCCAGAAATTGCACTGTCCATCCAGACTTTGAGAGCGTATCAAAGAGGAAATAGTCTTCCTCACGGAGGACATGATTGCCCACTTTGTTAAGGGTGGCTGCTCACTAGATGTAATAGGCTGTGGTATCGCTGTGGAGAGATGTCTCAATGGGGTAATGATCCAGGTCCCGGTTACCCGGAGTGGGGACAAGGGTTCTTCCCAAGGGCCATATGTAGGCCCAGGTACGAAGCACTCATAACAAGTATCAGCATGGACAAATGGACTGCCTGGGTCGTGGAGGAATGTGGGTATTATTCTTCTTGTGCCTCTGTCGGAGGCAGTGGAGGTGGCATGTGTGTGTGTGTGTGTGTGGGCATAGTGGTGGAGGTGTAAGGGAAGTGAATGAGGTGGAGCAAAATGAGCAGGGCTGCTACCTTACCCCTATGGTTCTTGGCCTTCGGATCTGGAAGGTCATGTGATGCAGGGTCCGCCTGAAATGCCAGCCTCCTCAACCAAGGCAGAGCCTCTGTGGGCTTTGGTGGGGTGGTTTTGTAGACATCTCTCCAGTAAGGGGAAGGCTAAAGAAATGCATCTGCCTCGCATCAAGTTCCTCCTTTAGCCTCTGGAGGTTCCACTGCTCGGAGCTGGTAGTTGGAGGTGTTCTCAAAGTCGATGATGGCTTCGAAATAGACAGTGGCATGGATGCCGGCATCTATGGAACTTCAGCTCCAAATGGAGTAAAGGCATGTGGTGGCCTTGGGGCATGACAGCCAAGACAGCCTTGGACGGGACCTTTAGATCAGATGTCTTTGCTTGCTGCCATGCCCCCTGAGGCTGTGATGTTTTGTGCACGGGGCTCAACAGCAGACACTGGAACAGTGCTCCAACTCGGCATGAGGCCTCTTGGGAGGCTTGGAGAGGGTGTTCGAGCTGACCACCTGTATGATCCTGGCAAAAATCTTAATTCGAGTGCCTCTGGTTATGAAGGTCTGTGGAGCCTTCCTTTCTTCCTCATGGTCAGTCACTAGAGGAGATGTCCTCTTGATTGGGTGTCAGCTGATGGGGTAGAATGCCTGAAGGGCCACTGTCCTCTCTTTCCTCTGCACCAAAGGGGTATTGCTTGCTGAAGAAGTCCGCCATATAGGCGGTTGCGTGCTGATGAATTAGTCAGAGCACTCAATATCTTTCCCTCTGGTACCAAAAACCTTTTTTCCACCGGAAGGCAAGGCAAATTTCACAAGAGGATGTCTTGCTTTGGGGAGAGGTAGAGGTTATAAACCTCTTGGTGGTCAGACGACTGGTCCATCGTGTGGCACCAAGAGAAGAACTGGAAGGGTGTCCGTTCCAGTACCTTGTAAGGAGATTCATCCTCCCTTGTATTCATTGACAGAAAAGGGCACAAGGGCCCTAGTGTTCGGAGGTTTGGGGAATCAACCAGTGGGTGTCAGTCTCTGGAGAGTGTCATCTGGAGAAACCACAGACAATGAAGGTTCTTCGACTTTGGGTGTCAAGGTTTCACAGTGTGGGCCTGAAAAAACATGGTGAATACTACAAGTCTCTGAACCCCATCAATACATGTCAGAACCCAACTGCAGAAAAGAACAAGCAAACATGGAGTCTCATGTGCATTGCCAACTACGAGTGGATTCACAGTGCATATCCTGACTCGAAAGACTTCCACGAAGAATAACAACTTGCAAACGATGGCAGGAATATCCAGACCATGTGCATCAACAACTCCTCATGCTACAAACATAACCTTCTCAGTTAGAAGAGGAAGATGACAGATGATGTAAACAAATCTAATAACGAAAGTATAGTGACTTGATTGCTTAACAACCGCCTGGAACCCAGTTAAGAAAGGTTATGTGTAATATTAGTTTTCCATCATAAGAAGATTTACTGATCAGATGAATTCCAATTGAGAGCAGGATCTTCAAACAGTTTGCAAGGGAAAACCTTCTCTTTTTCATTTTACACTGACCTATTAAATTGACCATTTGACAAGGTAAGGGCCTAAACATATAAATAACAGTGCTGCTTCTTTTTTCAAAATGTAAATATTAAATTGAAAGGGCAGCACTACTGGTACAGCTTCATGGGGGAGAAAAACTGCTTTGTGTCTTCAAGATACAAGGCTGTCACAGCTACTTCAGATGGCGCTACTTGTGTAGTTTAAAGACAGATCATTTTGGAACTTGATTAAGACCGCAAGTGCACCACTTTGATACTGATGCTCATATCTATTAAACAGTTTTACTTAACCTTCCACAACGGGGTTTCTTAATCTCCCTTCTTCCCATTTCTTTAACCTTTTAAGTGCGGCCAATGGCTGCACTACCTCCCCAGTGTGGGTTTCGGCCATTGGCCAGCACTGAGGAGGCCCGTAAAGGCCCCAGAAAGTTCCTTTATTATTTTTTTAACAAAGGCTGCTTGGGAAAAGCTCACCAAGCAGCAGGAGCCTTTTTTTGCTGTAATGACAAACAGCCTGCTGGGTGAGCTGACATCATTACAATAAAGTGAAAGTAAAGCAATCCGATGGGCTTGTTTAACTTTCACTGTGTCAGCGCTCTGGGGCATATCTCAACCCCGAGCACTAATGGGGGTGGGAGGGGTATCGTTGGAAAGGAGAGAATCTCCCCTTTCTAATGATATCTCTCTCCCAGTAGATCCCTGCTTGGGGATAACTATCCTATGGATCCACCCATTAGACACCAGGGATTTAGGGGGTGCGGCACCTTGGGCAAGGGCTTGTGCTCCTCCCACCCCCATACCTGATCAGTCTTTCTGCCCCGTTCCAGAGGACAGATGGGGGTAATCACCCCCAATCAGTTGGGGCTTCCTGCAGCGCAGGACGCGCGCACGAGTCGTGACCTGGCGAAGACCGGGCATGAAGCAGGCCTGTCTGCGCCCGAACAAGGCAGGGCTGGGCCACAGCTCTTCCCTTTTCACCTCAGCACCTCAAAGACATCTTGCGGATCCGCATTGAAGCAAGCTTGCAGTTGCCTTCCCTAGTGGTGAGAGAAGAGACTGGTTAGTGGTGTGGTTTTGCATGTTTTCTTAGCTGCTTTCCAAAGCCTAAAGTCGGGGCATTATTGGGTGAATTGGACTTTCACAAGAGACCATGAGGAAATGTGCTTGCCAACAAAAGCACATGCACAGACTATCCGTGCAACCAACGACAATCGGCAGAATGCTGCAAAGAGCTATAGGGCGGCTCTCCTTAAACCCTGGCCCACGTTGCTCTAGGACAGGCCTGCTGTCTCAACCAGCAGCCGTTTTGACCAGCCTTGTCTCAATCCACACCTTATTTTGCAAGGAGGCAATGACCAACACAGGGTCTCACCCAAAGAGCAACTACAGAAAGGGGGTGAAATTGTTGAATCTATTATGATTGACAAGATTTAAAAAAAACAGAGGAGTAATGACTAAATGTAGGAAACTGCCTGGCGAAGCCCCCGACAATCCTCATTGTTGCTTAGATTAAATGGACTCTAGCAGCACAGATGGAGCATGAGAGGGCAATGTACATCCAATGTGGGCTGCACACCTACTAACAGATAAATGTGAGAAGGTTAAACTCACCTTGAGGGAAGAACTTTCTCCCCTGGTAGCACGCCTGGACAGAGTGACTGAATCCTGTGCGAAGATACATAATAAGATACACAAAGGGGCCCCTGAGGGCACCATAAATGGATCAGATGCCACCTGCCAGACTGTTCCCCTCATTTTACTGAACCATCAAAGGTTTCTAATATGTGTGTCCAGGAAGGCCACACCAGTGCCAATGACTGCGGGGGCATGGCAGGAGGGGAGGTTTATTCCAACGGAGTCCAGCCGAGCAACTGCCAGTCTACGAGCTTGGCCCCGGACATAGTGGAGGGGGATGAACCTAGACGTGTCGACACTGCGATTTTCCCCACTATCAAGCTACCTCCTGCCTCATGTCCATATCTTGTAGTCATTGCAGCTTTGCAGAGCAAAAAAAGAAACAGAGAGAAACCCAGAATGAGCTAACCAACAAATGCCTGTACTGGCTAGCCAGACATAGGCAGTTCACTTATGACAGAGCCAAAGAGATCTTTATGACTCGGCTAGGTTCCAACGAGTCTCAGAATGCGGCAGCTAGAATACTAGTTGGTCTCCCACGTAGATGCTCAGCCAGAGCCACCATCCGCAAACCCCACTGGCTGCCCGTGGAACACCGAGTCAAATTTAAAGCTCTCATTACGATCTTTAAAATTGCCAAACAGGGAAACCCCCCTCTGCTACGAAACCTGGCCTGCCCCTATGTCCCAGGCCGTGAACTACGCTCCTCCAACCAACTTCTTCTGAAAGTACCCAGAACAAAGCGCTGTCGTACTGGAGGCCGCTCCTTTGGCGTTCTCGGTCCCAAACTTTGGAACGATCTTCCTCTCAGTATACGCTCCATAGATTCTCTCCTTGTCTTTCGTAAGGCAATCAAGACCCTTCTCTTCCCTGCCCCCTAGGGTATCTCTCCACTCCCCCCCCCCTCCCCCGTCCAGTAAGGTGTGTGTTTGTCTCTCAGCGCCGGGACGCCCCATTGCTGGGGTAGCTGTTGCGCTTTACCAAACTTAGAATAGAATAGAATAGAATGACTCACAGGGTTAACTGGATAGAAAACAGACCTAAAAATAGGCAAGGGGTTGCGTTGTGATCAACTTCAGAAACCCAAAGACCGCCCATAGTCTTTTGTTTAGGTGATTTCCTTGAACAGGCCCCAGGTACAGCAATCAAGTCCTTGCCACTCGGCTATTTTTATAAGCCATCACACAAGCAACCAAAGAGGGAACAAAATAGCAGTGTATTCGCCACCCAGAATACAATACAATGGCAGAGTAGACATCAACATCAGATACCTAGGATCCTGTGCTTCACAATACCAATAACAAATAGATACAGGGTTCTGGAGGGGATCGATTGACTCCTTGACCACTATGCTCCCGACCCAGCAAAAGTCTCTGAAGGAGGACAAATGGGGAGGATAAGACACGATCCAGAAACTTATAATGCACAGTGTGTCTACGGGCCTCGGAAAGGAGGAACAGAGCCACAGGGAGAACTCTCTAAGGCCTGTGTGAACAAGGAACGTGGAGGAGAAGGGCTACTGAACGAGCCGCTGCCCTTTTTAGGGTCTCAAACTATGCAACCTTAGTGGAGCCCTATCTGGTCAATAGGCCCGAGATGAAAGCTGGACCAAGCTCTGGCAGAAACATTCCGGGCAATAAGAGTACATGCCAGAAATAACGGGGGAGGGGGGTCATTACTGCCGCAAATGGAGGTACTACTCCAAAGTAATGGGTCTAATGCAGCAATTCCGGGCACCCGGGAAGTGCAAACATCTCGGAGGATGATAATCTGGAATGTTGCTGGCTTAAGGAACAAACTGGACTCCACTGATTGGGGGACTTTTGTAGACCAGTTTGATCTTTGCCTCTTTTAGGAAACATGGCGTAGGGAGGATGCACGGCGGCTGGGCTTTGTGGCTTTCTCAATGACTGCCACTACCAAGGGGAGGTGTAGACCATGTGGTGGGCTTACCATATGGGTGGCCACCTACTTGAGCTGTAAGGCCAAGAGGATGGAGTTTCCTTCTAATGATATTTTGATTGTCTTACTTATTTTTGCCCCTAAGGTCGCAAAAGCGCTGGTTAATGTCTATTCTAGATGCACAAGTTACTTAACTTCGGTTAACAATATATCTGTAAGAAACAGTAGTTAGTGTTAGATTCCTTACCTTAGAATATCCCCAGGTGTCAGACTGGATCCGGAAAATTTTGCGTAGCAGTATCCCTGCGCGTCGGTAGGCGTCGTCTGCGGCTCCACGTCCGTCGGCGGCGGCGTCGTTGGCGCGGGGATGACGTCAGAGTACTTAGACGCCGCCCTCGTGCGCTTACGTCAGTTCTTATACACAGCTTTTCTTGGACATAAAAGCAGAGCCATGATAAAAACCGACACTGGTGCCATGAAACTAGGGCCCTCAAAGGGAAAAACCTTAACCCTAGATATCGGTTCGCAGAACTGGGAGGGTGGGTGGGGCGGTAAGGAATCTAACACTAACTATTGTTTCTTACAGATATATCATTACAGAAGGTAAGTAACTTGTGCATCTGAAAGAAACAGGTTAGTGTTATATTCCTTACCTTAGAATAGATACCCCAGCAATACCAACCCCGGTGGTGGGTCTGCGAACCAATGATCACACCAGAAAGTAGTGGAGAACAGAACGGCCGAAAAAGCCATCTCTCCGGACTTGGCTGTCCAGGCAGAAGTGTCTAGCGAGCGTGTGCAGCGAGGCCCACGTAGCTGCCTGCCAGATGTCCTGCAAGGGGACTCCTCGACCCAGGGCAGTAGTAGCCGCCGTGGCCCAAGTGGAATGGGCACGCAGCCCCAGAGGAGGCTCCTTTTTATCCAGTGAATAACAAGTCTTTATGCACAAAACGACCCATCGAGAAATGATACTTTTGTGCACCGCCTGTCCCTTCTTAGCGCCCACGTAACCAACAATGAGCTGGTCGTAAGCCCAGAACTGGCGTGTGCGGTCCAGATAGAATGAGAGCGCACGTTTTGGGTCCAGACAGTGGAGCCTCTCTTCTTCTTTCGAGGGATGCGGAGACGGAAAGAAGGTGGGCAAGGTGATGGACTGCCCGATGTGAAAGGCTGTAACCACCTTGGGCAGGAAAGAAGGATGCGTTCTTAAAACAACTTTGTCCGGATGGACAGAACGAAAAGGAGGCTTAGAAGATAGAGCCTGGAGCTCACTCACTCTCCTGGCAGAGGTGATGGCAACCAGGAATGCAGTCTTAAGAGTAAGACGACGAAGAGGGCAATTGTGAAGTGGCTCGAAGGGAGCGCAAATCAAATAAGTCAGAGCAAGGTTCAAGTCCCACTGAGGCATCACGAAAGGAACAGGAGGAAACATGTGAGTGATGCCCTTCAAGAATCTATTTACAACAGGGGACTTGAAAAGAGAAGGCTGATCAGAATGGCAGAAAGGTAGCCTTTGATAGTGCCCAGAGCAGAGCCCTGCTGGGCAAGAGAAAGAAGAAAGAGGAAAACCTCTGAAAGGGGGGCAAAAAGTGAATCCGCAGCCTTTGCTGTGCACCATGCCACAAATTTGTTTCACCTGCAGGCGTATACAGATTTCGTGGAGGGACGCCTGGCTGCCAGAATTACATCACAGACTTCAGGAGGCAAGTCAAATGGCCTCAACTGCCGCCGCTCAATCTCCACGCATGGAGGTGGAGACTGGACAGGTTCGGTGGAGGACTGGCCCCTGCTGCTGCGACAGAAGGTCCTCCTGAAGAGGCAGACAAATCAGGGGATCGACTGACATGCTGAGTAGCTCGGGATACCAGTATCTTCGTGCCCAGTCCAGAACCACAAGGATGACTTGGGCCCGGTCGCGCCTGATCTTCTTCCGCACTCTGGGCAGAAGTGGTATAGGCGGAAAGGCGTACAACAGACTGCAGCTCCACTTGCGACTAAAAGCGTTTCCGAGCGAGTGCCGCCTTGGAAATTCCAAGCACAGAACTGATGACATTGCGCGTTCTCTTCAGTGGCGAATAGATCTAACCAAGGCTTTCCCCACTGCTGAAAGAGACCTAGCGCCACGTCCGAGTTCAGACGCCATTCGTGATCCATCATGCACCGACGGCTGAGTTAGTCCGCCCTGGCGTTCAGGGAACCTGCCAGGTGTTGAACCACCAGGGACACGCCCTGGTGTTCCAGCCATTGCCAGAGGCGCAGAGCCTCCTGACAAAGGGTCCACGACCCCACCACGCCCTGTTTGAAACAGTACCACATGGCGGTGATGGTGTCCGTGAACACCTGCACTACACATCCCCGGACAGAGGGAAGGAAGGCTTTCAGTGCAAGCCGGATAACCCGAAGCTCCAGAAGGTTGATATGGAGCCTGGACTCCGCCAGAGAACAGAGGCCTCTGATCTCCCTCTCTCCCATGTGGCCTGCCCATCCCAGGAGGGACGCATCAGTCACCACTACGTACTCTGGTTGGGGTAGGGAGAGAGATCTGCCGCTGACCAATCGCGGTCCATGAGCCACCACTGCAACTGTCTCGCAGTGCCCTCTGAGATCAGGACGTGGTCGGACAGGTTGCCCTGATGCTGGGCCCACTGAAACTTCAGGTCCCACTGCAGAGCCTGCATCCGCCACCTGGCGTGATGCACCAGAAGGATGCAGAAGGCAATCAGCCCCAGAAGCCGCAGCATCCACCTGACCAAGACTCGAGATAAAGGCTGAAAGATCGGAATCAGAGCCTGAATATCCCGAACCCGCTGTTCGGGAGGATAAACCCGAAACTGGGCCGAGTCTAGAACCGCTCCGTTGAAGAGGAGCTTCTGAGAGGGACACAGGTGTGACTTCGACACATTGATGAAGAACCCCAGCATGTGCAGGAGGTCAGCCGTAGTCCGGAGGAGGCTGGCGACTGTCTGGGGCGAGCCTGCCTTCAACAACCAGTCGTCGAGGTAGGGGGAAGACTGAAGCCCCCAACCTGCGCAGATGAGCTGCGACCACCTCCATCACTTTCGTGAACCCCCATGGGGCGCTGGTAAGGCCGAAGGGGAGCACGGTAAACTGAAAGTGCTCGTGGCCTACCGTGAACCGCAGGTAACGCCGTGGGCCGTCAGAACGGGAATGTGGAAATAGGAGTCCTGCAAGTCCAACGCCACCATCCAGTCTCCTGGGTCTAGGGCAGCTAAGACCTGAGCCAAAGTCAGCATCCTGAACTTCTCCTTCCGGAGGAAGCCGTTGACGTTCCACAGGTCCAAGATAGGGCGTAGGCCCCCTTTACCCTTCTTGGGAACCAGAAAGTAGTTGGAATAACAACCACACCCTACTTCTGCCCCAGGAACGCGCTCGATGGCCCCCTTGGCCAAGAGGGCTGTAACTTCATCTGGCAGAAGATCCAAGTGATCCCCCGACACGCGGTGGTGCTGCGGTGACATGGCTGGAGGGTCGCCTCGAAGGGGAAGGAGTAGCCCCTTCGGACGATTTGCAGCACCCACCTGTCCGAAGTGATGGTGCGCCAGTTAAGGAGGTGATGGCGAACCCTGCCCCCCACTGACGTCGTGTGGGCCTGAAAGCTCGGACTAGGAGGGCTTTGAGGCGGATGCTGCGGGGTGGATGTGGACTGGCTTCGCCGTTGTCCCCGGGCACCGCCATGGCAGTTACCACGTCCGCCACCGAGTTGGATGTTAGTCTGCAGCCCGTGGCTGGCAGGACGTGTGGGGACACCCCTTCCTTGGTCACAAAAGGAGCAAAAGGCAGCAGGTTGCTGGCGCGGGCCGACAGGCCCAAGGACTTGGCCGTAGCCCTGGAGTCCTTTAAGGGCTCAAGCGCACTGTCTGCCTTGTCGCCAAAGAGGCGACGGCCATCAAACGGCATGTCCATAACGGTGTTTTGGACATCAGCCGAAAAGTTGGCGGACCTCAGCCAGGCGTGGCGATGAATCGCCACAGTCTTTGCCTTCGCTCTGCCTAGCGAGTCCGTTGTATCCAGCCCACATTGGATGAAGTACCGTGCTGCATCTCGACCCTCCGCAAGGGCTTGGGCGACTTTAGTCCGGGCCTCCTCCGGACATTGTTGCAGCACGTCCGCAACCGTGTCCCCCAGAGAGTGGGTATAACAGCCCAAGAGGCACGCGGTGTTAAGTGACCACAACCCCAAACTCAGTGAGGATAACATCTTCTTTCCATACTGTTCGTACCTCTTGGATTCCCGATCAGGGGGAGCCGTCGGGATTGCGGTCTGGGAGTTAGAGGCCTGTATGACCAGGCTCTCGGGGTGGGGTGGGTGGACAGGAAGCAAGGGTGGCCCGGAGCCGGGCGGTGGCGTCTGGCCACGTTCCTATCTACAGGGGGACCTGTAGCGGGCCTGGACTAGGTGCCCAAAAGAACGTCAGACAAGGCCTCATTAAACGGCAACAGAGGCTCTGAAGAGCTTTCTTGCGGTTTAAGGACCTCAGTGAGGAGGTTAGTCCTCACGGCCGCGACGGGGAGTTCAAGGGATAAGGCCTTGGCCGCCCGCGTCAACACCAAACTGTATGCAGCCCCCTCCTCCGAAGCCACAGTAGGAGCGGAGACAAAACCAGTGTCTGGTGAAGTGTCCAGTCCAAACCCCTGGCATCCCCTAGCTCACCTGGCCAGTAGTGATAAGGCTGGCATTCACGTGCCAGAAGGTCCTCAGACCCCTCCCAATCCGCCTCGCCACCCATCTCCTGGTACTCAGTGTCAAATGATTGGGCCAGTTCATAGAAGTAAAAGTCTCCCATCGGCGTCGAGAGCGGCATCTAGCGACGCCGCTCCGGCGCCGGACCCGGATCGTGGGGAAGACCGGAGACAATGTCGTCCTGGGACGGCGCCGGGGGCGACACCCTGGGGCCGGCGCAGTCTTAAGGTCGACCGGCAATGACCCGGATCCGGAACCGGATCCAGCGGGGCCCTGCGGCGTCGGGACCGAAGTCGCCGATGGCGCCGGGGCCAAAGGACCCGACACGCCGGGGCCAAAGCACCCGGCCCGCTTGGGCTCCCAGTCGGGCCGCTTGGCCCGAAGGCGACGCGGAACCCGACGGAGGAATGAGTGACCTCATGGCCGTGAGGAAGGCTTCGATCTCCTCCGGCGGTGCGTTCTACCCAGGGACCGTCGGGTATGGAGCAGGCCGCGGCTCCAGCGGAGCCGCGTGGGCGGTGTCGCCCGAACCCCCGGCTGCGTCGCGCGAGCTCCTGGGGGAGTCAGAAGAGCAATGTCGCTTCTTCGACTTCTTGTGCCTCTTACCTGAGGACTTGGAGCTCGAGGAGTGGTGTTGATCCTCCGAGCTGTGATGACTCCGACCCCACGACAGGTCCCTCGACCTCCTTCCGGACCGGGACCTCGAGCGGCGCGGAGCCGACTGCCGAAGCTCAAAACGCTTGCGGAACCGCTCCCGCCTAGCCTTCGACGTCAAGGCCCAGCAGTCGGGGCACGACTGGTCATCGTGGTCGGGCCCCAGGTAATGAAGACACCAGCAATGGGGGTCGGTAACCGACATTAGTCGGATGCAATCGACGCAGGGTTTGAACCCGGGCATCCCTACCGGCACAGTCGGAGTCGTTCGACTTCAAAAAATGATCAAAAATGATCGAAAAAGTTTAGTCAAAAAATGACTAAGGGTACCACTTTTCCGGATCGGCGCTTGCTGGCACGGAAAAAAGAAGAACGTCTAAGTACTCCAGCGACGTCATGCCGGCGCCAAGGACGGACGCGGAGCCGCAGACGACGCCTACCGACGTGCAAGGGTACTGCTACGCTAAAGTTTCCGGATCCAGTCTGACGCCTGGGGATATTCTAAGGTAAGGAATCTAACACTAACCGGTTTCTTTCAGATTATGTGGGCAATATTCAATGCTGTGATGGGGAAATGTCGAATCCCAAAACTTGGCCTGGAGAGGAAATTGTACAAGTCCACAAGAAGGGTTCTCCTCTTTTACCAGACAACTACAGACACATTAGTTTAATGGACGTGATGCAGAAAGTTTTTGCTCTGGTACGTTTGATATGCCTACAGCGCTGGACAGAGGGCCACAATATCCTTAGCCCCTTCCAAACAGGATTCAGACAAAGCACCTCTACAATAGAACAATTCAGGTTGCAACTCCTACATTGGAAAACCGTTACTTTGGAGGGTGGCAGCCTCTATCTAATATTTGTTGATCTCAAGACAACATTCGACCTAGTACCTAGAAACAAGCTGTGGTCTGTATTAAACGATATTGGGATTCCCCCCTCCATATTTTTGTCTTATTACCAAGAGACTTCACATGGGAAATTTTGGCCTAGTCAGGTATGGGTAATTTGGGACACTGTCTATGCCATTCATGGTTAACAGAGGTGTCAGACAAGGATGCGAGTTGGCCCCTACTCTATTCTGCCTATACATCAATGCCCTGGTAGACACGTTAAATAGTGTCAAGTACAATGACACCCCTAAGATCGCTTTAAATAAAGTACCAGCATTTATGTTTGCGGACGACACCCTTCTTCTTTAAAAATCGCCAATATGTATTCAGAACATCCTTGATAGTTTTGGCACTTTCTGTAATACTAGAGGGCTAGTAATTAACATCATGAAGACTAAATATATGGTCTTCAATCCGGCAAATTCCACCTGCTCTAATCCCCGTCTGAATGGCATCCCCCCCTTGAGAGGGTATCCACTTTTGAATACTTGAGGCTTAACCTCACTGAACACATGGACTGGTTGACATACATTGCTAAAACTTGCCTTAAGTGAGCACAGATATCAGGGGGTTTGGCCAAAGTGCATGGGAAACCATTCTGCAAACCCATCAGCCACACTGCTCAGATCTATAAAACACAAGCTCTGGGTGCTAGTTTGTATAGGGCAGAACTATGGGGGCATTGCTCCCCGAAAGACATCACCAAAATAGAAAACAACTTTATCAGGCAGTTAAGTCAGTCTCACCCCTGGTACCCCACTTGTTCCACTTCGATTTTACCTAGGTGTCAAACCGATCTCAGATGAAATGGAGCTTAGACCGCTTTTTTTCTGGCGATAAACTTTGGTCACCTCAGAATTGATTTCCTACAGACTAGCAAAACACACAAGATAATGGACGGAATGTTGCCCATTGGCAAAACATTCACCCCCAGTCATAGATCTGGGTTTAATCCATCGTTATTTTGCTCATCACGCCACCCCAGTTCAGACATGGCCATATGCAAATCGGTCTTGACCCTGTGCCTCATGGGAACAGTCCAGCCTGAACTGCCAAGCCATGTCTTCCCTGCACCGGAATCAAGCATCCTAGGATTGGTTTCAGGCTATCAGCCGTCATCATCCAGGATAGCTTGACTCCAGAGGCGTAGTGAGCACGGGACTCACGTCTGGGCATACCCCTCCCACATAGGGTGAACAGCAAAACACACAAGATAATGGACAGAATGTTGCACATTGGCAGAACATTCACCCCCAGTCACAGATCTGGGTTTAAGCCATCGTTTTTTTTGGCCCACCACGCCACCCCAGTTCAGAGCTGGTGGAGGTATTGAGGCTACCTGGGTTTGGGGAACTACCCTGGTTTACCTATATTAGGGACACACTGCATAGCACTGGCAAAAATCAATATGTGGAGTGATCTCATTGTGTCCTGTTCAGCAACATCTAGGAATGAGCTTACCAGGGGCTACAGGGGGCACAAACTCGCTCTTCTTCATGGGAGCACAACACTAGGCACTCTGACAGCAACTTTCATTGGGGTAAAAGACAACTATAGCTTAGAGCCCTTTCTAGACAAAATCTGGCCAGCCTTAGCTAGGAAACTGAACGTCCAATTTAGGCATAGGTTACTTCCTTTACGCACATTTACCAATAAATGGGCAGGCACCCTATCTCTAGGGTGTCCAGCCTGTGGTGAAGTCGAAGAATCAGAACTGCAGGTCTTTTTCTCTGCCCAGCCTACAAAAAATGTAGATCTAAATAGTTGATTCAAGTGTGAAAATGTTAAAAAATTGTACTCGGGGAAAGGCCTAGTCCAGCTCGCTGGGTATGGTCCCTTTTCAAATAGCATCAATGTCCTTCACCAGTTAGGAATTTCCGGCAGGGGGATGGCGATCACTTGGACTTCTGCTGTTATTTGCATTTTCACTTTAGGAGATTTGCTGCTGATGGTCTAAAGACTTATTTTTGTTTTGAACATTTTAAACCAAGGAGACTTTTTTACCAAGGAAAAATTGAATATACCATTTAAAATGTGTATATCTATGTATTTTGTGCTTTTATGGCAATCGCCGAAATAAAGATGAATGATGAGGACACCTGGGAATGTTTTTTTGATTTTTCCTAATTATTGAGGTGGAGGCTGCCCACCATGAGCATAGCCATGCCCCCACCCCATCCAGAGAGATAGATGGGTAATTTCCCCATATCTGCCCCCCCTTGTGGGGGGAGGGGCGGGAGACAGGAAGCCCACTAGAAGCCAGAGAGAATGTTTTTTTTTTTAATATAGAGGGATACAGCATGACCAAGCCCCTCCACTCCCCAGTAAACGGGACAACAGTCTTTCTGTCTTCCCCTGGGGGTGGAGGGGAAGAAACTCACAGTATGGCAGCAAAATATTTTTTTAATAACTTAATGGGTTGGGTTTTTCACATCCTAACATCAGGGCCCACTTTCACCTTTTAAACCTCAAGTCTTTCTGCTCCCCTAAGGACTCAATGCCAAGCGAGAGGACATTGCATTCTTTTGGGTGTTGTTTTTACATATTGGGCAAGTGTCAGAACTCAATTTGTACTCACAATGAGCCGATACTCCCAGGAACAGAATATTGATATTTTCCCAATTCCCACCTCAGACCTTCCCACGAGCAACAAACTCAACTGGAGGTCGCAAGAATCCTGCCAGGGAAAAGGAGTATGGGACAGAGAAGAGACTGTTTGGCTTTATTTGGTTATTTCCACTCTCGAGATATTCTTCCTTATGTCTTCCACTTTTCTTTCTGCTCTCGCTCTACTTCTTTTTGTGGAGTGACTGCAGCATAAAGCACACTGTTATTACTTCGCCAAATTCCTTCCTGACTCTCTTTAATATCTCCCTTCTATCGTTCTTACCCACCTAGTGTTAGGCTATTGCTCCTCTTCTTTTCTTCTACAAGGTTTTAAACATCAAGTGCCCTGTTATTACAAACAAACTTAAGTATTTTCCTTAAGGGTAACGGTTTAATCTTGTATTCAACTCTCTCTCACACTCTCGCTCTTACTTGTAGTCTTGATAAATTTTTTTATATTTTTCTTCCTCAGGAAAATTGGTTGTTGCTCACTGAAAGACTGTCCACCAGAAGACCAGGATCAGCGGAAGACCAGTTGGTGAGTATTTCCAAGATTTTACTACGAAACCTAATAAAGTATTCTCAAATTCCTATTTTTTAATTCCTCTAAATCTAACTAACTATCCAACACTGCGAAACGTTCTACGCTACGCCTTGCACAATACCTACACACTAAATTCCTGACTGACTAAACCCTATCTCCTGACATGTTCTCTCACGAAACTCCGTAGGTGAAGTGCGAGGTTTGGAATTTTACCGACGCAGTTCACAGCTGGTCTCAACCTCGCGCCCGGACCCAGGCACGAGAAACTAGACTGGCAACTGTCTACGTATTGCTCCCTGTTGGGAGTACAAGAAAGGTGCCCTTATTTCGCGCTATGATCACCTGCAATGTCTTTCGAGCAGGTGATCTTTTCAGAACCTTTGTTTCAGGAACTACTGAGGCGCAATGGAGTTTATGAACTCCGTTCTTCTGAAACCTGACAGCAAGAGAGTGTGGCTAAATTCCAATATTGTTCCACTTGCAATTGTGAACAGCTCCACTTTTTGGGCTTGGGTGGGCTGCGACCTGGAAAAAACCTACAAGGCATTTCTGAAAACTAAACATTTGGGGGGGGGGGGGCATGCATCCCACCCTATTTTCTTACGCACATTGCCCTGCAAACTTCAAACGTTGAATAAACAACACAATTTCCTCACATTTATGTAAGGAAAACTTCTGAAATCTGCGAGGAGACACAAAATTCCTAACATTTCCCTACTTGCGCCACTTGTATGGTTGGGTCTAGTGACCATGACACGAATGGATCAAACTGAGGTCAATAAGAGTCCCCAGTGTTGGGTTGTTGGCATTTTGTAGAGTCTTGCATATTGCATAAGTTTCCATCACAGAAATGTAAAGACAATTTTTATGGCAAGATGGCCGCTGGAGGTGCCTAAGGCAAGCTCCTGGGCATGGGCCTGGGATCTCTCTAATTTCCCTCATTGTGCCCACCATCTAGCTACGCGTTTGCATGCATCCGTCGGAGGATCAAAGGATCACGCTGGAAATTAAACAAAAGACGGAACCCTCTACTTATTGCTGATTCCAGGGACATTCTGGGGAGTCACATCTGGCCTCTCAGTGGATGGCTACTGCTGCTGACCGGAAGATATTGCTGGTTTGTGAACTGTTTGCTGGCGGACATCGATGTTGATCGTTGGGTTGCCAAAAATATTTACAACAAGGGGTGGTGAGGGACAGAGTCTCTGAATTAAGCAGAAAGCTCTCACCCAGTCAAGAGATCAGGGCTAGATCCAACACCGTTTTTTAGCTCACTGCACCATCCCAGTTTCAGAACCTGGCTGTATGTAAATTAGTCTGTTCCTGTCCCAGTGCATGATGGGAACAGGGCAAACCAAACTACAAAAGCCAATTCTTACACTGGGAAGGAAACAAGCTCCCGGGGACCGGTTTCTGGCATTACAGCCGTCTTCGGCCCGGTTTGCTTGAATCCTGATGGTGCAATGAGCAAGGGTCTCACATCTGAGAATACCCTTCCACGCTTAGGGTGGACAAAAATATTTACAACAAGGGGTGGTGAGGGACAGAGTCTCTGAATTAAGCAGAAAGCTCTCACCCAGTCAAGATATCAGGGCTAGATCCAACACCGTTTTTTAGCTCACTGCACCATCCCAGTTTCAGAACCTGGCTGTATGTAAATTAGTCTGTTCCTGTCCCAGTGCATGATGGGAACAGGGCAAACCAAACTACAAAAGCCAATTCTTACACTGGGAAGGAAACAAGCTCCCGGGGACCGGTTTCTGGCATTACAGCCGTCTTCGGCCCGGTTTGCTTGAATCCTGATGGTGCAATGAGCAAGGGTCTCACATCTGAGAATACCCTTCCACGCTTAGGGTGGACAAAAATATTTACAACAAGGGGTGGTGAGGGACAGAGTCTCTGAATTAAGCAGAAAGCTCTCACCCAGTCAAGAGATCAGGGCTAGATCCAACACCGTTTTTTAGCTCACTGCACCATCCCAGTTTCAGAACCTGGCTGTATGTAAATTAGTCTGTTCCTGTCCCAGTGCATGATGGGAACAGGGCAAACCAAACTACAAAAGCCAATTCTTACACTGGGAAGGAAACAAGCTCCCGGGGACCGGTTTCTGGCATTACAGCCGTCTTCGGCCCGGTTTGCTTGAATCCTGATGGTGCAATGAGCAAGGGTCCCTTTTGTAAATCGATTTTGGCCACTATAGGTGTGGCAGGGTATACTCAGACATGAGTCCCTTTCTCACTGCTCCATCAGGATTCAAGCAAGCCGGGCCGAAGAGGCTGAAATGCCAGAAACCGGTCCCCGGTAGCTTGTCTCCTTTCTGGTAAAGAATTGGCTTGGTAGTTTAGTCTGCCCTGTTCCCATGATGCACTGGGCCAGGGACAGACTGATTTGCATATAGCCAGGTTCTGAGCTGGGATGGGGCAGTGAGATAAATAACGGTGATGGATCAAGCCCTGATCTTTGGACTGGGTAAGAGTGGTCTGCTCAATTCAGACACTCTGTTCATCACCACCCCCTTTTGTAAATCGATTTTGGCCACTATAGGTGTGGCAGGGTATACTCAGACATGAGTCCCTTTCTCACTGCTCCATCAGGATTCAAGCAAGCCGGGCCGAAGAGGCTGAAATGCCAGAAACCGGTCCCCAGTAGCTTGTCTCCTTTCTGGTAAAGAATTGGCTTGGTAGTTTAGTCTGCCCTGTTCCCATGATGCACTGGGCCAGGGACAGACTGATTTGCATATAGCCAGGTTCTGAGCTGGGATGGGGCAGTGAGATAAATAACGGTGATGGATCAAGCCCTGATCTTTGGACTGGGTAAGAGTGGTCTGCTCAATTCAGACACTCTGTTCATCACCACCCCCTTTTGTAAATCGATCGTTGGGTTGCTGCGTTGAAATTAAGAGGTGGCTGTCCCGCTGTTCCCCTGCTTTGCGCTGCGTTTTGAAGGAAGCTGTCCTGCTGTTGCCATGACGCGCCCTCTGCCGTGGCCAGAGAGATCACTGGTCTGCCGGTTTCCGCCCTTGCGTCCCCCGAGGCTGTTGCAGGCAACAGAGGTCCACGCCCACCACATACACAGGCAGTGTATCCGGGCAGCGGACTTCTCCTCATGATCGTAGATCTTGGGGTGAAGGTACGAAGACGGCCACGCTGCTCCTGGCCGCCTAGGTGCTGGCTCCAACGGAGGTCATGGACACGTCCCCAGCACTCCGGGAGGGGGGGAGGGGGTTGGGGGAGGCACTCTTCCGATGAGCTCGGCTTGCTCCCCTTGTCGGCCTTCCACGGTCCTGGTGGCAGATCTTTCAGCCTGGAACAATTCTCCTACAAGTGAACTGAATCTGCTGGTGGGGTCAGCTGGGGCCTACTCACTCATTGTGTCTAGCGGAGGCGTGGGAGAGAGCTGGTCTGTCTTCATGGTAGGGCCTCTATGGATCGGGCCACCCTCCATCTTCTGGATTCCTCTCCCCTTCCACACACGAGGGCACTGTGGTAAAATAAAGTCTCCCTTACTGCAATTGAAACTGTGGTAGGACTACTCCTCTGTCATCCAGACTGCTATGGATAATGGGGCGGCCATCTTGTAAGGGCTTTATGAGAGTCTCTCATACTTAATCACCGTATTCCATAAGAAGGGATCCACTTTTCAGGAGCCATTATTTTGTGACATAAAAATAGAAATGTAGAAGGAATAATTTTTCACGCAAACCTGGATTGTTGAAAATTTCAGCACTACTAACTGAACTTTAAGGAAGACAGCTGTCACATATATTCTGAACCAAAAATCCCCTGGCTTCTGTTGTGTAAGGAATGTTTGTATCTGCATAGGTCCTGAGGAAGGTGGTAGACAACCCACCGAAACGCGCGTCGACCTTGCGTGGAACCAATTTTAACATCTGATGGTTTAACACCTTGACTGCTAGCGGTTTTCCCGCTGTGTGCTGGAATTTCCAAAATTCTGAGTTACAAGACGAGCTCAGCTCGTCATCAGCACACGCCACCCGTGGGTGATGACGAGCTGAGCTCGTCATCAGCATCGAAGGGGTTAAAGTTATGCAGAAAACTTTTCTGCCTTACGAATCAAGATTTGTTCAGATACTGCATTTGTATGGAGTGTGTGGATGGTTATAAGTTAGAATGAATGATATTGTATGAGTGGAATTGTGTTAATATTGTTGTGTTTTTATAGCCAAGGGACCATTTACTATGAAATTGTAATTGTATTTGTGGATCCCACAAGGATCCTCGCTCTCACCTTCAACTTGTTCATGGAGCCCTTAAAGCAAATGCTCAAATCATCCAATTTACTGCATCACATGTACGCGGACAATACCCAATTGTACTTGAAAATCTCCTCCCCCGAAGAGATCAATTCACTCAATCGATCCTACTCAAAACCCGAAACTGGTTGACTTTCAACCATCTCAAACTAAACTCCATCAAAACAGAATTCCTCCTTATTTCTCCTCCCAAACAGATCTCTACTATCACTGAATACATGAAGCAGCTTAGAGCTCTCAACGGTGTCCCACACATCCTTGACTCTACAAAATCTCTTGGACTAATACTTGATAAGGCCCTAAGCATGCAGCAGCACATCAGCACTACCACCAAAGAAGCGAACTTCCAAATGAGCATACTAAGAAAGTTAAAACCCTTTCTTTCCCCGGAAGACCTGAAGTCAGCTATTCAAGCACTAGTCCTCTCCAGAAGGGAGTATGGGAGTTCAACTCACTGTCATCTTCCGAGCTACAAGATGGCGGCTAGGCTCATCACAGGATCTAAAAGAAATAACCACATCACGCCAGATCTGAAATCTCTAAACTGGCTTCCTCTTGAGGCTAGGATTCATCTTAAAATTGCTTGCATGGCTCACAAAGCCCTTCGACCTTAACACTCATCTGTACCTCGCCCGGAAACTGGAACTCTCGGGTGTTGCAGATCTTTGAGGAGCTCTAGCACTTTACTGCTGAAACCACAAAAATTTCAAAGACAGAAAACTTATAACCGAGACTTCTCCGGTATTGCCCTGAGGATCTGGAAATCAGACTGAATCTCTCAATGTCCTCTTTCAAAAAAGAAGTCAAAGCACTTCTTATGCATACGTTCTGAACCTGCAATGTACCTAATCCCCGCAGGAACAATGCGCTGAGGCCCCCTTCCTCACAAGTCTGCTCATTTACTGTATTTATGTGGTGCTCTGCTACTGCGGTTCTCTTGTTTACCCATTTATCCTGCACTGTCAAATTGTTGTTTACCCACCTGTCCCCCTCCCTGTTATCCTCGTCATTATGTGAAGTGCTCTGATCCCCGCTTGGGTCATGTTCGTGCTATACAAAACATTATAAATAAACTAAATAAATAAAATGCATAATTTCAGGCAAAATTTGAGGTTTGCATGGCATTATGGGCAAAAAAAACCTCATGGAATCCACACAAGACACACCACCCCAGACTCCCCTACTTGCCTAGTTTTAAAAAATGTGCAGGTTTGCTAGGTTTCCCTAGATGCCCCCGGAGTTAGGGCCCAAAACCCATAGCTACCCACTTTGCAAAAAACACAGGTTTAGCTTTAGATGGAAAAATGTGATGTGTCTGTGTTGCATTTTGGGCAGATTCCATTAGCGGGCACGAAGCCTATCCACATATGTGAGGTACCATTTGTATCAGAAGACTTTGGTAAATGCTTGGTGGAAGAAAGTTTATGGCTACCCACAGATTCCAAAACTTTCCATCACAGAAATGTGAGGAAACTCTGTTTGTATTGTCAAAGTTTGAGGTTTGCAAGGAATTCTGGGTAAAATAACCTGATGAGAGCCATGCAAGTCACCCCATCCTGGATTACCCTAGGGGGCGTATTACAGAGAGTGCCCCCAGGGCACTTTGGTATTAAGAAGAAGCCGCAGACGCTTGTGCAACCCCTTCTGTAATACTGATAGCGCTGGCGCTCATAAAGCGCCAGTGCAATCTATAGGAGGTGTTCCCTTATTTGCATGGGGGCGTGCCCCATGCAAATGAGGCAATCCTTTAGCCTTTGTGTCTGTGCTGTATTATGGACGCTGACGTAGAGGCAAAAAAGCTGTCAGGGGGCGCACTATCAGTGTGCCCCCTGAGAGCAGCTCTCTGCAGGGGGCAAAGGGGGTCCTATGGACCCCCCTTCAAATTGCAGCCGGGTTGCCGCCTGCAAAGTGAAACACAGAGCGGCTGCTTCAAAGCCGCTCCGTATTTTACTTGAATGCGCTGCCCCCAGGGCAGCATGAGTTCACAGCTGCCCTGGGACAGTGCATTCTATGTAATAGGGTGCACTTTCTCGGTTTGCGCCCGCGCACCCGTTTTAAGGTGCACTAGGTGTAAACAGGGAAAAGGCGCCCTAATACATAATATTTATAGCTTTAAAAAATGTACAGGTTTTCTAGGTATCTCTGGGTGCATGCTGAGCTCTGGCCCAAACTCCACAGCTACCCACTTTGCAAAAAACGGTTAAGATTTTAGTGGAAAAATTTGATGTATCCATGTTGTGACTTTCACACGTACGTCAGTGTGTTAGAAAGAAGACATTTTGAAACATACCCTCTAAATCATATGCTAGAACGGGGTACCCACAAATTCAGAGATGTACAAATATCCACTGCTACTAAGCTCCATATCTTGGGCCCATTTCAGAAATAAAGAGGTTTCCTTGATACCAATTTTTCACTCTACATATTTCACCATATGAATTGGTCTATAGTCTAGGTATCTCCAACCTTTTCTGTAGTAAGAGCGAATTATGATCAGTGAAAATCATCATGCGTTACTGAAGGCTAAGCAACTCAAGCATTGTTACCAGATGCCCCCACACCCAGCTTAATTGGCTTTAAGCCTAATTTCCATAGAGCCAGATGCTATTGTTTGAACAAAATACTTCCACTAGGGGCACAATGACAGGACTGCCATGTGTCAGTAAGAGCGTGGTATTTAGGGATTTATGAAGATGTGTGCATATGAATGGGATATATGTTTATGGATGACAAGAGACTGTGTCGTATGAACTTGTGGCACTGTTACATGTATTAGATCGGATTTGTGTATCTTTATGGCTTTTTGGTGCATTCACATTCGTATATTGTTAAACGCTATGAAATGATTTAAGATCACTTTTGCATATGTTGTTAAACGCTATGAAACCATTTAAGAACACTGATGGCTTATTCTCATACTGCAGCTACCCCTGACGAACGGCTAATTGCCGAAAATGCATTGGGTGAACACTTGTATGGTTACCTAGGATGAAAAGTGGATTCTAACAAGTCGTAGTAAAAGGCCTGAATGGGCATTTCTTCTGCATTTAAAGTTTGGAACCACATGGCCTCCATTGCATATTTAGAGATTAATGTTTAATAAAAATGGATTACATTGGATTACAACGGTTTACTTGGAATTAAGTTGCTTGATGCTACAGCGTATGTCTGTGTGGCTGTGCAGCTTGAGGCTGGGCACGAAGGCGCAGCATTTCGAGTTTGGAAACGGTTACATGTATAACACTAATGGGTGAAATTTAAAATGCAAAAAAATGCTCTGCAAAATAGTATGGAACTTTTTTTGCACTTTAAATTTCCCAAGCTTAAAATAATAGCTGAATTTTTTATTATACATATGGCACGGTTTTGAGAAAATTAAACTGAATGGTTAACTTTGTGCGGATTCCATAAAACTCATCATTTACATTTTCTCCCATTTCCAAGTGTCAGATTTACAAACTCCAAGCATCTTGCTCCAAGAAGACTGAACATGGTGCCATATTTAAACAGAAAAATGAATTTCTTTAAATGGAAGGAACTTTAAGTGAATAAACATGCTTCATAAGACATTAAGAGGTATTTGGCTTCACTGAAAGCAGAGAAAGACTTTAATACTTAATGTTAAATAGAAAAAGTTTACTTCACTTGAATTTTTTCCCATTTCGAAAACAAGCTTTTGCAACGTAATCGGTCTAGCCTTTGGGACCTTATATGTATTTAGCTATGCAGTACATTAGCCTGGGTGCTGAAACATCTACTGTTCTTTAACATGGAGGGAAAATAAACACGAAACTCCATGACACACCAGGTATGGGAACACATGGAGAGAAATATTGCCTTTCAGCAGGAAATGGAATATTCCAAAGCTCTGTTTTTAATATAAAATCAGGGCCTTCGGTTGTCATATCACTGAAAATACAAGATTTGAATTTTTTTTATTGTCTACTGGTGCTCATGGAAGACAATTTCTATGGACTGGAATCTAAAGAATGCAAAAGATATTCTGGTATTTTACTGAACTTTTCTGGTCTTTTTCTATCAAGAAAGTTAAATAGAGGCACTTTCCATAAAAATTAAAAAAAGAAAGTCCCTGAGCAAAAAGCCATTCTGGTATTTTACTTACCCCTGCTGGTCGTTTTCTATTAGGACAGTTAAATAGAGGCAGCTGAAAAGAAAGAAAAAGTCCCTAAGCGGAAGCAGACAAGTCCTAGGGATGATCTCCAGAACCCACAAAGTACATACACATATAAGTATATACTAAAGTATATACAAGAGGTTTTGAATGCTCAACCTAAAAATGACTATTTTTGAATTATAAGGAGGACACATGTTTACTGGTCACTGGAAGCAAAATGCCTGCTGCTTGTAAATGTAGCACTATGAAATGGGAGGAAATCAAAATGAAGTGTTAATCATTAAGGTAACTTGTCATTTAAATGTTCTCCCATTTAAAAGCATTCAGAAACATAATTTTGTTTCCACATTCCAATATAGAGTCGACAAGGACTTTTATGTAAGAGTTAAATACTTCAGTTCTTCACCTCTGAGACCCAGCCTTGCCCATAATTTTTACTGAAAACTGCTCATTATCAGGCCCTGCTAGCTGCAGCCCCATAACAATAATGTAAAGTAAACACAGCCGTCCCTTAATGCTAAAACAAAAATGTGACCCTGTGCTCATATAAAAATGAACTCAAGGCTGTGAGCTAATTTGAAGGGGTCTTGCAGTTACTGGTAGCTCATGATTGACTGTTTGGAGACACCAACACAAAGTACCAGTGGCGGCTCCCCCGCTAAGGTGGAGGAGCGTCACCCCCACTGAACAAAAGGAAAAAATAAAATAATAATAACTAATGTTACTATCACTATAGTTTTCCAATTTCAGTCAGTAGCTCTCCTAGCACGGCGGGGCTGACCAGAGATGGGGGAGGAGTGGTTTACACTACCTAAAAGTGCATGACTGCTTGGCAGGCCCTCTTGGGCCAGCCAAACAGTCCTGCACACTTTACATCTTCCCCACCAGGCTGCATTACACAGCCTGGTGAGGAACATGCAAAGCCTCCCATGACCCATCTGAGCACCGAACCACGGTGCTCCAACCAATCACAACGCTGCATTGCAGTGTTGTGATTGGCTCAGAGGAGCTTGGGAGCTTGAGTGCTTCCTGCTGCCGGCGGGCCTGCAGGAAGATGGAAGAGGATGGAGTACTGAGGAGAGGCAGCAGCCGGCCATTAAAGGTGGGTTTTTTTCTTCTATTTTTGTCATCTCCCTCCCTTCCTCACCTCCCACATGCCCCCCACCCAGGTCCGGTAGCAGCCACTACAGCTCAGTACACAATGTAAAACCATTGAACTGCACAGCTCAGTTGTTGGCTCTGGCTTCCTTTGGTTCTTGGAGAACCAACAAACCATAAATATCAATGCAACCTTAAGGGTCAAGTGGATGTAATGGTGCATTGCTTTTGTAAATCAACCATTGTAACAAAAAGTTACAGGTGAAAAAGTGGCTGTTTTCTTCTACTCATTTTCAGCATTTCTTTATTTCAACAGTTCAAAACCTTGAAGGATCTACACAATGACCCTTTGCTGAATTTGGAATTGTGTCCACATTTCAGAAATCTATAGCTTTTTTGAATCACCCATGGGTTTCACATTAGTTTCCACCACAAACTGGAAGTAGGTTCACAGCACAAAAAATAGGAAAATGGGCTACATCTTTGAAAAATGCCAAAACTGTAGAAAAAAAGTGTTTTAGGGATTCAGCTCTGCATGCTCTTGACAACTGGGATGATGGTACAGCAAACCATTCTTTGATGCCATTTTTAGGGGGGAGGGAAACAGACACTTTTATCCAGAGTACTTTTTTCCAAAACTCAAAAATATGACTATTTTTGCCAATTTTCTCAGTCCCCTCTAGAGGATTCCATAAACCCTGGGTACTTTTAGAATCCCCAGAAAGTGGGAATAAATGACAAATTTGGTGTAGATACCTTATGGGGAAAAAAAGTAAACACAAACTACCCCACCAAGGGCTGAGCACTGGGGGGGGGCAACTTGATATAAAGAAAATTGATGTTGGTACCATGTTATTTAAGCAGAAACCCCTAAAGAATAAACTACTGCTCAGTATTCTGGGCCTACTCTACAACTTTTTCCAACACTTTGAATATATATATATATAACTGTACCAGGCTGAAATAATTAACTACAACAATGCCAGGGACTGGTTATTTTTACTTATTAAGCACAAACTGTCAGCCAAAGGTTACTTGGTGTTAATGGAACTAAAAAAGGGAAGTATGAACAAGAATTTGGGAATTTAACAAAAAAAAAAAAAAAAAAAGACAGGTTTTTATTGCCAGGGGTGGAACCTCTGCTATCGCGGCGGAGCGTCGCCCCCACTGCTTTTAACTCCTTCGATGCTCATGACGGAACGGTTCCGTCATGAGGCACAGTGGAGCTGTGCTGATGACGGAACTGTCAAACCAGTCATGCGCACGTTCCACTTCTCCATGCGACAAGTAATTTTAGGAGGGAGGAGACAAACGGGGCACACATGCACACTCACAACCATGCATTTACACAAGCGCACACCCGCACACATCCATTCACAACACTGGTTACTAAATATTCAAACATAAACACACGCACCAAACATTAATACAAAGAAATTACATAATCACACTTAACTCCAGCTCTGCCTCGGAGGTCCCAGGAGGCTTGGGACCACTGCCTTCCCTCATTGGCTAGCAGTCCCTACGTCGTCCCAGAGTAGGATGAGGTCAGTGAGACTGCGGACCCCACCTCACTCTGGGATTAAGTGTCACTGATTAACACTCAATCCTGGCTGGGCGCTTCAGGGCTTAAAACAGAAGCGCCCGGGTGTGAGGTAATGGGGGACGCTACCCCTTGTCACTGATACTATTATCGTTCTTTTCTATTTCTGTGATGAAGAATGAGGTCTGTTACAACATTCCGAGGACTGCAAAATATTACTATGTAAGCAACCCTGTTTAGTGAAGAAAGATATTACTTTAAAGGTCTGACTTAATGAGGCTGCCTTTAGGCTTTTTTGGTAAGAAAGTCTAGATTAGTTTGTTTCATGATGAGGTTGTACTCGAACCTTGTGGTGGTGTATGGCAATTGTGTCCATAGCAGAGTAATTTGACCTCCACTTACATTAGGCTCTCCTCATATTGCTCCCAGGGCTTTGTCAACAATCATACCCAGACCATTAATAAGGGAGCATAGAATATTATTGAGATCATCCCATTCAATTAAACTGTCACTTTGACCGAGAGTGGTCTCCATGTCCGTATTCGTTTTTTTATCAGCGATGAGGGGCCATTGGTGAGATATGTGTAGAGTGGAAATAGCAGGTGGTGTTTTTTTCGTATTTTTATGAAGTATAGTAAACAGGCTGAAATTATGATATGACTTTGCTATGGGCTTTACATTGGTGACCCGGAGTCTCCTTTCCTATGTGTTGGTACACCTAGTAGTTGCTGCAGCCTAAGCACTTTACGACATTGGGGAAGGTGTACAGGCTGGCTATCTGAACACTACATGGCCTGAAGTCTCCCATTATTGTTACATTATTATAGTCAAACTACAATATCTCTAAATGAATCAGAATTAAGTGCCCTGAAAATTACGCCAAAAGTGATTGAATTTGAGAGGGATAATTGTATGGCACAAACTAGGATTTCTCATTCAGGTATCAATATATAAGTAATGGGTGTAAGAGCCTAATGCTTTACACAAATCTGAGCCAAACCTCCTCCCTATATCCCAGCCCCGTTTGTAAAAGTACATTGGTAGCCCTCAAGATCATCGTTATCCACATTGGTAGCCCTCAAGATCATCGTTATCCAGGGTGGAATTATTCTTCTCCTGTTACCAAGTCTCTGTAAGAAGTAGCCAGTTCCCACAAATAGATAGTCAAGAGGTCAAAGTTTTCCTATGGGTGCTTATTGAGTGTATGGCAATTTAATAAAGGCACAGACCAGAGTGTCACATTCTAAAAGAGTCAATTTATTCTATTTGTATAGGACCTTCAAGGGTGGGTTGCAAAAACAGTGCATTATAGACATGTAGTTGGACTGTACAGAACGTTAAAGAAAGTTCAAAGGTGGCACTTATTAGATTTGCACTGTAGCACAGAGCTTGGGCCCATCATTACGCACCGGTACAAGATTGCATCGAGAGTGTGGGCTGAAGCCTAGCTCTGAAATAGGTTTTAAATGTGGAGCGAACTTGATGGTAGTGTCACATCAATTAAGAAGTAGCTCACCAGTATAACACAATAGCTCATCTTGGCAGGATAATTCAGCAGTATCTCAAGCCATACATGCGGACTAAGCGCGTACGGACTTCCCTTTGGCATGACTGCTATGTCAAGCAACAACCAGAATTTAAATTCACAACATTGCTTCTAAAATCTGTTCAAATCAGAATGCTCCTTAAGATTTTGCAAGCAGGTGGTAAAACTACAACTAAATGGCATCAAATCAAACAAGCATTGGCAAAGCAAATAGTTTCAACTATGGAATCTATTGGCTTTGTCAAATTTTTTTTTAACATGAGAGAGCGTCTGTTTCGGTGTGTGCTGTACATGACCCTGGTTGGAGGTTTCAAACTCATTGTTGCTGGCCTGCAGCGGTGTGTGTGAATGGATTAGGAACAGTGGGTGGCAGGTGTTTTGCGTCAATAGAAGGCAGGGGTTGTCTTGAGCGCCCTCATGTCATGTAGATAGGGATACTGGGGCCCTATAGAGATGTCTTGAACTCAGAAGCCAACAATATGAGTGGGCGGCGGGTGCGCCAGTACAGACGTGCTCTCGGCGATGTAGCGTGTAAGGGCAGTAGCTATGTCTGAGGGGCAGTTTGTTAAGAACACGGACGGTGGCTTCAGAACAGTGGACAGTTTCTGACATTGAGCGGTTAGTCAATCAATCAATCAGGGGTTTGTATAGCGCAACTACTCACATGCAAGGGTCTCAATGCACTACAGCCGAACAATATGGTTACAGGCAGAGATGTATGCAGTAATACACCTTCCATGTTGGCATGTTTATTGTTCATACAGGGAAGCCATGAGAAGGATGTACATGTAAAAGCACACGTCCATCTTGAACCTGCCCAAGACTTTGAAAGTGTGCATGTCAGCAGTCATGTCACATCGTTTGCAAGCATTAGATACAATTGCTGTAGTATCTCATGAAAAGATGCTGCATACTTGGAGTTGGAACACACTGAGTTCCAAAAGCACCCTGTGTTGTGTTGGCCAGAGGAATTTTGCATATTTAGTACTATTTTTTCTGAAAAGTTGGCCTGATATTTCACCCATTGACCATAAATAATGCAATATTTGTTATGCTGTTTCTCTGTGTACATTCACACTGCCAGTGCTCCTGGTCCGGTGGCAGCATTGCTGTAATAGATTGCATCTGATTTCAGACCTTGACTCGAGTGCCCTCTTGTGGGCAAAAACATTGTTTACACCATAGTTTCAGAGACTAGAAAAATCGTAGGTGAGGTGTAATAAAAGGTGTGTACATGGTTTGGATGACTACAAATTAAAAACAAGCATTAGAAATGCAATAGGTCTCGCAGCATTAGAGTTAGTGCTTTTAGAATTGTTTATGGGTTTTTTTGTAAATCTTTAGCATGAGGTTGAGGGTGAGTGAGGGTGAGTGAGGGTGAGGGGTTGAGGGTGAGTGAGGGTGAGGCTGAGGTGTTGAGGGTGAGTGAGGGTGAGTGTGGGTGAGGGTGAGGGGTTGAGGGTGGGTGAGGGGTTGAGGGTGAGTGAGGGTGAGTTAGGGTGAGGGGTTGAGGGTGAGTGAGGGGTTGAGGGGGAGTGAGGGGTTGAGGGTGAGTGAGGGGTTGAGGGTGAGTGAGAGTGAGGGTGAGTGAGGGTGAGTGAGGGTGAGTGAGGGTGAGTGAGGGTGAGTGAGGGCGAGGGTGAGTGAGGGTTAGGGTGAGGGGTTGAGGGTGGGTGAGGGTGAGGGGTTGAGGGTGAGTGAGGATGAGTGAGGGGTTGAGGGTGAGTGAGGGTGAGTGAGGGTGAGTGAGGGTGAGTGAGGGTGAGTGAGAGTGAGTGTGAGTGAGGGGTTGAGGGTGAGTGAGGGTGAGGGGTTGAGGGTGAAAACTGCAAATTCATATGACAAACTTTTTATTCAGGGGTAAAAAAAATTCTCATACGGAGCAACTCCTTTCCCTATTCCACCTCCTTTCTATTTGGAGGGGGAGGGGCCTCTTTCGACCTTGGAAAAAAATACTGACGTAAGCTTATGGATGGGCACATTTTCATGGAGCGTTTCAGCCCCATAACTACGACTTCCCACCTATTTCCAGGTCCTGTGGGTAAAAACATTTTTCTCATTTGATTAAATTCTTATGAAAATCTTCATGTGAGTAAATCCTTTTACGAGTGAAATTCCAAATGTTACAATTGCAAAGCAAACCTACAGATGTGAAGAGCTTTGAGTACTGGTCCATAACATTTTTCACTCCTAGATGACTTTGCAGAGTTCATCTAGGTTTCAAAGATAAACAATGCATTGATCTAATGCTTGCAACACACTCACATTTGTGGGAAGTAAGGAACTGAGGCTCAGTTTGATGAAAAAGCCATCTGCCCAAAAACCACACAATGTGGTCAAGTGGAGTAGATCAAACTGTGAGCGGTCATGTAGGTCCTCAGTGGCAAACTAATTTGTGGACACAAATAACGTAACCTAAAAGTAAATTAGTGTCATTTGCATGAGTTTTCCTCAGAAACTAAAGTGAAATATATATATATATATATATATATATATATATATATATATATATATATATATATATAATATATATAGCAATGGCACAATTAAAAGAGCGTTTCCCTAACTGAGGTGTAATTTGAGCTATGGCATAATGCGAGATATCAGAGCGTTGATGCAATGAGAGCGCTGCCATAATCTGGGCACGTGGGCAGATCGACTAAAGCCCAGGCGCCCATCTACCCTACAGCCCCACACACATACCCTACAGCACTTTCAGCTGGAGGAAAAAGCTCAGACCCATAGCCAGATATACATTTTTAGGGGGTATGACCAAACATTAAAACTGTGTTCTATAAGCGCATTCTTTCCCAAATACTGGATGCACTACTAAACATCATTTTTTAGTAGGCACGGTGAGACATGGCACCGCACACCTGAACAGAGCCCACAAGGAGGGTCAGTCCGTGAAGAACGATGTGGGGAGGCGAACGCGAAACGGGGAGGCGAACGCGAAACAGGCAGACTCAACCTGGCACTGCCAGCGAGGCTGAGCAGCCACAAAGTCGGGGCGCCTCGGCTCACTTAAACGCCACCGCCCCCCAACTTCAAAGTGCGTGCTCAGACCGAATGACACACGGGCGGAGGCGCTTCATTTTAAACGTTAGTGGGTTTGTGTGTGTATGTGTGCTCGAGAGTCACAGGACGGGCAGCGCGAGGCGAACACGTCGTTCAATAATAATCAGGGCCGAAATGAACAGGATGCACCGAGGGGCAGGCACCCCTGATCCGGAAACAAAGGCTGCGCCGTTGATGGGGGCAGCCTGGCTCTCTCTCGCGGGACGCCGCGAGGGTGGGCATGCGAGGCGCTAAGGTAGGCAGCGGGCGGCGCCACTCATTCAAGCAGTAGGGCGAGGGGGGACGCAATACCAGTCAGACAGGAGGGAGGGAGTGCAGTGTGTGAAGGTGAGGTCGCGTGGAGACGTCTGAGCTCGGGGACCAGACAGGAGTGAGGGGGTGTCTGCGATACACGGGGAGGAGGGGGTGGCAAGTGCCAGAGATTGCCAGATAGCGTGAACTGAAGTCTGGGAGGGAGATGGCCTGCAGGTGCTGTGAGGTGGTGTGGCGACACGTGAGATGGGGAGGGTTGCCTGAACTGAGGGGCATCACGAAGGGGGCACTGGGGTGTAATGTGGCCAGACGAAACAAAATGCGTGTCTGCCCTGTGAGGTGGGAGGGCTTCGCATGTATAAGTGGTGTGGACTGAAGTGAGGGGAAGTCTGCCCTAGTCACGTAGAAGCGGTCCAGACATCAGGAGGAGAGGGATGCCTGAGCTGAGGGGCATAAAAAAAGTCACTGGAAGGATTTGTTGCCAGTGGATGAACGAGGTGCGAGGAGGCAGTGGTTCAAACACCGAGCGAGGTGGTGCAGACTGAAGTGAGGGGGTGTCTGATCCAATCCCGTAGAAGGAGTAAGAGACAGGAGAAAAGAGAGGCAGGAGCTAAGGGGCATCAAACAAGTGACTGGGAGGTATTGCAGCCAATGGATGTTAGGAGGACATGCTTTACACATAGAGCGGAAGCGAGGAGGTGTGTGGATTGACGTGAGGGGATATTTGGACTAGTCAGTGGTTGAAGTGCATAACAAAGTATGGGTACAATGTGGTCGGGTCAGTGACTGAGGAGAGGCAGTCCCAGACAAGTAGCTAAAACAAGACGGAGGGAAGAGAGGGGAGGGGGGAGGAGAAATGCGACACGGCGGGAAGGGGAGGGGGCGGAGCGGGTAAAATAAACAAGACGGAGGGGAGAGGGGAGGAGAAATGCGACACGGCGGGAAGGGGAGGGGGCGGAGCGGGTAAACAAAGACGGACATGCACGCGCCCGTGACTTTTAAGGTCAATGCGCATGCGCATAAGCTTAATGCGCATGCGCATTGACCTTAAAAGTCACGGGCACTGCAAGGAATCGCCACGATTCCTTGCAGTGTAGATAAAGAGTGGATAACTCGCAATACTCTCGCCTTGCTCGATGCGCATCGACAGGCGAGACCTAACAAAGACAGGAGAATTTGTTATGTCAAGATTGAAAAGCGCTGTAAAAGTTGTTCTTTTGTGATATATTCAAGTGGGCGTTTGAAGAAATAATCAGCAAAAAGGGACAAAAAGCATGTCGTGCCAAAACAATTCCCACCATGGATTCATCTTTTGCAACAGCAAAAAAAAAAAAAAAACCAAGAGAGTTCAATCCCACTTGTTATTTTACTTACAGAACTTTGTCTTTGCTGCTGCAATCTAAACAAGCAGCGACCTCTGACGCAGTGCTCCCACTTGCTGCTGATGCTTCACGAGTCCCTCAGTTTGCTAACAAAAAGGAGAACTTGAATGGGTCCCTACTTCTGCTCCTCTGGGTGGGGGCGGGGGGGGGGGGGGGGGGGGTGAGCGCGCATTGCAATCAGAACATTGGCTTCCTACAAAGCCCAGCACAGAGCGCTAAGCTCACGGCACTCAGGCAGCGCTGTAGCTTCAAAGCAAGTCTGTAGATCTTGTAGTGGTAGCAGGGGTGCTGACTCGCTTAAAAGAGGTTCCATTAAAGTGAATAAAAGTAGTCTTTAGTACTTAGGCCGTGGGACACTGATAAGAGTAACACATGAGGAACAACAGGAAATAGTATGCTACAACCAAAATAAACAGAGGAAAAGTAAGTGGCAAGCACACAAACAAATGAAAAGTAAGGGCAGGATGTAAGCCCTTATTAAGATTTAGATTAAATACATTAGATTTTACAAGCACAGCACAGGCGAAACCTAAAAACGGCTCAACCACTACTAGCTTAGACTGCTTAGTAGTGCAGACAATGATTCTACTGATATATATATATATATATGTATATGTATATATCCGCTGCTGAGATAGCTGCTTGAAGCAAATTAACTGTGCACCATACTCCTGTTATGGAGAAACATTTTGAGCAGAAATCAGCACTGTCATGAATCCTAAGGCTGGGACTACTCCAGGCTGTATCCCCAGTGCAGGATTAGTCAAACATTGCCGGGTCCAAATATGACAGCCAGTGTAAGACACAGGAACAAGTTATTGGATAGGACAGCACTCTAAGACCCTACCAGTTCGTGGAGCTGGTAGTGAGGGGCCATGACTAACAGAGAAGAACTCAGCCACCAGCTGCTGCATTGTGGTTGGCTGCAGCAGCAAGAAGACGGAAGGAGTAGTCCGATATGGGGGACAGCGCTGAACTCAGTGTGGCAGTGGTGAGGCATTGCAAAGATGTCTGACGCAGTCAGGGCTTTGGACGCCAAAGACCCCGTCGGCTTCTGAGTGCCATGGACTGCTGCAAGGCCTGAATCTGAGTTTTGGGTGGTCTCATCGGTGGAGGTATGCCATGTACATTTGGATAGAGGAAAGGCCCCCACGCCACATATTAACGCACCCCCAAGATAGAGATCCGAGGTGGGGTCCAGCTACGTCTCTGCAAGGTTGAATGATAGCGAAGCAGTAAGTGTGGAAAACTGGAGAAACCAACCAGATACCCCTACAGGACTGAGAGGTGGGTGCAGGCCCCGGAACATAGCATGGATGTTCTCGAAAACATTTGCCTTAATATTAATTCTTGGTGGGCGCCAGCCTGTGGCCTTCACTGATCGAGACAGGTGTTGGTCAAAATTTGACCGAGGCTTTGCCACACTTGTTTGCAAGAATATGTGTTAGACATAGCATTTCAAGTTGGCAGAGGTATGCACCCTGTCCAAACAGGAACCACAATCCTAGTCAGGGTAAGTCACAAACACAACCTCAATTAACCTGTGCGCCCTCTGGTAGCTTGGCACAGAGCAGTCAGGATTAACATAAAAGGCAATGTGGGAAGAATTTGTGCAACACGTCAAACAGTAAAACAGTGAAAACATCACACTCCCTTGGAGTCACTCTGGGTTCGAGGGACAATAGAGCCAGGTCCAGTCCTTTTCACTCAGGCAAAGCAGGCAGGTCAGCAAAGAAAAAAAGAATTTCTACAAGAGCAGCAGTCCAGCTGAGTGGCAGCCCTTCAGCAGCAAAGCAGTCCTTTTTCTTGGCTTGACATCCTCAGGTCCAGAGGTGTACAGATATTATTTTGGAAATTACAGAATTGATTTTCCCGCACAGGTTACTCCCCCATTTCAAGATGTCAGTTGGTTTCTGCAGGCCAAAGGCTGGTGAAACTGCACTCTAGGGCAGTTCTCTTCGCATGTGTATCATAAATTGTCACTATAGACAAAACAATAAATCACACTGACTTTCCCTATTGGTGTACACTTCTAAGGCCTGTCCCAGGTCAATATCTAATTCTGCAGAGTTCTCCATTACGCCTGGCTAGCTGAGCGCAGCTACTGGGCTGCACACGACAGCAGTCTCCCACGCAAAGTCCGCACACATGTGAACAAATGTTCATGTGTAACCAGCCAAGTGCCCCTTGCCCCTACTGCGTTGCAGTGGCCTTAGCTTAAAAGGCAGACACTGGTGGTAAACATGAGCAGTCAGTTTGCCATGTGATTACCATGAGCAAGGCAACTGTAGTGAGACTTACCCACAGTAAAAAGTCAATAACTGGGTGATCCAAAAAGGAAAAACTCTGGGCGTACAGAATGGATAATACCCAATTGCAGCAATATGTTACTGAGAGACAGAAAGCTCAATGGGCTGAGAAACACAACATATTCCCGCAGAGACTTATACCTTGCTGCCTGCCCACTGTGGACAGAGCAAGGATAGGGAAGTAAGGCAAGAAGCAAAGCAATATTTCTTGAGCAATGAAAAGCACACAGACAGGGCTGAAAGAGCAATAAGTGCCAACCGTGGCTATTCAAACCAAAACATTCTGGACACCACAGCACTTCTGCTAGAACTGAAAAATGGCATATCGTCCACAGATAGAAAGATTGATGCAATTATAATTAGCCTTGACCGTCTAATGGAGTGACTGGAATGGCAGAAAGGCTGCACCGACACTGCAGAATGGTAAATGGTGCATTTCTGGTCTGGAACATGATGCTGACACCTCCAAAGAAAAGCTACTTGAAAAAGGTTTTGGGCCTCAACTACACTAAGAGGCAAAGCCGAGCCGCAATAATATCCAAATTCTCAGCCTTACAGAGACAGCAAACATGAGCACACCTGAGTTGTTTTTTCAGGAACTACTCACTGAACTTTAAACTACACCAACTTCACAGTGACATTTGCTGTTGAATGGGCATGCCGTTCCTTGGTGAAGAAGCTGGTGCCATCCACTAGACCCATGATTGAAGCATGGTAAATTACCAGGATGGGTATTTGGTACAGAGGTTGACCAAGGAAAATGGCCTGTTGCAGTACCAGGGATTGAATATTGCCATATACTATGACAAACTAAGTTCAGGAAGCACAGCAGAAATGTATAAACAAAGAAGACACTAGTACCCTCTGAAGGGGAGGATAGAGATAGCAGGAACAACGTACTTTTCACAGATCTTAAGTCTGCAAAAATGTCATCCAGGAGCACGTTGCGAGGGCTAAAAGCAAGAACCACAATGGAGCATCAACAATTAGAGATCTGATCTAAATGGTGACATAAATTAATGGCACTGAGATGTACCCCGTCTCAGGATATCAAACCAACTGTATATGTTCACAACCTGGAGGCATTTTGCTGATCTTGTGAGAATCGTGATCGTAGGTGAGGAGAGGCAATACATTCAAAGTCAACATACACCAGTTTATGCTTTTGTGTGCATCACAGACTCTGCAGATAGTTGGGATACGTTTTGGATGAGGTTTCTGCCCTCAGGCTGGGGATCTCAGTGCGGATAGGGGTCGACGGTGGGGGAACTGCACGTTTGAATTTAAGTGAAGTTAGATATAAGAAACAAACTGGGTGGACACCAATCTGCATACAATTTACAGTTTGTTTCTAGGTGTCCAATGATTCATGTTGGTTATGGATATAGAAATGTATTGCAGTTGTCTTGGAATGTAAGAGTCCTGAATAACCTCATATGTACAGCATTAATACAAATGCACATATTATAGAGATGATTAACTTAACCGATGTTTGGGGAGCAATGCGGGGTGAGGAGAGGGCATACTCATTCTACTTCTCGCTGCATGATTCCATGTCCTATATTGATTACTGGATAGCTACGTCAGAAACCCTCTACTGGATAACGGATATCTGTTGGACCACTCCCCAGTAGTTTTAGCTTTAAGATACTCACTGATAGACCCCATACCACCAATTGGAGATTCAGTGGATGCATTGTTAGGTGCAGTATTGAGCAGCGACATCCACTCTGCTATAATGTATTACTTTGAAATAAACACAGGGTTAGTGTCCACCTAGGCAATACTTTGGGAGGATTTCAAAGCCTATATACAGACAATAATTACATCAACCAATCTGGTATTCGGAAAGATATATAAAAGCACACATCTTGAAAAAAAATATAAGTGACCGAAAAACAGTACACAATTAGAAAAGAAAAAAAATGCTGACCAGAATCTATCAGGTTACAGAGTTTTGGGAGACTGAAATCAAAGAGGTTTTCCTGCTAGGTAAACATCACCTTGTTAAAAAACAAGAAGAAGGGGAAAGACTGGGTAGGATACAGCATGGCTAATAAACAGAGAGAAATTCAACCCCTCCAAAACACCATGATAAAACTGCGAAATGTTATTGGCATGGATATCAGAGAGAGTCAAGACAGTCTTAATGAATTTGTAGAATACTATACCCAATTATATGAAACAGATGAATGGCCTTATAGAACATTTTATAAACAAACAGAATCCACTGTAGAAAGGGTTTCCCCAACTATGGTTGGGAACACCCTATGTTTTAAAATACCCCTCACACACCAAAAGGACCCTTGGTGTCATGCTTCATCATTGGGGTCTTCGCACCCCTCTACGGGATGCGGCGTGCTACGACCTGCGGCTACGTGGGAGCACTTAATCACGACTATGTGTGGTGTTTATGAAGGTATCTTATGTGCGTGGTGAGGTTAAAGGCGGCGAGTGAAGTTTAAAAAGGGCCTGGCTCGTGGGGTAATGAAACATTTTTTATCTGCCCCCGAACTGGCACTATTAAAAACGTGCAGAAACTGAGGTTTTAAGTGCAAGGCTATGTGCACTACCTCCTTTGTGTGTGTGTCAACATGTTTCGGAAACTGGGCTCCTTCTTCAGGACAGGGTATACAAATCCCCACCTTACTCACATATTTCTAAATAAAACAAAGTCTTACAAAAGTGAAATATATGTGCAGGACATGTTTATGTACCTACTAGTTGATTTAGAGTCGCTAAATTCGACCTGAAAAGGAAAGGGACAAAAAAATGTTTTCAGGTGGTCCACTCCCTTTGAACAAAAACATTAGGCGCAGTGACCTGTGGAGATAAAAATATGTGTGGGCTCCGATCACTATGCAGTAAAATTACCGGTGACACGTGCCTGGTGTGAAAAAAATACACATACAAGACATACATTACACTTAACATAAAACACACTCTCTAAGAAACTAGTTCTTTATCCAGTTTCAGCTATGGTGGTGATAATACTTTGAGTTATTGATGTAAAGTGAGGAAGAAGAGGAAGGGAAATGAGAATGGCATACTGTTATAGTTCTCTTCCAATGCCTCATGAGCCCGTTGAACGTAGGGGATTAACGTACTGATTCGCTACCTGAAACAAGAAATACATTCAGCCCCAAGATGCCTTTGTTGGTACTTACTTTAGGTATCAGCGTTTCACTATTAGCCATAATTTCATACTCACGAAGGTCTAGGAGACACTGCTGCCTGACTGCCCCATACGCGGCTCCGCTGAGAGTGAGCTGGTTTACGTTTTCGTGCCGTTTTTATACTAACACTAATTGGTTAATTGAAGTCTTGGGATTGCCGGAAATTCCCATGTAAAGGTGTTCCGGGCATCGCGTTTTAATTCGAATCAGGTGTCTTGGTTTGAGCACTTAGGTCTTGCGAAAGCTCCCTGTTTGTAGCGTTGCCGTCCCGCGCATGCGTATTCAGCAGAGGCAATGCGCATGCGCCTCTCTTGGTACAATTTGGACGCTGCAAATCCATTCCTTTTAAGCGCGTGTGTTGGCGCGTGCGGACGCACATTATTAAATCTGCATTGGGATATAATTAACCAAAAAAACATGGTATGCGTGGAAAGCACGTTAGTGTTGAAAGCACGTTAGTAAGCGTGTACTTTCAAAAAAACGGGCATTTTAAACTTTTTAAGTAATGATTAGCATCATGGCAGACCTAATGGTGGCTAGAGGGGCATCTTCAGCATTTGGTATCTTTACATGATGCCTCATTGTGGTAATATTAAGATAATGATCAAAAGTAGAAACAATGATCAGTACAGACCATTAAATACAAAGGGTTGTAATTTGTTGATTCTCTAATCTCTCTGGACCAAAGGTCTTGATAGTCCTATAATAGTTTTTTATTCTGTGGTCACTATTTCTTTTTTGGGAAAGTAATTCCTGAGAGTATCTCTGAAAGTATATTAGCGTGCCTATTCAGTTCACATCATTTCACGCATGACCTCATTTTTGGGGATTAAATGGAACTGTGTTATTTCAAATCAGTTGACCCCATGGAATTTCATCATTAAGGCCTGCGAGGTGGGTCCCCAGACGGAACACCCACCGTTGTTCTTTTTCATGTAGGCCAGATTCAGATGGAAGTTGCTCTACGACTGTTCAACGGATATCGTTGACACAATGTTCTGCTTCCAGGAAACGAGTCGCCATTTTGGTTGTGCTTTTCTTGCATCGGATGTTGCTCTTGTGTTCACTTATCCGGGTCTTTACGGGTCTCGTGGTCATGTCAATATATTCCAAGCCGCAGGGGCAAAGGCATCTTGGGGCTGAATGTATTTCTGGTTTCAGGTAGCGAATCAGTACGTTAATCCCCTACGTTCAACAGGCTCATGAGGCATTGGAAGAGAACTATAACAGTATGCCATTCTCATTTCCCTTCCTCTTCTTTCCTCCCTTTACATCAATAACTCAAAGTATTATCACCACCATAGCTGAAACTGGATAAAGAACTTGTTTCTTAGAGAGTGTGTTTTATGTTAAGTGTAATGTATGTCTTGTAGGTGTCTTTTTTTCACACCAGGCACGATGTCACCGGTAATTTTACTGCATAGTGATCGGAGCCCACACATTTTTATCTCCACAGGTCACTGCGCCTAATGTTTTTGTTCTAAGGGAGTGGACCACCAGAAAAACATTTTTTGTCCCTTTCCTTTTCAGGTCGAATTTAGCGACTCAAAATCAACTAGTAGGTACATAAACATGTCCTGCACATATATTTCACTTTTGTAAGACTTTATGTTTTATTTAGGAAAGGGGCGTTCCACACTCTAGACCCTTATAAAGCAGACAACACTATTACACCACTACATAAATTCACCTACAACCACTTGAAGCACACTGTGAGAGAATGTGTACTTTATTTCCTTAAACAGCCATCAAAAATTCCATACCCTGGACCAAATAATAGCGTCCCTCTGTATCTGCTGATGGATACCCAGGTTATATAACTTGGCCCGCGATGCCTAATACAGTAACCAAGTCAAGGACTGATTGGGAAGTTGATCTATAGGCCTGGTGTATGATAACTGTTGGCATACATCCTGAGGAGAAATAGTGCTTATAAAAATGAATTCCAGGCACAAATTACTACATTTTAAATACCTTCACTGGGTTTACCATTCACCGGACAAACAAAATAATGCACCACACACCACATTTATACATCTAGCATGGTTTTGCCCACCGGTTAACCTAAAGTAGGAACAGGTATTCGAGGAGTTAATGCAAATGATAGACTGTCCCCTAGAAAGGCCCATAATGCTCTATTGCTTGGATGTGTTGACCCTGTCCCCAAAGTCAGAAAGAAGATTTGTGGCGATAGCCCTACCGATCATGCAATGCAAAATAGAGATGACGTGATTCAGAAATCCAAGTCCACGTCTTGAATAAAGATATGGTAAAGTGCAACAACAGAGCCGAAACATATGTCAATATACAACATCGTAAAGCAAGACCTAAAGACTTCTGGCACCCCCTGCAGTCAAAATCATATTGCTGAAACAAGTGTGGCAGACAGATTAGTGGAGAGGGATGCAATGGAGCCCACATGCTGGAACAGACCTTACAGCTACTAGACAGAGAGTGCCACCTGGAAGCCCACATGCAAGCAGCTTATCGGAGAACATGTGGAATGGGAATGTGTTGCGCAATAATGGGAAATGACTAGACAACCCTGCCCCGCCACCTCCCCACCCCCCAGAGACATATGTATGCAAATGTGGATCAGAGAAAAAAGAAAATTACAGGCTTTGGATCCAACCAGCCTAGTCTGGCCATGCTCTGAGGTGCACACGTATGCGGGCCACAACACTAACATTGGATACATGATTACACGAACTTTGGTGCAGAAAGGTAACGTGAACTGCAGTATTTAAGATACTTCAAATTCTATCCTCTACTGTGCCACAAGAGATTGTGTGTTGTTGGTTTGTATGTTGCTTTTGCTGTTTTATATGATGGAAAACCAACTAATTAAGAAGAAATATTTATCTCTCTACACATATTCAAATCATTGGCTTAAGTTATTTACTCATCGTACAGCACTTTCGGAATCCACAAAATTGCATAACGTATCATAGAATCCCAAATTTAGGAAATGAAAGCCAACCGATTAGACCTACCTTAATACTGGAAAACCACAGATCGTTTTCATGTAGAGTTGCAACATAAAAGTAAGTGAAAAGTCCAATTGAAATAGCAGCAATTACACCAAATATCAAAGACAGGATCTCCTTTAGCACAAAACCTGTGGAGACATCTACAATGAGAATGACCATAAGTATTAGATGCCAAACAATGGTGATGCTAGATTTAAGAACATTAACATCTAAATGTCTGAAAAGCTCAAACATAAAGCATGTATATGTCTGATAAAAAAGGCACACATATGTTTAGCTCAGAAGTGAAAAACTACAGAGTTGTATATTATACGTGTTTTGGGCCTTTCATCAAACAAAATGCAATGATACAAAAATCCATATTTGACAGGAAACTATGAAATTTGGGATGCATTTTACGGTTGCCTGTAAAATACATATTTTGTAATCATAGGGATAGCCTCATACCACTCTGCAGAGCTTTATCACGGTCAGGGCTACTATGAATATGGGGCAAGTAGTGCCACATTATGTGACCAGGTTATTTAAACTATGCTGCAAAAAGTGCAAGGTGTGTGTCACATTCTCTGACGGTATCTTGATCCATTTCAGACTAACTAAATTATTTGGTAAATGCATTAAATCCATAATTATGCAGTAAACACTACAGCAACAGAATCACCTGAATCCAATGACCCTGAAAATTACCAGTTGTTTTATTAATAATTTATTCAAAAAAGATTTAAAAAATCCCAAACATTCTATTTCCAATCAGTGCTCATTGATAGTCAAATTTTGAAAAAAAACGCTTTATCAAGCCAGCAAAGAATATGTAATACAAAAAAAGAAAACGGGTACCGTATGTATTCTGGTCCTTTACTGCAATCTTAGAGTGCTGATGACAACATCAAACCACTTGGCCTCTAAAGGATTTAACCCCGAAATGGAAGTTTACATGGCCCACAAGAGAATGTCGCCTGTGTGATCAAGGAGAAGAGTCGTTATTACACCTCTTATGCATCTGCCCTGCACTACTGGAACATCGTAAAACAATTCTTCGGGAGATTTTCAGGAAGCACCAATTGAGATCGTGCAGAGCTGCAGTGATACAATGCCTTGGTGGACTGTCAATCCAGCTGTCATGTCGAGCGATCACCTTTTGGAAAATAGCAGCTAAAGAACTGGACAAAAAAGACAATAGTCCACATGGCAAAGGCATATGACTGACCGGTAACTGCCTATCTGCACAGGTATCAAGTACTGCTCTTTTCACATCGAACTGCAATGAACTTCTTATATGGTTATCTCTTAAACTGTCGCAGTGACCAAAGCTTACGAAAGGACACTTGGCCTCTGGTCTTGTGATTTACGATATCACCAGAAACCCTCGATAGCAACAGTGAACTATATCACACGGGGCAGGGGGTCTCATGGGTGTGTCTGTGTGTGTCTTAATTTGAATAACCTTGCCACATAATTTGATCCTGCAGAGCGATTTGAAGGGTGCCGTCATGATGATGAAATCTATATTTCACAGGCAACCGTGGTTTTCCCATCTCTGCATTTTACACAATAAAATTACAAACATACATACATATATTAATATATTGTTCGTGTGGAATAAATTCCAATGTCATATTTCCGCTGTGTCAGCGCCTGTTTTTTGATCTGCATGAAACAGGATATATGTTACATTGTTTCCTTCGCAGGAATTCCGCGCAGATGCCATAATTGATTCAAATGAACTCAAATGTGAACTGCTCCTGCGATTTTATTTTCAAAGCGAGCCAGCCACCCAAGGTGTTTCGATCTCCAGTGAGATCTTGTTCACGGGTAAAATGACAAGTACACAGCGGCTTTTTTCCTTTTTTAAACATAACAGTTCCTGTGACATTACATCACTTCCTGCATGGCGCCGCTGTGCATTCTGGACATAGTTGTTTAATTCATTTTTTATACAATTTATACTGATTAAAGTTCATTTATATTAAAACTTCTTTTCATTTTTGTATTTTTTGTATAGTTATTTATGTGCGTTTTTCTTAAAAACATGTTAATAAAACCTAAAAACCATAAGTGCAATGTCCTGCAGTGTATCAATACATTGGTCAATTACATCATTTCAGTATCTAGTATGTTGCTATTCATACTGTTTATAAACATTTCTGTTGAATAGAAACCAAATTGATTTAATCAATTCAATATGTTGCTGAACATATGGAATTCCTCATTTTAAAGCCCTCCAGAAGGCAATCAATGGTGTCCACAATTTGAATACAGAGCTCATATGGTACATATATAACCATATCATTCATAATACTAGAATTTGTTTCATACCATTCCAAATACAGGACTCCATTACTGTTACTCACCATATAGATTGATAGATAGATCAATAGATATGTATATACTATGCTTCAGTCCTTTTAAATGTGAATGTCATGTGATTTCCTGAGCACATTACCGGCATTGAGAAAGAAAGTCCTTGCCGAAACGAAACTGGCTGATGAAATAAATTGTTCTTCTACTAATCCATAAGTGCTCCGTTCCTTTGGGATCCGTTTCTAAATGAATGCATGATTTGACCACTATCACGGCGCCCAACGGTGTTCGGCAGTCAAGATTGTTTGGGATGCTTTAGAACTGCCAGAACGGCCGCAGCCCAGGAAGAGTGAAGTCAAGTGCCTGCCGAAGTGAGACATTACTGAATGGAAAGACACGTGCTAGCGAGTTAGTGTCTTGAGGAGGATTACACTGAAGGGCATTAGTGGTAAAGAGAAGGTGCAGTGTGCAGCGGAAGTAAGGAAGATTACTCCTGCCGAGAAATCAATGTGACTGGCAGGGGCATAACACAGCCCTTGCACCCTCCGCGGTGCGGAGGGCCCCCCGAGCTGCCGGGGCCCCCTCAGCCCAGTAATAAAACCTGAGCGCTCTGTATTAAATCTGGATCAGGGCCCCCTCTGTGTACATTGCAGGGGGAGGGGGGCCTTAACCTTTCGTTACGCCACTAGTGACTGGAAGCCGGCATCCTATAATTGGACTGTCAGTGGCCATTCTACAGGCCATTCTACATTTTGGTTTGAAAAGCTACTGAAGCGAAGTGTGCTCACGATGTCCTTATCGGGACTAGTTTTTTTTATTTATTTTTTTACGTTTTTCTAGAACAGCATCAAAAAAGAACAGACATTTCACAGTGGCGTCAGGAACATAAGTACATTACAGATCATGTTACCTTAGACATCTTTACATACACGAAGGGGCAACACATTTCAGCAGGCAATTGTGCAGTTTTTTTACGTACCTTTATACAGCGCAAACTTGACCAGAAGGTATCGGGTATCGGAGCGCTTTAAACGAAGACACATTCATTAGGTCTCGTGGCGTAACAGCGCGTTAGCGCTGTGTCCGCCAGGAGATCTTTTGTCACTGACTCTGCTTCCCAGGAGACAGCACCTGGCCGCGCGCATCTCGCAAAAGGCGTTCGGCGCAGGCCACGCGCGCGAACGCGCTCGCCGTGTCAGTCTCCTGGGAAGCGCATACATACACAGGCACACCTCCCCCTGCACGCATGCGCACACACAGAGACACACACACGAGCGCACATACACGCACGCGCACATACAGAGACCCCCGTCGCACACACACACGCTCCCCCGTCGCGCACACACACACACGCTCGCACAAGCGCACCGCCCCCTGTCCCACTTACCGCCAATTCGGTGTTCTGTAGGCTCCGCGGGGCTCTCCCTCGGGCATGGGAGCCCCGTGTCACCGTGAATTATGTCCGTCCTCCAGCGCGTGGAAGATCCGAGGCCGGGGCCAATGGACTCCGAGAACGAGGCTGACGTCACAGCAGCCCTCCCCGCCCCCTCCTCCGACGCCGCCGGACGACGCAGACTGCCATTTGAGCCGTGAAACCCCTTGCACTGTTCCTGGTAACTGATTGAGATGGGGCTGTGAGCGCAGCAAGGCGCGCAGATTTTTTTTCACTTTGCCACCAGTTGCCAGTCCCAGCTTAACCACCGCGGCAGTAGCTCCCCACGAGGCATCGACATCATTAAGTCAGCCCGGCGGCCCCTGCCAGACCCGACCAACGACGAAGCCGAAGGGCAGAGCTGGGCTGTGTGCAGTGCAGGCATTGATCAGCTGTTTATCAGCCAGTTGTACTGTCTACAAGACGGTCTGACACTGTAGACTGCGGTCTGGTAGCAGCAAGTAGGCAGCACCAGGCCGCCGCCGCCTAATCAATCGTAGTATGTGCATACTAATTAAAGCAAACAGCAAAGGTTCAAGGAGGTAGTGCAGTGCAGCTAGCAGTCAAGTCAAGTCAAAGAGGCTTTATTTCGATATACAAAATATCTTAAAAAGCATACAGCGTAAAAACATTGTTAAAAAACATTGTTAAAAAAATAACCATCCCGCACATATAAAGAGTTAAGAAACCCACAGTATGCATAAATAGCACAATCCTAACTGCGGTACGGTGGGGTAATAAATTAACTAAGACGGTCTGTGTATACAGACCTTAATTAAACAATTTGGCGAAGCCAGTTTGACCTTATGCGCCAAGCCCAGCCTAAAAACTTGGCTATGGCACATACATATATCAAACGAGTGTCCGTCTGTAGAATTCGTAGGGCAACACAACACTGCCTAGTGCCCAAAACCAGGCACACAGGTTTAATCCAGCGTCCACGAGGTGTCTTGTAGGCAGGGCATTCGAAGAGCAGATGAGGAATGGATTCAGGCCTGGTGGGACTAAAGGGACAAGAGGAAACAGTTTGGTGTGGTGGTTTCCACCGGGAAGTGAACTCCCTTACCGGGAGCATGCCAGTTCTAAATTTAAAAAAGAGGGCTCTGTCCCAAGGGGTTGTGATAATGTCCAAGTAGATCTCGCGCAGTGGGACATCTTTAATCAACAAAAAAGACCTGGATGATCTATACAAGTTGGTGTTGGTGTTCCTTTTGGCCGTAATCCAGGACCAATAACGTTTTTTGAGTGCTATCTTGGGAGGGGCTGTCCGCTGGTGCCAAGCCTCTCCCAGCCCTAAGTTCAACAATAGAGCTTTAATGTCTCTAAGCCATTTCACTTTCGCCCAACTTGGGGAATCCAGGATTTCTCGCAAGCCCTCCGCATAGCTACTAAGTTCCTTCACCCTCCAAATGCGAGCCCATAGGAGGAGGGGGCGGAGCCTCGCGTGATCTTCTATAGAGCGACAACCCATATCCAATTGGAGGGGAATGATAGGAATGGAAGCTTGGAGACACATGAGGTTTCTGAGAAAAGTATTTTCAGAGATGATCAGCTGACTCATATTCAATGCACCCCAGAGCTCCGCACCATAAAGCGCAGCGCTGACGCCTCTGGCATTGTAGATCTCAAGCACCGTCACTATTGGCTTCATTGACGAGGCTCTCTGCTCCTTCAACAAAGCCCCCGTTACCCTTTTGTGGCTCAGGAGCATTTTATTCAGATGACTGTCCCAGCTCATTGTGTCCACAAGTCGAATACCCAAGTAGTCAAACTCCCTCGTTCTCTCTAAGGGGACAGTGCCCAGCAAGGGAGGTGGACCAAGTTTTTGGGGGGGTTCAAGATGAGGTATTTAGTTTTATCTGTGTTGATCTTGAGACCCCTGGATGCACAGAATTGCTCAAAGCTAGTTAACAGGCGCTGGAGACGCACAGGAGATTTCGAGAGTAACAGGGTGTCGTCCGCAAATAAGAGTGTAGGTACTAGCCGCCCTGCCAAACGGGGAGCGTCAGCCGCAGATGACAAGAGGTGATCGACTACCCCGTTTACATAGAGTGAGAAAAGGGTGGGGGCTAGTACACACCCCTGGCGGACTCCTCTGTTAACCTCGATGCAACCTGTCTTTTACCCTTGGGTCCCCCAGCGCACTTGCGCATAGTTGGATTTATGGAGCCTCATAATCAGGGACAACAGATATTCGGGCATTCCCAATTCTAATAAAATCCTCCACAATTGATTCCGGGGCACAAGATCAAAAGCAGTTCGGAGATCAATGAATGCTAGGTACAAGCTGCCTTTCCCCAACAGTACAACTTTCCAGTATATCATGAGTAGTCGCAATGACTGCTCGATTGTTCCAGTTCCTGCCCTAAACCCGGCTTGAAAGTCAGATAAAATATTGTTATCTTCAACCCAGTCTAAGACCCGACCCAGTACAACTTTACCAGCCACTTTTTGGGAAGAGTCAATTAGACTAATAGTTGGCTGGGTCGTCCCGGCTACCTTTTTTATAGATCGGAACAACCTCGGCGCCCATCCAGGAATCCGGTAGGGCGGCGCCCTCAGCGGATGCATTGAGCAGGGAGGCAATCATAGTTCCCCACTCCTTGGGATTCATGCGGAGCAGGTCCCCCGGCAAGCCGTCGGGTCCAGCAGCTTTTCGTGGCACAAGACTATTCACTACATTCTCAACTTCTTTTGGGGTGAAGATAGTGCCCACACCAAGTAAAGGGCCAAAGTGGATTGGCGAGAGGGCAAAATCCCCCTCCTCCTCCGCTGCTACATTGTACAAATTAGAGAAATGATTGTACCAGGCTGCCTCAGGAATGTTACAAGTAAAGAGGGTATCAATGGGTCTGTGTTCCTCCCTAATGAGATTCCAGAAACCTCTGGAATTCCTATCCCCACTGGCTACTTTTAACTCATTCCAAAAGATGTCCTCCCAGTCCTTTTTAGCAGAAATTAGGGCAGCCTTATAGAGTTTGCGCTTGGATGAGACCTCGGCCCCGTCCCCGCAATTGACTGCCATAATGACTGCTCTCTTGGCTATCCAGCATGCAGGAGAATACCAGCCCAATTTCTTTTTTGCGCGAGCTTGCCCATGCGCCCTTCTCTAGTTGCTCATTACAGTGAACATGTCCCCTATGGACCTTAAGGTCTCACAAAATAGGGAAGAGATATCCTCTGGACACAGTTTCCCATGTTCTAACTTCAGCATAGCATTGGCCATAATCCCCCCAATGCTGCTAACCTTTTCGGGGTCAATAACCACTGTATCCCATTTTAAGCGTCTAAGGCAGTTTGCTGGTACCACTTCCCCGGTTTCCCTTAAGGTGATTGTTGATGGTGCAGCTACAGTGGGTCCATTAGACCTCCACAAGGGGGTCAGGGATAGGGAGAGGGGGTTGTGGTCGCTGTCGGTAGATGCAACAACCATGATGTCAACTAGATGGGCCCAAAGGCTAAAATTAAGAAATATATAATCAATTCTAGAGGTGTGTCCCACCCTATTGTAGGTGTGGGCCCCATTTGTATCAGATGTGGTTCTTCCATTCGTCGCCCTTAACCCAAATTCCAGCGTTAGTGCGTTCAATTGCACAACCCTCTGTGACCATCTTTTCACCGGAGGCAAGTTAAGAGAGGGTATGCCTCTCCTTGAGTCCTCTTCGTTTAGGTCCAGAATGTCATCGGCCGATAGTGGCTCGAAGGTACAGTTGAAATCACCCATCAAAAGGATGAGTGAGTTAACTGGACACTCTCTCAATTCTGCCTCTAATTCCGCAGCTAGCAGTGTCTGTGTCCCTGACGACCAGCCCACCACAAAAAACGGTAAGAATAGAAGTTAAGCACTTAAAAGTTATAAGTTAAGCTGCAGCAGTAATTCATTGTAAACTAACTAGTTAAGCGAAGCCAGCTAACTAGGGATGATGCCAACGCTAACTATACGGTCACCGTCCGACCAAAACCAACGCTGTATTTTTTTGGGTAGTGTGATCCTGGGTCCGCCGGGCGCCAGTCCGGTTGTAACTTGTAAAATCACCGGCGTGGACCATGGGGCTGGAGGCAGCTCACCTCCGGTGGCTCCAACCGCTATCTCTTTCGCATATACTTTTGTTTTGGTATTTAACACCTGTTCTCCCCAGTGCTCCTGTTAAAAGTTTATTTCCGACCTCATCAAGCCTTGCGCTCGTGGCTCAGGTTGTTTGTGCAGTGGCGTGGTTGCTGTTGTGAGGTACGTTGTGCATCCTTCACCCACCGGTAGTGAGCGCATGGCACCTCCGTAGTGAGAGCATGGCACAATGCACACACCCCTTAGCTCAGCTGTATTTGTTTGCTGGCAGTGGCACATACCCCATGCAGAATTTGGGTTTACTGGCAGTGTTGTACCCTCTATGTGCCACAGTGAGGTAACACTGTGATCCCGGTATTTAACTGGTTTCATGGTCGGCTCTAGTAGTACGACCGGTTTCACCAAACTGGGTGCTGGCTTCAGGGAGCGCAATGTTTCAGATCCTTGCCTCCAGCAATTTCCAATCAACAATACAGATGTCAAGATAACTCCATGATTAATGTTCTTTATGGGGAGCGATGGGAGTTGTGTCTAGTAGGGGTTTTGACTCATGAGTAAGTCGCGCAGAGGGTTAAAATGCCTGCCGTTAAAATGTGTACCATGCAGATCAAAAGTGCAAATAAATAGGTCAGTGCTTTTCTAAGAGACACCCTTTTGTTACTGTTTATATGTTTAAATTCCTAATTTAGAACAGTGAATAATTAACTGTTGACAAAGACCTGCATGCACAGTGCAAAGTATAGGTTAGAGCATGGATTAATGTTGCAAAAAGGGTTAATTTTGGTAGAAATCAATTCTATTATTAAAGAAACCCCTCAATTATGGTGTTCCATTTTCAATTCAGAAATTGTGCTTCGCCAGACCAAGCAGTCCTAAACTATACTGCCTGCCAACCCATGTGGATGACATGTCACTCCAACAACTTGTAGTCCTCTGGTCCGGGCTTATGTAACATTTCCTATTTGCAGATTTACATACGTATGATTAATTGTGGGAGCCAGTGGAGGAAGTGGGTGGAGCCGGGGGAAAGTAGGTGAGGCCTCCAACAAACATTAGAGCACCTGGACTTCATATTTTACAAATTAAGCACTGGAGGCCGAGTTGTGTAAAGACGAATTACGCAGAAGATAGAGCCGAGAAGAGCAGCAGTAGCACGTTGTGAGGTACAGCAGATGTCAGGTATATGCAATAGTCCTGTGGGCTGCGCACAGGGAGCCTGTGCTGTGATGCACACGATGCAGCACTGAGCGGTAAGGTGGGTAACACTTGGAGGATAGGGCCGAGAGGCGAGCAGGAGCAGCGCTGTGAGCAGCAGGGTCGTGTACAGGGGCAGCACTCTGAGGTACAAAGGGAATACCGGGTGAGGTACGTACACTGTGCAGCAAGGTACACAGGGTGTGCGGCACGCAGCCAGTAGCATCTCTGGGCTCTGTGAGACCTGATTTTAGAGCAGCTGTTGGAGCCTTTGTCAGTCTGTCTGGAGCTCAGTCCGTGTGTCCATCGCCTTATCTCTTACAGTCACCTCTTTTTCTTCACCTCCCAATCAATCAAACATCGTGCTTCAGGGGCCCCCCCTCTCTCCTCTTGTCTCTGCTCCTCGCTCTGTCTCTGCCTCTCCACCCGTGGGCTCCTCTGTGTGTCTCACTACCTCGGGCGCGCCCTGTCTCGCGGTCTTATTTACCATCTGTGCCTCTAGCTAAAGCACCCTGCAAACACACCAACACAAATAACATAACGTAAAACCTAACATAACATGCGTATTTGTTAAGCACACGTTCACCCTTGGTATCTTGGCGCTGATAACAGATGTTTATGGTTACCCAACTCAATGAGACTCATTTTATCGGCCTCGGAAGGATGAATTGCTCATAAGCAACAGCTAACCATTACAGCTAACCATTCACAAACAATGTTTATATACCAATTGCAAATTAAAAAAAAAATTAATGCAAAGCATTGTCATTTACAATGCCAGTAACTCAAACTTAAATGCTGCGAGACCTATTGCATTGTAAATGCTTGTTTTTGTTAGGCACAGGATTAAGTGATTTGTCCAGAGTCACAGGATATTGCGCATCTCTGCTGGGACTCGAACCCGGTTCCCCAGATTTGAGGTCGACCGCCTTAGCCGTTAAACCAACGCCTCTCCCCTACTTTACCACATTGCGAACGGAGGCTAGGAGTTTTGACTGCCGCCATTTCCCCCCCAAATGTCTTTGGGGCGTGACGCCACAGGTAGCTCCACAGCATAGAGCTCTAAACATTCTTTTCAGTATGACATATCTCTGAGCCACTGTGTTAGCTTTGGAACAGAACCTTGTCCCCAAACCATGGATAGTCGCTCATTTTTGCAAACAAAAAATTGCGACAAATTTTCTGCGTGATGCCTGAAGCGGTTTAGTATATCCCAGTGGGCACAGTTGTGGTTTGTGGGGGACGGTTTCAAATATCATGTTAGTGAGGTCCCCTGAGACCTCCACCCAATACTGGTTGATTTTGGGACAGGACCACGCCAGGTGAAGGAAATCCGCCTCCCCAGCGCCGCTACATCTACTGCATCTCACTGCAGACCATATAGAATAGTTTGGCCAGGGTGTAGTATGTTTGCTGAAGGTACTTGCAGGGTACTATGTGGAGATTACAGTTTGGGGTCAGCTAGCCAGTAAGTGTGCAACAGTAGCTCCACTCCTCCCAAGTAAGGGACTGCCTAGAACCCTGTTCCACTTATCTAGGGCCATCTCTCCATCCCTTCCCCTGCCCAGGGGTGCAGCACTGTAGAGTGTGGTAATGAGTCGTTTTTGAGTGGTGGTGGTGAGTAATGCCTGGAGGGAGCCCAGGGTTTCTGGCTATGTAGGGAATGAAGCAAAAAGTTGTTTCAGAGCACCCCGTAGGCAGGAATATGTGAATACCAGGAGGGGGGTTTGGGGTTGTTCGGCTGTGAAGTCATCTATGTGATAAAGGACCCCTCAGGAAATGCATCTCCCATAGTTGTGCAGCCGGTGTCCCTTAATAGTGCTAACGCGCCTGCGTCGAATGAAACCAATAGGTCCGGATGGCATGCAAGTGGGAGCCCTGGTGCATATAGTGGTGTTTTTTGAGCCCTTGTGCCCAACTTTAACCAAGTCAGGGTCGTGCACTTGACTGTGTTGTTCTCACAGGAGATGCCGGACCTACTTTGAAGTAGGAGAGCCGACACCGGGAAAGGGTGTGCATCAACGGCCTCAATCGCTACTTGGGGTATGTATGTAGTCATGAGGGTGATACTAACAGTGTGCGAAGTGTGCTTGGGGACATAGGTAGTAAAGGGGATAACCCCTTAGGCATATGCAAGAGTGAGCGCCTGCCACTGAACCCAAGGTTGCCTGTCAGCCCAAACTAATGATATCATGTGTGATCGTATGGTGTTCAGCAGGTGTGTGGGCAGCACAATCAGGATATTTACAAATAAGGAAACCTGGGGAGGACGACCATCTTTAGGAGGGTTATCCTATCTGCGAGTGACAGGAGGAGAACTTGATCCATATGGCGACTTGTTCTTCAAGCTGTGCTACTGCCAGCCTATAGTTCTCCCGGGTGACATTGTCTGGATCTCTATGAAACCAAACTCTCAGGTATTTGACAGGGTTTTCACTCAAGTCTAGAGGTAACTCAATTGGAAACTGTTGTGTCGCTGGAGTTAGCGATATAATAACCAACTTTGTCCAATTGATGCACAGTCCCGCATAGTACTCTAAGCAGATGTACTCTAATCAGCGCAGCTAGGTGAGTGACAGGGTCCCAGACATACAGTACCATGACGTCCGCATATATAGAGATGTTAAATCCACCTAAACCTAAATCTCAGAGTCAATTCTTTGTGTTTCTTACGAATTTTGCTTGTTAAGGGCTCCAGTGTTAGGATAAACAGTAGTGGAGACATTGGGCATCCCTGCTGTGTACTCGTGCCTACGCTCAATGGGGATGTAACTGTGCCATTTATTTTGATCCGCGCACTTTGGGAACCTGGAGAAGTTTGAGCATTTGGTGTTTTCTGCGGTTGCAAACAAGTCTATTTCAGGGAAGACCCACCTCTGGAAGTCTCGGAGGAGCAATTGCAGGTGGAGTTCCCACTTGTAGACTTGTTGCACACGCTGCTGAGAAGATCGGAAAAGTTGTTGCCCATCCCCAAAGGATACTCTGCTAGCAAAAGAATTTTGTGATGAAGAGCCCACCACCAAATGCTCTGGGATAACTGTGAGAGTTGTGGAGAGTGTGCTCACCAGTTTCTGAAGGTAATGCGTGGCAGTCATATTGTCCATCCAGAAAAGAACAACCTTGACCATCAGCGGAGGTAGAAAAGTCTTCAACGCTAGGTAGATGGCTAGGAGTTCCAGGTAGTTGATATAGAGTCCATGGTGTGTGGGCTCCAATCGAACTTGAACAGTAAAGTCCTGTAAGTGCGCTCCCTTATCCAGTAAGGGAGGAGTCTGTTGCAATGATCCCCTGCAGAACTGGGCCAAGGAAAGGCTGTCCTTTCCAACAGGGTTGTTGGTGTTCCACCACTGCAGAGAGTGACACGTGTGGTGGTTGATTACACTAGATCTTGCCAATGACCCTCCACCTGAGACCACTGTTGCACAAGGCATTTCTATAACAGACATGTGTAACCTGGCATGAAGTACTGTGACAATGCCAGAGGCCATCATGCCTAGGAGGCGCATGACTCTTTAAACCGTGACTGGTTGACATCGTTGGAAAAGAGGGAGCAGAGCCTGAAAGGACTGGATTTGGGGAGGACTTGGATAGGCCATGCCTACCTCGGAGTTGAGAATGGCCCCAGTTAGGGTTGGACCAGGAGGGGGTGGAGGTGTGATTTTGTGGCGCTGATGGCACCTCTGACAGGAGAAAAAAGTCTATTGTGATTTGTGTTTGTTCGTGGCATTGCTGGTCAGTGGCACTCTCGATCAGCCAGTCATCCAGATACGGGAAGACGTGGACACCTTGTCTAAGCAGGTGTGTGGCCACGGCCACAAGGCACTTGGTGAACACCTAACGTGCAGTATTAACCCTGAAGGGGAGCACTTTGAATTGGTAATTTTTTCCGCTGACCACAAACCTGAGATATTGGCGATAGACCAGATGTTGTGGTATGTGGAATTAGGCATCCTTCAGGTCGGCCATGAAGTCGCCTTGCTGGGGAAGCAGAAAAACATCCTGGAGAGTAAAAATATGGGAGGTGCTCAGACTGTATGTATTCGTTTAGGGACCTGATATCCAGAATGGATCTGAGGGACCCACCTATTTTGGGTACTAAGAAGTACAGAGAATATACTCCTGTGCCCTCCTGATGGTAGATGACAGACCCAATAGCCGCTTTGATAAGGAGTGCTTGAAACTCTTCTTTGAAAAGAGTTTTGCATCTTGGGGAGAGTGTGTTTGCGAGGTGGAATGGTGGGAGACCTGGAAGTGGGATCCAGACGATAACCATTTTGGATAATATCCAACACTCATTGATCTGAGGTGGCAGTCTACCATGAGGGAAAGAAGTCTTGGAGGTGCACCCCATGGGTGTTTGGTGGTGGTTACAGCTCTTTTAGGGGAGCCACCTTTACATCTCACTCTAGAATTGTTTCCCCTGTAGGACCCTCTAAACTGACCCCTGGAAGAGGATTGCTGTCCCCGAGTAAACAGGTAAGATGTGGAGGCTTCAGGGGAGGTGGTCTTTGCGCCCAGACAAAAGGGTGTGTGGAGAAAGGAGCCACAGGGAGGAGGTGTTTGAAGTGCACCCATCGCTTTAGTGGTCTCCTTTAACTTTTTTGATCTTTTCTAACAATTGGTCTACTTGTGGACCTAAGAGATTCTGCCAATCAAAGGGGATGTTTGACAGCTTCTGTTGAACTTGCAGCTTGAAGCTGGAGATATGAAGCCAGGTTTGTCTGTGGAGGATGGCGCTTTAATAGACCCTAGAAGGATCTGGTCCATATGGGGAAATGACCAGGTGTTTCCACCTTTCGTTGACCACCTCCTGCAGGTTGTGGAGAATAGGTTTGACTGTGCTGGCACAGACATTGGTCAAGCTGGTCGACGCAGAAGTCTTCTGCTCTGAAAGCAGATTTGATTTCACACACAATAGAATTCACACGGGGACATGCATGCAGTATATTGGCCAAAGTTTTGTTGGAAGTGTAAATCAAGCAGTAAGGAACCTAAGAGAAGTATACTGAATAGGCAGATAGCTCGTTAAAGAAAAGACAAACAGTGCAACAGCATTATTCAATGACAGTGATACTATAACAATGATGGGGGCAATAAAAATCGTGAGAGAGCACTTCATTACAGGGGTATTATTATTATTATTGCATTTATTGAGCGCACAGCTACCCGGAGGTTTCCCGGCGCTTGCCTTGGGAACCGGTCCTGGCTTTTCCCTGTGAGATAGCCCCTACAGGGCATCCCCAAGGTGAAAGCCAGGCATCCCGCCGCAGGGGGGCCGTTGTGGAGATTAAGCAAGCTTAATGCCCAGAGTTGCAGAGTGAGAACCCATGATTAGAGCAGGAACCGAAGCGAGAATTATCGAGTCCGTGGACATTTGAGCTCAAGACCCTGCCGCGTCGGGAATTGAACCCTGGTCCCGGGTCTGACCTCAGCTTCCGGGTCTGCCTGCTCTACACCGTGAGCCACACTTCTCCACATATATCAATACAGGAAGTGTACCAAGGGAACTCCACATATTGATAATCCATGGTTATGAAGATCCCAAACCAGAGAGGTTATATGAGTGAGAAAAGAGCACCACAACAGTCTAAGATGAAATGTTAAAAATCTTGATATTCTCGATAAATCATTCGGTCTATGATTTTCAAAAAAGATGCAACAAAATACATCTTTGTGAAGATCTACACAACTGGGCAGTGCAAAATGCATGCCCAGTGGCAATTAATCATGCTGCACACTTAATGGAAAGCCGAAAACTACAAAGAACATCATTATAGTAGAACTTTGCCCCTATGGTGAGAGAGGAAAGAGTGTGCGGAATGAATAATTCATCCCACTTATTTCAGTTTTAGTTTCAAATTTGCAGAGGTATATTACCCCTTATAGAGTATTTTGAACTATATACATAATTTACCTTTTCAATGAAGAAGAAGTTAGAAGATTACTAACAAGACCGGAGCTTGCATATACAAAATAAGACTTATGTACCCAGCTGTTTCAAATTTTATTTTTTTACTTTTATAAAGCTATAAATATTATTTTCTAAAGCTTCACAGACTGAAACATGTGCAGCTCAACTATAGGTGAAGGCTTAGTAGGCAAAGAGTGGTTTGTGATAAGATGCCACTTAATGGTGGTTACTTCAAGAACTTACCAGAAGATACCCCTGCATCAAGGATCGGTGATTTCTCCTGTGCTGGTTGATCATTTTCAGACTCCGAAAGCCTGCCCGCTTTTCTCTGTCTTACAGAAGTCATGATGGAAAATGTGGTCTTGGCACTGCTCTGTAAGGGGGCACCTGTAAAGAGAGGCACAGCAAATATTCAGAAATCCAAGAGGTTATACGCTATATATATAATAATATATATAACATTCAGTTGCCTCGTATTTTTGCTAAGCACAAGGACGCCTCTTAAGAGGCAGCTGTTGTGCTATATAAATGATACTTTAAAAAATTAAGAATGAAATGGAGTAAGGTGCCCTCTATTTCACACCGACACCGATTCCTAGTGCTTTAGTTTTCCATGGTCCCTTTTGATGCAACCACATTTGCTATGGGACCTGCCCTTAACCATGCTACTATTCTCAAAATCTGGGTCCCTTCTTGGCTAACCTGCATGTTGCCACATACAAGACATTACATTGACGATCATGCACTAGATCAATAATTTCTTATGATTAGCATCAGACAGAGATCATTCCATTTTCCTTAAGATTCTGCTGCCTCTCCCACTTATGCTAAATCTTTTTCCTTCTGCTCCATACCTCCTTGACCCTCAATTTTCCAACACTTACTTAATTTCCAAAGGTTTCAGTCACACAGGTCAAGTCGTTATTTTTTAATACTATACATATTACAGCCAGAAGGGTACCAAAAGTGCTTCAAAAAAGTTTGCTACGTCATACATAAAATTACAAATGAGAGAAAGAAAACAAGATAGATTGAAAGTCATATTAAGTCATCTAATGCCACTTGATTGGTTCCTGGTCTATAGCCTGTTTAATAACCAAGTTAAATTCTGAACTTTCAAAGGAACTTCCATTTAATACATAACCTTATTTATTCTATTTTGTTTATAGAAGTCACGTTATATTGAATAGGAGTAGAAAATGGAAACTAACATTTCACTCAAACACCAGTCACAAAGGTAGTTCCAAAATGATTCATCATTAATGTGTGATCTTTTCCTCGGTTCCTGCATCAGTCCTAAATTATAGGGCCCTACCACCCTGTGGGCATCAGGCCGTTTACCACTGGTGTACACTTCAAAAACAGAATATCCTAGCACCTTCTGAGGCTAAGCCCCTACCCAAAAGGTTTTTACAGCCGCCTCACGCGAGGCACTCTAATTTTGTTCAACAATGAACCATATTATCATGTTAACCTAACGAAGATGCGACGGACGATTCAATATTTGCAAACACATGGCTCCTTCAGCTAATGAAAGGTTTTGATGGATGGGATACAGGCATGAATAGAGATACTCATGGCTGTAGTCTGAAGTAATAGACACTAGTAGTCATGGATGCTCTTAAAAATAAAAAAGGATAAAGATGGCCGCTGCATCATGGTCAAGGGTCGTTTAAGGGGGACAATTTGCGCCTTTGTAGCTTTATATGTTCCCAACGGCAGGCCAGATTACTTTCTTGCACACACTTTTGGGGAAACTAACAGACTGGGTGACTTTAATCTAATCTGGCAGGAAGATCTTGACAGCACACATTCACAGAGAGCAGATGTGGGCTCCTTCTCTGGGGAGACACAACAACACATACGAGACCCTAGGCCTTTTAGACACCTGGCGCACACTTTATCCACAGACGGGTGATTATACGTTATTTTCCCATGTTCACCGTACATACTCCCGGTTGGACTACATCTTCATAAGTGAGTCGCTACAGGGCGACTTACAGGAAGCGAAGATCTTTCCCCTATCAGTTTACAACCACAGCTTGTATTCGGTTTGTCTTCAACAGTGGGGGATTGCCCCGGCTACGCCCAAATGGTACTTTCCACCCTCCCTCGCTCGTGATAAGGAATCCTGTACCAAATTAAGAATCACTATCACAGACTTCTTTAAGGTTAACCCCCCAGAAGACACCTCAGAATTCACTACCTGGGACACTCTAAAGGCTGTCCTCCGGGATGAATACATTGCCCTCAATGCCGCCCTGAACAAACAGCGTGCCTGCGAGGGTGAATCACTTGAGACCGAGCTGCCCGCTCTTGAGCGCACCCATAAACCAATCCCACGAGACAAACTCAGCGTTAACTCACAGCCCTCAGAGGTAAACTTCGGGCCATCTATTTAAACAGGGCAGAATTCACCCTTCTTAAATTACGACACCTCTCCTATGCTCAAGGCAACAAAGTTGGTAGGCACCTAGCCCGACAATTGCGGGACAAACGAGAGAGGGAGTATATTGGTGGCATTCTGGACTTGGCAGGGAAGGTAACACATAAAGATGAAGATAAGGCTGCCATCTTTGGGTCTTTCTACCGGGACCTCTACACCGGGGGTATAAAGATATAAACACCCAACTCATAAAACACACTCAAGAAATCAATGAGCGCAAGCTACGCAAGTATAAGAGGGACACTTTGGATTACAAATTACAAGAAGTTTATACATGGGCCGAGGTATATGCAAGAAAAAGACAATCCAAAGGATACACTTCTCACACTGATACATCTTCCACAGATAGTGAAAGCACAACCCAAACAAAAAGCAAATCTCAAAAAATTGCACAGCCAACAGAACAAGCGACCACATCGACAGCGGTACCTTTTTTAGAGGAAGGCCGGATAGAAACAGAAGACTCCGGAGGGGACGCAGAAAAAGAAACAGGATCCAACCAACCGCAAACACGGTCCACACTAACCAAGAAAGAGAAGAAGAAACAACAACAGACCAGCAAAGCTTAGTGTTGAACATATCAGATTACACCTTCAGCAAAACTCAAATAGCGACATTACAAAAAGGATTATCTTTTGTCCCGACAGCCCACACTAATACTTTAGAGTTGGAAGTAAGCCTATTCAAACTCACAAGAAAATTACGCCTCAGACATTTCTTTGAAAATATCGTGGAAAAACAGCCCACAATGGAAACAGATGAATTAAGGGGATTAAAAACCAGAAGCACATACATGCCCCCCATAAGCCACAAACAATAGACTTGTATGAACAACTGTGCAGCAAGGACCTAAAACAACTGAGCACCAAACAAAAACCACACAAAATGAACATCACCAAGAAAGAATTTGGAATTCTCAAATCCATAGCTGGGAATCAAAAGATCATATGTCAAAAGGCAGACAAAGGAGGTGCCACAGTTATCCTCAACAAAACGTATTATCAGGAGACCATGACTGAACATCTAAGAGATACGAACTTATACATGGAGATTGAAACTAACCCCACAACAGAAATTAAAAAAGTTTTGCAGAGTATAGTTCAGAAAGCACATGACCAAGGAACGATCACGGAAAAGACACTTAAATATCTCACACAAGAACATCAAAGAACTCCAACGATGTACCTAGTTCCTAAAGTTCACAAAGACCTATGGAAACCACCATGCAGACCAATTGTGTCCACCAAACAAAGTATTCATGAACCAGTTGGGAAATATTTGGATAGATACTTGCAACCATTAGTCCTGAAAACCAGATCCTACTTAAAAGACACCACAGACTTTCTCTTAAAATTGTCCACCATTCAACCAGATGAAAACATGATCATGGCTACAATCGATGTAAAAGCCCTTTATACCTCGATACCGCATCAGCAAGGCTTGGAAGCTATCGAAAGCGCCCTTCTAGAAAGTGATTACCCACAAGAACAACAAGTATTTCTTTTAGAACTAATGCAGTTCACTTTACAACACAGTTATTTTGAACAAAACAAGAAATGGTTTATGCAACAAAGCGGGACATCCATGGGAAATTGCGCCGCTCCGGCGTATGCAAATTTGTTCATGGCAGCATTCGAGGAAGCACACGTATTTCAAGACACAATTTGGAACAATAACATCGTCATGTATGTAAGATTCATAGATGACATTTTTTTGATATGGAAAGGTTCCCATAACCAATTGGAACATCAATTACAAATCATGGATTTGAAAATAGATCAAATTGGATTTACATGGAATATTCAAGAATCCAGAATTCAATATCTTGACGTTGAAATAACCAAAGAAGTGGATGAATTTTCTACAAACTTATACCGTAAGCAAACAGACAGAAATAACCTGTTGCAATTCAATAGCCACCATCCCCCAGCACTCAAGAAACATCTCCCATATTCCCAAATGCTACGGGTAAAGAGAGTGGTCTCAGAGGCTTCAAAATGCAGAGAGCAAATGAACGAAATGAAACAAAGATTTATTGAAAGGGGATATCCTCCAGATATCACCCAAACTGCACTAATACGAGCCCAACAGAAATCCAGACAAGAGTTACTAATTCGGAAAACACCAGTACCCAGCAACCGCATCACATGCGTGAGCAAATTCTCCACAGTCAGCACTCAATTTAAACGAATCATTAAAAAGCATTGGCCAATGCTTACAATGGAACCAGACTTCAAAGGAATTTTTTCAGAGGAACCAATCTTTGCACACACTCGTGCCAAAAATTTAGCAGATTTCTTAAAACCACAGGATGAAAAGTACATTGTAACATCATTCCGGGGCACGATCCCGTGTTATAATTGTAACACGTGCAACAATATCAAAGGATCAAGCATAACACACCCACAAAAGGGTCACCCCATATCAGGATCAAGCATAACACACCCACAAAAGGGTCACCCCATATCATTAAAAGTGAATGCAACATGCGACTCAAGCAATCTAATCTACATGATTAAATGTCCTTGTGGAGACGTTTATGTGGGACACACTGAACGCAAACTGAAAGTTCGTATAAATGAACACAAAAGTACAATCAGACTTAAATCCAAGAAAACTAGTGTGGCGGAACATTTCACTCAGATGCAACATAATGTCAGCCAACTACGAGTATGTGTACTTGAAACACTGCCCAGAATGGAAGGTTCCATGAACAAAACGAAATTGTTGAAACAGGAGAATTACTGGATTTATAACCTGGGCAGTTTGAAGCCCGGAGGACTTAATGAAAGAACAGAATTTCTTTGTTATCTATAATCTCTCGAGTCAATTATTAACAGCAAAACATAATTGTTACAGTAATAACCATTGAGCATAACCCCAACAGTTCTTACTAACACAGTGCAAGCGTAAAAGCAGCTATAACACATAGTGGTAACGTGTACTGGCACAGATCCCCTATAATAGAAAACAATAAAGTTAGCGTGAAAACGCACATCCAAAAAAAACGAGTCAGCGGGAGCCAAATAGTGCGCAGGCGCAAGGGGCGTAACTCCGGAAGAGAGCAGAATCAGTCCGTAGAGGAATGGCGCGAGGAACAGAAACGCTGTGGTAAGCTAATAACTAACAAACATTGACTGTTTAAGCGCGTAAAATACGAATAACACCCACTATCATACCCGACTTAGCAATAATTAACGTATAATAGTTGTCAACACGCATTCAAAATGCACTACGTTCAGACACCCGGTTCTGCTTAAATCACCACGGCCAGCGCGTAACGCGAGGCTTTTATTTTCATTTGTGTAAACCGCTTTACAGACGGTAGAAAACCAAAGTCAGAAATCGAGCTCAGTGCACTTAACTGTCTTAAGGAACGGAGTGAGATTTAGCTATATCCAACTCTTAAAACTCTTATAGTCCTAATGAAAATGCGAGGTTCCCATGAATTTGAAATAGAAAGCCCGCTGATGAAGTTAAAATGGAATAAGTGTAAATATTGAATAGTTAAGTTGAAAAAAGATGCAATATACTCAAATGTACATAAGATTGAAAATGTGTTTCTTTAATTTGTAGATTTACTATTTCCCTGATGAAGGCAGAAATACACTGCCGAAATGCATTGGATTTTCATGTGAAATAACGGAAAATAATGTTTTGAAAAGAAAACAATTTCATGAAGAATAAATGAAATATTCATAAACAATGGAGTAACCGTTTTATTTAGAGACGAACATCACTAAAATCTTGGTACCCGAGTAACAGGCAAACTTAGAGCTGATTCAGCACACATCGGTGCCCGGGGGGTCAGCTATACCCAATTAGGTATAGCTGCTATCGGAGGCATTCTGGACTTGGCAGGGAAGGTAACACATAAAGATGAAGATAAGGCTGCCATCTTTGGGTCTTTCTACCGGGACCTCTACACCGGGGAATCCCTAGATGGGGTAGCGCAGCTGGACTACCTCCAGTCATTGCCTTTGCACCAGGTCTCCGAGGCGTGGAATGACCTCCTCACTACCCCATCACCATTGAAGACGTCACCCTAGCTATCAAGGTCCTGAAACCTAATAAAGCTCCTGGGCCCGACGGTTACACCGCTCTTTTTTATAAGATATTCTCCCCCGATCTTTCTCCTCATCTAGTAACCCTGTTTAACAAGATGGCGGAAGATGGTAGGACTTCCGGTACTATGTCGGAAGCCGTGATCTCAGTCATTCCCAAACCGGGGAAGGATCCTCAATGCTGCGCCTCCTATAGGCCAATTGCCCTGTTAAACCTGGACGCTAAACTATACTCTTCAATCATTACCAAAAGACTAAATGACTTCATGCCCATTCTTATCCACCCAGACCAGCAAGGCTTCATTAAAGGCCGCCAAACACACGACAACACCCAAAGAATTATTCATCTCATAGAGAAGGCTAATAGGTGCCATATCCCGGCGATTCTGATAGGTCTAGATGCCGAGAAGGCTTTCGATAGGGTCGACTGGTCCATCCTCTTCCGCACACTCACGGCATTTGGCTTTGCTCCCAAATTTCTCAACATGATACGAGCTAACTATCGTCTCCCCAACTCTAGGGTGGTGGTCAACGGGGTACGCTCCCATACCTTTCCTCACTCGAGAGGAACCCGACAGGGGTGCCCCCTCCCTCTCTTACTTTTTGCCCTCAGCATTGAACCTCTGGCCATGGCGATCCGGAATAACCCAGATATTAAGGGAATACCGTTTACTGGGGATTCCCATAAAATATCCCTCTTAGCGGATGATGTGCTTTTGTCCCTGTCAGAGCCTGAAACTTCCCTACCATGTCTGCAGTCCGAACTCGAACGCTACGAGTTCGTCTCGGGCTTGAACATTAACTCTGGTAAGTCTTTTATACTCAATCTTACCCTTGCATCTGAGGCAGTCCTTAGTCTCCGAACCCTCACCCCACTGGCTTGGGCTTCCTCGACCATTCAGTACTTAGGGGTCCATCTGACGCCGAATATTCGGGGGCTCTATGCAGCTAACTTCCCTCCCCTCCTCGCATGCATTAAAACAGAACTTACAAAATGGAAGCCGCTCGTCCTTTCATGGCTGGGTCGCATTCATGCAATGAAGATGACTCTTCTGCCCAAGCTTCTTTATCGATTTCAGGCCTTGCCCATTGAACTAGACCACAATTTTATTTCGAAGAATGAAGGCCATGATCCAGCGCTTTGTCTGGCAGGGTGGACGGGCAAGCTTCTCTTACTCTCTGCTCCGTCGCTCCCGTACTGAGGGGGGAGTTAGCCTACCAGACACCCACCTCTATTATAAGGCAGCACAGTTTCGAGTTCTGGTTGAATGGTCCCAGAAAGAATCCGAGAAACACTGGCTACATATGGACCGTAGCGTGACAGGCCAGACTATATGGGACTTGGTGTGGCGTCCTCGTAAAGACAAACCCCCAAATTCATACCTCAGTACGCCTACACGCACCACTCTTAAAGTTTGGGACACGGTTTCGGGCAACGACAGGTGGACTTCCTTTCCATCCCCCTTTACCCCAATCCACCACAATCCAGCTTTCCCCACGGCACTACGCAAAGGACCTTTTGAGGCATGGAAGAAAAGGGGCTGTCTAGTTTTAATATATTTATTCCACGATTGTGAGCCCCTCACCTTCGATGAATGCAGAAGGGAGTTTGACTTAGAGAACACGGAACGGCATCACCACATGCAAGTGATGCACTGGGCCCTCAATCCCCTGGTTCGGGAGGCCGCTACTCGACCCTTCACAAAATTTGAAGCCTTCCTCTCCAAAACGTCCACTATGAAAGTGGCGATTTCATTTATCTATAACGTCTTGCTTGAGAATGCTCTCTCTCCACGGCCCAGATATAAGACTATGTGGTAGGGCATGATTCAGCGCCCGATTTCTGATGAGGAATGGACACACCTCTGGTCTGATCTTGCCTGTTTCAATCACTCCATGGACCTCAGAGAAGCACATCTCAAGACTGGGATGGATTGGTACATTCATCCTTCCAAGTTCCGGCAGATTTTCCCCACTCCTTCGGATATACGCTGGAGGGGATGTGGGCTCCTGGGAGACTTTCAACACATATGGTGGGATTGCCCAACTATTCTGCCTTATTGGGAAGAAATGTTAGCCCACATGAAAGAAATGCTGGGCTATCCCATCCCCACCACTATAGCGGGAGTTCTCCTAGGGCTGCGTGACCCTTCCTAGGAACACCAAACCCGAGCTGATAAGATGATCATGTGGCTCTGTATTGGCGCGGCCAAAGTCACTCTGGCGGCCGCCTGGAAGAAGAGGGAGGCTCCGGCTATTTCCCTTTGGCATTCTCGCTTTTGGAGATTACTGAGCCTTGAGCGTATGGCCGACATCTTCAGAGACGAATATAAGAAATTCAAATTCAGATTCAGATGTGGTCCTCTGGTTGCTTTCCTTTTTCAGGGCCTTCCTTCCGCAGGTAGTCCCTCTACTATCAGAGCCCTCCATCTCTTTCAATTATGATTATTGTGCTAGCATCATCCGCTTTTTTGATTATATAATTGTTGCTGCCACCACGGGTGGGGGTGGGGGTGGTGGTGGGGTTTGTTCTTTTTGTTGTCATATTGACGCATGTCCCACATTGGGACAGGGTCCGTTGAGCTGAGATTTTCTTTTTTCCTATTTATTTATTTATTTATTATTCTCCCTTTCCCTGCAGCATTCTAAATGCATATTCTGGAGAAGGCACTGTCACAGAAATGTGCTGAGTTCCATGCTGTCTTGCCTGACTGCTTCACAATGTTGCATGACTTTTTTTATATCTTTGCTCTGTTGTGAAGGGCGGAATCGCTCCAGTTGTCTAGCAGCTGCAACTCTCGTTTAGCTACCCAAATTTGATGAGGAGCTAACTTCCTTTGTTTACGGCACTTAATTCATGCACCAAATGTTTGTTGAGACTTGTTGTTCCCCTGCGTGGGACCATGTGACGATGCAATGAGTGACTGCGGAATGTCTACTCCTAAAACTTCTAATAAACATATCTTTGACAAAAAAAACAAGCATTTACAATGCAATGGTTTCGCCTTTTGAAAAGTTTGAGCTATTGGCATTGTAAACGACAAAATTTGTATTTATGTGTTGGTTTTGAAAACAGATAAATAAATGGCATTGTCATTTACAATGCCAATAGCGGGCACACGGACAGCGGGAGGGGGGCGGGAACGGGCACACGGACAGCGGGAGGGGAGGGGAGCACTCACCTGGACTTCTTCCGGGGGCAACAAAGACAACACCACGGAGACACAGACAGGGAGACAACATGAGGCGAGATAGGCGTACAAAGGGAATAGATATTAGAAACAAAATGCTGCTTACCAGATCGCAAATACACAGTACTTCCTGGCAACTTAAATCTCGCAGCCCACTCCAACAGAAGACACTTCGAAAAAGACAAAAAAATGACTGAAAAAACAAAAAGAAAACCCGCCCACCGCCGCATGACGATCGCAAGGGGGCGGGATGAGTAAAAATCGCGGGAACGCCCACGAATCTGCTCCGGCAATGACGGACAGATCGCTCTTCCAATGGCTAGCCTCCATTTATGGAGCTAGCCAATGGAAGAGAAAGCGGGACCAAAGCCAGAACTGTTCTAACATTAGATTTCGCCTGCGCAGCGGACGCCAGGCGAAACCTAAAAAGCAGTCTATGGTAAACTCCAAGATCACAGCAACGCTAATAATCTCCGGCATGGACTGCCAGTCTGGCTTCAGATCATGCGGAAGCACATGGACCGCTCCGTTACACATTGTAAATGATGCACTTTTGACCACAGATGAAGACGACCCCCCCATCCTCTTCTTTCTGTAAGTTGCCTTCAACAGTCTAGCATTCCTCCCTCGAGTCACAAATGAGATTCATCATCAATGTCTTTTACTGGTTCTCCTCCAACTGACACCAGTTTCTTCATAAAGGCAGCTCCGGGTCCCAATAAACCCCCATCAGATGTAGAGTCCTACAGAGCTGCTTATTGTCTCCTGCCACCTTGAACCTCCACATGAAGCCTCTTGATGCTCTTCTCACAGTTAAAACCAATCTGCTGATGAAACAACTATACTTAAGTCTCCTCTGCTTTGGAGAGCCAATGCGTCAAACGCTGCTTGCACATCACCCAGGCGTGCCTAACTGAAGCTCAACCCAACCAAGACAGAACGCCTGCTATTAGCCTAGAACAATAGTCAAGATACAGTGCAAACCTGTCTGAATGATATGACACGCGACTGCTTCAAACCCAAACTCTCACTGATTCCCAAATCACTTTGATTCATTCTGAAAACCAACCTCTCACTCGAGGAACATGTTACCAAAAAAAACAAGGATAGCCTGGTACCAGCTCTCCCTTCTAAAGAATATCAAACTGTATCCTCCAGAAAGCAACTTTAGAACTAATGTTCATGCCGTTGAAGTCTATTATCTGTATTTAAGAAGTGACATACTCCATGGCCTCACAGACTCTACACTGGCACCCTGTAGGGGCATCCTACATGCTTCAGCACATCTTATCCACGGCCTGAAGAAATATGATCACATCACCTCAATCTGATGGAAGTGCTTTGGTTCACATTGCCAGCATACACCATCTTCAAGACCAGCTGCATCATTTGCAAATCTATCACAACCAGCACTCCTGCTTATCTTGGAGGCAAGCTCACCCTGTATGTTGGTTTTCAGCATACCTGCATAATGTTGGAGTTGGAATTTAAGAGCTAAATATGTTCACTTTCAGAGTTCTGATGTGTGCAGAGCACCTCCCGTGAGCTGTAGATCACCAGGTAGTAATCACATATAACTAGTTACAAGACCCTCCTAAAGAACCCTGTATTGGATTAGAGAAACCACGTTGGAGAGAAAGTGTTGCTCTACTACTTTAAATCATTGGTCTGAAGTGTGTTTTGGAATTCTTGTGTTTATTTTTATTTGTTTGCATCTTTCCCCAACATAACATACTGACATTTCCTGCAATGTGCAGTTCCGCCTGACTTAAGAGCTTTGAAAACTTGCCCACATTAATAATGAGGCAGCGTAAAACACTTACATAACAGACTTAAGAGGTCCGAGGGCAGAACTCTAGTTTGTTCTGCGTGTATTTGCTTTCACTCTAGCTGCATCTACGATGACGAAATAATTTGCAAGGTGCATAAAGAGACCTGTCGCAGAAGGGCAGTGCATGAATTCTGCTTAGGCGGTGAGGATGAAGTAAACATGCTTGTAGTGCAGGAATTCAAATACGGTGGAGGAGCGGAGGGCTGGCCCTCCTGATGCTGTAAATAGATGTGGGTCGGGTATACAGAGGGAGGGTGGTCTCTGGAAGGATGAGGATGGTGCAAGCCACGGAAGAAAGGATTGAGTAACACTTAACTGCGAAAGGGCATGCTGAAGCAGGAAAGTGCAGAGGATTACACAAGCACTACACAATGGGACGGCTGGGGGCCCCATGGTGACTGCGGGCGAGGATTTCAGACTTACTAGTTGAGCACATTAAGAGGCGGGGGGGAGGCCGCAAATGGCGGGAAGTCGGCCTGAGCTCTGACAGGAATGTCACCCGCCAACAAGCCTTTCAGTCATGAGCAGGAGCGCCGCATGCCCCCGGCCTGGGGAGACCCCCGCCTCAGGCCTCTGGTCTGAGGTGTGGGCCCTGCCTGAGGAGCGCCTGGTGCCTCCCGGCCTGAGGTGCGCCTCCTGTCCCTGGCCTGAGGAGCACTTCCCGGCCCTCCCTGCCCGCTCCCCCCCTGGTACCCCGGCAGTTAGTTCATGCCCCGTCCGGCGCCCCCCACACCGGCCTGTGACCAGAGTTACCTCAGACTCCGCTGAGGAGTGGAGCTCCCTCCCCCGACACCTGTCACTTTCCTCCCCTGGTGGCCTCCTCCCTTTCCCGGATCGCTGGCGCCCCGTTCCCCGCGCACCTTGTGGCAGTAGGGGCAGCTGGTCTTGCTGAACACCACGACCCACTGGGCCTCGATCATGCCCCGCACGCGTCTCCTCAGGTCCACGGGCGGCATGGCGGCGACGGCTACCACCGGCTCTACCTCTACCCGGCTGTGGAGAACGCGGCGACTGAAGGAACAGGCCGAGTGAGCCACCGCTGCGGCGGCGACCGAGGGAACAGGCCGAGTGAGCCAGCGCTGCGGAGGCCGCTTCCTTTTCCACCGCTCCCGCCCTGCGCGGCGGGTCCTCCTCCAGGCCGTGGCCCTCCTCCTCCGCCCGGGCCCGGCCCCATGCCCGGCAGCCCGCTCGCCTCGTGCTTCGCCCGGCTTTCCTCACGCTTTAGCAACTGTTATCAACTTTACAGTGTACAGATGGTTTAATAGGGTTAGTTTTTATTTTTTTTTAGGAATTCTCCCAAGGGCTGCGAGTCGATTTATAAACAGAGCACTAGACGGGGAACATTCAACTCACTGGTATGTAGAGGTGTATAAGCGGCCAAGGTTTCAGGTTGCTTATGTCTGCAATTTTTATAATTTAATTATAAATTATGAGTGGCATTCAAGGACTTTGAGTGACTCTTTCTCGCAAGCAAAAATCAAGTAATAACAAGGGAGGGGCAGACAGCTGAAACCAGGTCATTTTGAGATTCGGGGCGTGTTTGCGTGCTCTCCTCTTCCCATTGGCTGGAAGTTAAAATCCCAGCCAATGGGAAGAGGAGAGGGCGTGACTTAAAAAAAGACACGGAAACGCCCCCGAATCGCGTTTTCACGGGGAAAGCGTGATTGACAGCCAATCTCTTCCAATGGCTAGCCTCCATTTATGGAGCTAGCCAATGGAAGACAGAGGCGGAACTAAGCCCCATAGTGTAGGATCATAAGATTTCGCCCTGGGCGGAGCACCTGCTTCGCAGGTGCTACGGCCAGGGCGAAACCTAAAAAGGGTAAAAAACTATAAGTTTACAAAAAAAGTCCCAACCTCCATCCAATCAACCGGATTCTTGCTCTCAGGAATCACTGTCAACTTGGCCACTTAAGTTAAAGTTTGGGAATGACAGAACAATAATCAGCCAGTCCCCCCCTCCTCAAAGCCAGTCCCTTAATGTTCGGGTGGTTCTTAGTTTCTACCGAACCTGGTAGAGATTTTATATAGCAGAAATCCCACGGGAGTCCAGGAAGTCACTGGTAATCACAGGTAATCAAAAACTACTGTTTTGATAAGCATTATAGGAGACTGCAACTTTAAGTGGTAATAACTCCAGAACTAAAAATGCTAGAATGAGGGATCAAACTGTTCTGGAGGACAGGGTCTCACACCAAGGGATTAATGGATCACTGTCTCCAGATATCTTTGGTGCGAAGAAACAGAAGGTAGGAGCACAAAATGGCCGGTACAAAGATGACTCCTAAATCTAGACTTCTGATAATGATGAAGCAGTTCCTCAATGATAGGGAAGTTAGTGTTTTTTCTGGGTAGCAGATAGTAGCAACCTTTCAGCTTCTGTGCAGTGGCATTTCCTTGAGAATCCTCTTGACATGCTTTGTAGTCAACTGGGTCTTGTGCTCTTCCCTCAGAAATGTTTAAATTCTTCCTGACAGGCGCAGTACAGCTCCTCATGCAAGCAAGAGGATTTCCACCAAGTTCTAGATCAAGTAACAAGGAGGGCCTTTGGGGGGGCGGAGCAAGCCGGCGTCCATGTAAGACGCGCGAGTGCGGAGCTCCTCACCGGCAACCCGCTAAAATCCTGCAAAACCATCCTGATACTGCCCTGCCGGCACCGACATCAGTGGCAGATCTTTGGACGGGGCTCCGGTCAGTCGGCGGCCCCTTTGCCGTACGGAGAACCGACGCGGTGACCTTCAATACCGAGGCGGACGGAGCGGAAACACCCAGGCCGCGATCCCCGACCTGCCCTGGACGGCTGCCCGGGCTGCGTCACAGTGCGTGCGGCGTGTGCGACCGAGGGGGTCCCGACCACCTGCAAGGACGCCCGGTCGGGCGACTCGATAGTGGCTAGTGCTGTGGGACAGTGGAGCGGGTCGGCTCCAGCCTGGTGACGATACCTCCCTGAGGTAGCGGGAGAAGGCACGGAGTGCACACGCACTGGAGGGAGGCTTTGTGGATATTTGCTTCCCCAATGGCGAGACGCACCACCCGCCGAATCCCGGCGCCACGCACCGCATAGAGAAGGAACACCGGAGGAGCGGTGAGTGACCTGCTCCCCCCAGCGCTGCGGCAAGCTAGCTGACCACCGGACTCAGAGACTACTGGGGGCGCTGCTAGAGGTGGTTTCCTGCGGAGGGCCATATCTGCATCCCGGAGCAAGCAGCCGCCATCTTGGGTTACAGTCCGGTTGCATGCCACACTGGACAGGGGGATCCCGCGTTGCTGTACTCCCTACTGAACCTGACCACACACCACGAGTGGTGGACTGCGCATCTCTGGCCCTGACAGCTGTATGTCCATTAGGACCACCATGGGGAAAGGCGACAGGACACAGCCCAAGCTGTCGTTTGACCAGAGGAAGGCGAAGGGGGCCGAGGGGGCGACCCCAGCCACCCCTCCACGCCCTACAACATCCGAGAACTCTCTATGTTCGGAGATACGTGACATGCTGGGGACCATGGAGAAAGGCCTACAAGGCAGCATGTCAGAGATCAGTACCAAACTTGATGCACTGACGTATCGGAGGGACCGCATGTCCGAGAGAGTGGACAAACACGCGGAGAGGCTGGACATGGCGGAACGACGGCTTACAGAGGCGGAAGAGGCGCAAACGGAGTGGGACAAGGACCGCAGGCAGTTTGGGCGACTACTCCAGGTCATACAGGATAAGACAGAAGATTTGGAGGCGCGCTCGCGGAGATCCAACCTACGCATCACGGGAGTGGCGGAATCCACTAGCATCGGTAAAATGGAGCTGTTTGTAGAGAAACTCCTTCAGACGCTTTTAGGGGAAGATGTCTTCTCCCCTATGTTCATTATAGAAAGGGCCCATCGCACTTTGGGGCCGAAACCACAACCAGGTCTCCCGCCACGGCCGATCATAGCGAAGCTATTAAATTATCGTGATAGAGACTTGGCACTGCGACTGGCCAGAGAGAAGGGAAAGTTACAGTTCGAGGGCATGAACATCTCCCTCTTCCCGGACTTCACGGCGAGGGTGCAGGAGGAAAGGAAGCGTTTTGCCCCCTACAAGAAGCAGCTGAAAGACCTGGGGCTTGACTACGCCATGCTGTATCCTGCGAGGCTTCGCATCAACAGGCAAGGCCACTCTCACTTTTTCACCGATCCCGCGGAACTCAAGAAATCCTTAAAGGAATGGGAGAAGGACAACCGCAACAATCAGAGGAGTCAGCGGGATGACATGGATGCCTCGTCCCCATTGGAGGAACAGGAGTAGCCGGACATGTGGGTTGTGTTGCGGGACTGATGGAGCTGAGCTGCTCGACGGCCAGGACACGGTTGGAGTGGGCCCACTATGGCAGGCAACTGGGGTGAGATCTATCTGGTTACTACCGGGGTGGTCTGTATGTGTTGTGATATGGCGGAGAGATACTCAACCGGCTGGGGGTAGGCTCCTCCACATGAGGATCTGACATTATTTGACTGAGAGGACTAGAGCTGGCAGGGTCAACTGCCATTGGGCGGGGGGCGGGGTGGGAGCACGCAAGAGGTCACAAGCCTTGGTATTCCTACTGAGCCGTTGGCCGGCTAGGTTCCTCTGCCCTTGCGCTTTTGGCCCCCTCGGGGGGCCTTTCTGGGGTTTTGTAGAACTTTGGGGTCCCTGAGTTGATGGGGAATTGTGGGGGGCTCTGTCTGGCCGGGTTGGGGGTGGTCAGCTGTGGGTGGGGAGGGGACAGGGGGGAGGGCGGTGGGGTTAAAGTTGAGGGGTTTGTTGCAGTTCGGAAGTTGAAGGGCCTGTGGTTTGCTATGAGTATCTGGCGAATGGTGAGTGCGCGTAAGCGGAGTGACTGTCTGCTTGCCTTGAGCGATGATGCACTGTTTAAGGGTTCTCCACCTCCCGATGGGGTTAATATGGCACGTTGTGATTCACGATGTCTGCTGCTGTAATGTCTGAACACCCGCATCCCAGACACGCGCTGTCCCTGTTGACCTGGAACGTGCGAGGGCTAAATGACCACCGAAAGCTACGGAAGGTAATGAGCTTTCTTAATAGACACCATGTGGATGTGGCCCTGCTGCAAGAGACACACCTGCCCGTCCACAGTAAGATGTTGCAGGCTAGAGGGTTGGCAGGGAATATAGTGGCAGCGGGTTTCACCTCCCACGCCCGTGGCGTAATCACCTGGGTTAACCCCGCCTCGAGATTGAAACTGACCCCGCTATCTGTGGACACTGAGGGTAGATATGTAGTGGCTAGGTGTACGGGGAGGGGGCTGGACCTACTTCTGGTAAATGTTTATGGCCCTAACCATGATAGCCCGGAGTTCTATGCAGCGCTGGCGGCCACCTGTAGGTCACACACGCACACCAAGATGCTATGGGGGGGGGGGACTTCAACTTCGTATTTGACCCTGACAGGGACCGTTCTGCGGGCCCTACTCGAAGACCAGTTGCGTCTGCTGTCTACATGAGAGCGGAAATGACGAAGCTGGACCTGGTGGATGTTTGGCGGGAAAAGCACCCTACGCAGGGCGGTTACACGCATTACTCAGCGTATCACAACATACACACTAGGATAGACTACTGGCTTGCCTCCTCCTCGGTACTGGGCGGCATCAGCTCGTGTGCAGTTCTCCCACGCACGTTATCGGATCATTCCCCGGTCCTGATCAGTCTCTCCACCGACAGAAAGGGGATCCCGCCTTATACTTGGCGTTTCCCGCCCTATGCGCTACTAGACGACGCCTTCCGAGGGGAATTGGCGGAAGATATAGAAAGTTTCTTTGCCACCAATACTAACTCCGTAGATAGCTTCTTCACTGTGTGGGAGGCCTTCAAAGTCTATATCAGGGGGATGGCCATGTCCAAACACTCCAGCGTCCTACGCTCCATTAGACGGGACCTCTCCGACCTGGAGAACAAGATGGCGGCCCTAGAGAGGGAACAGCCGGCGGACCCGGAAGGAGCGGCGGGACGAGACCTAGTGCCCATGTTGGCGGAATATCACGCGCTTGCGGATAGAGAAGTCCTCTATATGGGAAAGTATGCCACGGCTCGGGCTTATGGGGAGGGGGAGAGACCGGGGGCCCTGCTGGCCCGTATGGCCAAGGGATCCCGTAAACTGTTAGTGGTGGATGAATTGCAGACCCCAGAGGGCAACCGGGTGGTTGAGGAAGACCAGATACTGGAGACGTTCCGACGATATTACTCGGAACTGTATCGTTCTAGGGCGGGGGGTGCGGAAACCGAGATTGACGACTATTTAGACTACATTTCGATGCCGTTCCTTAAGAACTCAGACAGGGAATTCCTAATGGCCCCCTTCCATGAGGATGAAATTCTGGATGCGCTGGGTGGCATGCGGTCGGGGAGCGCCCCAGGCTCTGACGGCCTCACGGCTGGCTTTTACAAAGCTTTCAAAGACCTATTACTCCCACATCTGATAGCCCTTTTTGACACAGTTTGCGAGGAGGGAGAAATGCCGCCCTCAATGCGGGAAGCTCTGCTGGTTACGGTCCCGAAACCAGGGAAGCCCTCGGACCACTGTGGATCGTACCGTCCGCTCAGCTTGCTGAACGTGGACGCGAAGCTCTATGCAAAGGTTCTAGCCAACAGACTCGCGTTGCTGGTCCCGGACCTGGTGGCGCCGGAACAATCGGGCTTCGTACCTAGCAGGAACCTAACCTATAACATCCGCACTGTGCTGGGAACGATACAGCACGTGAAACAGGAGAATCCCGCCATCGCGATATTCCTAGATATGGAGAAGGCGTTCGACTGTCGAATGGCCGTTCATGATTAGGGTATTGCGCAAACTGGGGCTGGGAGAACCGTTTCTGCAGAGAATAGGGGCACTTTATCATCACCCTTCGGCCCGCTTGCGCCTCGGCGACAGGGTCTCGGAACCGATACACATCGGTAGAGGTACTCGACAGGGATGCCCCTTGTCCCCCCTGTTGTATGCACTGGTAGCTGAGCCACTGGCGTGTGCCATGCGGGAATACCATAGCCTGGAGGGTGTCAGCTTCCCCACATATAAGATTGGCATCTCGACTTATGCAGACGACACCTTACTGTATGTCCGGGACCCAGTAACCAATCTGTCACCGATACTCAGGGAAGTGGTCCGCTTTGGGGCGCTGTCGGGACTCAAAGTGAACTGGGACAAGTCCATCGCTTTCCCCCTGACCCCAGTCACGCAGCCGTTTGAGATGGAGTACCCCCTACAGTGGACGGACGACTCGGTGCGATACCTGGGCATCCGACTCCACACGGATCCTGAGATCCTGATTCGCGACAACTATGGGGTCGCGTTTACCAAACTGGTGGACGATGTGGACGCCTGGATTAAGCTCCCCCTCTCCTTGTTGGGCAGAATTGCCCTTATGAAGATGATAGTGCTTCCCCGGTTCCTCTTCCTATTTGTCAATATTCCGGTGGTATTGTCGAAATCGTTCTTTAAGCGCTTAAACCAAGTCCTAGTCAAGCTCGCCTGGGGCGGAAAGCAACCACGTGTCAAATGGGCGACACTGGTACTCCCGTGTGAAATGGGGGGACTGGGGGCGCCGGACTTGGAGCGCTACTACCGGGTGGCACAGGCGACCCATTTACATTCCTGGATCCATGGCGATGCCCGCATTCCACATCTCATACTAGAGAAGCTGTTCGCCGATCCACTCCCCCTGCCAGCCACAATTTGTCTCCCAACAGACCGAGCAATTGGGCGGATGGACTCGCTTAAGGCGACGAACCATGCATGGCAAGCACTGCTGAGAGAACGGGGTTGTGCCTTACTGTACTCCCCACAGATGCCGGTGGCCTGGGCCCTGTGGCTGGATCCGCTCAATGAGAAGGGGGTGACAGAGGCCTTGAAGGCCCTCGGCGTGCAAACAATGGAGGACTTGTTCATAGACGGTACGCTGAAAACCTGGGAGCAACTTCCCCCTGTCACCCCGGCTCCGTCGCTGCTGCAGAGGTTCCAGTATCACAGGATACGGTCGGCCTGCAGAGAAATACTAGGCCCCGCGCTACAGGAGCCAGAAGAGATCCCTGAACTGACACACATCATCAAAACGAAAACCCCGGCTAAATTGGTCTCTATGGTTAACAGGCTTGGGCCTTCATATCAGACATTACCCACTTCGGCCCCTAGGGCGGCGTGGGAGGCGGATCTCCAAACCCCCATAGACGATGCTATGTGGCGCTATTGCTGCGCCAACACCCGTAGGGTCTCGCTTAATGGCAGACACCGTTTGGTGCACTTCAAATTTCTACAGAGAGTATACTATACCCCGGAGCGACTTCACCGCTACGGCCTACGTGGCTCCCCGGAGTGTGAGCGCTGCGGGACCGGTACCGCTGCTTTCTTACATTTAGCGTGGCTGTGCCCGGGGGTGAGTGCTTTCTGGGAGGAGGTCTTCGCGGAACTGGAAAAGATTTTAGGGGAGCCGCTGTTGAGATCCCCATTGCTCGCGCTATTGGGCTTCTCCAAACCGCTAGCCCCTGCGTTGCGTAGATTAGTAGACGTAGCGTTGCTGTTGGCCAGAAGGGTGGTGGCAGCGTGCTGGATGCGCGGGCCTCTACCCACCAAGGCGAGATGGCTCAGGGATCTCCAATACTGCTGCACTCAGACGGAATTGTACAGCGAGCTGCTGCCGCCCAAGAGTAGACCGAAGTCCTTTTGGGATCTCTACAAGGAGTACAAACAAAGGGGGGAGGTGGACGACAGTGACATGTCGGTAGCCGAGGAACATCAGGATGAGGAGTTAGAGAATGCTTTGGAACAGAGGCAATTACCGCAGGGGGGGCTTTAATGTTCTTCTGGGGGGTGGTGGGTCCAGGGAGAGTGTAGGCGATTGACGGGGAGGGTGGGTCGGGTGTGTCATGGCTTAGTGGACAGGGCTAGCGGGGGATGGGGGCAGGACATACACAGTGCATACGCGACATCACTCACACAGGAAGCGTCACTGAGACTCCTTCACGGTACTAAATAGCAAACGGGGAGGGCCCGGGGGGTGTTTAGGGGTAGTTTAGGTTAGCTTTTCCCTTTTCCACTTTCCCCTTCCTGCCCTTTCCTGGTTCATGAAAGACCGTACTACTGTGTCTCCATTCATTGGCTATCGACTGCCCTGATACTCAGCTGGGGGCCAATAGTGCACGATAACAGTGTGATGTGTTGAATTATGCCATCAAGTTATGCCGCCGGGCCTCCGGGATGCCGGCACACAGGCTGTGTATAAGATTCAGCGGATCTGCGCTTGGGGCTTGTGTAAAGTTTTGTGCACTGTACGGTCGTACTGCAATGACAATGTATACTGGCAGTTGGCGATACTCACAATAAAGGTCTTTTTTCAAAAAAGAAAAAACAAGGAGGGCCTTTGAGCTTCCTAAATTTAAGCGTAGTTTGGAGTGAAAATAGCAACCACACAAATGTTGCACTTCTGGCCCTGGTTTTCATTTTTACACTTGTGCGTAAGCGTTCTCGGTGTCCTGGCAATAGATATCATACAAGAAAGAAAGACGGTATTACTTACCCTTTTTCTTGGACGGAAGGCAGAATGCCAGAGGCAATCAGATGTGCTGCAGTTTTCCACAGTTCCACTCCTTCTCCAATCACGGGGTGGCCTTGTCCTGCTGTAGATGGCCCAATGTATGGGCTTCCTTCCCTGATAGGTACACAGACTAATTTGGTTTGGCTCAAGTACCTTGCCTATTTATCTTGTCAGGCGTAGAGTCCCTTTATCTACAAGATATTATATTGACTGGATTAAAAATATAACCACTAATTGATATGCTTTATGATGTAGAAAAATAACACTGGGTGGTATTTTAAATATATGCACGTTAATACAAAAAGTGTATCCAACCAATAACATTTTTATTTAGTTAAAGAAAAAATGTAATTGGTATAGATACATTATGGAAAGTGTTAGGACAGGAAGAAACACTGCATGGTAGACAGCTGGGTTCACCTATAGAGTTCTTGACTGCATGTGTCTGGCATCCTGGCTTTTGGCCTTCGCATCATGTTAATCTATCATGTTCACAGAGGCTTATGTCTTTCTTGGCACGAGTAAAGTACTGGACTTGTTGTGAGACTATGAGGGGTGCGCCAAACGGGCCCTCACTGACACAGTGGACTCCTGTCCATGTCATGATTTTAGTACACAGAGTGGTAAAGGCGGTGTAGCATGTTTTGTGAATCCATAGCTGTGACCAGCTCTTTTTGTCTTTGTCATTAAATTGGAGGCCTAATGGCCCGCTTATGTAAAGTGTTGCTACTAGACGCTTACCCAAGTCCCAGAGATAATGTCCCATGTGTATACTGTGTGTGTTTGTGTGTGTAACCCACATGGTACACGCATGATGTGCGTGACCGAGCCAGAGTAATGGAGGGCTATGTGATCCATTTTTGGATACCCCAGGCCTGGTCTTTGCACAACATGGAGGTGAGATGGTTTTCCCAGATGTAGGTAGTGTGTTGCTGACATGCCTCAGGCTGGAGGAAGTGACCCATTGCTTAATTTGTAAAAGAATAAGAGCTGGGGCCCAACGTTTTGCTCAGAAGCCAATGGCTGGTACTAGTGAAAGTTGGTGTGCTGAATATTATGGCTGCGTAGGCATTATTACACCTTATGGCTCTTTAATTAACCACCAAGAGCTCCCTGCCCCTTTATATCACACTTGCAGGTTGTGCTTTAGGTCTGGGTCGAAACTTCGACGTACTTTTCGGTCTATGTTCATTAGGTCTACCAGCTCCAAGAATTAAAAAACTCATTTAATGTGCACCGGAGACACTATATTTAGAATTGAAAAAGACAGACTCAAATTTAAAGTTGTCATCTGTATATTGTGTATATAGTTGCAGGTCTTGTATCTCTCAAGTAGAAATCTCACCCAGTCACCTATGTCACTTTATTCACACCTTTTTTTCACTGTTGCCATTTGCTGCCTATTGAATTGTGAAAGCCATACATGATTTTCAGAAAAAAGAAATAATAACGTATCAAATATTTCTTGTCATTGAGGTTCCATCTGGAAAGCAACAAAGAAATGCATTAGATTTATCAACTGTGTTTTCGGTCGATAGTGGAGGGGCAGGGAGTTCCAGGACTTTGCGGCAAGGTGGGAGAAGGATCGATCTCTGGTGCGGCAGCGGTGTATAAGCGGTGCCTGTGTGAGGGTGAGGTAAGCAGAGCGGAGGTTTCTGGATGGTTGGTGGAAGTTCAGGCGATGGTTCATATATTGTAGTCCTTGGTTGTGGAGGGCTTTAAAAGCGTGGGACAGAAGCTTGAAGTGGCATCTCTTCTGGATGGGGAGCCAGTGGAGGTCTATCAGGTGCTGAGAGATGTTGGCCTTTTGGGCAGGTTGCAGATCCGTCTGGCTCCCGCGTTCTGGATTATCTGGAGTCCTCTCATGAGTTCTCCAGTGGTACCTGCATAGAGTGCGTTGCCATAGTCCAGACTGCAGATTCTGCATCTGCCTGGCGAGCAGACCAGCAGCTATCACTGAGCATACTAACGGAGCTGCCAGCTGATGTGCCGCCTTTCAGAAGAGTGAGGGTGGGTCACGTGCATTGAGCAAGAGGCTGGGCAGCTACCTTAGGGACTGGTCCACCATATATGGTAAGAAAGGTAGGACTGAGTCATAAGATACAGAGTGCAAGCCTGTCAAGTAGTGACAACTGCGCCTGAGCTCTAATTACACTGATACATCTTACCCAATGGGAGGGACTAGCTAGATCAGATATCACTCATGGTCACTAAATTTAATTGAGCTGTATTAGGTTTTATGTTCTAGTCTGCATTAATGAACTTTCTTTGTTGAAAGATAAGTACTGGGTAGAACAATACTTTATTGCACTGTTGCGTGATGGTGGAGTACTGTACTTAAGCATCCTTACACTACCTTCCTGAGAAGCCTGTGACTGCTCGCCATCGCTACCACTGAGAGTCTAATGCTGAAGGGGTTGTTCTTGGCCAAGTCTGCAAAGCCTTAGTAGGATGCACTTTGGAACTTCAGAAGAAAACCATCTCATCTCCCATGTTTGAGGCCCAAAGGACTTTTCCTGCACGTGGCCTAAACAGTGTCTGACAGCAAGTGTACCGGAAAAGCTCTATATTTATCTTCACATATTTATCCAGTTTGAGAAAATAACAGTGGCTGCTACTGAGAAAGCTGTTTAAGTGTTTTGTGTTCTAAATGCTGGATATTGTTTTAATTGAGTCACGCGAAAGAACATCAAAAATGAAAATGAAACCACCAAGAATGAGTGTGAATCTGCATAAAAATCATCATCTTTAAGAATCAATTAGATTTAGAGAAGCCAATTGTGCAATATAAAGACGACTATACTTCAATGGAAAGATTTCAGGAAAACTACAGCTCTTCTTTTTGTGACTGACCCAGTAACAAAGATACATTTCACAGACATAGCATACTCAAGTTGGTTAAGGGTTCCAAATACATGAGTAACAGAAGGCTATTTGCTATTGTTCATTATCCAGCCCTGTGAAGAAGTCAAGGCCACCAACTTGGCTGGAAAACTCGTACAAAATATACCCGACGTCACCACTGGAAATCTGAGTAATAGCTGGAAAGCACACCGTTTCATGAGCTTAGAGCATTACTGCACTTTCACTTGTCATATAGCCAGGGAATTTAGAATAATTTGTTCTTCTCAGGGTGCACCCACAGAGGAAGAGTGCCAGGCTTGAGGCTACATGATATGGGAAGGGATGAATGGCTTTTTACAAATCTTGAGTGTGTACTTCACAGCTTCTGGTAAGAGTTGTATGATGTTACGACGCATGCTTTTACCCGCATGCCGTTACAATGCAATTTTTTGCACTCCGACTGACTATTGGGGGTGCGCTGGAGTTTGGAATAGTATTATTTACTATTTCAACTCTAGTCTGTGCAACAGTAGGGAAGGTGTTGGAGTTAAATCCAACACCTTATACCCCCTACAGCAAGCCATTTTTGTTGTAATGTCATGCGGGGTAAAAGCATGCATTGTAACGGTTGTATTTAGGGCTAACTGATTAACATATTCTTCGATTCTTGGCCAACCTGAGTCTGGGAGGAGAACTGGTTTAACTCCTAACTGTCTGGGGGGGGATCTCAACTACATTAATGTTTTTGGAGCTGGAGGCCTGGCTTTCTGGGCTGCTCTGTCTAGAGTCCCTTCAAGGGAATAGAACGTAAAAGAACAGGTGAACTAAACTGTGATCCGTGCCTAAAGAGAACCAATAGCATACTTTTAAAAGCAGCAGTGTGAGAGCGCCAAGAGTAAATTTCCTCAAGTGGACTCAACCTATATGGGATCACAACAAACAAAGAATTGGATTGATAGATTACAACATTAGGTCCAGGGGAGTGGGGCTGCCAATTATGTTATATTGTGATCACGTGTAATCACAGATTTCACATGCTGAAACACAGTGGCCTGTACCTTCCGAGCTCATATTTTAAAATGATTAGATATATGATTGAACAAGTTATCGAATTGTTCATGTATTGGCAAAAAACAAATAAAAAGTTATTAAAAAAAACACCGATATCGAAATTCAAACAAACTATGCATTCACATCACACATTTCATTAAAGACCAAAATTAGAAATGTGCGCACACAGTTCAGTTCAATCATCACAGACAATTTATGCAGCTTACAAGGTTAAAAGGATGCAGTCTTACCAAAACATGAAAGACATTTTTGGCAATATTTCGAAGATACATTCCATATGTATTTGACGCTGCTCATTTGAGACTATTTGTTTTTTGCGAATACGTGTTCAATAGCCACACATGGTCACATAAGGAAGACCCAGATCCACTTCAGAATGGGTGCAATGTTTAAGTAATAATAACACAGAAACTTCCTTGGGTCTAAATTCAACACAACTCAGCGTGAAGAGTAACAGACTACAGTCTCACACAGATTCTTACGGGGAAAGGTCCCTTTAAGGACGATTACCCTCACCCACCATAGGTGGCGTCTCATCATTTGGGTGTCTCCTCTTAGTGGGAAAACCTAGTCCCACTAAGGGCTACAACCCCTTCTCTGGGGAGAGGGATGTTTTAGGTGTACCTACACTATGAAGGATATACTAAATCCTAATGATGAGAGAAGTGGTGGGGACGCAGTGCAAAAACAAAACATAACTAGTGAAGTAGTGTAATTAAAACTACCTAGTAAGGATCTAAAATGATGTAGTCCTACTAGTAGGATTAAAAAGACAGTGCTGTGAGCAATAGAACTAAAAATTGCTCAGTATTCGACAAAAAAAACAGGTCGGTCTACATGTTTCAACCCTCATAGATCCACAGGGTATCAGGGTATTCATCAGTACCAAAAATACGTTGCTGCTGCCAAAATACACACAGTGTTTGTGAAAAATATTAACTGTAATGATATCAAACCAGTTATACATCCATGAATGGATGTTGATAGTTACTGGTTGTACCCAAAATTCTTGGATAAGCAGCCACACCTCAACCTGTCCACAGCTCAGGGAAGGGGCCCGCTCTCTCCGTCGGTAGTGATTATATATATATATATATATATATATATATATATATATGTATATACATCAGTTTTCTTACAGCACAAACACTTCCGAAGGGCATTAGAGCACTTTATGTGAGCAGCAGATTACATTATATAAGGTCAGAGCCAACGCCGGGACTCGTACCTGGCTCCTCAGATCCAAAATCTGCAGTCATAACTGTTAGGCCACGTCCATATTTCTAAATTTATATGTAAAGGTCATACACAAGTGGGAAAATTATGTAGGATTACATATACTGAGCACATTATGAGTTGAATTGACTTTGTGAAGTAATAACCCAGCAGCAAAAAACATACAGGAAGAGGTGTGGATATTGGGTTTCAGTGATTAGTCATCATTTTGCACATCACAAAAAGTGTCATGATTTGTTTTGATTCTATTAAAATCTTTGTTTCGATCACACTTCGGAATTACAAAACAAGTGCTTTATTTTTGCTATCCTAACTGCTGATATAATCTAAAACAGGTGTACAGTTAATTTATAGGTATTTAAACATTTTGGGTGTGGGTTACAAACAACATCCTACATATAAATTTAAATGCTGTCAAATAAAAAAAACAAATATATAATGTTTTAACTTACAGATCAAACATTCTATGTGCCATAAACAAAAATAGGTCACTTTAGCTGTTTTTCCTATCGCTTTCTATCTAAGTAAATGGGTTAAACATATCTTGTGCGACCCGTACAGATGCTTTAAAACTGGTTTGGCAAAAATCTTTGCTGATACATTAAGAGAGACAATAAGCCTGTAATTTTCAAGAACTTTTCATATAACAATGGGACAAAACATACCTCCAGCTCATAAACCTGAATTACGTAACTATTATCAAGAGCAGCAAACGTCTGATTTGATCTAAAACTTGTAGTACAAGTGACGGTCACATCAATGGTCGAATACAGAATGCATTACTCGCCAGCCTTCCGAAGACACACCCGGGAATCAGCCCTCCACCATCCTGCACAACTCATGGGGAGTATGATCACAATTAACCTGCCCAGGCCTTCAGACCTTGATACCCCTTTTAGGCAAGCAGCATGTACTAGACTGCCTGTATCACCTTCAAGGCATTATATCTGGACATCCTTATGTTCCCCTGCTTAATAGTTTGACATCTTAGGAAGAAGCAGGGCAGCGAGACGGAAATCAGTCTCAAGACTTCACATAACCGAAGTTTAAGAAAATCTCCACCATGATGAGGCAAAATTGTTGAACTCTAGTCCAACTAAGTTATGCTTTGTAGCTTCCTCAAGTTTTTCAAAACTAGCCTACAGAATCATCCCCTAGCCACGTGCTAAGGGGGCATATACTAATAACATGATAATTCAGGACATTGACTCAATACACAACACATATTTTGCTTTTACCCTTCAGGATAAACACCATGTTACTTGCAAATGGTCACTTTAAAAAAATGCACGTTACTTTGTTTACTCTGCCCTAGATTACCATTTCCCTAATTTATCACCATTATACGTTTTTAAAAACGTGCACAGCAAACTGGCACCATATATTTTCTTTTGGGGGGGGGTTTAATATAACGCAAACTAGATCCAAAGGTATCAGAGCGCTATACAGACAGACGCATTCCTTTGGTGGTTTTGTTTCTTAGTGGGATTATTTTTCCCGCCTCAGTTTTTGCCTCTCTCCCATTGACTGGCTTCCTAAACGGAGGCCAGCCATTGGAGGAGAGAGCCGTCCCTCCGAATAAGCTCCGTCTTTTTCGGATTTGGGGGCGTAAGTTTTGCTGTTCTTTAGACAGTGACGTCGCCCGTCACTCAGGACAGCAAAACCACGCCCCCAATCCGAACATTTTCAGAAGCTTGAGGCCGCCATTGTTGCCCGATCACGTCTGGCCCTTGCATCCCCGTCGCCGCCTGCCAGAAGACTGCAGTGTGCCTCTTGTATCCGAGATACTCAGAGCCTCCTCCTCAGCCACTTTCCCACTTTTTCCAGAGCCCCCGTTCCTTTTCTTTCTCCGGGTCTCAGTCTACGTCTCACCTCCTAGCCCCCTCTGCCTCACAGATCTGTTCCCTTCCTGACCGGTCTTACTGCCTTCTTTCTGCGCTCCTGTCGCTCTCTGCCTGTCTCTCGCTCTCCCGCTCCCTCTCACAGCCCACCGCCTCACTCACACGTGCCTCAGCCCTGTCCCTCCCCTAGAAGCAGCGGTCGGAGGCGCCGGCAGTGCGGGCTTTCGTCCACCACCGAGTCTGGGGAGGGAACGGAGCCGTCGCTGGCCGCAGCATGAGGGGAAACCAGCAGCAGGAAAGGCGAGCAGCGCGAGAGGCGCCCACCGGCCCACAAAAACAAGGCGCTAGCCAGGTAGGCCTGATGCCAGCCCAGATCTATGCCTCTGTAACGGTCTCTAAAAGCCAAATCAAGACAGTGCATAGAAGTATGCCATGTGTGACAGACTCCAGAATTCAAATTAAAAACAGAGGAAAGGACTTGAACTTGGTAAATGTATCGTATTGTGATGTGTTTAAAGTATTGTATTAATGATTATTTCAATGTACCAAAAGTCTGCCCCGAGCACACAGTGTGCTCGGGCGGACTTTTGATTTGCAGTCTCTCCTAGTGTCCATGGCACCCCATGTCTTAGTCTCCTCTGTATTCCACGTCTCTTCAGTGTCCTCCCGAGCCCGTGTCTCACTGCATGCTCGGTGTCCCCCATGTGTCCCTTCGTATATATCTCCCTTGGTCTGTGTTCGCCTCGTCCCAGTCTTCCAGTATCCCTGGTCCCTTTAGTTTCCCAGTGTCCAGGTCTACATTTGACCTGATAACATGAGGATGAAAATGTCCCTAGAGTGCAAACTAGTTTCCTGTAAACACCGGTACTGTGTGGTAACACCTCACCAGCGCTGTGGGGTAACACGCCGCTAATTAAAAGTGAATCCCCGTGGATTGAGAATTAACAGTGCGGACCATGATTTTCCATGTGAAATTGTGTCAGGCAATCCCTAATCCCATGAGTATTACTGCTCACGTTTACCACTCGCTTGTTACAGGTGGTAACTGGGAGCTGTGGATGTGGTGCAGGGTTGGCGATGCAGACGATGTCCACGGGCACAGCAGGCAGTGGCGGGCGGGCAGGGGGCATGCCATGCTCCCTCGTCAAGCTATAGGAAGGGGTCAGACGGGACCCGGCATCCAGGCCTGGCTCCGCGTGCATCCAAATCCACGTCATTTTACAAGAGGGATTTTCGAACCAGTAAAATATGTCCGGTGTCCCCTCACCTGGAACATCTGGAAGTAGAAGCTCAAGGCCTATCGTGATCGGGTGGTGTGTATTTCACCCAGAAATACCGCTACACCTGGCACGTAATCGGGTACTTGGTGACATCCTGTGTTTCTCTCCAGTGCTTTCATCTCATGACGCCCCCATGTCCTCTCGAAGTATCCCCAGTGCTGTTTTGAGTCTCACTATGTCTGCTAGTGTTGTACTGGGTCTTTCCTGAGGTTCCCCAGAGCGTTCTCTGTCTTGTCAGTGTATCCCCATGTCAGCGTCTCCCTGTGTTATTTGTTTCTCCATGTTTGTATCTCCCGTGTCTTGGTCTCTCAAAGAAGGTGTCTCCCCATGTGGATGTTTTGCTGCATCTCAGTGCCTGATTTGTAAAACAATCAGCGCCAGAGCTCTAAGTTTGACTCAGAAGGCCACGGCCAGAGCTACGAATATCAGAGGGGCCGAATACGAAGAAGGCAGACTACATAGTCTCGATTCAACCTCATGCTTTTTTTATTCACCCCCATACACTTGTGCCTTAATATCTCACTCGTGCACGTTCTTTTTTTCTCCATTTTCACTGTTTTCCCTCTTTTACTTTCTCATTCCATCTGTTGCATGTTTTTGATGTCTCTAATTCCTGGCATTCCCGCTGCCTGTGAAAAAGGCAGGCCCGACCCCCTGCCTGGCTTGATTTAAACAGCCCGGTGTGTTTTCTCCCCTTCATCCTCCCGTGAATAAAAGATAACCTGACAATTCCGTCAGGCGGAGCAGCCAGACGACGCCCAAGCAAACCAGCAGCACAGCGAGGAAAAAAGCTATAAAAAGAGAAGCTTTGCACAAAAAAGCTATTCTACTCGCTGAGCAGTGTGTGGATTTCTATTTGTGACTACCATTTCTATATTAACAAAAAAATCTTTTTCTGCTCCTTTTGCGTGCAAATGATGGTGGATTTCTTTTAAGACATTTTTTGCAAAGCACACAATCACTCACTATCTCACTACCTCACAACTTCACTCTCTCTAACTCACTACCTCACTCTCTCTCTTTCTATCTAACTAACTCACTTTCACTCTCTTTCACTACCTCACTCTATCTCACTACATCACAACCTCACTCTCTGTTTCTATCTCACTACCTCAGAACATCCCTCTCCCTCACTACCTCACTCTTTCACTACCTCACTCTCTCGGTCTCTCACTACCTCACTCTCTATCTACCTCACTCTCTCTCACTACCTCACTCTCTCTCTATTTCACTACCTCTCTCTCTATCTCACTACCTCACTCTCTCTCTCTCACTACCTCACTCTCTCTCTGCTAATGCAATAGGTCTCGCATATGCAAGCAATTAAGCTATTGCCAATATAAATGACAATGCCATTTATTTAGGGATACAAAAAAAAGAATGAGCAATGCCAATAGCTCTACCTATAATATTGCTGAGACCATTGCATTGTAAATGCGTGTTTTGTTAGGCACAGGGAGATTAAGTGATTTGCCCAGAATCACAGGATGTTGAGCATCCTTGCTGAGACTCTAACCCGGTTCCCCAGTCCTAACCATTAAGCCATATTCTCTCCCCAACCAAAGGATATACACAGCAAGAAAAATAAAACACCCATAATATGTCCTAAACTTTAAAACAATACTGGATATTCAGCCAGGCCCAAGGCTCTAGAACATTTACTCAACCTAGTCATTCCACCCACCCAGAGGTACAAGTCAGTTTAGAGGCAATTACCAACATGTGGACAATCATTTTGTCAACAAAAGACAGATGTCTGAGGTATTTTAATGCTCAGATTCCAGGTGGAGAGGTGCATGGGGAGGGTTGTTAGTTTGGACAATGCCAGAAATTGTTCACTGCTGTTGTACCTTCTGCTTCACATGCGACTAAGTGAGAGCGGAAAGACGACAAGATGTTCGGATAGTCCAAATAGTTACAGGTGAGAACAGACCCTTCATCATCCATGTTGCTAAACCCTCTTCTTCCCGCTGTGCATCAAATGCCCTCTATCCAGTTGTACAAAGATACATCACGGTTATGGCAGTGGTGTAACATTAGCCCCCGTGGTGTGGGCACTGTGCATGGGCAGCAGGTCCTGGCCAGAGAGCTACTGACTGGGTTTAGAGTGTGAGGAAGCCTTCCATGTATACTGCAGGGGTTCCGCCTCAAGTTTTGTTATGCCACTGGGTTATAGGTGGGCGATCCAAAGTGGACCCAAACCTGCATCGGCAAAATGTCTGGATTCTGGTTCCAAATGAAGGATGGGTTACTGACAGTGCAAAGAGGAAGAAAAACCAAGCCGCATGCAGCCTTAAAATTAAGAGTGTTTATAATACAGAAGACTAAACAGATACTGAAATCTGTGTTTTCTCCTTGCGCTGAACTTGCAGCTTAGAATAAACACTGAATGATAAAGTCAAAATATCTCCAGCATATACTGCAGCTAGTTGAACTTCTTGGTTCAAGTCTTTAACATTAGAGCAAGCTCCATGCTACACTTGGTGAATGTTCTGTACTTTCTGCAGTGTCCTGAAATGCTTTAGAACTGCACCAAAGCATTCCCTTTTGAGTTGGAGTACGAGTTGACCCAACTTTTGCCTATAAACACTTTCCAATGAAAGGTAGATTTATCAGAACATTTCGATTCTTACAAGTGAACACCGTACTAAAACTCTGGTCTAGTAGGACAATCATGTACAGGAGATCATTCCTGTGGTTGACGTGTAGAGTATGTGACTGAAAAACAGGTGTGCCAATCCGAGAACCCACATAAAGCTAAAACCTTGATGCTGGACATACGACATGAGCTCACTGGACCTTACCTTCCAGGGCTGCTAGATGTGGGACCATTTAAAACCACATAAGCCCACAGTTTTGTCTATAACTTCATATATATATTGTTCTAAATAGTCAACATCTCGCGATATATACATTCATCATTTATATAGCATATTCGAAAAATGTAACCATGTCTTGGCTCAGTCATAGCACCATTGTCAAGAAATTCCTTCTTAAATCTTTCTAAATTGACCTTCTGCGAGTGTTTTTCAGACAATATTTAATGCAATATTCTAACCTAAACTATTACCTTAACATAATGTATAACAAGCATTTGCAATGCAATAGGTCTCGCATTAGGAAAGTTTGAGCTATTGGTATTGTAAATGACAAAATATTTTATTTATGTGTTGGTTTTGAAAATAGCGAAATTAATAGCTTTGTCATTTACCAATAGTTTTAACTTTGGCAAACGTGACACCTTTAGCATTTGTAATGCAATATGTGTTGTATTTACATGACTTAGATGTATTAATATTACAAATAACAATGGCTTTTATTTTTTTTATAATTAATACTTAAATAAAAGTTATTGTAATTTATAATGGCAATAGCTTAAACTTTTGTAAATAACTTTTGGGAAGATTATGTTCAGTGTATTTTATTGTGATGAAATCCAAGAACAGCAGTGAAATATTAACATCTTTTTGTGACATTTGTAACAAAGCTTGAAACATTGAGAGAACCTATTAGAACCAGTTGTTGAATAGTTGCACAGAGTGATGCTGTGGCCTTCAGTGGTGCCGAGTGATGCTGTGGCATAGAGTGATGCTGTGGCATAGAGTGATGCTGTGGCATAGAGTGATGCTGTGGCATAGAGTGATGCTGTGGCATAGAGTGATGCTGTGGCATAGAGTGATGCTGTGGCATAGAGTGGTGCTGTGGCATAGAGTGGTGCTGTGGCGTAGAGTGGTGCTGTGGCGTAGAGTGGTGCTGTGGCGTAGAGTGGTGCTGTGGCGTAGAGTGGTGCTGTGGCGTAGAGTGGTGCTGTGGCGCAGAGTGGTGCTGTGGCGTAGAGTGGTGCTGTGGCGCAGAGTGGTGCTGTGGCGTAGAGTGGTGCTGTGGCGTAGAGTGGTGCTGTGGCGTAGAGTGGTGCTGTGGCGTAGAGTGGTGCTGTGGCGTAGAGTGGTGCTGTGGCGTAGAGTGGTGCTGTGGCGTAGAGTGGTGCTGTGGCGTTGAGTGGTGCTGTGGCGTTGAGTGGTGCTGTGGCGTTGAGTGGTGCTGTGGCGTTGAGTGGTGCTGTGGCGTTACTTATTTAAATATACAGTTGACAGGCTAATTCATTTTATAGTTGGTTTTAAATAAGAGGGGGGTGGGGGGTCGTTGTCCTGTCGGTAGATGCACAGGAGTGCTAAGGCAGGATTGATGGCCTAGTCTTTCTGGCTCAGAAAAGGAGGTGGTGATGAACAGAGTGTCTGAATTAAGCAGACCACTCTTACCCAGTCCAAAGATCAGGGCTTGATCCATCACCGTTTTTTAGCTCACTGCACCATCCCAGCTCAGAACTTGGCTATATGCAAATTAGTCTGACCCTGGCCCAGTGCATCATGGGAACAGGGCAGACCAAACTACCAAGCCAATTCTTATACTGGGAAGGAAACAAGCTACCGGGGACCGGTTTCTGGCATTTCAGCCGTCTTCGGCCCGGCTTGCTTGAATCCTGATGGTGCAATGAGCTAGGGACTCACATCTGAGTATACCCTTCCACGCTTATGGTGGACAAAAATGATTCAGAAAAGGGGGTGGTGATGAACAGAGTGTCTGAATTAAGCAGACCACTCTTACCCAGTCCAAAGATCAGGGCTTGATCCATCACCGTTTTTTTAGCTCACAGCACCATCCCAGCTCAGAACTTGGCTATATGCAAATTAGTCTGACCCTGGCCCAGTGCATCATGGGAACAGGGCAGACCAAACTACCAAGCCAATTCTTATACTGGGAAGGAAACAAGCTACCGGGGACCGGTTTCTGGCATTTCAGCCGTCTTCGGCCCGGCTTGCTTGAATCCTGATGGTGCAATGAGCTAGGGACTCACATCTGAGTATACCCTTCCACGCTTAAGGTGGACAAAAATGATTCAGAAAAGGGGGTGGTGATGAACAGAGTGTCTGAATTAAGCAGACCACTCTTACCCAGTCCAAAGATCAGGGCTTGATCCATCACCGTTCCCCGGGAGCTTGTTTCCTTCCCAGTGTAAGAATTGGCTTTTGTAGTTTGGTTTGCCCTGTTCCCATCATGCACTGGGACAGGAACAGACTAATTTGCATACAGCCAGGTTCTGAAACTGGGATGGTGCAGTGAGCTAAAAAACGGTGTTGGATCTAGCCCTGATCTCTTGACTGGGTGAGAGCTTTCTGCTTAATTCAGAGACTCTGTCCCTCACCACCCCTTGTTGTAAATATTTTTGTCCACCCTAAGCGTGGAAGGGTATTCTCAGATGTGAGACCCTTGCTCATTGCACCATCAGGATTCAAGCAAACCGGGCCGAAGACGGCTGTAATGCCAGAAACCGGTCCCCGGGAGCTTGTTTCCTTCCCAGTGTAAGAATTGGCTTTTGTAGTTTGGTTTGCCCTGTTCCCATCATGCACTGGGACAGGAACAGACTAATTTGCATACAGCCAGGTTCTGAAACTGGGATGGTGCAGTGAGCTAAAAAACGGTGTTGGATCTAGCCCTGATCTCTTGACTGGGTGAGAGCTTTCTGCTTAATTCAGAGACTCTGTCCCTCACCACCCCTTGTTGTAAATATTTTTGTCCACCCTAAGCGTGGAAGGGTATTCTCAGATGTGAGACCCTTGCTCATTGCACCATCAGGATTCAAGCAAACCGGGCCGAAGACGGCTGTAATGCCAGAAACCGGTCCCCGGGAGCTTGTTTCCTTCCCAGTGTAAGAATTGGCTTTTGTAGTTTGGTTTGCCCTGTTCCCATCATGCACTGGGACAGGAACAGACTAATTTGCATACAGCCAGGTTCTGAAACTGGGATGGTGCAGTGAGCTAAAAAACGGTGTTGGATCTAGCCCTGATCTCTTGACTGGGTGAGAGCTTTCTGCTTAATTCAGAGACTCTGTCCCTCACCACCCCTTGTTGTAAATATTCTAGTCTTTCTGGCAGCAGGCTGACGTCACTTGCGGAGGCCGGGCCGCAGCTCGCATTCCTGGCACTAATTTGTACAGTACAGACAGGCCTGTGAGTGTTATTGGTTCTATAAGAGGTGACTCGGACCAATTAGCTCCGAGCACCTGAGAACCAAAACAAATCGGAGTCCATTGAAATGAGAGTAGATAGCTGAAGCAGAGTGAGTAAGACGGGGGACACATCTAGCCAATAGAAAAGCTTCATGTGTGTGCCTGTGTCCTATCTGCATTGTTGAGCGGGCGCAGCTTTGACTGAGCAAGGAAGGGGTTGAGAGCTTTACCAAGATGGCGGGGCCACGGCTCCTGCTGGTTCTTCTGGGGTTATGTGCATCTGCTCTGGGATTCCTGAACCTGGAAGAGCTGACCCACATGAAGTACGTCATCGAGATAGCTGCCGAGCCTGTGCTGAGAGGCCAGGTGAGCACTAGGGAGTGCGTGGTCTTGATAGGAAGGTGTGTGAGAGGACGGACTTGAGACTGTCTGTGGGAAATGTAGGACCTCTTGTTAAATAGTGAACATAACAAGCTCTTGGCATTGCTGTGTGGGGGCGGGGGAGCAGGGGAGCGAGCGAGTGGGAGGGAACGAACATATGGCGAGCACCGGGAGAGCAGCTTCGGAGCGCATTTCAATCAAGTCTGGTGCGAGGCGTGAGGGGCAGGGGAGGGGAGCAGGCATATGAGGTGTGAGTGAGGCCAAGCGCGCGCCTGGCGAAGCTTCACGCTCCAGTAGACAACATGCATTGGGAGAAATCCGCTTGTTCTCGAATGTTGTTCTCCTACAATAGTTCAGAACTATAAATACCTCGACCTAAAAAACATTGGGAATGTCAATAGGTCTGGCTTGCAGCTGAAAGCACCTTTGTAGTGATTGGCGAGTTCAGGCTCTCAATAATGCATCATACATGCACTCTGTCACTCACACTCATGCATCCATTTATCTGCCCACTGACTGATTGATGCACTCACCCAGTCACTCCTACTCAAACACATCTACAAGCTCAACAAGCAGATGCAAGATATATTAAAAGATTAAAAAACGTTTTTAAAAAATGTTGCAGCATAAATAGGCAAGCTCTTGTAAAAACAACAAGTAAAACATTTTTAAAAGCAGAGTTTGCCATCTTGCAATGGTTTTGTGCATTCTTGCGTTGAAATGCTATCATAGTGACAATGTTAAGAAGCAATGCATTAGTGATCTCGAATAGGTAAAATATGATGAACAATACTATTTCAAGATGGCCACCTAGTGAACATTACTGTAGGGTAGGGGTCTTCAAACTGGGGGGCACGACCCCCAGGGGGGCCGTGGAGCGATGCAAAGGGGGTTGGGCATTCCCAGTCACACTTCTGCCTAGGCCGAAGGGCTCCAGCCCCCCTCCTCCCCAGTCCTTTGTCTCAGCCCGGGCTGCTGGAGTGCAACTCGAGCTGCTGGGGGTTCAGCTGGGCAGTGTCTGGAGTCTTATCTCAGGCACGCCCGTTGGAGTTTTTCACAGGTCTTTAAAGACCATTTGCATATTTACATGCCTTTGTAAACTGGTTACAGAGGCTTGTTTTTTTTCTTGGTTCCAGTACCCCCTGGGTCCCCACTCTGCCTATTCGTTACATATGTATTTTACATTTACTGGTGTAGTGTGAGAATGCATTTCATGAAAAGGAATATAAAGTAGGGTTGGCAAAAGAAAAAGGCCTGCGTGTGTTGTTTAAAGAGCCTGCAGAGACCTCCTCTTGTCACTAAATAGACTTATAAATACAAAAGTATGTATTCATTCATTATGTGACTTTTCTGACTTTGTTCTCTTTAATTATCAGTCATGAATCATTGAGTCAGCCCTAGAACACAATTAAAAGTGCTTTCTATTTGTATTTGCTGTTCAAAGTATGCACAGATAAGTGCTTAAAATACAGCTTTAGATGACTGCTTATTTTTGTACAAACTGGGCCATCAAAATAATCTGCTGGAAACCCTAATAATAAGACTGAATGTTTGTTGCAAGATCAGCACATTATTTATTTCCTCCACCCTCGATACCTGATTAATGCCATAATAGCAATAGTTTAATTTAGATCTTAAACCCTACACCGCCTCCAAAACCTTAGTTACTTCAAGTGTCTGGGAATGCACCCTGCATTCAGACAACTCACTCCTCATTCTCCCCCTTCGCTTTCACGCTCACCCTGCCCTCACAGCAATCACAATGCACTCACATCATTCACCCGCTCAAATGATCACTCTGCACTCACAATGCACTTGCGCTGTTCACCCTATACCTCACCCTGCAGTCACATAAGCACACTACTCATCCTGCACTCATGTGGCACTTCACTCACCTGTCCCCCTCACTAATGAATATGCAGCTCACTCAAACAAGCCCAGCAGTAATCATACATTCATTCGTCCCATTCTGAACTTGCATCTGCACCCAAATTCGTACGGCCACCTCACTCACCCTGCAATAACTCCTATCATCCTACTCTCACACTGTTGCATCGCTCACCGTGCACTCACATGGGCACTCTTGTCCCCCACACCGTGCAGAGGGTAAATGTGCCTGCTACAAAGAATATGTACCATGCAGATCACAGAAATGAGTGTGAGTAAACTATGAATAGCGCTATAAAAAAAATGTTTGTCAGAAAGGAGCTATAGAGAGATGAGGTGCATTGTTGGCGAGTGGTAGTGAGGGAATTCATGGAGAAAAAGAAAACTGGGTGGGGCACCAAAAAAAAAAAAAAAAAAAGACTGTTGCACCGTGTGCAACCAGTGTTAGGGCCAGCCCTGGCTGGGAGTGTTAGCGCCCCCTCCCCCCGAAGTTCTGGTCTAGTGGCTCCCCTGCTTCTGCCTATTATTATTATTTACATGTGTAGTGTTCTACTGTTATCAAAAGATGTCCTGGGGCTAATAACCATCTGCTGTCTGAAGGCAAATGAAAAACACACAGAAGGAGAAGGAGAACCAGCCAAATGGGGTGACCTACAGAGCATAGAGAAAGGTTTTTATATCTTCCTAAAGGATAATAGATTCTTGGTGGAGCGAAGCAAAGGAGGGTGCAACTTCCATAACTGCGTGGCCGGAACCCAAACAGCGAGACAGACAACTCATGCCTTCTTGAATTAGAGAACAATAAGCAGAGTGGCACAGGCTGACAAGAGCATACAGGTCCGACCCGTATGCTTGGTTAGGAGAGATGAGAGGATGAGAGAGGACAGCAAGGGAGTGAGAGAATTTGATTAAAGAGGTCAGGGATGAAGAGAAATGTAAATTCCCGAAGAGAAGTGTGGGCACGGAGAAGTGAGTGTGAGCCAAAGGTGAGGGCTCTTGTTAGAACAAAGGGGAGATGTGAAAGATGAATGGGGGGACGGGAGAAGTCCAAGATCCAAATAGAAAAGAACGTGAATGGAGAAACGAGGTAAATGAGAAGTGCTGAGGGGCACAGGAGGTGACAGGGCCAGAGAGGCCATGAGATAAATGTGAGAGTCTGTTAGAGATGAGGGCAGTGAAAAGACAGAATGGCAACAGGTGATTAAAGGTGAAGTGAGAGGTCGAATGGGGAGAGTTCAGAAGTTGTAAAAAGGGGTGAAAGAAAATGGCCTTCAAAGTGAGAGAGGGATCCGGGGTTGGGAGAGGAGAGAAGGATGGAAGGGAGGGAGTGAGAGGAAAACTGCATGGGTAAACTGCTTAAGTCTGCACAAAACCGCCAGGGTTTTAAGGGACCCCTGCTTCTCCCGGCCAGGGTCAGGTGAGCTTCTAATGTGGCAGCACAAGGCCCTTCACAAAGGTTGACTAGACATCTTTCTGATGTTAATTGCTGTATTTTGGTTATAAACAGGTACTGATGGGGTGAAATCTTTCCTCAGTGTTACTGTGTGTAAAAAGTTTATTTCAAAATAATGTAGCAATGCAATCCTAAAATACGCGGCATCACATAACATCATTTACATTTTCTGCCCACACAATTTAGTCAAGCTGGTCGCGTAATTTGGTCCTCACCTGCCTCATAATTCAGTAGCTCTGCCTAAAGGTTTAGAAAATTTTGTCAGGAGGGGATCCTTACACCTTAAAATGTTGACAGGGGGATCTTGGCATCCAAAAGTTTGAAGACCTCTGCTGTAGGGGAGCCTAGCATGAGACCCATCAGTAACATTTGTTAGGTTGGTAGCAAGCTCGTTCCTTTTGTTTGGTTGATATACAGTTCAGGGTAGACGAACAAGTTCCCTTATCTCTCATTCCTGTTTGGTAAATACATTACTGTAGGGGACCATCTAGAAATTGTATTGCACATAGCATAGTGTTGTATCACCTTGTTTACCAGTAGCGGCTGGGAGCAACGCAGCACACAGCAGAAGAAATGAGCAGCAAACAGGCTGCACTATCTTGGAAGCTGCCAGACACACTAAAATAGTAAACTCAAAACAAAATTAAGGACAAAAATGAACGGGACCTATAAACAGGAAACATGAAAAACGAAAGTACTTTATCACCAGCACTGGCAGTTAATAACACTCAATTTCAGGTCTACATGCACTTGCAGTCAGCCGAAATGGTATCAATAACAGGGCAAAAGAGCCAATGGCTGAAGCGGGCTGACCCAAAGCCCTTCTATGTATGAACGTGTAGGTGTATATTTTTTATGAATTCATTTGAATACAATAGTCTGCCAGACCGCTAAAACGGTCAGGTCAAAAATGCACTTTAATGCACACACAACTAAACACTAGGCATAAAAGTACAAATCTCTACAAAATTAATCTTGGCTAAGCAATACACAACTCTTCGAATAGGGACTAACAATGATTTTTACAATGTAACTCGTCTACTCCCAACCCAGGGTTTGTTAGAGGAAGCAGCAGACACCAATACCCTTGACTACAATGATAACCACTGAGACTCCGAGTAACAACTTGTTTACAGGCTTTAACCCCTTCAGCGCGGCGCGAATTTTCGCGCTGTGCTGAGGGTTCTAAGGTTCTAACGGGCTCATGACGGAACGGTTCCGTCATCAGCACAGCTCACCCGTAGCTGATGACGGAACCGTTCTGTCATAAGCATGGAAGGGGTTAACAGAGTAATAACAATCAACCCTTAAAAGAGAACTGGCTTCAACATACTTTTCATGATATGCAATCCAGGTCTACTGCTTTGTCAAATCGTTTCGTAGTAAATAGTTCCAGCTCATGACATCATTGACTTGGTATCAAAACCACCCTCGGGTCAACTGTACTTAGCAGAAAAATTTCAACAAGGCATAAAAATCCACATGATTCTCTTTTCTGCCCAATTAAATGCTGCAAAAAGACAGATCAACATGTCCGCAAAACCAAAGCCCCTCTCTCAGTAGTAGCTCTTTGCATCTTGATCATGTAAACTTTATCTTTTGATCACATAAGGTCCAGCAACAGCTGCACTAACAAACTAGACATGGCAGAAATTATCGGTTTATGAATTGGGATCTTCTATTATCTTTACACGTGCTGCATTTTATGACAGGTCTCTGTGTCGTTTGCCTGTTAGGCCCCAATTCTGGCCCAGAAGGAAAGGAGGGGGTTCATGATGTCACAACAGTTTTAAACCCAAGCAGATGCCAAACAAAGTAACATTCTAGGAGGTCTATTGGTCGTAATTGTTAGTGATACAGCCACGTAAAGAAAAGGGCTTCTCTCTTTTCACTTGATGTCCCATTTACAGCAACTCAAATAAGACGAAAACACACCAGACACAGTTTAGAGCTTCCTAGACCAGCGATTCTGTAGACATTCACTGAACCATTACTGGAATCTGCGGACCCCAACTGAGTCATTATTGGAAGCTGAAGACCATCAGCCTAAGCAAATTCAAAAAATGTAACTTCAAAACAATGCACAATAATACAAAAAAACATGAATACATCAATGAATGCTCAAATATTGATATATTTTGTTTTATTCACAATTTATTATAGAAAAGGTTTTCACATTTTCAATTGTGCTCCTTTATTTGTATATATTTTATTAATTTTAATGTATTAATTAACTTCATAACACAGTCGCAGGCCACCAGAGGAGGACTTGCGGACCCCCAGGGGTCCTTGGACTGGAGGTTAAGAACCACTGGACCAGACCATTTCAAAATGCTTTTAAAACAGACTAAATCTATATACATAAAACTATGGAATGTACTGGGGCACGACCAACTAGAATATGACTTAACAGAAAATTCTCAACTCATCACTAGATTATCAGCCCCAGTCCTGTCCTACTCAAGTTAAGATTTTAGAGGCCTAACCTGTCCGCAATCCCCAAGGACCCTGGGTTTGGTCAAATATGCAATTTTATCCTGCTTTGCTGCATCACTGATCATGGCAGAGTGAAATGTACTAGAATTTTGCGTTATATCAGCGAGAGACCCAGGTTGGGGGTGGGAGGGAGGAGGTTATTGGAGGTTTTATTACAGATGGGTATTATACAAAATAAAAAACATTGAAACTACAAACTAAGGCAGTATCGATTTGTTATAAAATAATTAAGATGCTTTTATACAGACTTATTTAAATACAGTCTTCTGCTCATTCCAAAACCTAAATAAACATGGACTTATGCATATGGTATTTCTACATCGCAAACCTACCCAAAAGGCAGTGGAGTGCTGCACGAGGTCAAAGACAAGCATAAAGTTAACAGGTAAGGGACAAGCAATGCAATAGGTCTCGCATTTGCGAGAGTTTCAGCTTTTGCCATTGTAAATGATAATGCCTTTTATTTATGCCTTTTGTAAACCTGCATGTAGTGCTTAAACACATGTACTTTGCACTTATAATCCTTGCTTATGAGAAGCAAGGCTGGCAGTAACTGTGCCTCTTTTACTGGCAGCCTCCCACGTCTGCAGCAGCCCCCGCAATTCTGGGCCAGCAGAGAAGGCCAGTGCGGAGCGGCCCTCGGGGCACACACACCCCTCCCCAAAACAAAGCAGCGGGCCGTGAAAACACCAGATGCAGGCAGCAGCCCGGCAGCCACATTCGAATGAAAGAAACTACGCCACAGACTCTCCTGGACTTCTTCACTTTTTATTTTGTCCTGACTGCCATTTTGCTGCTGCTCTCTGCCGGTTTTCTATGGACCCTGACCCGCCATCTTGTCCATTCCCTCGTCCTTTAACCCTTTTCCCTCGTTTCCCCCTTGACGATCCTCATATGTTTCTTCCCTTTTCTGATTTGCCTTTTCTCTTTACCCTTGTATCCCTCCCTTGGTGCTGTGACTGCATCCCCCCTCCGACCCCACTTAATGGAACTCTTTTGGGGTTTTTTTTTGGGTCTTGACCTGAGAAAATCTACTATGTGTATATATGTATATAGAGAACTCTAATCACTAGTATATGCAGTAGACCTTTGTACTCTCTACCATTCCTATGTGACTCTTAGAGTATATACATTTTTATCTCTTCCTTGAGTGACACTACTATTTGTACATTTGCAATTTTTCTTTCTGTTTATCTCTTCCTTGTGTGACTTTACATCTTGTACATTTGCAATTTTTTCTGCTTGTATCTTTTATGTAACACATGTAATCCTAAGTCCTTATGTTTTGCAACTTGTTCTTATGTAAAGCGCTCGGACACCTTCGGGTAAATTCGCGCTATATAAAATCGCATTAAATAAATAAAAAAATTCACTACTTGCAGGTTTTCTAAATACATAAATAAAGACATTGTCATTTACAATGCCAATAGCTCAAACTCTTGCAAATGCAAGGCACTATTGCATTGCAAATGCTTGTTCTATCTGCAGCACCTGTGTCTCACTTTGGAGTGGGATTAGGGCCAGTGCTTAATTTGAGCCGGTGATTGCTACTGGTACTTATTTCTGAGGACCTTTACATATTTTTCTCCATCGGATATTTTTCAAGAGCAAGACAGTGCTTTAAATGGGCCGGTCCTCACAGGTAGTCTGACGTGTGTACCGGCAATTTTTCAATGCCAATGAGAGTACCAGTACTAATGCCTTGTAGGCTAAGTGGTACTAGTGCTGCTGTAGGTGAGGCTGTGAGTGCAGAAGCGGTCTGAACGCTACTCTGACAGCCAAAGTGCCGCTCTAGACATGTGCCGACTTACTGGCCTACTGAGGAGACACTCATTTACCTTATGTTAGTGTGTTCAGATTCTGGCAAGCTCAGTATCATGCTGTGAGTGATAAGCGTCCAATCAGACCCTGCCCTGTAAATCACAGGTGTGAAGTTGTGCACACACTGGAATTCCTGGCGGTCGGCTCAGAGTCAGAAAGAAGAAAGCTGTGGGAGGTAAGAATTATTTATCCTGCTGTGAGCCTTTGTCTGAGTGAATGTCTGCTTTAGAGTGTGAGAGAGCTGAAGCGAGAGCATTGGGACTTTCCCTGAAGGTATTTTAAAGAAAGTGTGAGGAATGCTTGGTGTGTGCTTGTCTGCTAGTCCTTGTGCCTATGTATACGCATGCTCATGGGCAAGGTAATGTATGAATAGTGTGCTTAATACAAACAAAAACAAGTCAAGGGTCCATGATAGCTCTTAGACCCGGTGTACATCTGACTGAGGAGGCAAGCTAGTCCAGATGCATTAGGGGCGAATTTACACGTTCCGTTCTGCTCGACTCCTGCAAAATAGGAGCATCAGCTGAGAGGCCACTATTTGAATGGGCATAATGACAAAGCTATTTAACTGCCTTCAGGACACCTATTTGGAGGGTCGCAGCTAAGTACTGTAACAATTCCCGCATCTCAATGAAAGTCATTTTGCTGACGGTGGGAGGACGGCACGCAGCCAGCCCTGCTAGGGTTCAAACTCACACTCTGCAGCCTGCGAGGACGTTTCTCCAGCAGATGAGTTACCGGACTGCCGATACACCACACACGGGACTCAGGTGAGTGTATGCAATATTCTTTATTGTGTTTGCAGCAGCGAGCCTCAGCACGTCTGTCCCCTTGCTCAGTCCTCCTTGTGTGTCCGTCCCCTTCCTGTCCCCTAACAGGATGTGGTGTCCGGTGACCTGGTCACCTCCCTTATGACCCACAGGGTCCTAGTGTCCCCTCCTGTCCAGTCGCCCATCTGTCAGGTCACTACACCTCCCCCCTTGTCGCAAACAAATCTTTGGTACATTTCACTGGACATTGTCACTCCCTTTTATGTTGACAGTATTTGCTGATGATACTGGAGAGGGAGAGGGCGAGAGAGAGAGAGATATATACGGAAAAGTGTGTCCACCGGTCTCCGTTTCTTCGCATCTCCTCAATCAGTCTCTTGTGCTTCTTGCCTTCTCTTTTTGGTCTTTGTTCTATTAAATCCTCTTGTGCTGCTTTCCTTTGGGCGTCTTTCTTCAGCCCATGTTTCGGCCGCTCTTCTTCTTTTGTCTTTAATTCTCTAGAGTACGACTCATTCCTGGTGATGTGGTATTGTCCTGCTGACGCCATTATCATTTGCCCTTCCACTTCCGTTACCGTCAGTGGGTCTTTTGCGAAAGTGCTGTCTGACTTCCGTGGTTGTCTTTGTCGAACTAGCGCAGTGTCTCCTTCTTTCGCTTTTGCATCTGTTGCATGTCTCTTCCGATCAACATACGCCTTCATTCTTGTTTTCGCTTCTTTGTCTCTTTCAGCTATGTCTTTTTGTTCCACCCTTTCCACTTCTTTCACTTGGGGCAACCTCGTTCTACTTGATCGCCCCAACACCAGCTCCGCAGAGCATCTTCTTGTGGGGCTGTGAGGAGTGTTTCGACAGTCTCTCAGCACCTGACATATTGCTTGTCCAATTGAGATCTGTGTTGGCTTGTTGCTCTGTATTGCCTTTTTGATCGTTCCCATAGATCGTTCGGCCATTCTGTTTGCTTGCGGCCACAGAGACGCTATTCGTCGATCGTTGATCCCAAGTTACTCCATGAACCTTCTGCATTCATCACTAAAGAATGGTGGTCCACTGTCTGAGGTAATTTCCTGCTTTCAAATGCCCGTAGAAATCAGCTGCCAGCTCTGTCCATGCTGCTTTTGGAAATGCGGACATTTGCAGTGGCTCCTGCTTTGATGTGGGCCCCGGTATTTGGCAGATGTGACAATGCATCACACTTTCTTCTCCCATGTTGTCACATCTCGGGAACCATACTTTTTCTCGGACCATTTGTTTTGTTGCCACAGTCCCTCTATGTGACTCATGTGCCAATTCTGCTGTCGTCCTTCTCAGCGTCCGTGGTATTACTATCCTGGATGCCTTTCGTCACTATTCCGTTCTCGCTTTCTGATAGTTTTTCGCTAATCTTTTTGAACGCCAACAGCTCTTCCTTCAATACTTTTTTTCTCCAGCTGCTGTTGTTGTTGGGGTGCCTCCACCTTTGCGGTTTGGTCACCTTCATTATGGTCTGCATGGTGATGTCTTGTTTTGTCTCTTGTTCTAGCTCTTTCATTGTTATCGTTGACGGTGTGTTACGCTTCAGTGCAAAGTTTAGATGTTCCTCCGCCATGGTTGTCGCTTGGGACACTTGTGGTAGTGTTTGCTTTGATATATGGTCTGCTGTATTGTGTTCCTTCCCCGTCTTGTGTATCCTTTTGAAGTTATGATACATCAGCATTGTCCCCCACTTCTCTATCCTGGGCGGTCTCATTCCTTTTCGGTGTCCGCATGTTGTTACCAGTGCTTGGTGATCCGTTATGATTTTGAAAAGCTTTCTGTGGATGACCATGTGGTAGCGTTCACACGCCCACACTGCCGCCAGGCTCTCTTTTTCCGGCTGGGAGTATCCCGGCTGGGAGTATCCTTCTTCTACGTTTGATAGACTTTTGCTCCCATATGCCACCATGTGTCTCTGGGAATCTTTTCCTTGTTTGTGTTGTGCCAATATTGCTCCCAGTCCCACTGGGCTGGCATTTACAGTCAGTTCAGTGCGCTGCTTGTGGAATTCTTTTAGGATGCTTCTTTCCTCTGGCATGTTGTATGTCATGGTCATGAGACCCATTGTCTGAGCTGTGATGATGCTCAGCAAACATGCTGCCGGGATGTCGCCCTTCAGCACATGAATGTCCTCTTTGATCCTTTGGTCTTTGTGTGTCGGCTCTTCTGTAAATTTCCCCATGTTTGTCACTTGTTTCCGTGACCCCCAAGTGAAAACCTCAACTCGGGACAGTCTTGACGTCTGCTTTCTCTTCGTCTTTTCGTATTCCGATACACGCATGATGTTACATGTTGCACCGCTGTCCAAGACAAACTTTGTTTTGTGTGATCCTACTCCTATTGTCACGTACTCTGTCTTTTTCATTTTGCTTTTGCCCACCAGGCACCTTCTTTTTCCTTTTTCATCTTCATCCGTTGACTCTGTGGTAACATCCGTCATAAGATAGAGTCGTTTAGTCCTTTCTTCTTCATCATCTTCTTCCTCTTCTTCTTCTTCTTCCTCGCCCGATTCTAGTGATGAGCTCCTTGTTCCTTTTTCAACATGTCTACTTGTTGACACTTGCGGTCTCCATAGTCTTCCTCTGTTGTTCCTGAACTGCACTCCTTGGCGTGCGCTGACAGTCATTTCTCCCGTTCCATTTCTTGCACATCTGGCCAAATGTTAGGCGTGGGCCTCGATGTGGAAATTCAAGTCCACACCTGTAGCATGTTCCTTCATGGTGTTTCCTCGTGGCCTGTTCATTCCTGTCTTTTTTCCAGCTGCCCGCGCGATCTTGTTCCACTCGTTTCTCTTTTCCTCGCTCCATTTCCTTAGCGTGTGCTGTCGCTCTTGCCTCCGCTCTTGCTAGCGACGGGATATTGACTAGTGATGTTGGTTCTCTAATTCCTACTTGTGACTCAAACAACTTGAAAGGTGGCAGTCTTCTGTATTGTGCACTTTGTCTTTCTAGTTTAGTTTCTGCCATCTTTTTCGTGTGCTCTTCCTGGCACTCTTTTGTTGTTTCCAGTGCTCTTTCTGGCACTCTTCTATTCTCCGTGCTCTTCCGGCACTCTTCTATTCTCTGTGCTCTTCCTGGCACTCTTCTATTCTCTGTGCTCTTCCTGGCACTCTTTGTCTGTTGCCTGTGCTATCTCTTCTATTTTCTGTGCTCTTCCTGGCACTCTTCTATTCTCCGTTCTCTTCCGGCACTCTTCTATTCTCTGTGCTTTTCCAGGCACTCTTTTGTTGTTTCTTGTGCTCTTCCTGGCACTCTTCTATTCTAGGTGCTCCTCCTGGCACTCTTCTGTTCTTTCCTGCGTTTCCTGTTTCTTTTGACCTTTTCTCTTTGTTGTTTCTCCTTTTTTTTTTTCTTTTATTGCATTTGCCTGTGCTTTATTGCTCCATTGCTGCTTGAGTCTGCATTTTTTTTTGCTTTTCTCTCCACCTTTCTTTAGCTTCTCTTGCTCTTATTTCACTCTTTTAACACCTTTCTTTCTTTTTCTTCTTTTGCCTGACTCTGTTATGGCTGCTCTGTAGTTTCCAATGTCCTTTTCTTTTGATGTCCTCTTTAAAATGGCCGCCGCTCTTCTCGCGAGATTTCGTGCTCGAAATCTCGCTCTCGCCTGACTCTAAAATGGCCGCCTACCACGCTCTTGCCTCCTATTGGTCTAGCCACCTGGATCTAAAATGGCCACCGAGACTCTCAGTCTAATTTCGAAGCTTCGCGCTTACCGCAGATTTTCTTTGCTTGCTTCAGAGGCGGTCGGGTGGGCTCCGATATCGCTACTCGTTTGTTCTCTTACCAGCTTATCCAGGGTGGGCACCTGGTTACTCCTGATGGCAAGATCTACACGTCGATCTGCACGTCGGCTCGGTTCCCTTCGTCGCCAGTTGTCATGTCCTTGTAGCCGGATTGCTGATACACCACACACGGGACTCAGGTGAGTGTATGCAATATTCTTTATTGTGTTTGCAGCAGCGAGCCTCAGCACGTCTGTCCCCTTGCTCAGTCCTCCTTGTGTGTCCGTCCCCTTCCTGACCCTAACAGGATGTGGTGTCCGGTGACCTGGTCACCTCCCTCATGACCCACAGGGTCCTAGTGTCCCCTCCTGTCCAGTCGCCCATCTGTCAGGTCACTACACCTCCTACCACCATCATGCACACGTTATGAGGCGCTTTCACACGAAGTCCAAAAAAGTCCCATCTTGAAAGAGTGAGAGATGTTAAAGCAAGTCAAGGGTCCATGATAGCGCTAAGACGCAGAGTGCATCTGACTGAGGAGGCAAGCTAGTCCTGATGCATATGGGGCGAATATTCCGTTCTGCTTGACTTCCGCAGAATAGGAGCATCAGCTGAGAGGCCACTATTTGAATGAGCAGAATAACAAAGCTGTATTTAACTGCCTTCAGGACACCTCTATTTGGAGAGTTGCAGCCAAGTACTGTAACAATTCACTTGTTGGGACCAGTTAAAAGCTGTGCGAGTGTGAGGTTTGAGGGCGGGGCGAAAGAAAGAAAACAAACTGCACAGAGAGTTGGGTTTAAACAGAGGGTAAGTACAGAAAAGTGTGCAAAGAGAGGAAGCAGCGAATAAATTAAAGCAAGATAAAGAATACACAGAGAATTGTGCATGTATGGAAAGATGAGAAAGTAAACATCAGAAAGTCTGCAGAGAGAGATTGTGGAACGGAGGGAAGCAGTGAGAACTGTGCACAGAGAGGAGGCTGAAGACGAGAAACAGAACTGGGCATGTATAAGGGAGATAAAGGGTTAACAAATTTAAACTTTGCCTACAGAGAGAGCACAGGAAGTGGGACTGAAAACACTGATGCAAAAAAAGGGAAAAGAGAAGGTAACCAGAGAACTCGACTGCGATAGAAACAAGAGACAGGCAGGGCAATTGGTGAAAAAAGAGAATTGCGCAGCGAGCGAGCCAGGGAAGAAAATGTTAAGAGTAATTTGCTTAAAGAAGGTAAACAGCAGGGTTGCAGAGAGAACTGTGCACAGGGATTTGACAAAGACAAGGTAAACCCGATTATATTGAGAGGCAGGGTGGTGGGTTAAAGCTAAAAACAAAGAGAAAAGGGTGATTAGATGGAGTGGGGGGGGGGGTATATGAACCTGTCCACAGTGGTGAAAGGACATGAAGAAGGTAAACAGCATTGTGCGCACGGGGGAGGGTAGTTTGGGTGAACTTGGAGAAATGTGCACAGCAAAAAAGGTCACTGAAGGCAAGAGAAAACTGCGGCTAGGGCAGTGTCAAACTTAAACAAGCACTGGCGTTGCCAATAGGTCTTGCAGTAGGAAAGTTGGAGCTATTACAATTGCAAATAACAATGCCTTTTATTTTTGTTTTCATTTTAAAAACATAAAGGGCTTTGTCATTTACAAAACCAATAGCTCCAACTTTCCTACTGCGAGACCTATTGGCAACGCCAGTGCTTGTCTATAGATGATTTTGAGACCCGAGTAACTATGTCATTGATGGTAAAGTACTCTAGTTGTCATGGAACAATGTTTGTTAAACCAAGGGTCCAAAGCTCTTGTTTTCGAACAAATGTGGATGTTTAGGTCTAATTTTATACGAGAACCTATTTCTACTACAAGGTTGAACTGGAGTAGAGCGCAGGAAATGTCTTTCTTGCTGCATCACCACTAGATGTGGTTCAAAACTTCTGTATAGTCGACCAGCAGTGGTCAATGTTTGGTGCTGAAACAGGATCATTTGGGGCGGGTGTTAGACATGGGGAAGTGGAGCAGAGGAAATATAAAACCAGAGTCCATGGAGGATTTGTTTTTTCAACGAGTGGTACGTGAGAGTAGTCATAGTCCATTTGTTGCCATTGGTTGCTCTCATGCGAGGGTGTTGTCAGTGCCTGGTAGTCTCTGGTGCACTGTGAGTGGATTAGAGCAGTATTGTGACTGGTACTGCCATTGCATACACATGCCTTGTTTGGCCATGAGGCTACAGAACACTCCTTTAAATTCTTTGGTGACTAATGTTTTTTGTTAAGACTGTCTTACAATCGGTAATATTTCCCCCTTTTTTGCTGTATATGTATAGTTCACTGTACTTAAACAGCAATTACTGAACTGCATCAAGTACCTATCATTTCGGTCAGCTGAACTCTTCTCCAGGGTTTAGGTTAACATATATTTTTGTCGCTGGATTTTCATGCAACATCCCTCTCTCACAAATTACATCTATCCTAAACATTTAGTGAAAAAAAGCTCGTCGAAAACCCAAAAGCAGAGAACTCCACGTAACTGCTTCTGGCTTTTTTTCCATTTGCACTATAGCTAATTCTGAGTTGTGAGGGGCACATTACCCTGAGAATGAGAGCCCCAGACATGTCACCTTCCCCAGATGAATGCCGGATGCTGTCTGAGGTGAGGGAGCGCGCGGGAATGTGATAACAATGCAGCAGGTAATTGCAGCTGTCTTGACAGCCAGCCTTTTTATGTGATTACATGAAGTTAATTACTAGGAGCTGCAGAGCACAGCAGCGCGTCACGGATTTATTTATTACCATCGGGCTGCACCTCTACATTTTCTAAAGCTGCGAGGCGCAAAGCAATCGCTGCGCCCTCATTTCTCAAGAGCCAAGACTCCTCTGACACATGCCCTCTGCAGAGGATAAGTCAGGCGGCAGATGGAGGTTCCCTTCTGGGCGAGTAAAAGCAGGCAGTCCAGGGAACACTGAAGACGCAGCCCGAACAAAAACATTCTTAGTACAGATAAAAACCGCATTTTAGTTCCTGTTTAGATACTTCTTTGTATTCCCAAATCCATTCCACTTCTGTGAGCCCTGTACAGAGGAGATAGTCTCCTTGACGCACTTACCACGCGTCATACATTATGCATAGAATAAACTGCCGCCAACAGGACACAAGGTCGTGACACGAGTGATGGGTTCTGCTGGTCTCGCTGAGCATCCAGATATCGATTTTGCGCCAGAGTGACTTCACCAGAGCGAAGAGCTGGCATTTGAAGATTTCCTCAGCGAATGTCTGGTGGGGTAGCGAGGCGAGAAGTTATGCTTTCCGTTTGGTTCCGTTTTTATTCAAATTACTTGTGTTTGTGGCCTTGGTCTGCCTTATTAGTCGGGTTGAAACTGAAAGTACGGCCGGCCATGATTCAAGCATATCCGACGTGGTTTGATGAAGAACAAAGTAATTTTTTTTAAAAGGTAGGGATAGCAAGTGACTTCGATTGGCAGTTTGAGTGTATGCAGATGCGCCTTGTGACGGAAGCCGGATGGGGGCGGGAGAGCCTGGGGCGGGATTCCGAGTGAGGGGAGGCAGGCGGATTAGGAGGGAAGCTGTATGGGGGCGGGAGAGCCTGGTGGGGGGGCGTGAATTAACAAGCGTTGCCGGGAAACTGAAAGTACGGCCGGCCTGCGGCTAGCCATGATTCAATTAGGGGAGGAGAAGCCGCAGAGCGCACGCTGGGCGAAGCCCTTTGATGTGCTCTGCGGCCGTGAATGCGCGTGCTTGTTTGGTCACGTGATTCACGTGAACTCAATGAAAACCGCAGCGCAAGAAGCCCTTGGTTTCACAAGGATTTTCGAGACATGAATTCTCGCTCCGCTCAATGCACTTGCGCGCATTGATAGGTCGCGAGACCTAAAAATAAAAGGATGTGTTCTGGGTGCCAATTTGTGCACACAGAGATAAAGAAGGGGAGGAACTGGTGCACAGAGAGAACTGTGCAAGCCTACTGGGGAGAGAAAGGGGATATGGGGAAATTGTGCGTGAATAGATGGCATGAACAGATCTAGTTCTTGATACTCCCAGGCTCAGACCCGGTGCCTGCTACGCACAGCCTCACAACAGATGCACACTGCCCATGGGGTCAGAGCTGGAAGCGTTCCCGGAGGTACAGGTAGTGCCTGCTTCAAATTCAGAGGAAGTTCCTGTCATCTGGGCCTGCTTTCGTAGCTGGTGCCTGCTGCAAAGAGGGGGCAGCACCTGCTCAGGGTTGGCCTGCTGCACTCGGACTCTAAGCAGGGATTGCCCCCCCGGCACGGGGTTGGCTGACCTCTGACCCCGAGCTGGTTGGTGTGTCTGTGGCACTTAGAGCTGCCGCCCTCACAGCAGGCACTGGGCCTCTGCTCGGAGATGTGCCTGCCCTATGCTAAGAGCAAGGCTCCGCTCCCAGTTGGCCGCGCCTCGGGCTGTCTTCAGTCTCAGCAATGGGGTGACGGAAAATGAAGTGGCCCCTGCGGAATGTGAAGGCCTCCATGCATCGCAGGGGCTACAGGGTCCGGCAGAGCTGGTGTATGCCAACCCCAGCGCAGGTGTTCGTCTCCGCTGCTTGTGCGTGCCCTAAACTCACGGCCGGTGCGTGCCCTATACTCACGGCCGGTGCGTGCCCTAGGCATGCACTATACTCACGGGTGTGTGCCCTATGGGGTGTCTGTGTGCTCGTGTGTGTGCGGCAGCGGCGGCGAGGGGGGTGGTGTGTGTCTCTCTATGTGTGCGCTTGTGTGTATGTGCGCTTGTGTGTGTGCGTGTGTGTCTGTGTGTGTGTGCGTGTGCGAAAGCAGGGGGAGGTGTGGCTGTGTGTGTGTTGGAGAATTTACAGGGAGACAGGAGATGGTGAACGCGCGCGCGACCTGATCCGATTCCTGAGGCTGCGGTCTCGCTGCGACAGGGCTTTCGCCCTGTATCGCAGGTGCGAGATCTAAAAAGGAAGCTGTGTTGTGGGTATTTAAACACATCGTGATGTAGTGTTCTTTGAAAAGGTGAGTCTTAAACTCTTTCCTAAATTGGAGCAGCTTTGAGGTGGCCCTGATAGATAAAGGGATGTTGTTCCCAATCCTGGGTGCATAGCAGTAAAAGGTATGCCGTCTTGTTTTTTTTCTTTTTACACTTCTTAGTCTGCTGGTATCCTGGCTACAAGTGTGCTTAGATCTACCACAGATGGTGAGCTGGTTCTCAATATAAGTGGTGGTGCTGGACATAATAGCTTTGTAAATTATGCTGCTGGTTTAGAAGATGGTGCAGGTCAGTAAAGGGAGTCAGCAGGGTTTCTTCATGATGGTGGTAATGTTATATGTAGCTCAAGCCTGCCCAATGGCAGCAGCCAACAATGTGCATAAACCAAAATACAACAAAGCAGGGGCCAGAGATTTTGCCTGAATCCCGTGCCGGTGAGCAATTTGTAAGCCAAACCTATGTCACAACAAAGCTGGTTCTGCTGAGGATGAGACCACCTCGTACTTAGCACTGAGTGGTTAAAAGCCAAAGAACAAGCTGAGCCGTGTAAACATCTGGCGTGAAAATCACGCAACAAAGTCAAGGATTGGATGAACATGTAGCCTTTATGACCCACCAGCATACCCTTTGAGAAATTCTCACTGCCTTCAGCCTAAAGTCAAAGCTGTCCATCATTCCCAGTCATGTGCACTCACCTCTTAACTGAAGCTACTTCAAGACCTAATGGTAACTCACTTCATAGAATTCACTATACACAAGTCACATGTCGCAAGTAAAAAAACTACAGATAAAATGTGAAATGTAAACAGGGACTCAACTTGCATCGTTGACATGGATTGCTTAAGGGTTTACAGCAACGGTCTTCAAACATCGGGGCGCCCACCCTCCACCACCCCCTGGATGGTGTCTAAGGGGGACGCAAATTACTGCAATTACATGTAAATGAGGATGACCTGGAACTGCAGCCTTATTTATTTGCTGCATTTCCTGGCTGTCTTCATTTACACGCATCCCGGAGTACTGTAAAGGTAGGTCATTGAGGCTCTGGAACACATGTAACCAGCCACGTTTTAAGTAAGTTTTGATCCCTTTGAACTAGAATCCTGTGATTCTGGGTAATCACTTAATCTCCCTGCACCTGAAAATAAATTAACGTGTCCGTCTGTAATGCAACTGGGGCTCATGTAAAGTGCTCTGATACCTTTGGGTCAAATACCCACTATATAAAAATTCACACAAAAAAGCCTGGTTTCTTCTTTAATTATTTGCACTACCACCCCACCCTTGCTTTCAAGCACAAGCACCTCAAAGTCATCACTAACGATTCAGGGGCAGTGGTTTTGTAAACAGTGAGTCCAGGGGGTAGCAGGGAGGAAGTCAGCAGGGTTCCATTCAGATGCAGAGCTCTGGTCCTCTTGACCCCTAGGACCTCAGAGTAATGGTCCAGGAAAAAGAGGAAAAGAGTGAGAATCATAAATATAGTCAACAAGATGGCCCAGAAGAGAAAGCACTGTGTGGGGCTTCACTTTTATGGTTACAAATGGCCAGAGACCGCTTCCTCAGAAAGATACCCCAAGGAAGAGGATGATAGAAGAGAGCCTTTTTTATATATAAAAAAGGGCCATCCATTAGTGCAGCAGGTAATGCTAACAGGTGTGTAAGTGGCCACTGCTGCTCAATTATGGCTGTCTTACCATGAAGTGGAGTGGGTGCCCAGTTTCCTTGCTTTATCAGAGCCCAGGTTACCCTTGCTGCTTTTAAACATAAAGGTGCAGAAAGAATCACTGGTACTGCAGGTACAGTGGCACCAGGATCCAGGGATGTGAGGAGCCAGTTAAACCTTAATTATGTCCGTTTACAATCCTTCCTTCTTAGCTTTAGGGCCCACTGCACACTTGTCAGTGTTGATTTGGGCCTCAGAGCCATAGCCCACGGGAGGGGAAAATCAATATGGTGGAGACACCTTTGTTTGGCCTCAGAGAGATGGCAGAGAAGGATGTGTGGCTAGATGGGAGTCCATGTTTTTAACAAACGGCAGATGAGGCTGCCCTCTTTGCAAGGCAGTAGCTAACATTAGTGAAGCAAGTTCAGCCGCACTGGGGCCAGAGGGGCCCACTGCATCACAATTATGACTGATTCACCGTAAAAAAGGTGAATGGGAGCTAATTTACTAACACTAGGACCAAGGGCACCATTGCAGATAAAGCAAGACAACATGTGGGAGCTCTTTTTTTCTGAAAGATCCTGTTTTAAGATTAGAGTGATAGTCCAGCATGGGGGCGAAGTAGTATAAGAGGCAGAGGAGATAGCCTGCTACTCAGGACTCAAGTCATTTTTTATGCAGTAAGTTTAGTTGCGTTGAGGACCAGTAGTGCGAGGGGCTCATGAAACATCAATTATAGAGGGCAGTATTTTGGGGTCAATAACTGGTTTTGTTTGATTCATTTGCCGTTTTAGAAGTCTCATATTTAGTGTGGTTTATGAGCTATAGAAAAAGTACTCCTGAAATGATTTCATAATCCATGCCCCCTACACTCAGCCCTTTCCCTCCCACTCAAGCAATCCTTGCAATAAAGTTTTGGAGTTGGGGGTGCCTGACATTAAAACATTTTTCTTAGGGGGGCTCAGAGCAAAAAAGTTTGAAGACCTCTGGTTTACAGTCATTGTTGAGTTCTCAATCTGGGCGGCACTGGCTGAGTCCGTGCTGCAGTCTAGGGGCACCAGCAGGGCTTCTCCTGTGTCACTGCTATTCTCACGCACAGTTCACCCGCCCTGGACAAAAAGCTATGTTGGTTTCCATGGCAACCACAGTCACTTCTTTGAGCCCAGCTCACAGAGCCTGGGGTACATTTAAATATCGACCAAACTACCGCTGGCTTTACACACGCTACACTGTGATTATAGAGCCTCCAGCAACAAAGAAGAGCTAAATATATGTGACAATGCATTTTAGTGCAGTGATGCGGAGACACCCACTAGATTCTTATTATAGATGGAGCAACGTAGTGTATTAAATCAAAAAAAGCGACATTTTCTACAGTGCATTTTCTGAACTCACATTGAAGGTGACCTCAAATGTGAAAATTAAGAACAAGCTATGAAAATGCCAATAGGTCTGGCTTTAAAGGAATGCTGAATAGTAATCTGAACGCATAGAAGTAAATAGCACAGGAATTATTATATATTTGTGTGGAAGTAACGAACTGTAGAATGATATTGGTTAAGGTTAAACAATGAAGTGACAGTTCAACGTTCAAGCCACATCTAAACATCCATGTAGGTTAATGACTGCTCAACTCCCAACTGTGCTGCTGCCTGAGAAAAACACCATAAAGATTCACGTTATCTAACATGCTTTAATAGCTTTCCAATGTCATGTGTGCCCCTAAAAGTTCATTCTCAGCCAGCTGGATAAATAAACAAAAGCACACAACCTCTGCCAATCAAAACATGTACTCCCGGCTCCAGACATGTGGGTAGAGCCAAAGCCCCTCTGTAGTGTTCCTCACATAACTGTCTAGCCACAGCTGCGCTGTGAAGCCAGACCATAAAAAAAGAGACTGTGCTAATAGCAACACGGCTCCGGTTCATAAAGTTTAAATACCTACACCGGGTGTATTACACTAGACACCAGCTCTGGCGGGCGGGACTCATTGCCTCTCCGCTTTGCTTTAGGTGCCGTACGGCCGAGGGTACTTTCCTCCACACAGTATGGTCATGTATATCACTTTCGAAGTTCTGGCACGGCGTTATTACATGTCTGCCGTGGGTTTTGGGTTGGGATATTCTCCACTCTACCAGACTGTCTCTCTCACACATCACTGATGACATTTGGAGGGAATATTGACAAATGCCACCTACTGTTATGGGCCTCACACTCGCAAAGTGAGACATTTCGAAAAAATGGAAAGACACCTCCCCGCCCTCTCTTGGAGTTTGAAAAAAGGGCCTCTATTTCTGTATGGGGCTAGAGATCCCTATCTTTGCTGCCCGGGGCTGCCTTCGGAAACATCCAAAAATATGGAAGAGATGAGCAGATTTCCGTGGGATCTACTTAGAGCCGATTCCTGACCCAACAACAGTCTGATTTAAACGTAGTTGCTATGTGGTGGGATTTACAGATTGTGGTAATGTGGACTCTGCAGGTATGGATGGAACTTATGTGCCTTATACTTTATAGTGGATTGATGACACTTCAGTTAATTGTTGTTTTAACAAGTTGTTATGTGCACGATCCTCCCTTCTTTAGCTTTGTACAAAATGTCAACATCAATATTTGTATTATGTACCCATCGCTGCTTTGGTGTAACACCCCATCAGGAGTCTTTTGGCTGTTGACAATAACATTTTGTAGTGAAAAAAATATATAAGACTGTGAAGTAGAATAATTCCCTAAGATCACACAAGTAAGCAGGGAAGCCAGGGCATATCGCAGGTGTTCTAGTTTCACACTGCTCAAATTCAGCAACTAGATGTGCATCAGTAGTATTATCTTATTGTCAGAATGTTTATTACTCGAGAATTCCCTGTGGAATTCTCCTGGTTCATTCTATGAAGAATGTTTCTTGTACAGTGTTTTATGCTTTGCTTGTTTCTCTTTGAATGTGTTTGTTTTCTTACATCTTGAAGATCAGCCAGTTGTCAGTTACACTGCTGATCTTCAAGAAGGTGGATGCTCTATTAAACACCTCTTCACTATTTCTTGGATTACTTGGATTTTATTATATTTGAACCACTACTACAGCATCTCATTCTCTCCTTTTTTTAGGAACAAAGGTTCATAATTTTCCTTTAATTCTTGGCACACAAGATTAGAGCGTGGGAGGCAGGCAGAAGCCACGTGAAAGCTCAGCTCATTTTGGGCTTCAGTGCTGAAAAAGTCTCCGAGCTGAGCAAAAACCAGACATATAGCTCAAGCGTTCAGTGGTTCACCACCGCTATACAGTACAGTATATATCACAGAGAGAATTCGCTTTGGATTAGCACTTTTTAGGTCGAGGTAATATCTGGTCTGCCGAAGGCAGAACCGGAAGTCTGAGATTTAATGTTGTTTAGTGTGGCAGCTTAAGCCCGCCTCTGTCCTCGTCTCTCCTCCATTGGCTGGCTTCCTAAACGGAGGCCAGCCATTGGAGGAGAGAGCCGTCCCTCCAAAGAAGCTCCGTCTTTTTCGGATTCGGGGGCGTGATTTTTTGCGTTCTTTCGCCCTGTGACGTCATCTGTCACTCAGAGCGCAAAAAACACGTCCCCGAATCTGAAAATGGCGGCGCTTTTCTTTAGGCCATTTCACAACGACCGTCGCCCCAAGAAGTCGCCGAGTTCTCGCCCCTGCTGCTGCATTACTGCAACAGAGCTCGCAATGGCCTGGGAGTTAGGCGGAGGCAGACAATTACTGGGCTTCTTGGCAGCTCTCCGGTAGGCTGCTCTCGCTTTCCTCGTTTGGATATGACACCCGTATCATGGTGTCAAGGATCGGGCAGGAGTTCGCCGGAGGCGTACGCCACTGCACTTGCCTCGGTACCAATAAGTACAGCCTGGAGGTTGGTCAGCTCGCTCAGAAGTTAGCTCTCTTGCACTGGTAGTGACACCATTACCATGATTAGATTACACATCTGACCTCTTCAGTCAGAGGGAGCCAGCAATAATTTTCTTTGCCATGGCACTTATATTTTTGCACATTTATATAGCGGAAACTCGACCCTAAGGCATCGGAGCGCTTTACATGAACATCAGTCACGTACACAAGGACACATTTATTTTTGGTAGGCACGGGGAGATTAAGGATTTGCCCAGGATCGCAGGAAGCGGAGCCGACGCCGAGGCTCGAACCTATTTCCCCCTCTCCAAAGGAGGCAGCTCTGGCCGTGAGGCCACTCTGATTCTTGTGTGTCTGTTATTTGTCTTCAGGTCACAGAAATTGGCTGTTAATATATTTTCTTGACGCCCGTAAATGCTTTTTCCCTGTGACTTACATTAAAAGTGAAAAAGGTATATACACCTGTTATAAGTAAAGTACCCCTACGCGCTGAAAGCACCCGTAGTGTTTTCTTAAAATTATACACCATGGCTACATTTTTTTAATTTAACATGTTCATTGCAAGTACATGGTCGTCAAGTTTTTTCCCCCAAACATTTTTATTTACGAGGACCATACTGGCAGGGAGAAAAAACACACTTTACCATCTTGCTAGGGGGCAGACCCTTTGGCTTTGCCAGTGCTTGTTTCCCAAGGCTAGCTGGCAGTGTTACTTACTACCCCCACCAACCTGGTTATCTCCCGCGATCACAGCAGCACCATCTGCTCGGTGAACAAGCGTCTAAGCGCTGCCGCCTGGGGGCTCGCGAACCTGCTTTTGGTTTCTGGAAGCGTCTGCCTCTTTGGAAAGTGATATCGGCTCTGCGGGATCCGACCCGGCTCTGATGGGACGCTGCAGTCCGGGGGGGGGTGGAGGGGGGGTGCTGTGCAGCTAAATATGCTCGTGAAGCGGGCGATTTCGGCACTACTGTGCCTGGGGATTGATTTGTAGCTGTCGGCAAACCTTGTTTTTAATAAAAGTCTGCTTGGATCGTAGTTTGAGGAATGTGCTGTGTAATGCTTGGAACCTTCAAGTCCGCTTCCACAGAACGCGATCAGCCCTACTGTAGAGTTCTTTATTATTTTTTCAAGTTAAGTTTTGGACATAGAAGAAACATACATTTCATCACCTATTTAGTAGGATAATTTTTATGACAGGCGGGAAACGCCCATTGGGTTCAAAGAGTCCCCCTCCCCCCTACTAATTGTGGCACAAGGGATGTCACATACATTCTGTAAAATTCTTCTGTGGCTCCTTCAGTTCCCAGAGTTTTCCCAGTGGACATGGGGGTGATGGCAGACTGAATGTCCTCGATTGAAATTGGCATCCATTTGCCAGCTCCAGCGCAGTTAAAACAGGGAGGGAGGGTCTGGTCTAGAAATGACTGGGCTGCTATCTCCGAGACCCCTGGGGATGGGGATGCAACAATGTGTATAAGGACACAAAGGTCTCGTGTTTTATCGATCTGTGAGAAGTGCAGGGTGTCTTCTGGCTGTCAGATACATGTCAAGAGAGGCTGCTAGGAGTCATTTCTAATCAGCCGGGCCAGTAGGCGACCTGACCTGTCACACTCAGAATGGGATGCGGTGACGGGACAGATAATCCTAACAGCGCATTCTTTCCAGTAGTTTGGCTATGTCTTCTCGTATCCATACTGGGTGAGACAACCATGTCTGTTCATCCACCACCAGGCATTCCTCCACAATATAGTCCTGCTCCACCTGTGTAAGCCTCTCATGGAGGCCTCTGCATTCGCCTTAGACTGAGCAAATGCAGGATTCTCTAATAATCACCATAAAGGCTTCTCATTCCACCAACAAGTCAGTTGAACCCTCATTGTGCTCAAAGTATTTCACTATCTGGGTAAACAGGGCATCCCTGAAAATTGTATATTCGAGAGTCGTGGGCTGGTAATGTAGAATTCTTCATATTAAGAGTTTCTGGAAGCACATGGTCCTTGTACCTACTAGGGTGGTGTGAGTATTTTTTTTCACTCTAGGTAAGGTGACAATAATGATGCTGATGCTTCTGTGGGTATTCTGGTGATGCCCTGAATAGCCATTTAGCTGTCCTGTGCGCCCCTTTGCTAATGTAGGAGGGATACTTTCCATATAATATAGACTCTTCATAATTAGCCGTTGAAAGAAGTGGAGAGCGTTACATGACATGGAGCTGGTTGGAATGATCAGCGCTGATTCCAGGTCATTTTGGCAAAAGATCTGCTTATAGCTCTCAAATGTCTGTTTTTGAAAGAGGCATTTTTTGTTCACATCTGAATTCGCCATTAGAGGTCATTGGATAAATTGAAATTTTTACAATGGTTGAGGAGTAAAGATGCATCACAATCAAGAACTTTGCTCTCTTATTGCTTTTCGCATACAAGGGTGTGTGAAGACTGGTTTTCTCAATTGCGGGGTTCTGCATTTTTTTTATGTTATTTTGCTAAACGGCCTCCTAACTTTGCTATTACAATATTCTATTGTGTTTTATGACTACAGACTCAACTGGGGAACTGGGTGAAGCCTGCTCTTCCCTGAATTTTTGTTGTTGCGCATATCAGACGATTAATTTGAGCCGGGGATGCAGGTGGGTGATGTGAGAGACACAAATCGGTGTTTGGAGCCTCTTCGCCAGTTACGCCCTCTGTTGTTGATATGATAATATAATGAAATATTTCTAATTATGATATGTTTTTCTCTCTGTTTATTTGGTGTTTTTGGAGCATAGAACTAGAAACTCTATCAGGTGGTCGTTGATATCATCTGTGTGTGTGCGTGGCTCTGTCTGTGTGTGTGCGTGGCTCTGTCTGTGAGTGTGTGTGTCTCTGTGTCCGCAAATACTCTCTACTACTCTCTAATGCTCACCTATTGCCATTGTAAATGACAATACTATTTATTTATGTTTTTAATAAATTAACAAAATTAAAAAAATGTCATGAGCAATGCCAATAGCTCTACCTTTAATAATGCCGAGACCATTGCATTGTAAATGCTTGTTAACCACTGCCTTTCAAGTACTTTTCATGCTTTGATGATGGGCGGCTAGGTTGTCCTTCAAGTACACTACATTCAAATGCAATTTCCTTCTGTTTTTACAGTGTGTATGTAAAGCGCTCCGATACCTACGGGTTAAGCTAGCGCTATATAAAACTTTTAAAATAAAATAAATAAAATCTGCGTAAAGTTACATTTGTTTAAATAGTCTCCCTCCCAATGTGTAGCATTTCTCCTCATGCTCTTTTGTTCATTCCCACTGACTCCCCATCACCCATCTCTCCTCGCAATCTAACCCAATTCCCTCGGTCCTCATCTTTGCTCTCACTCCCATGTTAATCCACATCTGCTCATTAACAATATCTCCTTACTACTGTGCGTGCACCACAGGTGGTGTAAAAAAAAACAGCATCTTTATTACCCTATCAGTGTTATCGCTGCTCGCACTAAGCATCATTCCGTTTCTATAAAGAATGGGTTTAAGCTCAAAGAAAAAAGGATGCCATAAACTTCTAAGTCAGTGTGAGCACCTGTCAGCTGCTTGCAGCGAGCACACATTTGAAATACTGGGTTAGAGGCTGCTTCTTTTTGAAAGAAGTACCAATGGCTAAAGAAATCCATTATACCCTCTGCCCGATGCTGTGCGCTGCTTTTCTTACGGTTTATTTATTTCTCACAAGCCCCCATCCTCCACCCCTGTGACATATATCTAAAGATCCCACAGGCTTCAAAAGGCCCCCCACCTTTCCAACAAAGTGCGGCACTCACCCCAACCACCGAGGTTGATGAGAGGCGAGAAATCACGGCCGCCTCTCCCGAAGAAAATACGGAGGGGGAAGAGTCGCCCTTCCTCCTACCCTTCTCCCGCGGCCACAGCACCAGCCTTGCATCGGTGCGGCTCCCGGAGCAGCTACTGTTCCCTTCCAACCTGTGAAGAAACGCACTCAAACCCCACTGCCGAGGCACAGGCAGGACATTCTTGCAGGAAGACATAGAAAGAGGACAAGCATAAACACAATGTACTGCCGCAGCTCTTCGGCCATCTTGGGATGGTGACTCTTCCAACAGTTGAAGGAAACAACAAGAGAGCAACGATACTTTCGGAATGACCCAATTCAAGACCTCTATGATGCTGGAAAAAGCAGTTATCTGAATGCTTTCTATGTCAGAGTGAGCACCTGCCCTAGGCTAAGACCCTCAATAACATTTTCTATTGTATTCAAACATGTAAAGTCTTTGTAGTCTATAAAATAGTTAGCAAATCTTGACTATGTTAGTTTCTCTTTTAATATAACATTGGGTAGCTACATATTTATTTTTAAAAAAATGTTGTTAAACAGTTTTCAGCCAATGGTCCGCAAAATTAATAATTAATTGAACTTTGAGATCCACAAGTAGACTTAAAAGTTACAGAACTCTGACATTTTCCAGCTTTATTCATGAGTATCTCATCCTATCTAGGTTTTTGCTTTGGATTCTGAGGCTTGTAGTTCTATAAATCCAGTGCTGGACAGTAAGGGGACCCTTCAGATCCCGGTTCCTGCAGTTGTTTCTGGGCTGGATCTGGGATCAGGCTGACCGAAGGAATTATGCTGAATTTGTCCAGGTGTCATTTTCCGTTCAGAGTATCAACCTGCAGGCGGTGAAGGGGCTTTCTATTTTTCCCCTTCCGGGCTTTCTTTTTTTCCCCTTCCAGCCAGGCACAAATCAAAGGCTTGAAATAAGGGGTCATCAGCCTGTCCGTTTTTCGACTACCACCGGGTTGGAAGCCAGTTAGAGCCCAACACCTATATCCCAATGTAATGGATGGAAACAAAGGCACACAGCTTATCACTTCACAAGTACTTTAGCAAAACTATGACTTGGAGGCAGGTTTTGTACTTTGTTCAACACCCCATGTAGGAAATATGCATGAACTATAAGATTGCAAGATTTATGTGTGTGCATTAGCTATTACAGAAATAATCATTTAAATGGCACCTACTAATTTATTTTTTATTTAATTCTTTTATAGCGATTCTCATCCCAGTATAGGATGTTAAACATGCATCATACACAGAAACAATAAATTATACAAATGTGTAAATAAATGTACAGGAGATGTTTCATACGACAATTCGTGTTCTGAGGTGTAGGAATCATATATATATATCATCCATACTTGTAGACATTATCTAGTGGAGTGGTGTGGCTCACTGGTTAGAGGCAGCAGACCCAGAAGCAGAAATCGGCCCGGGACCAGGGTTCGATTCCCGACGCGGCAGCGTCTTGGGCCATGGTCAGCGGACTCGATCATTCTCGCCTCGGTGCCTACTCCAGCAACTCTGGGCAATAGCTTGCTTAATCTCTACTAACGGCCCCATCAGCGCCGGGGATGCTTGTCTTCACCTTGGAGAGGCCCAGGAGGTCCCATCTCACAGGGAAAGCCAGGATGGGTTCCCCAGCGGTATACAGCGCCGCGATGCCCCTTTGCTGGGGCAGCTGTGTGCTTTACAAGTATACAACATTTAACATATCCTCAAAATTGTTGGGCACACCAGCATCTCGTCTCCAGGTGTCTTAAATCTACAAGATATTTCAAATGCAGCCTCTTTGTGACCAATTACCTAAACTAGAACACATTTGTCCTTTTTGCCACTGTCTTTGCACCATCTTTTTTTAAATAAATGCAGTAGTTCTTTGTCAGACTCTGCTTTTCAAGCGCTGACCCTCGTGACTCCACCCCCTTTACCGTGACTCCCTATTTAGGGGTTCCAGCAGTGAATTATTTTCCAATTCCAGAACTGTGTATTTTACATTATACAATCACAACTACAAGTCAAATAATGCATATCAAAAACCAGGAATGGATCAGTTACTCAAACATGTACCTGAAAAACGTGAGAAATCTAATTTTATCAAAGCACAAACTATGTGACCGCTTACATATGCAATATTTTCATTTAGTTGTTAGGAAAACAGAAGTTGCAGGCACAATATACATTTTTCAAAAATATTTCTATATCGGTTTCTGCATTCAACTTAAAGATAAATATAATTTTGCTTTCTTGCAATTATATGAATGGAGGCAAAAAATAAAGGAACCAAGAGAGGAAATGAATTGTGTGCCTAAAGTATCCTCTTCTGTAGGTAGCCGCCTCTGCTTAGCACACAAAACTACTCTTTTTAAATACCACTTCATTGTATTAAAATTGCGAGTTTAACACACCAGTATTTGTCTTCAAATTGGTTCTCTTTGCAAGTTTTAAAAGGTAGTATTAGGGCTGCCACTGTTCTTAGTGAAAAAAACAGGGTTTTTGTGCATGTTTTGAAGTATTGGAAGGGCCAGAATATAGTACTTAAATAAAATCTAAAATGTGTTATCTTTTTTAACATTGCAGTTTTGTTCTACATGCATTAAAATATTGTAAAAATAGTTTAGACAACCCTAGGATACTTGTGATGCAGTTTCATTTAGCATTTCTTGGTTAAGTTCATATTTCACTGGGAAATACATTCCAGATTTTATGATCCGTGTAATTTACCTGTCTTGGCACAAATACATCATCCAAGCAGTAAAACATTGGGTAAGTTTGCATTTCTAGTAGTATAAAGCTCTTGCATGACAGAGAGGATGTAGGATCTGAGTGCCCGTTTTGGAATTGGGTGCTGAACATAAGGTGGGACAAACTAACTATTGATCTTACGCTCTTTTTATGAAGAACAGCCTTTCTAGATTTAAAGGCTGGTCTGTTTTTCTTACATCTGCCCTGCATCTCAGTGCTTGGGAGTGGGGGGGCGGGGGGGGGGTAGTTTCTCATGAACATACATTGGAGTGAAGGAGGTTTTATATGGGAGGAAGCTAACATTGTTGCATAATTTTTCTATAAAAATCAGAAGTCTGCACCTACATCCTGATGGAACTCCATTCGCTTTCCTAGCTGGTCCGCACTGTTAGAAATGGGATTCCTGGCTGGCTGAGGTTGGCACCAAAGCCAGGCAGAAATCGCCACTCTAGTCAGGGCAAGGAGGTTACACGTTAAGATAACCCCTGCTCACCCCCTTGGTAGCGTGACACAAGCAGTAAGGCTTACCCCGGAGGCAATGTAAGTTAAGTATTTGCGCACGCACCCACCAGCAACAACATCCCAGGCCCCCCACAAAAGGAACTCCACACAAGGTATATGTAAAAATAGCCTTTGTATTGCAAAACACATTAGATAGAAACACACACTTTACAATGTGCCAACAGGCACGGGCAGAATTTACAGGGGATATGTCAAGGACAGGGCCACAAGGACCACTGTCAGGAATATGCACTTTTAGAACTAGGATACTCGTTAAAATTAGCACTTAGAATATAAAATCACTGTAGCACCAAATAGCAAATAGAACACACAACCAGTAACTACTGGTACGAGGTACGTACCACCTACGCAACCCTAACCACCTTAGGAGAATATTACGCAGGGAACCAGGGCCTCACTAGGAACACCTGTACTAGGAGAAAACAACCACCTAAGTATCACCATACATTTAGGGGTAAAGACATATGAATATTACACATGATGCATCAGAACATTCAGAGGTGTAGGGAAGGAAAACACATGATGCATAAACATACATTCAGCGGTGTAAGAACAAGGCACATGACGCATCAAAAACACATTCAGAGGTGCAGCAAAGAACAATGCACAGAAATCACATTAGCACAGAACTTACATCAAAGTCCAGGTTGCGCCACTGCGCCAAAACCTAAACGTAGCAGCTGCCACCTACTTGCTGGGCAGCTGAGTACAGGGACAGAACAGGACCTAAACACTGCAGCTGGCACTAAGTGCTGCACAGCTGGGGAAGGCCAAGAAGGGATGAATTAGTGCGTCTCACTCCTAAGTCCAAAGTACATGTCCTAGAAAGCAAAACCTAAACGGTGCAGCTGCCTACTAATTGCTGGGCAGCTGTGACTCAGTAAAACTGCAACAGGGCCCTCACTGGCCCTTTGAAACAAAACTGCACCAACTGCTGGAGCTCTCTAGGCTCTGGGACCATCATTGTATGCATGGGTTGGAGCCATCTGGCACTAGAAATTACTGGTGCACTTTGGGAGCCCTCTAGGCTCTGAATCAAAATATGTGCATTTTTGGGAGCCCTCTGGGCTCGTAAAACAAATGTGCCCCCTAAGAGCCCTCTAGGCTCTGGAAATCACGGGGGCCCTCCGGGGCGGTAACACGGGCCCCCCTGGCACTCAGGACTCCCCACTGGGGTCCTCACGAACATACTCACCTTGGCTGGAGCCACACATGGCTCGGTTCAACAGTGGGGTGGCCCGCTGCCATCCGGGGCCGCCCTAACTCTGGATCACCCGGGGGGAGACCTGGGCCTCTCTGGCCCCTTAAACATCTATGGTCCCTACGGGAGCGGCCCTCTGCAAGACGGGGTCGCTCTAACTGGGGACGCACCACTGTGCCTTCAGGCACCATCACTCGCCGGCACGGAGCCCCCCCAGCCCTCTCACTTACCGGGATGGGCTTCCTGGCGGGGACTCCTCCTGGCGGCGGTAGTGCTTGGCGGGGCTCTCCCTCCTCATGGGAGCCCCGCCTTCCCAAGGCGCCCGCTTTGCTCAGTCTTCACCCGGTCCCCCATCTCGGGACCGGGACTCAGGGTGTGGAGCCTCCGTGGCTCCGGGACAGCTCTCTTTTCCTTTGGCCAGGCGCCGGCCAATCCCAGCGCAGTAGCGGGCGGGACTTCCTTCCAAAACCGGAAGTCCCGCCCCGCGTCAGGCACTACAATGCCTGCCTTCCTGTTCTGCGGCGCGAGGGCCAAGGCGGTGATTCTTCGGGGGCAGAACGAGGGTAGGCTCCCTCTATAAGCAATTAAAACGTAGAAGCGAGGTGGGCACTCGCTAAGGGGCATATAAACGGGGTGGCACCCGTAAATAACAAAGCAGACAGACTGGCAGAATGCAGGGTGGGCACCTGCGAGGGCACAAAAAGAGGAGGGTGGAATCCCTACAAGGGGGATCCCCTCGGGAAGGGCTGCAGCGCCGCGCTGCTCAGCCCCCAAGCTCTCCCTTTCCCAGGGAGGTCAAAACAAAGCGCCCAATCCCCACAATGAAGCGCAGGAAGGCTACAACAAGCCTTGGCAACTTCCAAAAAGGACAAAATGGGTCCCAGAGGTCCAGGATAAAAGGTGGAGCACAGCAGCTCCCAGAAAAGGAAATTCCTCCAGCAATTCAAGGCATTCAGGGGCTGGGCAGGGCCCAGGGAGGCAAGCCTTCCCCTGGGCCCAAGCAGCAGCACGCCCCTGGTAGATTCCAGTCAGAAACAAGAACATTTTGTAAGGGGACACAGCCCCTTTTTATACAGTGAATTCCTTTGTCTCAGAGTGCAGGGTGGGGGAAAAACCAGTCGCAGCTGGTTTTGGAATACCTTGTTTTCCTCAGCCACCCTTTCCATTCACCAGGCAGGCTAGGGTCATCAGTCGCACCACAGGGGGCAGAGCCAGCATTGTGTGGGGAAAGCCCAGCCCTATTCAGGTCCCAGGTGCACCACTCCCGCACATCACACATGCTAATCTTAACACTCACCATGACTCCTCATGACTCATGGAGCCTGGCACACCAGCCAGCTTCAGCCAATCACAAGCCAGCACATTCACTGCACAGTCAGGCCCACTTCTAGAAAAGGCACTTCCATATTAGACACAAACACGCTGCACACATCATTGCGCAGCATTCAATCACACGAGTCCGCACATACCAGACTCGAGCCTGCACACCCCACGCATCAGGAACTACCAGGGACACATACATTCCCCATGCATTCCTATGGGAGGGCACCTATCTCACCACATGCACTCAGAGTGCGCACGCACTTTCCACTGGGACACAGTGAAAGTGCGCAGAAAACAAAAATCACTATCATTATTTAATAATACCAGGCAAAAAGTTCAGCGGTGAACCTGCCAGAAGGGCCAAGTCCAACACACACCATCTTCAAAACCAGCTGCATCATTTACAAAGCAATCACAACAAGCAGCTCTGCATATCTAGCAGTCGAGCTCACCATTTCTGGTAGTTCTTGGCACACCCACAGCCAGGACACAGTCAGACTGCAGGCTAAGCAGTGTAAAAAAAGAAAACACCACCAAGCAGGGCTTTTCCATCTATGCACCCATGATCTGGAACAACATTCCCTTATCAACGCTGCGCCATTTTAGGGAAGCTTTCAAGATGTACTTCTTTAAAGAATATTAAATCCAAATGCATTAACTATCCTCAACCCAGCTCCACCTCCACGTACTAACTGACTTTATGCTGGCCATTGACCATGTACAGTAGTTTGCTGACTTTTGAATAGATTTCACCATAGAAATACCACATTGTGATGCCTCGGTGTCGCCCTGGTCCGGTACTACGGCTAAGGGAATTACCGGGGTCGGGGGGACCTGAACTATCCCTTCAAGTAGACTCACGGACACTGGGAATCTGGGTAACGCTGGCTTTATTGCTTTTAAAGTACGTTTGCGATACGTGGTTTTACGATAATAAGGAAGTGCTGTCTCTGCTTCCTCCGTGAGTCTTTGTAAGCGTTTCTCCGTCGCTGTTTTCCTCTCCTCCCGGTGTCTTCTGGGACTGGGAGTCCGATCCTTCCGCTCCACGGTGTCTGGCCGCCTCGTCGATGTGGAAGGAAAAGAAACAGCGTTTTAGCCTCCTGGTCGGACCGTTATCACAGGGAAAGGGGGTGAGGACTCACACGTGCACAGCAAGTTTCTAAGGTGCAGGATAGTGAGGGGTGGGGTAGTGCACAGGGTGTGAGTGTAAGTTTCCTAAGGCGGTTTCGCCCACTTAAAGCCCGCCCAGCCCGCAAGCCGTGACCGTACCTCGGGTAGCCACACTTCCCTCGATGAAGTGTGGCTGGGCGAAGAGCCTTCCTGTTGGCCTCCTGGCTTTCTCCGTCCTCTCTCGTCTGGTCCTGTTTCGGTATCTCGCTTCCGATTCTCTCCCGTTTCCTCTCCTGCCTCCTGCCTCCGATGTTCTCTCTTCTCCTCTCCTTCCACGTTCTCTTGACTCCACTCCCGACTCTCCTCCTCCTCCGCTCGACTCCACTCCCGACTCTCCTCCTCCTCCGCTCGACTCCACTCCCGACTCTCCTCCTCCGCTCCCGATCTCCTCTCGTCCTCTCCTTCTCTTCGCTCTCCGTCTCTCTCACCTCCGAGTGCATAACACACCTGAATGTGTTCCTGGGCGGTTTTTACCTGAGTCCCGGAGGCGTGTCCGGTGTGGCTCTCGCTGTCCAGCTCCGCCCAATTAAAGAAACAGTGTTCTCCGACCTCTTCCGTGTCGGTGTCGTCCAGTTCTGCAGGTCCCCGCCAGGCGCCTGTATGCTGTTCAAAGAGAGGGGAGACAGGTAAGCCTGGCGGACCCGAGTCCACCCCATCACACACATAAACACATTAAATCTAGAGTGATGACGTGTAACTTTTCTACAAATTAAACATAAGTCTTGCTTTTTACACAGAGAGTCATTATAGTAAAATATTTAAGCTTAGGCTGCCCGTGCGTTCATCTTTCCCTCTCCCTGATGACAATGCTCACCAGAGTAAAGGGAAGGCGAACATATTTAACCCCTTCGATGCTGATGACGAGCTCAGCTCGTCATCAGCCACGGGTGACGTGTGCGGATGACGAGCTGAGCTCGTCATGTATCGCGGTTATTTGAAAACAGCCGCACAGCGCAAAAATAACCGTAGCAGCGATGCGGTTAACACCACAGCGCCTGATAAATTTCATCGCCACTCAGAGAGTAGGATTAACTGCTTCACACGATTTGTACATACTCCTAAATAAGGCAAAATACTCCTATGTTTAAAAGCCAGAAATAGTGTTATTTTAGCATCCACCCTCTTAAAACTACATCCACTAAATGGAAATATATGGGAAAATTTAAAATACAAATGTATTTCTAAAAGTGATTTTTACTTGTTCTCAAATGTATCTATGTGTGTATGTATTTTGGTAGGTGGCATTACCAAAAAGCATGGGAGTATTTTACACCGTCAAATCAAAGATACTGTCAACATGTGATTGGCGATGAAGTTAGTGGCGATTTAATCTCTAGACCGGTGAGGACCTCTTGGGACATTGAACCCTGCACCTAGGACCTCCTCATCACCTTCGTAGACCGAGGAGTCCCTGCAGGAAGATCGCTGGGGATCGCGTCGCATCCACAGCATCCTTGAGCGTCTTCAAGCACACTGTATCCTCAGCATTAGGATCACTTCCATAGCAAATCATTGAACGAGGATAAAGTAAATGGAATTGCTGGAAGAAGGCTTCTTCGGAGGAGGTAACTGTTTTTGAAGGCCTTGCTTGTCTCCCTGACTGTCTGTCTTCTGGAGTTGGTCCCCTCAAGTAACTCTAAACGACTGCATTGCAACTTGACCAAAAAGTTTCTGTGTCAAATTTGTTGAAGTTGCCAGTACTTGTTGCATTTGAGTGAAATGCTTTGGGTTACTAAACCTTGAAAATCCTAAATCTCTGGAAACCTCCAGTGGATCTTTTCCATTGTAAAAATACATAAAAATAGAGTCTATTTCTATAAATTGGTGTCGGATTTCTTTGCTGTTTCGTCGATGTCGTCACTGTCTTGTCGATTTCTTCTTCAAATTATTTGGTGCTCTTTAAATACTTGTTCCTCTGTGTAAGCTTGCTGATCAAAGCCACAGCTACCCAGGTTTGAGCTGAAGGTTTGACAAACAAATTCTAAGGGTCCTAAAGGGGTTAGTAAATTTATTACACAGTGAGGTTGCACAACTACACCATATAATACGCCCCATTCTCTCACAAGTAGTGTAACTTGGCCTTTTTCATGTGGGTTACTGGAGTGGAGGCCTAGTGGCCCACTCGTGTAAAGGTCTGCTTCTATTAACTTACCCAGTCCCTCTCCTAACTGTCATGTTTCTACAGTGTTGACTCGTGGCGGCCGCTGTCTGGTAACCCGGTCCGCCACGAATCTCTCTTTCCACAGTAAAGGTGACGACGGGAGGCTGAACTACAACTCCCGGCAGACCTGCAAGGGAGTGACGGCGAGCAGAACGTCACGTACGGAATGACGCAAACTAGGAAGCAAAGGGAGCCGGGCTGCACAATCTCGCTGCCGATAATTCGTGTAGCTCAGACGGCGGTTCCAGGTGTCCGGTAAGACCGTTCTAACGCTTACCCTGCTTCTGTGCTTCATCCTGGCTTTGGTACGACGCTATGGATTAATAGCGCCATCTTTTTCGTGTATCTTGACTTGGGAGTGATTTCTTTCTTGTTCATGAGACAGTGACTCGTTTCAAGCACTCCAACTACATTGTCTCGGTGGTTCCCTGTAACCATTTGTTCTGCGGATACAACAGTGGCTCTGTGACTAAGAACAATTTAGTCTGATTGAAACACTTTATGTTACTTACTCCTCATTTCCGGAAAGGCTTCAGGTGATGACTCTGAGGCAAGAGTCATCGGTTGTTTTGGTTTATAGCACTTTTGTGATTCAGGAACATTAATGTGACTTATCAGGCCTGTGGAAATATTGGAGATCATATTGTTGTGGCATGAAATGTTTGGGTTCGGTGCAAGGACATACTTATGCGTTATGCGGCACCTTGTGTGTTTGTTACGGCTGTGACAAATAACCCATTCCCTCACAACCTCACCTACAGTGATCAACGTTAAGGATAATTAACGCCAGAAGCTGCCTTTGTTTATTCCTTATAGGAGAGATTTATTCGGGAGGAACTGTCAGTGGGTTTGGTTTGGCCAAAAGAACCATGTTTTCAGGTGTGTTCCCAAGTTAATATGTATAATTAGAGTTTCGCATGTCAAACATATGTTTAATGTTCTGTTTTCTCCTTTGCAGTCATCCAAAGTCCAAGTTCCATCCCTTGAGCTCTCCTAGGTATAGGCCAGTGTATTTTTCTTTACAGGTAGGCAGAAGGAAGAGAGTAGTCATACAATAGGGGAAGAGAACATTGGTTTTGATACATGTATTTGAATATCTGTTACTTGTCGTTACAGATCTCCCTCCCCGCTGTTCCCTTCCTTTCCTTCCTGGCTTTCTATCTCCTTATTTTCTTATTATTCCCTCGTGTGATTCTCCTGGTAGTCTGTGTACATTACTTCAGACTCCGGGAACGTCATGAGATGGAACCCATAACATCATCGGTGTAATCCTGAAGAGTCCTGGACGTGAAGCCTGACAGAATTATCGGCCCACGGTTATTACTCTTCCTGATTGCATCAACAGCATGGCCACCATGGATGATGTTATGGCAGCCTTGGCAGCCGTACAGGCAGAGTTAGTGACGTCTAGACAAGAAGCTCTTGCTGCTCGTGCAGTCACAGCCCAGTTACAGGCACGTGTAGATACTTTGCAGTCACCCGATGCGGGGGTGCTCCTGGTCCCTCCACATCTGTAGTGGTAGAAATGCCCTCTCAGATACCTCTGGCCCCTCCTGAGAGGTTCATGGGAGATAACAAAAAGGTACAGGTATTCATGTCCCAAATCCTTTTGCACTTCATGTGTAAACCAAAAATGTTTGCCACCAATCAAGCCAGAGTGGCTTTTTTGATATCTTATTTGGGGGGAGAGGCTGCACAATGGGCTGTCCCAGTGGTCCGAAGAGACGATCCCTTGTTATATGATTGGGCTGAATTTCGTTGTGAATTTGAGAAAACTTTTGATCGAAGGGCAGAGACCTTTTCGGCTGATAAGGACTTATTAGAACTTAAACAAGGGAACTCTGATCTAGTAACATATCTGAACAATTTCAGAAGACTCGTGGCTGAAACGGATTGGCCAGAAGCGAAAATGTCCGCTGTCTTTTATCATGGACTTTCGGATGATCTCAAGGATGCTTTGGCTACCATTGATCCTCAACCCAGAACCAGCGCTGCCCTTATCGAACTCACGCTACGGTTGGATCACAGAATGAAGGATCGGAAAGGGGATTTAAAGAAAAAAGACAGGCCTTTAACTGTATATGAACGTACAGGGGATAAGACCTCTACGCCAGTAGAAGCTATGGAAGTGGGTGCAGTCAGGGCCTCCCTAACCCTCAGCGAAAAAGACCATCGCAGAAAACAAGGATTATGTCTTTACTGTGGTAAAAAAGGACACTATTTACGTGATTGCCCTGTGAGACCCAAAACCGGGAGATATCGTGCAAATCAGGCAGCAGCAGGCATCTCAGAGACCAAGCCGGAAAACTCCAAAGCTTGAAGGTGGAAGAAGGGAAACCCTCAAGCGTCATGACTATCCCTTCAACCCAACCCTGTCGTTTCGAAAAAAGTCATTTGTTTTTGGATATGACAATTGTGATACAAGGAGAAGAGAAGATCATTAGGGTAATGGTCGATTCAGGAGCCACGGGGTGTTTCATGGATCACAAAGAGGCAGAAAGGTTAGGAGTTCATCTTATCGCCAAGCTACACCCCGAACCCGTGTATGCAGTGGATGGTAGGGAGCTATCAAAAGGAACGATTCAACACCAAACTGCAGAGTATGTTCTGATATATGAGAATAAACATCAGGAACGTCTGTCTTTTGGTCTCATAGATGCTCCTCATTTCGGAACCATCCTGGGTCTTCCTTGGTTGAAGAAACATGACCCATGGATTCACTGGTCATCAGACACCGTGGTGTTTAATTCTGTTTATTGTCAAGAACATTGTACCCCTGAGACAATAGGACCTGCACAAACCTTGTCATTGAGACACCATGTGGCAACAGCTGCCGAAAAAGAAGTAGACCTACCAACAGAATATAAAGAATATGAGGAAGTGTTTAGCGATAGTAAGGCAGAAACACTTCCACCTCATCGTGATTTTGATTGCCGAATCGACTTGGTCCCTGGATCTACTATTCCGAAAGGAAGAGTCTACGCTTTAACTCTGCCTGAGAACGAAGTCCTTCGAGAATACCTGGACAAGTACCTCGCCTTAGGATTCATCCGGCCCTCCCGATCACCGGCTGCCTCCCCTTTGTTTTTTATTCCCAAGGCCAATGGTGAGAAGCGCTGTTGCATAGACTACAGAGCATTGAATACCATCACTATAAAAAATCAATATCCATTACCCCTAATCCCAGTGCTGTTGGAACAAGTAAGGGACGCACAGATCTACACCAAGTTGTATCTCAGAGGTGCTTATCATTTGGTACGGATTAAGAAAGGCGACGAGTGGAAGACGGCCTTTAAGACCAGGTATGGTCTGTATGAATATCTCGTGATGCCGTTTGGGCTATGCAATGCCCCGGCAGCTTTTCAGTTTTTTTTTAACGAAGTCTTACGAGAACATCTAGATCGTTATGTTGTGGTCTACATAGACGATATTTTGATTTATTCTGCCAACACAGAAGAACATGTCATTCATGTAAAGAGAATACTACAAGCATTACGTGACCACCACTTGTACTGCAAAATCACGAAATGTGAATTCCACGTTACCACAGTGGAGTTTTTGGGCGTCATGCTCACGCCAAATGGTCAAGAGATGGCGGAGAGGAAAGTGAAAGCTATCAAAGAGTGGCCCATACCCCATACTATTAAAGACATCCAATGTCTGTTGGGTTTTGCCAACTTTTACCGCAGATTCATCAGTAACTTCTCCAATCTGGTTACGCCTTTAACGAAACTCACAAGGAAAAACACCCCTTTCATATGGGACGTCAAGGCACAAACTGCTTTCGAGGGATTGAAGGTGGCCTTCTCTACCGCTCCAGTGTTGGTCCATCCAAATCCGGAAAACCCTTTTATCGTGGAAGCCGATGCCTCAGAAGTGGCTATTGGAGCAGTCATTTCACAAAAGAATAATCAAACCGGGTGTTTACATCCCATCGCCTTCATGTCACGGAAACTTAATCCAGCCGAAGTAAATTATACCATAGCGGAGAAGGAACTGCTCGCCATCCGGGATGCCTTCCGAGAATGGAGACATTGGTTACTGGGTGCCAAACACCAAGTGGTGGTCTATTCAGATCATCGCAACCTTCAATTCATGCGAGATGCCCGACATCTTACCCCCAGGCAATTAAGATGGATGTTGTTCTTCGAAGAATATCAATTTGTGGTAACGTACCGTCCCGGATCCCAGAACAAGAAAGCTGATGCTCTCACCAGACAAGAACATCCTGTGTTACACAACACGACCCCGCTTCGAGCCATAATAGAACCTTCGCGAGTGGTAGGAGCAATCCAAACAGAGGACTTTGTGTTGGGAGTACGCAAAGGGGCAAAGACATGTGTTTGGAGAACCTGGTTGCGCCATCACAGAGAGTGGAAAGTAATCCAAGGAATACCCATGAAAGGAAAACAAATATTGGTGCCCACGCTGCCTCTCAGAAAACTCGTGTTCCAGTGGTGTCATGAAGCACCCAGTGCAGGACATATGGGATATGCCAAAACCGTAGAAAAAACTCTGAGACAATTCTGGTGGCCTTCGGTCAGACCAGATTTGAAGCAATGGATAAAAGAATGTTCCGTGTGCGCTCAAATGAAATCAGACAGACAGAAACCACAAGGATTGTTGCAACCTCTCCCTACTCCAGAAAATCCCTGGGACAGCTTTTCAGTTGACTTCATTGTGGGCCTTCCTAAAGACCAGGGGAAGACAGCTATCATTGTTGTAGTAGATTACCTTACAAAAATGGGACATTTCATTGCATGTACTCAGGTTCCCACGGCAGGTCAATTGGCCCACTTACTGATGACCAATGTAGTACGTCTGCATGGTCTACCCAAGGTTATTGTGTCAGACAGGGGGGCCCAGTTAACTGCTAATTTCTGGAAGGCTTGGTGCTCCGATCTAAAGATTAACTCCTCACTGTCCACTAGCTTTCATCCACAAACTGATGGCCAAACCGAGAGAGTGAATCAAACACTTAAACAATATCTCAGGTGTTATGTTCAGAGTAACAAAGGATCGTGGGTGGATTGGTTGTGGGTGGCGGAGATAGCTTATAACAGCACACAGCATTCTTCCACCAAACACACTCCTTTCTTCTGTTCTTACGGACATCATCCTAGATTCACCCCGTTGTTGCTTCCTGGGGCTGTCACTAAGTCACCTCTAGCACAGGAAAGATTGTTGCGTGTTCGCCAAATTCTTCGTGCCACACGGAACAATCTGGTCGCTGCCAAGGCTAAATACAAGATGCAGGCTGATAGACATCGAAGGGTTGGACCAATGTACAAACCCCGGGATAGGGTTTGGGTTTCGACTAGAAACATTCGGTTCAGAAAACATAGCGTCTTTAATCCTAAGTTCATAGGGCCTTATGAAGTTATCAAGCATGTCAACCCTGTGGCAGTAAAAGTACGTTTGCCTGCTCATATGAAAATCCATCCTGTATTTCATGTGTCACTGCTTAAGCCATCATATAGTCCGGTGAAAAGAACACCGCTCCCTGTATGGGTGCAACAGGAACAAGAATACGAAGTACAAAAGGTGTTGGATTCTAGAGTAGTGCGGGGAAAACTGCAGTATCTATTGGCATGGAAGGGATTTGGTCCTGAGGAAAATTCCTGGGAAGCAGCTACTGATGTGCACGCTCCACGTTTGGTAAAAGACTTCCATAGATTGCATCCGAATCGACCGGGAGTTGGTCGGAGACCCTTGTAAAAGGGGATGTACTGTCATGTTTCTACAGTGTTGACTCGTGGCGGCCGCTGTCTGGTAACCCGGTCCGCCACGAATCTCTCTTTCCACAGTAAAGGTGACGACGGGAGGCTGAACTACAACTCCCGGCAGACCTGCAAGGGAGTGACGGCGAGCAGAACGTCACGTACGGAATGACGCAAACTAGGAAGCAAAGGGAGCCGGGCTGCACAATCTCGCTGCCGATAATTCGTGTAGCTCAGACGGCGGTTCCAGGTGTCCGGTAAGACCGTTCTAACGCTTACCCTGCTTCTGTGCTTCATCCTGGCTTTGGTACGACGCTATGGATTAATAGCGCCATCTTTTTCGTGTATCTTGACTTGGGAGTGATTTCTTTCTTGTTCATGAGACAGTGACTCGTTTCAAGCACTCCAACTACATTTCTGAGTTGTCTCGGTGGTTCCCTGTAACCATTTGTTCTGCGGATACAACAGTGGCTCTGTGACTAAGAACAATTTAGTCTGATTGAAACACTTTATGTTACTTACTCCTCATTTCCGGAAAGGCTTCAGGTGATGACTCTGAGGCAAGAGTCATCGGTTGTTTTGGTTTATAGCACTTTTCTGATTCAGGAACATTAATGTGACTTATCAGGCCTGTGGAAATATTGGAGATCATATTGTTGTGGCATGAAATGTTTGGGTTCGGTGCAAGGACATACTTATGCGTTATGCGGCACCTTGTGTGTTTGTTACGGCTGTGACAAATAACCCATTCCCTCACAACCTCACCTACAGTGATCAACGTTAAGGATAATTAACGCCAGAAGCTGCCTTTGTTTATTCCTTATAGGAGAGATTTATTCGGGAGGAACTGTCAGTGGGTTTGGTTTGGCCAAAAGAACCATGTTTTCAGGTGTGTTCCCAAGTTAATATGTATAATTGGAGTTTCGCATGTCAAACATATGTTTAATGTTCTGTTTTCTCCTTTGCAGTCATCCAAAGTCCAAGTTCCATCCCTTGAGCTCTCCTAGGTATAGGCCAGTGTATTTTTCTTTACAGGTAGGCAGAAGGAAGAGAGTAGTCATACAATAGGGGAAGAGAACATTGGTTTTGATACATGTATTTGAATATCTGTTACTTGTCGTTACAGATCTCCCTCCCCGCTGTTCCCTTCCTTTCCTTCCTGGCTTTCTATCTCCTTATTTTCTTATTATTCCCTCGTGTGATTCTCCTGGTAGTCTGTGTACATTACTTCAGACTCCGGGAACGTCATGAGATGGAACCCATAACATCATCGGTGTAATCCTGAAGAGTCCTGGACGTGAAGCCTGACACTAACATTCACAGTGCATCCTAAGCACATTGGTGTGTGCTGCCTGTGTGGTACATGCATGGTTTGTGTGAGTGAGCAATAGTAACGAGGGCCAGTGGGATCCATTTTCGATGCCTCTGGCCTAGTCTTACACAATATGGAAGGCAAGCACTGTACTTCCAGACAGTGAAAGTGTCTTGCTCACATTTCTGTATTTGCAGGGAAGGTACCTAAACATTGAAATGAGGGGAGTGGAGACAGGTCTCTTCTAGATATTTTCTTTTGCCTTTTGGTTTGCAAGGTGGCTGCTCTTTAGTCTTCCTTAGCTCTGCCATTCAGTGGATAATAGGGGTGAGGGGTGGGGCTGCAGACTTTGTTGTGAAAGATGAGTAAGCCTTTAGATATGCCCTTTTGTTTTTTCCTGTTCTCCTTCAGTGGAGCTAATGACAGTGGAAGAAAACCTCACAGCTCTTTGTGCCTTTGTTGTGGATGCTCAAGGACAGAGGCAACCCTGCTGTGCAAATCATCTTTCTCCACAAAGGAGCTGTCTGGGGAACAGCCTGGAAAGGACACTTGAAAAAAGAACCACCACAAACCAGTTCTACAGTTTGAGACAGTAAATCCACATCTCTTGTCCGCCAGTTGTGTATAAAAGCGGAACCCACCATCCCTCTTTGTTGTTCCAGTTCCACGTCTTCTGTGACCAAGGAAGGGAGTGCGCCACAGAGTACTCTGAAGGCTGCTGTCTGCCTAACAGCCAGTCTCTATCATGGTCACTCAGAGTAGGGTGTGGTTTGCCACTCTAAACCACCCTCCAGTCCCAAAGCACAAACCCAGGGCACTAGAGATGCAAGTGTGGCTGTACCAACTGTCATCAAAAGACCCAGAGTGGTGTGGATTGGAATGATGGATACCAAGTGTCAGATGACATGTGCCTGCTAAATGCCAAAGAACGTTAATACCCAGTAGTTACATTGGAAAACATGAGCAAAGGCATTATGTAATTATATGCTCACTATTTCCAGGAAGCGTATCAAGACAAACATAATCTTTCCTGAACGAACAATCTGATTGGATCCAGAAGATTCCAACTAAGACCTCCAGAGATATGCAAATCTTGTCGGCCATTTTGGAACAAAAAAAGTATAAAAGCCCCGCCCAAGCACCACACCCTTTATTAGGCAATCGGTGCTTGTGGAGGGTGTTTCATCAGAGAATACTTATCTGATCTGGCAGCATTTTCAGGACACAGTGGAAAAGATGCATTGTAAAGAGAGAGTGGAGTGATCATAAAAAAACATTTACCAAACACTTACCTAGGCATTCTTCTTTCTTCGAGGGGAGTTGGTGGCACCATCCTGACAAACTTGGAAAAGAAGAAGGAAGACATTACAAATTAACCTGTTCAACCTTATCCTGAACAAATCCGCAAGAAAATAGAAATTAAGTCTCTAATATTTTTGTTTCAAGTACCAGGGTTAACCATATATTTTTGGGAACTGTGACAAATGAGGCAAATCCATATTCATGCAGAAAATGCAACCGCTATAGAATCACATTATTCCAGTGACCCTGCTCATGGTGAACTGCTCGACAGGGTATTAAGAAAAGTCAGAAGTTGGGTCACGCATACGTGTAATTAGCACAACACACAACGAAAGCATTGTCAAGATTGGCTGTGTTCAGTCTGACGTGAAACGCAGTCATCATCAGGTGACCAGTCATGAATTTCAAAATGCATTTTTGAACAGTAACTACAAGGAACTGGAGAACAGGAAAAATAGCCCGAAAAAGATAACTAAAAGGTAAAGGTTCAAGACAGAAGTCCTGAAGATCCTACCACCTGACATTCAAACATACATTATATTTCAGGGACTGGATTCATTTACATAAGTAACTCCACCTCTGGCTGTGCTGTCCCAACATATGATTGAGATATTGCTTAAGATGCTCTTGCAACCGCTTCTTGAAAACAGTCATGCTGAATTTAAGTCAGAAATGAACATGATTAATTCACTGATTTTTTCAGCAGAGGCTTCTCGATTTTTTAACCAGAATATGATTATTAAATATTTCATTAAGCAGAAAAAGACAGACCCTTAACATTGGGGTGAAAAGTCTGCTGGGTCTGCAAGCAAAAATGTGTTCACAAGTTATCTGTATGTCAAATGCCGCAAAACAATTAAATAATTTTTTCTTCCTTTTTCTCCCACATTTCTACCCCTGCTTTTATTGTGGTCAGAATCACAGTTCAAATGCTTTTTATGCACAAAAAATGAGTGAAGTTTGAATAGGGATTTCATTCTGTCTGTTTAAACTTCACATGTTGTTGGGCTGTACATTGTTACATTAACAATAATCTCTTACCTGGCAGTAGCAGTCTGCAAGCATGGTCTAGGTGGCACATTGATCGTACTTTTTTAGGTCTCGGCCTGATCCAGTGCATGCGATGGTCTGGCGGAGACATTTAGTAGCTGCTTTGAAAAGTGCTACTTTCCCGGCGACCAGCTTACTATCACGCGCACAAGCGCGCGCGACGTGCACAACACTTTTTCCGGTCACGCACGCGCATGCGCACAACTCCCGTCACCACTCGCGTTTTTTTTGTATTGCCGTGCAGCCAATGCTTGTTTCGAGTTCTCGTTGGTTTCTCAAACATCCTTCGGCCTCTGCCAGTCCTGCACTCGCATTTTTTCTCCCCCTCAGTCTGCGGTCAGCACATGAAGTAGCACAGTTTCCTTAAATAGTTACCATCTAATTGAGCGCTTTCTTACCATAATCTGATTCGTTCAATAGACATTACAGAATATATATTCGTTTCATTTCAGGCAAGTTTCATTGAAAGTCACACCCACTCCCATCATCATCTAGCTCCGACGTATCACTTGCGGAAATCTCTTTCACTAACGTGGCCATTGGCCTATTTAAATGCATGAGTGAGCACCCCATTTCCACCAGACCACTCGAGATTTTGGAGCAGGACGCCACGCTGCTATGCCGCTACCAGACTAATTTAGATAACCATCCGGTCTAGATTAGTAGCATTAGGCTGTTCAATTGTAAGAAGAGTTAGGATTCTAAAGCTTTTGATTTCGTTTTTTCTAGTGACCACATCTTGCCGTTTCCATTATTGTGGTCACCCAGCACCAAAAAAAACCTAACAAAGGTCAGACTCTTCACTTTGGAGGACCCCCCTGTGTATTGTGCTCACAAGGCGTTCCTCTAATTTTATGCTGTTGTGTGCACTGTGCTCCGTGATTATTTAAATATATTCAAGATAGCTTTCAACTGCATTTTACCGGTTATCAGCATCTTAGTATCTGTGTGACATGCCAATTTCCTTGCAAGCGGCAAGTGAGGTAGGGATGCATAGCTGGCAAGTTTCCCTGGTCCATGCAGGATGAGATACTCCAGTTGCGATTTTTTTCCTTTGAATTCTGGGACTTATAGTCTAGGGGCCAGATGTACAAAGCATTTTACCGGTTGCAAACCGCTGATACAATGCATTTTGCCATACACAGAACACAGAAGGTACAATGTGACTCTGTTACTTGTTACTGAATCGCAAATTGCTTTTGCGATTCGATTTTAGGAAGGGGCGTGTTTAGGGCTTCCCTTCCAAATCCCAAATAGCACTGGTATGGTACCGGAGTTAGCGGTCTAGCGCTTTTCAGGAGGCAGGGCATAAAAAGCAGATGTGCTTCCGGGAGCGCAGCGGGCGCGGCGATGGCGCGCCGAAGGTGCGCCAAAGGTAAGCCCGTCTGCGCCCGTCCGCGCCCGTCCGCGCCCCGGCAGTGCACAGGGCCAGAGGCACTGCTCGGTTAGGGCACTGCCAGGGACAATCCCCCATCAAATATAGTAGAGATCGACTTCTATCCCTCAATAAAAACCTGTGCCGATATCACAGATTAAGGGAAGCTCACCATTACTTTGAGGGGTCATGCCCTGCATGTCATTTTCAATTGGGTACATCCATCTCCATCCCGATCCCGCCGGATAAAGGTGACAATGACTCTAGAATTCATGCTGCCCTCATTAATGCACGCTCCCTTGTTAAGCATACAGAGGAGGTCCGCGAGTTGATAATTGACAACCCGCTCGACCTCTTATTTGTCACAGAGACGTGGCTTCGCTCCCTATGTGCACCTACGATAGAGCTGGCGATACCTAGGGGTTATAAGATAAGTAGGCTAGATCGCAGCTCGGGCAAAGGTGGAGGACTAGCGGTGCTTTATAGGGATAAATGGTCACTTATCATGGAACATTCAGATGCTATAGAGGATGGAGAAGCATTAGAATTCTCGATTGCTCTGTCGGCACAGTTCACCTTGGGCGGCCTGCTGATCTATCGACCTCCGGGCCCCCTAGGCTCCTTCATTAAAACTCTGGAGGAGCTGGTAGCCCAGAGAGCGTTGAGATTCCCCAGGTTCTTGCTCTTAGGGGACTTTAATATCCATATGGATGTGGCCACAGCCCCGGGGACTAGAGACCAGGGTCAACTATGCGCTTTAGCGCATCTTAAAACACAGGATCGGGTCGCAACTCATACTGGAGGACATTGTCTTGATCTTGTCTACACTAATTTTAGTATTACATTTGACAACCCCCGCCCAGTTATATGGTCAGACCATTATTTGGTAGGGTTCTCCTGGAAGATTGATAAAACTTGTACCTTAGCAAAACAACAGCAGGTCCCTTTTCCCCCAGAAAATCAGCATCCCAGCATTAGCCGTATCCTTGACTCACACTCTTACGGACAAGGCAAGTAATTTAGAAGAAGCAGTAGAGAATTTCTCGACTTGGATCAGGTCCTCGGTTAGCCTCTTCCACAGCCAAAAGGGCCAATACGGCCTAGAACCGGTCCTGCCGCCCCTTGGTATACGGAAAATCTCAAATTTTTAAAAATAGGTTGTAAGGGGCAGGAACGAGTATGGAGGCAAGAGTATTGCCCACTTGCCAAGGCGAGACTCCGAGAGCTGCAAAGAGACTACTATGCTGCAATTAAGAAAGCAAAGGGAAACTACCACGCAGACAGGATTCAAAAGGCCAAAAATAACAGTAGAGAAATTTTCTCGATTGTAAAAAGTTTTACATCTCCAGTGGCAGAAACTCAGACGGCCTCTTTATCTGAAGGTTGGTGTGAGAAACTGTCCACCTTTTTTATAGAAAAAATTGAGAAAATTCAAGAGAGCCTGAGGCCTACCAACTCTGGCTACCCCATATTAAATCAGGGGACTCGAGCTCAGGATGACCCTCTTCAACTTTTGCTTCACCAATTGGTAAAAAGCAGAAAGACACTTTGAATTCTTTTAAAATAGTCGAGGAGAAAGATATCCTGATCATCCTTAAAGCGCTGAAATCGGGGTCGCCTGCGGATCCCTGTCCCGCTGGAGTTTTGAGTGGGGTGGCGGAGGCCATTGCTTCCACAGTAACCGATTTGGTTAATGAGTCTTTACAGACTAGTATTGTACCGTCCTAGTGGAAGCAAACTAAACTTCTCCCTCTGATCAAAAAACCTTCAGCAGACCCTCAGATTACCTCTAATTATAGGCCCATCTCCCTACCCCCGGCCCTAGCCAAGGTCTGTGAAAAGGCTGCTTTCCGTCAGTTGGATGAATTTGTGGAATCCACGGGGGCCTTACACCCTGCCCAGTCTGGATTCCGCTCCTCATTCAGCACGGAAACCGCGCTCGTGGAGGTCGCCGAGGCCATAAGGGAGTGTCTGGACGGGGGCGGCAGAGCGGCTCTAATTTTATTGGACCTCTCTGCCGCGTTTGACACGGTTCCCCACGCCCAGCTCCTTTCTAGGCTAGAAGACATAGGCATCACAGGTGCGGCTCTTGGCTGGGTCAAGTCCTTTCTCCTTTCTCACAGGCAGGTCCCAGCAAATCTGGCTTCCCCCTTACTGCTCCTCAAACAGAAGGGTTGATACAGGAGTCCCACAAGGGTCGACTTTGAGCCCCTTACTTTTTAATGTTTATCTGACCCCCCTCGTCTACCTTGCAGAGAACTTGGGTGCTAAAACAATGGCTTATGCCGACGACACCCAACTTCTCTTCACTTGGGACAAGAATAACTCTAGTACAGAAGGAGTCCAACAGTGTCTGACTTCAGTGTTTGCCTGGTTGGCCCGGGCCTGTCTTAAGTGTAACGAGGATAAGACAGAGATCCTTTTGTACGGGCATTTTCAAGCATCCTTTAAGGAATCTATCTGGCCCAAGGGATTACCCTGCCCTTCGGAGAATAGTGGGGTTGCAAAGAACTTAGGGGTCTGGTTTGGAGCCGACCTTTGCTTTCGAGATCATATTTCTCGACTGGCCGGAAAATGCAACGGGACCCTTACCACCCTCCGAAAGTTCTTCCCTCTTCTCCCCCAGGAGGCTAAAGAAACAGTGGCCAGGGCACTTATCCTGTTGCGGCTGGATTACGCCAACGCTCTATATGTTGGTGCACCTGACTTTTTGCTTCATAAACTGCAGGTGGTCCAGAACGCGACAGTGCGCCTCCTGTTTAATATTCCCAGGAGTCTCAGTGTCCGCAAGCAACTCTCAGAGCTACATTGGCTTCCGGTGGCCCTTAGAGTTCGCTTTAAGATCCTGACACTGGCCTTTAAAGCCCTACATGGCCCCAGTCCATCCTACTTAAGAGACAGATTTGTGTTCTATTGCCCTGCCCGCCAATTAAGATTGGCCACTCTGCGACATTTAGTTACCCCCAGAATTAAGCGAACTCGCCTAGGAGGTAAATCCCTGGTGATGAGGACTGCCCAGCTGTGGAATAATCTTCCCGACCCCCTTAGACACACAACCAACCTTACATACTTCAAAAAAAATCTGAAAACTTACCTGTTCAGACAAACCCATAAGACCATCTGCTTCTGTTCTCAGCTGCAATTCAGAATCCTTTCTCGCGCCAGGACAGTCTCGACTAGCAGTGCGCGTTATAAATATTCTTATAACATAACATAACATAACGTATGCATGAATGTTTTTTGACCGAGAATGTGGTCACACAACATTTGCAGTTACCACCAACTTGAAGTTGGTGGTAACCTGTTCGCAAATGGGAAGGGGTCCCCAAGGGACCCTTTCACCTTTGTGCATGTGGGAGCCAACTTTATTAAAGAACAGGCAGTGGTCCCACAGACTGCTGCCTACTCTTAAAAAATGAAAAGATAGGTTTTCAATTTTATTTTTGAAATGCATCCGGTTTTCCTTTAAGGAAAACGGGCTGCATTACATAAAAATATTACTTTATTTAAAAAGCCATCACAGACATGGTGGTCTGCTGACCCAGCAGGCCACCAACTCTGTGATTGTAGCCATTCGTAACGGGTCGCAAATTGTGACCTGCCTCTTCAATATTGATGAGGCAGGCCCATTTGCGAGAGACTATGAATTGCTAACAGTGTCAAACACACTGTTGTACAACGCAGTTTGCGATTTGCTAACATTTTCAATTAGGAAATTGTAAACACGCAATTTCATACATCTGGCACTTGGTTTAATACGGGAATAAACAAAACTACAAGTCCCAGAATTCAAAGAAAAAAAAGCATGGGCTCGAGCAACTCATAATACATGAACCTAGGAAATTTGGCAGATCTGTTGCTGAGGAGTGCCTGGGAACCTAGACAACCCAGAGCCTGGGCCTGCCAGCCAGTGTGAAGCATGCAGAGATTCTGGCTCTCGTCCAGGGATGTTGCGGGCAGAAAACCGAATGCAGCAAACAGCTTCTTCTTTTTCTTTTGTCCTCAGCTGCACCTAACACTTTGAAGCTGTAGACAAGCAGGCACGTGAACACACAAAGATTGGGCAAAGCCCTATAGACTAAATAAAAAGGCCGGGAGTGTAGGGTGGAGGGGCCTTCGAGAAAGTTGACTCATTGTGTGCGAGGCGATCACAAGTACTAGGCTCAGGTCAAAAAGTCAAAACCCTGGACATCATAGGTTAGGCTGACCACATTTTGAAAAACAAAAAAACTGGAATATTTGATAAACAGAGAAGCAGAACTACAATTTTGAATGATTAAGGGACAGAATGAGCAACAGAGAGATCTGGTGTACTAAAGTATTTGCCTAGGATCACACAGTTTGGTCAAGCAGGAAGCTAGAACCCAGATTTGCCAGTTTCACACTGAGCAAATCAGCCACTTGTTGTATGTCTATTTCTGACATCAAAGGTTGGTGTAATGTTCGTAAATCTTAAAGAATGAGATTAGAGAGCGGGTGAAAGGCAGCATCCACATTTAATTTTGGACAGTTTTAAATAATACAAACCTTACCAAAGGGCATAAGAATTTTTCACAAGACAGACTGCAAAACAATTTTTTGGGGCACTGAGATTTGCCAGGGTTCCCAATATGCGGGGTTAAGGCTGGTATTCTGATGTAAATGAAGATAAAAGGCTGGTAATCAAGTATATGGCATTTATTATGCACCACAGAGAATAACTGGTGATCCCATCAGAAAGCAGGGAGCTAACTGACAAGGCAGAACAGGATAGAGAATGACATCAGGGAAATGGAATGTCAGGCTTAAAGGGATACAGCAAAACATAAGTATAGAAAATACAACATATCCTCTCCCCTTCATAAGGAAGAAGCAAAAGAAAAAAAAACAAAATACAAGCATATGCTCTTCATTACAGGGAGAGAACTTATTTGCAGACAAAATCATTCAAGTAGCCTGGAGGTCTCCTCACCCTGTGAGCTCCCTGGGCGCCCATATCTTTAGGGGGAACCTCACGGCCAGGTTCAGCTTGGGCACTGGCTCCCTTAGAATGAATCTCACGGTCACATTCAGCCTTCTTGTACAACGCCACGCGCCTCAAGTTCCAACTCTCACCGTTGAATAAAGTTATAAATCTTTTGTGAACAGACCTGACCTTAAATGGTCCCCTGAACTTTGTCAAACCAACGCCGACTCGACCAGGTTTGACTTTCACCCAATCATTTACTGCAATCTTACAACTTCCAACCGGATCACTCGCAACAGCAGGATTGTCAGGACCCACATTTAACAACTCTTTCATCCAAGCAGCGACCAGCTTGGTTCCAGCAGAACGTCCCCTCATAACGTTAAAAGGAATCAATCCAGTCACACCATTTTCAGTAGTTCTGTAGGCCCAAACCAGGTCGTTAACCAACCCTCTCACGTCTAATCTGGAAGAGAATGCCATCTGAATTGCGCCCTTTACCATCCGGTTAGCCCTCTCAACTATTCCGTTCCCTTGAGGGTTGTAAAGTGAGGTTCTTGAGTGTGCAATGCCACACTTCTTCAAAAAATTAGCCATTTCTAGGGAAGTCAATTGCGTTCCATTATCGGTGACAATCCTTGTCGGGAAGCCTTCCTCTCTAAAAATGTCACTCAACACAGTGATAGTGTTAATCGTGGTGATCTCCTTCATAAATTTAACAACTAACCATTTTGAAGAAATATCAACTACCACCAACCCAAACCTCATATCTTGGCTCAGCTGGTGAAACGGGCCAATAAAATCAAGACATATAGTGTGCCATGGACACCCAGGGTCAACTATAGAGCCACAGCCAACGTGACTACCGACCTTGAGCCTCTTTTCACTCTCCAAGCAGTCGGTACATTTCTCTACCCACTGAGAGATTTCTGAGTCCATCCCGGGCCACCAAAAGTTCTCCCTTATTCTCCTCTTGGTGAGGGACTGGCCCAGATGGCCCTCGTGAGCTAACTTGAACAAAGTAAACCTCACATCCTGTGGAGGAATAAATTTGTCTTCCATTAAAATCAAAAAACCGTCTCTATCCAAGACGGACAACTGTTCAAGTACTTTTAGATAAGGTCGAAGAGCGGGGGACAGGCAACTCTCTCTCCTTGGACCCTTCACAATCAAGTCTTTTACCTCTCTTAGCACCACATCCTTATCCATAGAGGTGTTCCACAGGCTCTTACTAATCGCTCCAGAACAAATATCCACCACCTCATCCACAGCAGCTACAGACCCTTCAGAATTGAGTGATTCTACTCCCAACTTGTCTACCACCTCCCAAGGTAGTGGAAGTCTAGAGAGTCCATCTGCTTGGCAGTTCCTCCAACCCGGAATGTACTCAACCGTGTACAGGTACTCCTGGATCCTAGCAGCAAGTCTAGCTAACCTCGCAGAACCCTTCCCAGCTCCACCAGGTGACAGGATTTTAACTAAGGGTTTGTGGTCCGTCAGGAGTGTGAATTTGAACCCCCACAGATACATTCTGTAATACTCACAACCCCACGCTGCAGCTAAGGCTTCTCGTTCGATTATGGAGTAGTTCCTCTCAGCCGTTGTGAGTGTCCTTGAGGCAAAAGCGACAGTCTTAAGCCCAGACTCGTGCACTTGAGCCAACACCGCACCAACACCCACAGCACTCGCATCAACAGTCAAGACTGACCTACGGTTGGTATCAAATGGTGTAAGGATGCCCGCATCACAAATCTCCACCTTGATCCGTTTAAAACACTCTTCTTGTTCCGTACCCCACACAAACTTGCATCCCTTCCTCAACAACACCTTAATATTTTCAGTCTTCTCCGCAAAATCCCTCACAAACTTGGCGTAGTATTCAATGAGGCCGAGAAATGACCTCAATTGATCTTTGTCGCCTGGAGCTGGTGCATTCCTAATAGAGTCTAATAAATCCCTCTTGGGTTTCACACCATCAACCGATAGGGTGTACCCAAGGTACTCAACTTCCTCCACTGCAAATTTACATTTCTCTTTTTTCAGAGTCAGTCCAGCTTGTTCCATCCTCTCCAAGACAGTTTTTAAGATCACATTGTGCTCTTCAATATTCTCTCCGAATATCAAAACGTCATCTTGGAAATACACAACGTTGTTCACCCCCTTCAGCACAGCCCCCATCATTCTTTGAAACACCCCAGCTGCAGAGGCAAGTCCGAAGGGCATACGAGTGAACTGATAAATGCCCTCAGTTGTTATGAAGGCTGTTAATGCCTTGGAATCCTGATGTAATTTTATCTGATGATATGCGCTGCGGAGGTCCAGTTTAGAAAAGTACTTCCCTCCTTTCAGTGACAGAACTAGTTCGTTGATGTTCGGTAACGGGAAGTTATCTACAACAATGTTCTGATTCAGGGTGCGAAGGTCCACACAAAAACGAAATTTTCCGTCAGATTTGGTTGTGATAACTACGGGAGAAATCCAGGGTGATGTTTCAATCTGTTCTATTACTCCCTGATCTAGCATTTCCTTCAACATCTTCCTCACTTCTTCACGTGCAATGAATGGAACCTTCCTTACCCTGTGTTGCATGGGCACAGCATCATCACGCAGTCTAATCTTATGCACATAGCCTCTCAACTCTCCAATGTGTTCATCAAACAAACCATTCATTCCTTCAACAATTGAATCTGTGGTAATACTGTCTACCACCATCACTTGTTGTGCCGCTCTAGGATTAATGATAATACCGAGGTCATACTGTTGCCCCCATCCCAAAATTGCTGGACCAGATCTGGCCACATACACCTTTCCTTTGACAGAGCGGTCTTGAAATGATATTACACAAACCATAAATCCAATAACATCTATACTCTCACCTTGGTAACCACAAGGACTAATATCACTGGGTAACAATTGTACTCCTTTCCAATACTCTAAGTACATATCTTTGGGAATAATGGTCCACAACGACCCTGGATCAACCATTAACTGGATCTCTACTTCATCGATAAGAAATTGAGCTTTTGGCCTGAATCTTCTACCAGGCACACCTTCACTCACGCCATCATCACCCACACACAATATTTTGTTGGCACCCTCAACACCAACAATGTCCCTTACTGTTTCCCTGTTGTCTACAACAGCTACCTTGTCTGTATTGCCACCTCTACACATCTTAGAGAAGTGTCCTTTCCTCCCACACTTCCTACAGACTTTATCAATTGCAAAGCATCTCCTAAAATCTGAGTTATGAAAAGTACTCCCACACCTACTGCACATCCTTCCGTGAAATCTGTTTCTATCATTGCTAGAGAACCCATTGTTGAACCGCCTGGGACCTCTATCATTAAAATCTGCGCCTTTCTTGTTCACCGCAGCAACTTCATCCTGTTCAACACAAGAAACACCATTCCCTTGCACATTATCTTTCCCATTATCTCTCTTTTCCATCTCTTTCATACACGCATTTGACTCCTCAACTACCTTCGCAATGTCAATGGCCATCTGTAAAGTAGGATTTTTTGCAGCCCACAGTTTTTCCTGCATCTTTTTATTGCGACATTGCACTATTAACTGATCTCGTATCATTTCGTCTCTTATCTCTCCGAAGCTACATTTGATGGACAGTTCACGTAGCCTAGCTACAAATTGGTCTACTGATTCATCGCTCCTCTGGGGTTGGGTATAAAATTTATGCCTGGCCATAACGATATTTACCTCCTTTGCATATTGCTTCTTCATGCGAGCTTTTGCTTCTGTGTATACATTGGTTATTGCCCTCCCATCTTGGTTTAGTCCCACTGGAAGGTATTTAAATGAACGCTGTCCTTCTTTGCCTAGAGCGCTTAATAAAAGGGCTTTTTTCCTTGTTGCGCTGAAATCCTTACCATCAAGCGCTTCTATATAGTTCTCAAAGATATCTATCCATTCATCCCACTCAATGGGTAGATCTCCAGTAGTTTGAAGGAACATGGGAGGAACAATGACATTAAGGTTTTCCATTCTTATCAATTAAAAAAAAATGTAGACACTACTGTTTTACACAACCTGGAGGTGATTAATCTAAACTGAAATCGGTACAACCTGGAAGGTGATTAATCTAAACTGAAATCGGTACAGTCATCACTTCATTTTGGTAAAATGTGCTTCAAAACTACTCGTTTTTTTTTTTAACTCTACTTTTTTTTTTTAAAACGAGGTGTTTCTTTTATGTGGTTTGTAGAAGCCGGTTGATTAGTGATCAGCCTTGGGAGTATCTTGAAATTATTTTACCTCTTGCTCGTTATACTGGTAAAGGAAAACAAGGGTGTCACTTTTCACTTGCCTGGAACAGCGCTCGTTTAGCGCAGTTAATTGGTGGTTAGTCGGAACAATGTTTTAGACTTTCCTTCGTTAGACTCTCCAATGTTTTAGATTCTCCTGTGTTGAATCGGCAAAAGGGAAAAAACGAGCGTGTTACAAATCACTCGAAACAGCGCTCGTACAGCGCGTTGTCATGGCAACAAAATGGCGTCTACGTTGCGTGCTTACGTAGTTTCCGCCTAACGCTGCCTGACGCTGATCGCCTGACTTCCGGTAGTGGATTCGTTGCGACGTCCACAAAGGCTGGTTCGAGCACTCTTCTACAATGGCTTGTTCGAGCACTCGAAAGGTAAGCGCTAACTGCTCGCGCTATCTTCTGCTTGAACTTCAAACAAAAATGCAGAGATTTGAAAGATGCAAGTCTTTCCAGTAGATCGCGTCTTGTTCCAACAATCAGTAAAAATGATAAAATTAGTGCTCGGCCGATTAATAAGCAATTGGAGGAAAGTAGGCACAACAATTGTTCATTTTACTCCAAATAAGAGGAACGTTTACCACTGTCAATAAGTACAGTTGAGCAGAAGAAAAAGGTTAAGTCTCTTAAACTCACCAAAAGTTTTGGATATTTCTTGGACTCAGCAAAAGTTCAAATATGTAGTCAATTCCTTTAGTCATTGATGTTGATCATACCAAAATTGTCTTGTTCTTTTGTGAGTTCTCCCATAAAGATAAGGTAGTTTCTTTCCCAGGAAATTTAAAGTCTTGTGAATTCCACTTACTTCTGGTGATCTCTTCCTCTTTGAATTTCCTTTCCAGTGGAGAATCTTTTCTTTTAATTGTTCAACAAACCAGGTATTTCTTAAAAATAATTGCGTGGTTCCTCTCTCACCAGTGGAGTTTTTCTCCCTCTGTAGTTGTTTAGCTCACGCTGCTCATCGTCGCCATGTGATGTAAATGAAGATAAAAGGCTGGTAATCAAGTATATGGCATTTATTATGCACCACAGAGAATAACTGGTGATCCCATCAGAAAGCAGGGAGCTAACTGACAAGGCAGAACAGGATAGAGAATGACATCAGGGAAATGGAATGTCAGGCTTAAAGGGATACAGCAAAACATAAGTATAGAAAATACAACATATTCAAACTTGGTTCCCCATGTTTCCTGGTGAGCAGCTGTGTCCATGATGTCCCATCGTCTCCCTTGAAAGCTAGGCTTGTTTGGGGCCTGAGGTTCCAAGAGAACCTCAAGATGAGCCTGAGCTAGGCATCTGGCTAAATCCTGGCTCAAGCTTTTGAGTGGCTTGCCCATCCTATACGTTCAGTTAGGTTGCATTCTGGGACATGATGTTTTGCAGCCATAAAAGTAGAAACAGAAATGAAAGTTCCTAAAAGCAAATTATAAAACGAGGACTTAATAAGTGTAAATGTGTGCCTACAAGACTAAAGGGAAGGTGGTGGAGAGAAGCACAAGGACCCATAAAAATTGGCTTGTCAACAATACAGAACGAAAAAGAAAAGATATGTGGGCTATTTTAAATGTGATAGTGCATCAAAGTTTGTTTTGAAGCTAAGAGAAAATCACTTGGACATCAGCTGAGGGTCTTCTTAGATGTTGATCTGCCTCTCCTTACGCCAATCATGCTCTGATGCTTCACTGAGACACTGCGGCACAGCATGGGGGTGTATATAACAACTGTAAGACAATTACCTTCTGTCGCTGTAGTGATTTAAAAGGAGAGGGACAAAGGGAATGGCCTTGCTAACCCTCGTCTCCCCATCTTGCCCCCTGTGTCGTCCTCACTCCAAAATCTAGATAGGGTATTTCTCCCCTCTGCCCCCACACTATGGGAGCACAGAGCCATACATGCCAATAGACACAATTCAGGTGGAGGAATCACGATTTGTTTGCCAAACACAACTTTATTTCGGCAGCCTCGAAATTGAACCCTGCTTCAATGAAAATCTATGGGGTGAATACAGTCCCCAATTCTTTTCATAATCTCCCTCTTTCTAATTTAAAAATGTTGGCATGCATGTAAGTGGTCCAAAGTTTGACACACATTTTAGGATTTCGGGTTTTGACCAGAGCTCTTAGTTTGTGGAGAGCACAGCTATAGGCATGCATGAGCAATTGAGGCGTCCAGCTTGTTCTGGATACAGAGACATTTTAAGGCTTAGGAAATGTGGGCTCTGGCCCAGGGTCCCAGCCTTTTGTGGGGGCGGGAGGGGCTGATAGATTCATCTCTGTTCTCCACACAGTCCTGCCCTGATGGCCTTGAAGGATTCTTAAAGATAGATTTTTTAAATACCACTTTATTTAAGTGTATTTTTAATACAGGTGGTGAGTGGGAGACTTTTACAGACATTATTCGGAGAAATGTTGTGTTTATGTTCTTTAACAACGTGCAATAGCCATAAATAAAGTTAATTTTAGATCGAAATAGGACCTCATATTCGAGAAATTGCAGTGGCTCACAGAAATTACTTGCAATAATATTACTGAGCTGCTGCTATATTAGAATATAGAAAACACACATCACTATCCCTGAATATTAGATGAAAACACATTTAGAATTTGGACTAGTGTGTCCGTGCAGTGTCAGTGACCATGCCAAAATCAACAACAAAAAAGCTGAAATTGGATCATTAATTCAAAACTGCTCCAAACGGGGGGCCCAAAATAAGTTTTGCCCAGGACCCCCCAAATCCTTAAAATGTCCCTGTTTGCATAGGATACTTCACACAACTTCGGATGTGTTTTTGAACCAGCTGCGTTCCACTGCATTGCTCACTGAACTTTGTGAAAGGTATCCAGTTTTAGGACTAGAGAAATTATTTGGAAAGTCTGCTTTTTCCCTGAATTAAAATATCAATTATTTAACCACTGAAATTTCCCTCCTCTATTCTGTGATGATTTCATATGTTATTAGAAGATATGCCATAGATAATTTCTTCGACTTGGGCCCTGTTAAAGTCTTCGAAAGTCCTGCGTGACAGTTTTTCAATCCCACGCTCCTTGGGACCATGCCACTCCTGCAATTTCCCATACTCTGCACGCTTACATTTTTTATATCAAGTTTTAGGAGGAGCTTAGGTGAGAATTTTACTGATACATTTGCTTTCTTTCTAGATTGAAAGGGGATACAAAGGAAACCCTTGGACATCAGCATGTTAGGATTTAAGAAGTCCCTTCAGCACTCAATCAACACAGTTTGCCAGCTATTCCGCAAGTGCTTGTGTGCAAGCGGAGGATGGAAAATGGCGCGACTTCCAAGCACTAAGAACATCGAAAGATCCAGAGACGTTTGTCATACATTAGTTGGACCAACGGCGGATCATAAAATCAGGCAATCATTTGTGAGCAAAACAGTTTGACGCAGATATTATTTCAAGGCACATAAAGGTGGATAAAGGACCAGAACCGCCTCAAACTGAAGGCCAAGATGACACCAGGGTCTAGGCTTCTAGCAAAATGGTTAAGAAGATCCTGCCCCTGGCCCCAAAGGCCTACCTTCAGCTTTTTCTAAACATGCTACTTCATTTTGGTAGGATGCCTAGGCTCCTTGTTCAACAACTGGCATAAGGAGGCAGGCACTCCAAATCCTTGGCAGGGTGAGGTGGTACATCCTTTATTGCAGAAGGCCAGCCGTGCAGACTCCAAGCGCGATAGAATGGTGATAACCTTACTCAACGTCGACTCAATGTTTTATGGCACCTTGCTATAGGGTGTAAGAAGTTGGGTTAACAAACAGCAAACATTATTGAGGTTTCAATGGGTGAGCAATGCTGATGCTGACAAACCCATACCAGTCCCTGCGGCAGCCTGTTACATACCTGCTTTGTAGACTTCCAAACAGCGTTGACGACATAAACAAAAATATTCCTTGGCGCAAATTATATCTTTGGGGAACCCAACTTGATGTCTCCAAGTAGTCTAGCGGCTACACCATGATATCTGGGTCTGTGTTAATCTAAGAATGAACAGTTTTATATCAAATAGTATACATATTAATAGAGGCTTGAAGCAGGGGTGTGTCCCCCCTCCCCCCACCCTTTAATTTGCCTGTAGTAAATATGGGGTAAACAAAACACCCACCTGCAAACTCTAAGGGGGCATGCAGTGACAATTCTTCAGCAATTCTCTGTCAACACTGACCTGTTCGCGGACACCATTGTTGCTAGACAAGACAGATGATGGTCAGCAGCATTTACTTTCTGGTTTAGAGACCTATTGCAAAAACAATTGTTGGGCATTCAACCTCTCAAAAACGAATGTAGTCGTTTTTGGCAAAAAGCTACCCCCCACCAAAAGAAAAACAAGCAACTGCTCGCTTAAGGGATAGCCTATCACAAGAGCTGCATAATATGGATATTTGGGGTTTGGCTGCACTAGAGAGGAGGCGTTAACATCATCTAGCCAACCTAAAGGTAAAAGCAGTTTTGTATTTTTGCGATATGACATCTGTCTACAGATCTAACAAGCCTGACTCTGAAATCTGTTTTTGCAATAATGAATGGCAGATTCTTACCAGCTATTAGCTATGGTAATGAGGCAGATCTGGGCGCGTGACCCCCTTGGGTAGATCAGTCACAGGGTGATGATTTCAGGTGTGTACTCAGCTTGTCTTATTCAACACGTCAGGCTCAAATATGACTGCAGTTCAGCCTCCTAACCACCGATGATCAGGAAAAGCTGCACTAGTTCGGTGCTGGTACAGGAATAACATTTATAGAGCTCGTCTATGGGAGGAACTAAACATTTCTAGAGACAAGTGCAGAAGTTGCTTTGCCTCTTACCCTGAACACAGCACAGATCTTGGAATCGAGGAATAATAAAAAAGGGTTTATTCTTTGGTGTTGGTAAACATGTCCTGAAAAAGGTGGTAATATATAAGTCAAATGTCTTTGATCTCACCATATTTAGTTGTAAAAAGGTGGTTAGCCTAGTGGGGAGTCTTTTATTCTGACTGGGGTATGCAACGTTCTTTTACATATGCTGTAAAAACAACTCTTAGGGGTCCATTAGGATGACGGGCGGACTTAGTCTGCCCACCATCCCATCGGGGGAAGGGACCGCCCGCCATAAGGGCGGGGGTCCCGTGTGGGGTATTAGGATGCACCCGCCACAGTGGCGGGCGCATCATGCATGTTTAACATTGAGGCGGTGTTTACACCAGCACCTGCCGCAATGTTAAAAATGCATGTGATGCATTTGCATACACAAAGCGGAAGGCACTGCGTGGTGCCTGCCGCATTGTGTATGCAAATGCAGGGGGCTACCACAGGTACCCCCCATGTGCAACCCCCAACCCCCCTTCACCCTGGGGTCCCGCAACAGGCCCCCAAAGCAAAGACAGTATGCCTTTCCACGGCGGCAATGCAGACGTGGAAATGCATAGGACACCAAGCATCGTAATATGGTTGGCGGTGTCTCACAGACACCGCCAACATATGTACGCACTTTTTCCGCCGGTCGCAAAGGCGACCGGCGGACGGTCTTTCCGTCCGCCGCGGACCCCCCAGCCATCCTAATGTGGCGGGGGGTCATTTCAGTGAGGATAGCGGGTGGATTTCCCCCGCCGGGGGGCCAGCGGTGGCTACCGCCAGCCCGCCGGGGGCAATCCGCCCGCCATCCTAATGGGGCCCTTAAAGTTACATTTTTGCGAATGAAGTTCAGGCTGTTCAGTGCCAGTGAAGCTGTACAGAGGCGGTAAAACAAGACCAACCTTGATAATTGTTTTACCAGTGTTGTATATTGTTCTTTACGTCTTTCGAGTCCTGATTCACAAAAAAAGACAACACTTTTTAAAAACATCGTTTCGTAGACCTGCCCTGAGAACGGGCAATTGAAAATTGTTTTAACTGTAGTGGCACACAGTTTCTTGACATATATACGCAATTATAATGCAGCATAAACGGCTGAATTTACATGGATCATAGAAGGCTCACTCAGCCTTAGAATCACATTGTTTTAATTTTTTATCCTCAAGGCTTGTTTGCGTGATGAGGTTTAGTTTTCTTATCGGAATTGGATGCATAATAACACTTATGAAACTTTTAATTAATATCAGTCGTTTGACTCTGCGGAATCAAAGTGATCCCTTATTTGATATTTTATATTCATATTTCTAACTTGCATAATGAGTATTCCGATGAAATGAAAGTCTGTGAACATTTTAATACCCTTTGAGTTGCAATTAAAATGGTGATGATTTTAATTAACAATATTATTAAAGATTCTTCATGTTTTCTTTTATGTAATTAACCTTCAGGGCATGTGCAGAGTCTCCAAAGAGCAGATTCAGTATTTTTTAACTGTTTTTCCATCGACAAGTTACAACAAACAACCCCTACCACAGCTAGATGCACAGGTAGCTTTTACTGTGGAATGGATACAACCACCTCAGCCAGTTTATAGTGATCAGGTTACACCAGACATGCTAACCGGGATTTTAACCCCTTTGCTCTTGCACTAATGCTCTACCCATTACGTTACCAAAGTGGCGCATGGTGGGCTGGGCCACAGGGGCTGTTGCCCCGGGCGCAAAATTCTTGGGGGCTGCCAATTGTGCAGCGCAATACTTGCCTTGCCCAGGGGCAGGCAATACACGATTCGCTGCTGCGTTACCACCTCGCACAATGCGGATCAATAGAGATCAGCAGCTATAACACCTTCTTTGAACAAACATTGGCAAAGCCAATAGGTCCTGCCTATGTGAGATTTATTGGCTTTGCTATTGTTTTTTTAGCTATGCTGCAAATGGCTGAAAGTAATGTTAGAAAGCTTTATGATGCAGCCAGCGTTGTCCGCGTTATATCGCTTTTTTATTTTCAGTTATGCTGCACTGAAACTAGCGCTGTTGTGTAATATGCCTAAAAAAAATTAATAAAGCCAATAGCTCTCGCATGGGTGAAACCCATTGGCTTTGCCAATGCTTTGCGTGGAATGTCATACGGTAAATTAAAAGTATTTATGTAGTGTTTACAACGGTTGAAGTGCTAATGTTATAGATCGGAGAATGTTGTATGATGCAGCCAGCGTTGTCCACGTTATAGCGCTATTTTATTTTCTGTTGTGTAATATGACTAAAAATACATTAATAAAGCCAATAGCTCTCGCATGGGCAAGACCCATTGGCTTTGCCAATGCTTTGCATAGAATTCATACGGTAAGTTATAAGTATTTATATAGAATTTACAACGGGTGAAGTGCTAATGTTATAGACTGGAGAATGTGTTTGCCAAGGTGTTAGTGTGTTCAGATTCAGAAGTATTTTAGGACCATACAAAAAATCTGAAAATGTGTCATATAAAGGTGCTAAATGTAACATAACTTGTAGGTAGACAGAAAAGTCCAATAGTTTACAGCTTTTATTACAGTGATATTTTGGGCTATTTGTTTCTTTGGGTGCAAGGGTCACAAAAAACACTCCTGACGGCTTGTTTAGTAGAAAAATATAGCAATAATTGGTGTTCAGTGGGTTTCCAAGAGCTTTTCGCCCCTGTGCCACTGCACCTGCTGCACAATTCAAACCATGACCTAAGTGCCTGCAAAGTAAGTGTACTTGACTGATTGCTTAGTAGTAAAATGTAGCAATAATCGGTGTTCAGCGGGTCTCCTAGACCTTTTGGCCCCTGTGCCACTACGTCTGCGGAACCATTCAAATCATGACCCTAGTGCCTACAAGGATAAATGAGGAAATCCTTTATATCCAGTAATACATGTGTTTCCGAAAAAGGCACAGTTGCAGACAGAGTAAATAGTTATTGTGCATCTACACATAGCTTTCATGAAAAGTGCCTTTAAACTTATCAAACTCCCTAAAACAAGTTGTCACAGATGTCCTAAATAAAGCATATGCTTTACACAGCAAAGTGAAAACCATGCATTGTTAAATTGTGGTACAATGTTGCTGGCTCTTTGCTGTAAAAAAATCTTATCCTGTGATTTAGTGAATGGGCCATAAACAGTGTAAATTGGCCAAGATCACCATATCTCAGGTTGATGGTGAGACTGAAATGGGGTTTTGTATTTTGTTCTTAAAAAGGCAGTTTCACAAATTTAATGGACTCACCAAAGAAGAGGAATTTTTAAAAAAACGTGCAAATGTTTTGTGCAGATGAAGAATGAGATACCTTTTGAAATGATTATGTGTAAAATAAAAAAAAAATAAAAAAGGGCACAAGCATGCCCCATGGAGAAAGTAGGCTGTTTCCTCTTTCTTATGCTCTCACTTTGAAGTCAGCCGAAAGCAAATAAACGCCAGGCTCCCATGAAAATACAGCTTGACATTTGACCTCTGTCTTTGAATGCCCAGCAAATGTAACAAGATAAGAAAAAAATGTAAAGGCCTGTTTATTACAGAAAACAAGTTTGTGGAAGAATACTGTAAACACAGCTTTAGCATGGGGAAGGTACACATCCAAGCTGCACAGCCTAAAGCAAATAAAGCCAGCAAATTGAAAGGCAGAAAATATGAGTTGCAAACCACAAAGCCAATAGCAAGTCATGGGCGGAATGCATTCCCAGGTCAATTTTCTGAAAGTCCCTAACATATCTTTTGCATAGCCATGCACTGTCTGGCATGCGGAGACCTAAAAAGAGAGGCTTCCGAGAAATGACAGTTGACATAGCAAACCTGACACACTAATCTAGCTCACCTTCATTACCTTACCTACCGTATCTTAGCTAACCAAACCCACCATACCTATCCTTCCCCCTCATATCTATCCTAAGATACTTACTATCCTTAAACTAACATATCTAATCTACTTCTACCTCCCCAGTTTATATAATTTATGTGTGACCTACAATTGTAGTTTTATGACAAACAGGCACATCATGCCTATAGGATCTTTAGTAATGGCTTAAGGTTCCGCAATCTACTAAAGAACTCACTCATGTCTAACTTGCAGAATCTCTGCCTGTTCTCCAAGCTGTGCCTTCCTAATATAAACTCTCACCTGCCCGATCGGCGGACCCACCCGGTTACAGGACAAATGGAAGAGGGGCCCAATCAACACACCTGTAGAAGTAGTGCCTGTAGGCACTTGGGGGGGGTTGAAGACCACTAAAATCTACATTACTGACGCAGGGGCTGCGTAGCGATCTACGACTTGCCAACCCCCCCTCGGCGGAGGTGTAAGACCGGGGGTTGGGGCAACTAGTCTATCCTCCCCTATTATTAGATCAGAAGAGTCCCCTCCACGCCACCCTCCAGTGTGACCATACGGCTGTAGAGAGCAGAGGCCCCTCTTGCTTGGGAGTAGACAGTATTGAACCGAGTGGTGAGTGGCCACAGTACAAAAGATTAGCGGCCAGCTTGGTTGCAACTGGGGTGCACACCCTTAGGCAGGCGGAAATGGCACAAAGAGACCCTAAACAGCGTAAATCGCCCTTTGATGCAGTAAAAGATAAACCTGCAGCAGTGAATAAAGATATAGCTGAAGATATGGCGCAAGAGATGGGAGGAAGAGCAGTGCTGTTGGATACTGATGCGGCAATTGTGGCGCTTCACAGCGTGTTTAAAGCACTCACAGACGGTTTGATGCACCAGACAAAAAACTAGACAAAATTGGGGAGTGCATAGACAACCTTGAGGCCAGACTCAAGACAGCAGAGGGCAGAGTATTGGACTTGGAGGACGGGCGGCCCAAACTGCAAAGAGACTGGACACACTGGAAAAACAGATGAAAACCATGGCGAATGAAAAATGAAGATTTAGAAGCAAGGAGTAGAAGAAATAATCTACGCATTCTGAGGGTGCCAGAATCAACCAACACTGGGCGCATGGACGAATTTGTTGAATGGGTACTAAGGGACATTTTTGGCGAGGACTATTTCACGTCAACATTTGTGGTGGCTAGTGCCCACTAGTCACTTGGACCACATCCTAACCTTGTTGCTCCCCCCCAGGCCAATATTTGCGATAGTGTCGAATTTCAGAGACAGGGACATGGCCGTGAGACTTGCAAGGGAGAAAAGCCCAGTGACATGGCAAGGATCAGCCATATCCATAATTCTGGACTTTACTATCCTTACGCAAGGGGCTCGGCGTAGATACATGGGAGTGAAAGCTACTCTTTGAAATCTCTGCTTGCGCTATGGCATGCTATACCCCGCCCGATTGCATGTGTATGTAAATGGTAAGGCACCAATCTTTGACAATCCCATGGAAGACATACTCTGATGAAAAAAGAAACCCGGTGAGGATCCCCTGGGGATCACAGCCAGACATCCATTCCAGTGCAAGCATGGACCTTTTTCCATCTGGCTGATTGTTAAAGGTGTGAAAACGCCTGCCTCAATTATTTTTGGAGCAATTGGTATTGCATGTATAAGACTGTTCTTTGCTTTTGATTGTTGCATAGGTATTAAGATATGGGGATGCAGCTGAGGTTATTTCCAAAAGAGGTCGCACACTGCTCGTCCCATCAGCGTGTGACCCCGGAGCATGATGGTTCGATGTAGTAAGTATCAGCGGGTGCGCTTCTACCCGAGTCTTGAGTCTTGAGGGTGTTCACTGATGTGCTTGCCATCCCTGGACACGTGTTTCGAGGTCATTACCTCTCATCAGCAGGGATTAGGCGTGTGCACGGGGTTGCTGCGTGGGCTGCCGAAAATATTCATAGGTCCAGATACCTCTTATGGCGCGCAGGTGCGTTGTCTCGAGGTCGTCACCTCCACCGGCTCAAGGGAGCCTGTATAAATAGTATTTCCAAAAGAGGTCGCACACTGCTCGTCCCATCAGCGTGTGACCCCGGAGCATGATGGTCGATGTAGTAGGTATCAGCGGGTGCGCTTCTACCCGAGTCTTGAGTCTTGAGGGTGTTCACTGATGTGCTTGCCATCCCTGGACATGTGTTTCGAGGTCATTACCTCTCATCAGCAGGGATTAGGCGTGTGCACGGGGTTGCTGCGTGGGCTGCCGAAAATATTTATAGGTCCAGATACCTCTTATGGCGCGCAGGTGCGTTGTCTTGAGGTAGTCACCTCCACCGGCTCAAGGGAGCCTGTATAAATAGTATTTCCAAAAGAGGTTGCACACTGCTCGTCCCATCAGCGTGTGACCCCGGAGCATGATGGTCGATGTAGTAGGTATCAGCGGGTGCGCTTCTACCCCAGTCTTGAGGGTGTTCACTGATGTGCTTGCCATCCCTGGACACGTGTTTCGAGGTCATTACCTCTCATCAGCAGGGATTAGGCGTGTGCACGGGGTTGCTGCGTGGGCTGCCGAAAATATTCATAGGTCCAGATACCTCTTATGGCGCGCAGGTGCGTTGTCTCGAGGTCGTCACCTCCACCGGCGCAAGGGAGCCTGTATAAATAGTATTTCCAAAAGAGGTCGAACACTGCTCGTCCCATCAGCGTGTGTACTCGGAGCATGATGGTCGATGTAGTAGGTATCAGCGGGTGCGCTTCTACCCGAGTCTTGAGTCTTGAGTCTTGAGGGTGTTCACTGATGTGCTTGCCATCCCTGGACACGTGTTTCAAGGTCATTACCTCTCATCAGCAAGGATTAGGCGTGTGCACGGGGTTGCTGCAAGGGCTGCCGAAAATATTCATAGGTCCAGATACCTCTTATGGCGCGCAGGTGCGTTGTCTCAAAGTCGTCACCTCCACCTGCTCAAGGGAGCCTGTATAAATAGTATTTCCAAAAGAGGTCGCACACTGCTCGTCCCATCAGCGTGTGACCCCGGAGCATGATGGTCGATGTGGTAGGTATCAGCGGGTGCGCTTCTACCCGAGTCTTGAGTCTTGAGGGTGTTCACTGATGTGCTTGCCATCCCTGGACACGTGTTTCGAGGTCATTACCTCTCATCAGCAGGGATTAGGCGTGTGCACGGGGTTGCTGCAAGGGCTGCCGAAAATATTCATAGGTCCAGATACCTCTTATGGCGCGCAGGTGCGTTGTCTCAAAGTCGTCACCTCCACCGGCTCAAGGGAGCCTGTATAAATAGTATTTCCAAAAGAGGTCGCACACTGCTCGTCCCATCAGCGTGTGACCCCGGAGCATGGTGGTCGATGTAGTCGGTATCAGCGCGTTCCAGATGATGAGGAGCAAACCCTTTACTTCACAAAGCCTCTTTATTGCTGAGGAGCAGGATGGACCCTGAGAGGGTAACAAGACTGTTCAGATCTTCCCATGGAGCAGCATTGGTGACGGCTCATCGAAGTTTCTTAAGATTTGAAAACTCTGGTTGGAAACCTGTCTGGGGTTGCTTCTTCAAAGCGGGTGGTCACCATTACATGATTATCTTCAACCATTGTACTGGAGGCCAGGTACCTGCAGGCCTGTCTACGTTGTTGGACAGAGTACTACATCCTCCACCTCACAGCTTCTTGAGGGTTTATAGAACCTTTTGGAAAAGTAAATGTTGTGGTTCACTACTTTCCCTCTCCTTCTCACAGTTATCAGGGTGCCTTGTTTATGCATCACTCGCCAGAAACATGACTAAAAAGGCAAAAAGAATGAGCTGACAAAACTGGAATACTTGACTAGTCCCCAATCTCCTTTGATAACATCTCAGTGATGGGCACTGGTGCTGTTCGGCTTCATTTACACTTGGATAGTGTGGCAGACTTATGTAGAGATACTAGGACTAGTTAAAAATGGTTGAAAATAGTATCTTCAAAAATACAGCCTACGCACATCTCGGCAAAAGTGCAGTAAACATTCAGATGAGGAGCTTGGTGGTAATCTCTTAAGAAAGCATACATGGCTAATAGAGCATTGTGGATAGTGTAGTTGATGGTTTGCCTGGACCTTTTGCCATCACTTTTGGCTTGTGGTACACTTGGGGTGATTTTGATATATTAGATACTTAGAGATGCAAGTCAGCAAACTCTTGCTCCTGAATTGGATGGCCATGATCAATTATTAGGTCTTGAATTAAACCATGAGTAGCCAAGATCTTCTCAAACTTTGCAATGACTTCTTCTGCAGTCATGGTGGTGAGAATCTCAACCACCACGTTCTTTGAGTAGTCATCTAGTATAATAAGGTGATGTCACCCATCGGACAGGCTACGGTAGTCATCACTGCTTGAGTCTAGGGACTAGTTCAGGATATCCTCGGCGATCATTGGTGCAGAAGAGTCAGCAGAACCGATCACCTGGCAAGTTATACCCTCCTTAGCTGTGGTTTCTACAAGTTCATCATTCATGAGAAATCACACCTTGTTGCAGAGTCTAACTTTTAGTTTGACAATCTCCTGTTGTGCAGTGCCCACTGGTTGTACCGCCTTCTTTCTGAGGGTCTAGGGAGCCATCAGCCGATTGCAACACTTCCAAATTCCCCTTTGGATGGCCAGGATTGCCAACTGAACAAAGTCATCTTTAGTATAGGATGTCCAGAATGTTTTTGAGAGAGACAGGCAGTTGGGTACATCTCTTGAAAATGAATCAGACTTATTTATTCCTCTGTTTCTATCACTGAATGGGCCGCGGCTGTTTTGACTGTACAAGCAAATCAGGGTTGTACAAAACACTAAACAACTATTCCTGAACTTAGAGGATCGAAAAGTCGGTATAAAGACAAACAGTTGTTTTCCAGAGATCCAGGGCCTTGGAAAAGTGAGTCAAAGTCTTGCAAGAGGGCATTAAGGCAACAAGCATGGACACGTGTGGGCAAAACATATAAGGCATAATAGTTTAGCAACTGATGTTCCAGAGTCAGGCTCTGTAATGTAGAATTTTGTGGAGACTTGATGGTTTTCATGGGCGATGTTGGTGGTAAACATCCCAGGCACTGGGAGAGGTGTACCAGTGCCCAAAAGCGAAGATTTGAATTATTGAGTGTCTCAATGCAGATGAATGAGAGAGATTGTCAAATGACGGGGCATATTTACAAGGGGATTGTGCCACCAGAACGTCACTTTTTCCAATGTTCCGGAAGCACAATGCCCTGCACCAGATTTACAAAGCGGCGTTGAGCCACTTTGCGTGGCTTAACTCCGCTTTGCAAATATATACCTTTTCACACAGTTTTCTGCGTGAAAGTGGCGTGTAATGGGTGTTGCTGTTGCCGTTCCACAGCAACATCAATTGTTTTTTGACGCTGCCCCAGATTTACAAGGATCTGTAAATCTGAGGCAGCGCCAAAAACTAATTACACTGAATAGCAGGCGTTAGATTGGTGCACCAAGAAGAAATACTTTTATTTCTCCTCGTTATTTGCTCTTTCTATGTTTGCTCCAGAATGAAAAATGCCATTAATTATTGTTTGCATGCAGGAAGGTGTCCCTTCTGGCGTAAAAACAATCATTAAGAGAGTACACGAAATGGACCACACTAGGCATGCCACCTGCTGGCGGGGTTGTGGCGAAAGGGGCACATTGGTACACCTGCTATGGGAATGCGCCCGGATCCAGGATTACTGGAAATTGGTTTTTGATGAGGTAGATGTCCACTTTAATACGGAGATCCCAAGGTTCCCTGCCTATGTTCTGCTGGGTCTCCCGAATGCCCTGACCTACCCGTTGAAATATAGCAGGGGGAGGTTGATAGCTATAGCCTTAGGCTCTGCAGTTCAGAATGTTCTCTCTTTCTGGCGTACAGCGCACATTCCCACCTTCCAGGGCTGGTTGTTTCGACTTTGGGCAGTACTTGGCATGGAAAAGCTATCCTTAATCAAAGCTGGGGAAGGATCTAGATACGCGGAACTGTGGCAGCCGTTCCTTGCTTTGTTGGCCACAGAATTCAGGGAAGTGACATGTCCCCGGTATTTGCGTCTGCTACGTCGATCACAGGCTCATCATTGAGAGGCTTTGGTGTGATTGGTTGTTTGTGTGCTGGCGATCACGGACCTGGAACCGCGGTGGGTAGTTGGGGGAAGGAATGGAGGGGGGGAGGGGAGGGGGGTTATTGTTTTTTCCCTTTTTGCAGCCGACTTGACTTTATAATTACTTGGGAAAAGAGAGAGCATTGAGGGGCTTGGGTACCGTTTACTTATAGCTGTCTTGGGTTTTCAATGCCTCCTCCATTGTTTGGTGCGTTCATGATCAGCAATGCTTCTCTGCTTGTATTTGAGCTGCCTATTTCAATAAAACGATTTAATACGAAAAACAATCATTAAATAAAAGCAATTTGCTACTTCTATGTGTGCCGCGGAATGTAGCACACACAGAAGTAGCAAATCACCATTATTGATGGTTTATGTGCAGGAAGGGACACCTTCCTGCACACATTCATCCCTGCAACACAGGCACCCTTGCGCTATGGCGCAAGGGTGTCTGTGTTGGTGCAAAGCAGCTTTTTTAGTGGAAGGGATAACACAGGGGTGCGCCATATTCTTCTAAATACAGCACATCCGGACATTGGGGTCCTCTCGCTATCTGACCATGCGCCGGTCGTGGGCTCATTTGCATTGCCAACGGCCTCCCCCTCCCGAGGGGTGTGGCACCTCAGAGACACCCTCCTGCACAAAAAAACTGTGGTGAAGCACATTGAGGAGGCAATTCGGGAATACCAGGCACATAACGATAACTCAGACACCTCGCCAGCGACACAGTGGGCGGCACTGAAGGCAGTCCTGAGGGGGGAATTCATATCCATCTCCTCCGCAGAGAATAGGGAGAGGCAGCGCAAGAGGGAGGAGTTGACTGCCCGGGTCCGGGAATTAGAACAGGTCCATCGCCGTACCGGAGCTCCAAGGGTTTGGAGGCAACTGAAGGCTGCTAGGAAGCTCCTGTCGGCGTTGGACATGGATAGAGCGGAATACGCAGCGCTGCGTCTAAAACATGCGTTTTATTCGGGAGGGGACAGGTGTGGCAAACTCTTAGCAAATAGGGTTCGTATCGCGCACCAACGTAACGTTGGGAAGGAGCTACTTGGTGCTGATGGGGTGGCGGTCTCTGACGACGCCGCGGTGGCAGAAACGTTCTGCAGTTTCTATGAAACGTTGTACGCGGGAGAATCCCCTTTCGACGCAGGATACCTCGGAATATCTAGAGTCAGTGACCCTTCCGGCGCTGGACTCTGCTCAGGCGGAACACCTTGAGCGTAGCATCCACGTAGAGGAAGTAGTATCGGCGATAGCGAGGCTCAAACACGGGAAAGCTCCGGGCCCGGACGGTTACACGTCCTTGTTCTACAAAACTTCTTGCCCGGTCGTGGCCCCTATTCTCACCCGCCTATTTAACTCCTTTACGGAGCCGGGAGCCATCCCACCGGACCTGTTAGGAGCAACGGTATCAGTGATCCCGAAACCCGGGAAGGACCGGGCCCTATGCGGCTCGTACAGGCCTATCTCACTCCTGAATGTCGACCTTAAATTGTACACGGGGATCTTAGCGTCTAGACTGGCCCTGCATCTGCCGGGCCTAGTTGAGGCTGATCAAGCTGGCTTTGTGCCCGGCAGACAGACGGTCGATAACACCAAGAGAGTGGCTCACATTCTGGAGAAGGCCTCGCGTATCCCAGGCGAGCGGATGCTGCTAGCGGTGGATGCTGAGAAGGCATTCGACCGGGTTCACTGGCCTTACCTCGAGCAGGTGCTCCGGAAACTGGGTATTGGGGACAAATTCTGCTCGATGGTCTTCAACTGCTACAGGCACCCGTCGGCGACGGTGAGGGTTAATGGGTGCAGCTCCCGTAGCTTTGCGATAGAACGGGGCACTAGGCAGGGGTGCCCGCTCTCCCCACTCCTCTTTGCTCTTTACATGGAGCCGTTTGCCCAGAGAACCCGTCAGAACCCAGATGCGGTCGGGATCAAGATGGGGCAGTATACCCACACGGTCAGTCTTTACGCAGACGACGTCCTGTTAACCTTGGACGATCCTAGAAGGGCCCTCCCGGCTTGTATTCAGGAACTGGACGCTTTTTCGAAAGTGGCTGGTTTTAAGATGAACGTGGGCAAGTCGGTGGCATTGGATGTGTCCCTGACCTCAGAAACTAGACGAGATCTGCAGCGGCTTTTTCCCATGCAGTGGTCGTCATCTCTGGTGCCATACCTGGGGATTCTGCTAGCGCCTACGTTGCCAGCGATGGTAACGGCCAACTATGCCTCTCTCAGCAGGAAAATCAGGGAGGAACTGGGCCGCTGGGGTAAGAGCCTATTGTCTTGGCTCGGCAGAATTGCTGCGGTCAAGATGACGGTTCTGCCCCAGATTCTATACCTCTTCCGAGCCTTGCCGCTCCAGCCTCCTGTGGGCTGGATTAGACAGACACAAGCTGACATCGCGCGCTTCGTCTGGCAAGGCCGCAAACCAAGGATGAAGAGGGCTCTCTCCACGCTGGCTCCGGAGGCGGGGGGTCTTGGCATCCCTGACCTCCGGAAGTATTTCCAGGCGGCGCAGTTGCGCTACCTGGTGGAGTGGAGCAGGTGGGAGTCCGACAAGCATTGGCTTTTTCAGGACCAGGCAGTGGCGGGGCGCACCCTTCAGGAGGTTCCATTCATGCGCCGGGTTCATCGCCCTCGTAATCTCTACGCTTCCTTCGTTACGCGAGTTCCCTTACGGGTATGGGACACAGTTAGCGAGGCTCGGGAGCTCACTACGTTCCCCTCGCCTTTCACGCCGATAGCGGACAACCCTGACTTCTCCCCTGGGATGGAGCCAGGAGCTTTCTCTCACTGGAGGGCGGTAGTCCCCTTTCAGCAACTGAAACAGGAGTTCCATTTGTCTGAGTCGGACAGGCTGCGATATATGCAGGTCAGACACTGGGCGCTTCAACCACAGGTGCGGGACACTGCTGATCGCCAGATAACGCCATACGAACGGTGGTTGGTGACACGCACCTCTGACGCTCAACTGATCACTGATCTTTATAAATTCCTACAGCCCCCTCCGTTTCACTTCTATAATCCGGGCAGGGAACGTTGGAATAGAGAACTGGGGAGAACGCTTAGCCATAAGGAATGGGATCAGATTGCGCACCGTGGGTTGTTTTCGGAGGGGAGGTTTCTGGGGGTGGTGGGGTAGGTCTCTTGCATTGTTGCTTTTCCTTTTCGGTCTGCTTGAAGGTGTTGACTGTACTCAGCTTTTATCAATTGCCATTGTTTTTTGTTTTCCCTCACAGTAGCTTTGTCCGCCATCGCACTTACAAATTCATGCTCAGCCTTTTTTTCACCTAATTGTATGTAACCCTACCCCTCATGTTCCCTTACCTCCTATTCCTTTTTGTCTTAATAAAATGCTTTAAACCTAAATATAGCACATCCCTGCGTTTTTTTAAATGACGCACCGTGGCGCTGCAAAATTTCTCGCCGCACCGCACTGCGCCATTTCCTAGTAAATATACCCCCAAGTGTTAGGCATGACAAGAATAGACACACCAGTGTTGATGAGGGCAATGACCGGCTGGCCATTCACATGTATTTTGCAATACAGTTGGGAGCATGTTTTGCGCCACCGGAATGTCATTTTTTCCGATGTTCCGGTGGCGAAATGTCCTGCACCATATTTATAAAGGGGCGTTAAGCCATGCAGAGTGGCTTAACGCCCCTTTGTAATTATGGTACCGTTTCACGCAGGTATCTGCATGAAAGGGGCGTGCAATGGGTGTTGCCGCCATTGCTTTTACAAGGATCTGTAAATATGATGCAGTGCCAAAAACTAACGCCATGCATGAGCCGAATCTTCACAGAGGGCTATAACATAGACCAGGTGTACAGGCCCTTTATTGCCTTCATCTTTGTCTATGCCATCCGCAACCAGTGTACACGTTACAGGATCTACTGTGTACACTAATACGGACTGTGACGACAATTGGTTGAGAACAGTGACAAGTGGATGAGCGGCAGTCTTTGGTGAAGAATATGAACTTCCCATATACTTAGCATTTCTTTCCTTCGGTTGGGCCTCCATCAGAGTGTGAGAACACTGGCAGCATTTCTGTGATCTCAAGGATAGCTTTTTTCAGGTGGTTGCTTTGTGCATCTGATTGAGGTAGATAGGTCTGACCCCATATGTGATGCTCAGGAGTGAGATGGCTCTAGTGTACGACCAAGAGTCAGGATGTTGGGTAAAGACCTGCCTGTTTCACACAGGACGGACCCACAAAATTTGCTGATGAGCACCCATGTCAGCTGTGAACACATTTCCACATTTTCATCATTCAAAGTGAGGAAGCTGACAAGCACTTTCAGCCTGGCATAGAAAGTATCAACAGGTTCGTCTTGCACTTCCTTCATCCGACATAAAATGAATCTTTCATAGTCTGGGCTTGCCATAGTAGCAGAGAGGGCATTCAGCACTGTGGTGGTGTAGACCTAAGGATAATCATCCTCTGGTAGTTCGCAAGACAGCTTAAGTATGCCTTCCCCAGCTATATGAAAAAAACAGAAGTCCATTTCGATCATTATTAGTGCCAGCAGCAGGGAAGTAAGTCACTAGGTGTGTCACCCACATTTTCTATTTTGGCACCTTTTATTATGGTATGCTGGTCATCTCAAAAGGGAGCATGGTGTGAATAATGGCCGTTGTGGTAAAACAGAAGGCATAAGCGATAACTTATCTGCAAAAAACACACCAATTGGATCAACTAAGGACAATCCAGTCACCTCGCTTTGGAAAACAGCGCTCCCTGTGGATACGTAATGGTCGGACCCCCGTCCAACAAAGCAGCTGGGAACACTGCGCCAGTACCTTTGGAATTGATGACACACTGATTGCCACTTTATTAGTCACATGCTGGGTGCTGCCAAACTACTCATAGCAATTCATTGGAAGAAACCTTCTTTTCCTCCTATTGCCCAATGGTTTACGTGCCTTTGGCATGTCATGGCCATGGAACTCCTGTCCTAAAGGATAGCGCACACAGATGCTAAATTTTCCTGCATCTTGCAACCCTTGATTCATTACTTTACCCGTCTGTAATACTACTGCTTTACAATGCCCAGGCTCAGAGTGCTCCAACTCTTTGACTGATGATCGATTCCACCCAGATCTGTGAATGGGAGTGAGTGTCTGAAAAATATCAGCGCTCTGTCAATCATCTCCTTGGGTTTGCTTTGCTCGCCCTAAGTTGGCAGGGGATGCTCAGATCTGGGTCCCTTGCTCACTTTGCCACTGGATTCAAGCTAGCCTGGCTGATGAGGGGTGTTACCTCGAAACCGGTCCCAGGATGCTTGTTTCTGGTCCAGGGAAGACCTTGCTTGGCAGTTTGGGCTGGACTGTTCCCATGAGGAACAGGGTCAAGACTGAATTGCATATGGCTGGGTCTGAATTGGGTTGGCGATGTGAGCTAAAGAACGATGATGGATTCAACCCAGATCTGTGAATGTGGGCGGGTCTCTGAAAAGTTTCAGCCTCCATCCATCATTTCCTGCTGTTTGCTTTTTTCCAACTCTTTGATCCGGCATTCTCCAGATATATCAAAGCAGCCACGTTGGCGTAGGCCCACTTGCCCCCACACTCGCCCCCTACGTTTCTTCTCCCAACCCCCAAGGCCTCAAGACCTCAAGACCTCTTGACGTTTTGCCAATCGTTAGATGTATTTTTCCAACCTTTAATGTTCAATTGTTCACTTGTATTTTCCATTTACTTACCGGAAGGCATGTGCACAGTTATATCCCTCACTGAGCACTCCATGCTTGCGCAGACCTGACAGCCATATACTCACTACGTAAAGTTGAATCTACTAATATGAGACTTCAATGTATGGAAATTTGGTGGATGCCTTTATATGCTATCAGTGTCCTGTGTTGTATGTTACTTTGATTTGTGAAAATCTTTAATAAAAAGATTTTTAGAAGAAAAAAAAAACTATTACCAGATTGAACTGCTTTGCGTCACCAAGCAACAGAGAGTTTTTGAGAATTTTTGACCGTAAAATCTATTCAATTAATTTAATAGGTAGTTTATCTTTGAAAAAAAATACTGGAATGTATTCTTCCAGGTAGATCAACTTGTAGACTGATTTTCATGAACTTAGATCTCTTGATTAACCCTTATTTGCAGTCACCAATAGTAGCAGGTCTGAAGTTAGAGGTTTCATTGTAAAAGAAGGCAGATGAAAGCAGTGTACGTAGCAACTAGTCCCTAGTTTTTTTGTTTGTTTATCAATTATTTTATTGTCATAAAATAAGTACCAAAAAGAAATATCAGCAAATTCAATGAAATGCAAGTTCAGAATAAATCTATAGTAAGATACAAATGCTGTTTGCAATACATGTACCCATACCAAACGTTACTAAAATATAAGAATGGAAGAAAAAAGATGGAAAGGTGTGAGAAAATAAGCCAAAGATGGTGAGAAGAAAAGAAAGGAAAAAGGACAAGAGGAAAAAGAAGGGAGGGAAGACAAAACTAAACCACAAAGCAGAGTAGAGAGGGCAGGGAAATGGATCATTCGGGCAAAGCCCAAGTATAGTAATGGCAGGGTGGGGGGAGTGCAGTGACAATGACAAGACAGAATCATGCGTCTTAGTGAATTGGGACGGGGGGGGGCCCATCCTGAAGAAAAGAAGACCACGTGAGAAGAAATATATCTGCTTTGTCCATTAAGTTGTAAATGTCTTTTCATAGGATGCGGCTGTTCATATATTATTGTCCTCTCCCGTGTATTGATTAAGCTTCAGTGTGGTTTGACCCCAAAATACGGGTTTTGTTCCAAATGACTTCAGTCCAGTTGAGTATAATGCAATCCGCACTTTGAAAAATGTCAGTGTAATGTCCTGTCAGCAAGTACACTCGTGTACATATCTCCCGCGAAAGTGTTGTCGTCAGTGACCCAGAAGTGGACTTGATTTGGAGGGTTTAGGGTGATTTTCTTCCCCTGGAGCATCGCAGTTAAGTGGGCCTAAGTTATATAATTAAGATGCATTTAGTGAGTGCCATGAATTGCCTAGTACAAACTCACCCCAGTAGGATAGAACATTGTTGGGCAGTAGAGAAGCTTATAGTAAGATGCAAACGCATCTGCAATTTCCTGTGGCTTGGTGACTAATGACCCCGAGTCAGGGATGTTATTAGGAATAGCCATGCCCGCCTCCCTCTGCCTGAGCTGCGCCGCCAGTTGCCGTCCTACCTTTTCTCCCTAATCGTAGTGCCGGTATTTCAACCTCTGTAGTGCATACTCAGCGTTGGAAGTAAAAAGAGTATTGAGGTCCATACGCGCCTTCTCAAGGTTGCGCCTGGCCAATAGCAGAAGGGTGCGCTGTGTAAGCGCTCATGAGGTGGACTTTGTCCGCCTCCAGTGCGTTTTGACGCTTCTCCCTGTGGCTATTGGACAGGGCTGCCACCCTCATCAGCTGTCCCCTGATGGTCGCCTTTGCCGCTGCCCATAATGTCGAAGCAGTCTCAACTGAGTCATCATTGCTCTCCTGGTAAGAAGGCACGTGGGTTTTAAGCTAGTTCTTACCTACTGGGTAGTTGTAGCTGGACAGATTAAGACACTAGAGCTTAAGAATTGGCAGTGAAAGGCCTATATCAACCTGCAGGACAATAGGGGAGTGATCCAGAGTGCTCTCTCTAGTATTGAAGTCTTGCAAAGAAGGGGAAGCAAGGGGTGTGACATCAAGAAAAAATCCAGCGGTGATTGTATACCATGAAACAAGGACAAGTAAGTGTATTTCCAGTCTTTTGGATGTAAAAGACACCACCATGTGTCGTGAAGGCCATGATCAGCCCCAAGATCTCCTAAGATGGCTCTGTCCGCATTATTGAATACATCAATCGGACCAGATGTTCGCGGTATCTATTTTCGTCCACACACGGGTGAGTTGAAGAAGGAAGGTTCGCTTCTAACCCATGGGCACATACACCGAACTTATACATAATACTTTTCTGTTGATCTTTAGTTTGACACATACATAACGACCCTACGGATCAATCCTAAATTTAAACACAACATGGGGCAGTGTTTTCCGAATCAAAATGGCTGCACCACATTACATGGGTGCCAATGGGTCATCTGCCACTCGCAGAAGACCGCAATCGTGTACCTCTTTGCCCACGCCATCACGAAGTAGCTTCTCTGCCTTGATGAGATGAGTCTCCTGAAGGAGAGCTATATAAGCGTGAAGGAGAGCACCTTTTTGCGTTTGATATAATGCGTTAGACCATTGACATTCTAGAAAAAAATATGCGAGGGCATGTGCACAGACGTTACGTTTGCGAGAACCAAAGGGCGGGGGAGTCTAAATGTGATGAATGATACTAGGGCGGCAGGGAGGTTAGTCAGGTACCACTATCAGTCTACTGGGGGAGTAGGGAGAAATAGGTAAAACAGAAGAGATGAAAAAGGGAAAATAAAATTAAAAAAAACAATAAATAGCAGAAAAAAAGAAGGAAGAAAACAACCATGCGAACAAGCACACTGTCCTGTGCGGGCAACCTCCTTTAGAAAGAAGCTGGAATCATGCTATGCCTTCACAGCACTGGCAGCAGAACAAATGCATCTTTAGCACGCATTCGTTCTGCACGCAAGTCGTTACAACGACTTGCTTTAGGGGGCGCAATGGTTGGGTGATGTTCTAATTAAAGTCCAACACCTTCCCTACTGTTGCGCAGAGTGGATTTGGAATAGTAAATTAAACTATTCCAATATCCAGCCCGCCCTAAGGCTAGTTGTGAAAACGACTTGTGTGTGGAACAAATCTGTGCTAAAGACTCATTCGTTCAAATGACTGAGTTCCTAAGGCATGCATGAAAAATGCATGCGGAATTCCATCATACTTTCGGATCACTGACATAATATCGAGGGACATAATATCGACTACCAGAAATATCGGCGAAAAAATATCGACAGACAGAATATCGACTTTGTATCTACAAACAGGTAAGTATAAAAATATCGAGTAAAAATATCGTTTACAAAAATATAGTTTGTAAAAATATCGACTTTATTAAAAACAATGTTAAATTAAATTAATATTAAAAATTATTTACTAAAATATACTTAAATTAACTTATAATAATTAAATAATTAAAGTTATAAAAAAGTTTTACAATCATATTTGTTAAAACAAATATATATAGTAACATAATATAATTAAAAAATATCAAATATTATTACCGTAGGATAGCGGAAATGTAAAATTACTATTCCCACTCCAGAGAGTGCAACAGTAGGGAAAGGGTTGGATAGCGTAGGGGTAAAAATTACTATTCCCACTCCAGAGAATGCAACAGTAGAGAAAGGGTTGGATAGCGAAGGGTTAAAACTTACTATTCCCACTCCAGAGAGTGCAACAGTAGGGAAAGCGTTGGATAGCGTAGGGGTAAAAGTTACTATTCCCACTCCAGAGAGTGCAACAGTAAGGAAAGCGTTGGATAGCGTAGGGGTAAAAATTACTGTTCCCACTCCAGAGAGTGCAACAGTAGGGAAAGCGTTGGATAGCGTAGGGGTAAAAAATAATATTCCCACTCCAGAGAGTGCAACAGTAAGGAAAGCGTTGGATAGCGTAGGGGTTAAAATTACTATTCCCACTCCAGAAAGTGCAACAGTAGGTAAGGCGTTGGATAGCGTAGAGGTAAAAATTACTATTACCACTCCAGAGAGTGCAACAGTAGGGAAAGTGTTGGATAGCGTAGGGGTAAAAATTACTATTCCCACTCCAGAGAGTGCAACAGTAGGGAAAGCGTTGGATAGCGTATGGGTAAAAATTACTATTCGCAATCCAGTGAGTGCAACAGTAGGGAAAGTAGATACTTCATATATTAAATAAAAAAAAAAAATATATATATATATATATATATATATATATATATATATATATATATATATATATTAATGTCTATAAAAAAATAATTAAAAGTAATTACCAAATCAATATAATATAAAAATTAATAAATTACAAATACTAATTTAATTTAGTCATTACAATTAATTATCTATTAATAATAATTAAGTACAAATTAACAATTAATTAATTAGTAATTAAAAACTTACTTAACAATTAAAATCAAATAAATACCCCCAAAAAATTAACATATGTAATTAGTTATAATTAAATTACTTCCCACCCTATTCCCCTATAAACCCACAACCCACTACAGAAAATAAATTAGTAAAATTAACATAATTATCAATTAATCAATTTAATACAAATAATTCTCAAAAATGTAATTAATTACCAAAAACAAATTATTTAACAATTATAAATAAATAACACTACATAACATATTTAATTATAATTAAATTACTTCCCACCCTACTCCCCTATAAACCCACAATCTGCTACAGAAATTAAATTAGTTAAATTAACATAATTATCAATTAATCAATTAAATAAAATTAATTGGCAATTAAAATGTAATTAATTACAAAATAAAAATTAATTAACAACAAATACCAATAAATAAATTTACATATTTAATTAATTATAATTAAATTACTTCCCACCCTACTCCCCTATAAACCCACAACCCGCTACAGAATTAAATAACGCAAAATTTAAATACCATTAAATTCATTAATTAAATTACATTATAACAAACACTTTTAACACATAAAATACACTATAAAAAATTCGATATTATTAAATGTTCGATATTTTTATTAACCTATATTATGTACTTCGATATTTTGACTATCTATATTTTAAAATTCGATATTACATTACTTACATTTAAAACGATATTTTTGATGTCTATATTCTGTCCATTCGATATTCTGTCCAGCCTATATTTTGTACTCGATATTATGTCCATTCGATATTTTCTAGTCGATATTTTGTCTGTTTACCCCTACTTTCGTACTGCATACCCTGTTAACTGGAGTCAGTGGGACTACACCTGAGGGACCACCGCATCTGCAGGGCCCAGTGGTCGAGAGGAAAGTTGGTTGCTGGGATGCAGACCCTACACAGGGTTCAAAGTATTAGCAGTGTTGAAGATCTGTGGATGAGTGAAAGATAACATATAAGATCATGTATAACGTACTAAGTTTTAAAATGTGCTCTACACAGATTCTGTGGGAATAGATAGTAGGTTGTCAGATGACGACCCATCCTCTTGGTATTAATTGGTTAAAAAAAACATAGTGGAAGCAGAGGAGGCAATGGCTGAAATTCTTTGAACGACTGTGAGACTGCCTCCGTCTACTTGTTTGATATGACAGACCAGAGGCAATAATCTGTTCAGATTTCGGTACTTTTGGAGGACTGCAATGTTTTTTGTTTTTTTTAAGTAACAATAGGAACGTATCTATGAGCCCCCACCTGCTGGTCTGCTTTGACATAGCTTATTTCAGTGCTGGTCTGTGAAGGTTTGAGTTTATCTTCACCACTTCACCAAAGCGATTGTTTCCACTTTTCTTTGCAAATATTAAATTACGAATGCCATTTCTTCTTCCATTCTCTGTTCTGACACACAGATCTCATTTTGTAAGCGACTTTGTTAGTGCTCCATGTTTTTAATTAAAGGCCTAGGGATGTCCAAATGTTATGACTTTTCCACTTCCATTTCTTTATTTATTACTATTTCTTTATTTATTTTTTACATATGTCCAGCCCCTTAATGGGTCTCTCATTTAAACACTGGGTAATAACCAATTTAACAATCCCTACCACAACCTGGGAGAAATTTGTAGCAACAGGTGTTATAAATGGCTTTGGCATCTAAAAAAAACTTTTTTTTTAAAAAGGACTAGTTCTTAAAGCCACGCAGAGTGGCTTAACGCTCCTTTGTAATTATGGTACCCTTTCACGCAGGTATCTGCGTGAAAGGGGCGTGCAATGGGTGTTGCACCCATTGCTTTTACAAGGATCTGTAAATCTGAGGCAGTGGCAAAAACTAACGGCATGCATGAGAAGAATTCTAAAACTACCAGCACCAGCACCACAGAAGTTTATTGGATTACAGGGAGCCCCTGAAAAATAGATGTCAATAGCTAGCTCATTTATGGTAATAATCCAGATAGTGCCAAGAGTTCCCAATATGATTCCCTTGTCATATCCCCTAACCTGACAAGGATATGGATGAAGCTATAAAACCAACCTCTTTACTTAAATATCAAATTTAAATGCAGGCAATCATTTCTCAAGCAATGTATATTTAGGGTGTTAAAATGGAGTTCAGAGCCAAAATGATATTTTTGGGCATAACATGTAAAATAACGTTATCTAATTTTTTTGAAAAAATGATTCTATACAATGTAGACCTGATGACGGAATGCAGTATAGCGAACAGGAATGAGACAATGACAGTACTCTAGACAGAGGCATTTGGGAGTGGTGCATGGACAGTGGGAGGAAAAGGTTCTCCCTGTAAATGGAAGACAAATATGGGTCTAAAGAAGTTATTTCTGAATCGGAGCGCGTCTTCCTATGGCGATGAAATACTGGCATGAAGGGGTTGAAATGAAGGCTGGTTAAAGATGACTACAGGCCACATGGATATTACCCTATTGATGGTATGTTTGTATTTTGTTTCTCTATACGGCAACAAACATTACTGTTGTCCTATATACCGTGAGTGCTGTGCGACTAAAGTCTTGTTGGTGTATTGCTAAATTTAAAAACAATTAGAAGTTTCAGAAACTAATTATATTTACACATTGCAGTGCTCTATACATTACTATGCTGTTTCTCAACACCTGTGTTAATATCCCCTATTGGAATCCACTCACCTGAGATTCTAGAATGACACCATACATAGTGACCAAAGAAGCCTGTTATAGTTTTTGGGCACATACAGTTTGATTGAAGTCAATGTTTTTACATTAAAGTTGTTACTGGAGAAAAGCTAAATTGTTTTCTTATTACATGTGACTAGAAACGTCACAAACTTGACTGTAAAGGAGAATAAACACTGGAGATTGTCTGTTAAGTAGCTGGGCATATTACGAAACAAGTAATAGAAACACTCTCAGAGGTTGGATTCTTTTTACAGGCTTCACCCACCGATCATGGGAAACAAGAAAGAAATAAAACATTATAGCAGTATTTACACTAACATGTATTGTCTAGCCAACCCCCTTACTAATACATGCTACACATACAGTAATAAAGCTTAAAAGCAAAGAAATGAACACACAGTAACAGCACAAATGAATAGGCACTGCACCTCTTTCACAGGTCAAGAGAGTCTAAAGAATAAGTGAATGAATCCACCACATTAGAAGCCATCAACAAAGATCTTGCCAAAACCATGACCTTTACAGATAGACAATATGAGAAGGAAAATTTTGTAGAATCCTAAACCTCATTACAGAATGAATATGTCCGGTACAATTAAGGCGGACGGTGGGAAAAGCACATCAATTTAGTATAGTTGAGTTGCGACATCATAATGCCTGCTGCCAGAACCAGCAGCCATGGTGAATGGCAGGATTTAGAGCTACATTACAGCTGCAGTTTAAACCCTTTTTATTCTTATGATTTTTTTTTAATGAATAGTGATCAGCACAAAGCAGAAATGTATGTAAACGTGTTTATGTTTTTTGTACTCTATAGTCCATTACTGAACATAAAGAATTGTTATGCATTTCACTACTTACACTGAGTTATTGTTCTTTTTTTTTACAATCTGAATTATATTTAAGGCTCCCTGTTTTCCGTTTTTACCGATTTTTACAGATACATACAGACAGATAACCCTTCATTGTCTTGTCTGTATTTATTTTTAAATGTGGATAAAAACGGTAATTGGGTGCTTTTTGAGTGATTCTAAATACACTTTGCCATGACTACCAGGCCAATTACTATGTGAATTGATAGGTAATGCGGTTAAAAAAGAAAGGGATTTTTAGGAAAGAGGCTTAAACAGCAGTAGATATGCACAAGGCTGATACTGAAATGTGCCTATTGTTATATAAGTGATTTGATTTATCTACTGCGGGTGTTCATATCACTGAACCCTGGCAGGCATTCAAGAACTCATGCATATTTATTGATGAAATAAATGTGGAAATTACTAGTTTCAGCTTTATTTTTTTCACAAAATCCATAATAAATATGGATAAATACAGATAAAGTTGACATAAAATAAATATGGGTAAATACAGACGGAAATGTCAAAAAATAAATACCATAAAACCGGGAACCCTAATTATATTAAACTGATTCTAATATGTTTTTGCAATAAATTACTAACTGTTTTGGGGTGTACTTACGATGTACTACAGATTCTGTTTTTATTCTTGATGTGACACCAAGGATTTAAATGCTTTTGATACACAACCAGAAATTTACCCTCACCAGCGAACCAGTGGTAATTCGGCATTCACGGGTTTAAACAATTCCTTGCACTGGGGAGCTTATGGGGGCAGGGGGAGTTGGGGCGGTAATTTCTCCCCCTAACTAAATATCTAAAAACGTGTAGCTCTACTCCTCTAGCGATATTCATGTATACCAGGCTGTGAGAGGCAATGAAGCAGACATTCCTTGCCATCCTCAGGAACCAGCAGATTGGAGACTGCTGAGTCTTGCTGCCACCTGCTCATTGAACACCAAGGCCATTTCTGTAAGGTACAACACTACATTGCGAGATATGTCCCGAGTGGATCACCAATCTAGGAACTGCTGGGTGGTGAATCTAGGCATTCACTTTACAGACACACAATGGGAATATTGCTGCCTCCACACAGGGGAGGTCCCTATGAATAGCAGGTATAGACTGCTGCATTATCATTTTCTCAGTCAAAGCTATTACACTCCTGTTAATCTGCATAGATATGGAATTCAGGACAGTGATACACGTGAGATGCAGTCCACTGGTAGAATATCGATGTTAAAAATATCGATGTTCAAAATATCAAATCTAGACTACAAAAATATCAACTCCCATACCTACACAGGTAAAGTACAAAAATATTGATGTAAAAATATAGAAGTTAAAAAAAATGTGATGTAAATTTATTTAGGAAATTATTTATATTAAATATTAATTTCAACAAAATACATTACATTTAATATACATTTTTACAACATATTACAAAATAAGCTTAATTAAAATAAACACACAAACATAATTATTTATATATGTTTACTTTAAAATAATTAAAGTATTATCTTTAATTTATTTTAAAACTTTAACATTATATAAACATAAAATACATATATATAATAAAAAATATTTTTAAAAAATCTAGAATAAATGAAAACATTAAACTATGAAAAAATATTTAAACTTAAATTGCCCAATACAATTAGTGCAACAGTAGGAAAAGTGTAGGATAGCAAAGTAATTAAATGTACTATTCTAACTCCAGTGAGTGCAACAGTAGGGAAAGTGTTGGATAGCAGAGGGGTAAAAATTACTATTCCCACTACAGTGAGAGCTACAGTAGAGAAAGTGTTGGATAGCGGAGGGGTCAAAATGACTATTCCCACTCCAGTGAGAGCAACAGTCGAGAAAGTGTTCGAAAGCGGAGGGGAAACATTACTATTCAACTCCAGTGAGTGCAACCGGAGGGAAAGTGTTGAATAGTGGAGGGGTAAATATTACTATTCATACTCCAGTGAGTGCAACAGTAGTGAAAGTGCTGGATTGCGGAGGTGTAAAAATTACTATTCCCACTCCAGTGAGTGCAACAGTAGGGAAAGTGTTGGGTAGCGGAGGGATAACATTTAGTATTCCCACTCCACTGAATGCAACAGTAGGATAAGTGTTGGATAGCGGAGGGGTAAAAATGACTATTCCCACTCCAGACAGTGCAACAGTAGGGAAAGTTTTTGATAGCAGAGAGATGAAAATTACTATTCCCACTTCAGTGAGTGCAACAGTAGGGAAATTGCTGGATAGCGGAGGGGTAAAAATGACTATTCCCACTCTAGTGAATGCAACAGTAGGAAAAGTGTTGGAAAGCGGAGAAAAAAATGACTACTCCCACTCCAGTAAGAGCAACAGTAGGGAAAGTCTTGTATAGCAGGGGGTAAAAATTACTATTCCCGCTCCACTGAGTGCAACAGTAGGATAAGTGTTGGATAGCGGAGAGGTAAAAGTTACTATTCCTACTCCAATGAGTGCAACAGTAGTGAAAGTGCTAGATAACGTAGGGGTAAAAATTACTATTCTAACTCCAGTGAGTGCAACAGGAGGGAAAGTGTTGGATAGCGGAGTGGTAACATTTACTATTCCCACTTCAATGAGAGCAACAGAAGGAAAGGGTTGGATAGCAGAAGGACACAAATTACTATTCCCACACCAAAGAGTGCAACAGTAGGGAAAATGTTGGATAGCTGAGGGGTAAAAATTAATATTCCCACTCCAGTGAGTGCAACCGTAGGGAAAGTGTTGGATAGCAGAGGGGTAAAAATGACTATTCCCACTCCAGACAGTGCAACAGTAGGGAAAGTGTTGGATAGCAAAGAGGTAAGAATTACTATTCCAACTCCAGTGAGTGCAACAGTAGGGAAAGTGCAGGATAGGGGAGAGTGAAAATTACTATTCCCACTCCAGTGCGTGCAAGAGTAGGGAAAGTGCTGGATAGTGGAGGGGTAAAAATTAGTATTCCCACTCTAGTGAATGCAACAGTAGGAAAAGTGTTGGATAGTGGAGAAAAAAATTACTATTCCCACTCCAGTAAGAGCAACAGTAGGGAAAGTCTTGGATAGCGGGGGTAAAAATCACTATTCCCATTCCACTGAGTGCAACAGTAGGATAAGTGTTGGATAGCGGAGAGGTAAAAGTTACTATTCCTACTCCAATGAGTGCAACAGTAGTGAAAGTGCTAGATAACGTAGGGGTAAAAATTACTATTCTAACTCCAGTGAGTGCAACAGTAGGGAAAGTGTTGGATAGCGGAGTGGTAACATTTACTATTCCCACTCCAATGAGAGCAACAGAAGGAAAGGGTTGGATAGCAGAAGGACACAAATTACTATTCCCACACCAAAGAGTGCAACAGTAGGGAAAGTGTTGGATAGCTGAGGGGTAAAAATTAATATTCCCACTCCAGTGAGTGCAACCGCAGGGAAAGTGTTGGATAGCAGAGGGGTAAAAACGACTATTCCCACTCCAGACAGTGCAACAGTAGGGAAAGTTTTTGATAGCAGAGAGATGAAAATTACTATTCCCACTTCAGTGAGTGCAACAGTAGGGAAATTGCTGGATAGCGGAGGGGTAAAAATGACTATTCCCACTCTAGTGAATGCAACAGTAGGAAAAGTGTTGGAAAGCGGAGAAAAAAATGACTACTCCCACTCCAGTAAGAGCAACAGTAGGGAAAGTCTTGTATAGCAGGGGGTAAAAATTACTATTCCCGCTCCACTGAGTGCAACAGTAGGATAAGTGTTGGATAGCGGAGAGGTAAAAGTTACTATTCCTACTCCAATGAGTGCAACAGTAGTGAAAGTGCTAGATAACGTAGGGGTAAAAATTACTATTCTAACTCCAGTGAGTGCAACAGGAGGGAAAGTGTTGGATAGCGGAGTGGTAACATTTACTATTCCCACTTCAATGAGAGCAACAGAAGGAAAGGGTTGGATAGCAGAAGGACACAAATTACTATTCCCACACCAAAGAGTGCAACAGTAGGGAAAATGTTGGATAGCTGAGGGGTAAAAATTAATATTCCCACTCCAGTGAGTGCAACCGTAGGGAAAGTGTTGGATAGCAGAGGGGTAAAAATGACTATTCCCACTCCAGACAGTGCAACAGTAGGGAAAGTGTTGGATAGCAAAGAGGTAAGAATTACTATTCCAACTCCAGTGAGTGCAACAGTAGGGAAAGTGCAGGATAGGGGAGAGTGAAAATTACTATTCCCACTCCAGTGCGTGCAAGAGTAGGGAAAGTGCTGGATAGTGGAGGGGTAAAAATTAGTATTCCCACTCTAGTGAATGCAACAGTAGGAAAAGTGTTGGATAGTGGAGAAAAAAATTACTATTCCCACTCCAGTAAGAGCAACAGTAGGGAAAGTCTTGGATAGCGGGGGTAAAAATCACTATTCCCATTCCACTGAGTGCAACAGTAGGATAAGTGTTGGATAGCGGAGAGGTAAAAGTTACTAGTCCTACTCCAATGAGTGCAACAGTAGTGAAAGTGCTAGATAACGTAGGGGTAAAAATTACTATTCTAACTCCAGTGAGTGCAACAGTAGGGAAAGTGTTGGATAGCGGAGTGGTAACATTTACTATTCCCACTCCAATGAGAGCAACAGAAGGAAAGGGTTGGATAGCAGAAGGACACAAATTACTATTCCCACACCAAAGAGTGCAACAGTAGGGAAAGTGTTGGATAGCTGAGGGGTAAAAATTAATATTCCCACTCCAGTGAGTGCAACCGCAGGGAAAGTGTTGGATAGCAGAGGGGTAAAAACGACTATTCCCACTCCAGACAGTGCAACAGTAGGGAAAGTGTTGGATAGCAAAGAGGTAAGAATTACTATTCCAACTCCAGTGAGTGCAACAGTAGGGAAAGTGCAGGATAGGGGAGAGTGAAAATTACTATTCCCACTCCAGTGAGTGCAAGAGTAGGGAAAGTGCTGGATAGTGGAGGGGTAAAAATTAGTATTCCCACTCTAGTGAATGCAACAGTAGGAAAAGTGTTGGATAGTGGAGAAAAAAAATACTATTCCCACTCCAGTAAGAGCAACAGTAGGGAAAGTCTTGGATAGCGGGGGTAAAAATCACTATTCCCATTCCACTAAGTGCAACAGTAGGCAAAGTGTTGGATAGCAGAGAGGTAAAAGTTACTATTCCAACTCCAGTGAGTGCAACAGTAGGGAAAGTGCAGGATATTGGAGAGATAAAAATTACTATTCCTACTCCAGTGAGTGCAACAGAAGGGAAAGTGCAGGATAGCGGAGGGGTGAACATTACTATTCCCACTCTAGTGAATGCAACAGTAGGGAAAGTGTTGGATAGCAGAGAAAACAAAATTACTATTCACACTCAACATTTAGAAAAATATATATATTAAAAATTTGAGAAAATACAAATTAAACAAAATTAAAATATATATATTAAACATATAAAAAGAACATATTATAATTCTAATTACATATAACAAAAACCTACAAATATTATATAAAATAAAATAAATAGATTTACAAAACAAATATTCTTTTAAACTAGAAAATATTTACAAACAAAAAAATGTATTAAAACATAAATGTATTCATTTTATTTCCAACACTATAACACCACACCAATAACTAAACTCTTCAACTTTTTTTATTAAATGTATTTACATAAACCTAATTAATGAATAAAAAAAAACAAATAAAAAAAACCGAATAAACATACACACTTTAACACTATAATATCCACAACACACACCTAAATTAAATTACAAGTTACTTACCTTTGGTAACGATGTCTCTGGTAGAGACGAATCTAGCCGCAGATTCCTTAACGTATAATTATCCCCAGGCGTGAGACTGGACCTGGAAAACTGTCTTGCCCAGCAGCTTTGCGCGCCGGGAGGGCGGTACCATGCGACTCCGCACCGACGTCCTCCGCAGGCGTGGCGTCAGCAAGGTCACTTAAGCCCCACCCCGGCGCGCTGACGTCAGTTTGCTTTGGAGAACTTTTCCGCTCCACAACGCAGAGCCATCACAACAAAACTGAGGAGAGCATGGGAACAGTGTGCGAAAAAAAAACAGAGACACAAATAGAGAGAAACAAAAGGTGAGAAACACCACCAGGTGGCACCAAGGCACCAGAAGGCGACAACAGCAGGCCAGAGCAGGAAAGGAGCAGAGCACCACTCTGAGGACCAACTGCGCAAGCCAAGGCGAAAGCACCAGGTGGCAGTAAAGCCCCAGAAGGCCAGAGCAGCGAAGCCATAGCAAGAAAAGCGCAAAGCACCACTCCGTAGAACCACCTTGCAAGCCAAGGCGAGTGCCATGCTGGAGGCACAAGCATGTGAAAGCCCTGTGACAGAAAGAGAGAGAGAGTCAGCAACCACAAGGGGAAGGGCCACAAGCCCAGAACAGAAGAGCAACAGTAATCCATCCCTAGACTACACTGCCAAGGATGGCCATACCTCCGGAAAGGAGGAGGAGGTCAAGGACAGGTAATCCATCCGCAGACTACAGTGCCATCTGAAAGGACAGGTAAAAAAAACCCCAACGAAGAAGACCAGGTGGGGACCAGAAACTCTAACAACAGAGGGAAAGAGCAAAAGAAGGCCCTCACGCTGGAGAGAAACCAGCTGGAGGGATGCCTGACCGGAAGAAAACCAAGAGGACGCCCACAGAAGACAAGGCACCCAGAGGGAGGCGACTGCAGAAACCCAAGCTGAGGGTCCTCGCAGAACGGGGAGGAAGGATGGGTCGTGAAGGAATCTGAGGCTAGAATCGTCTCTACCAGATACATCGTTACCGAAGGTAAGTAACTTGTACATTTGATAGAGACTACTAGCCGCAGATTCCTTAACGTAGAATAGATACCCTAGCCATACCCAAAAGGGAGGAGGGCCTGCGAGAGAGCCTCCCCACCAGGAGAGACACCGGGCCCCAGCAGGGGACATGCCACAGGGACAAGAAGGGAAAGACCAGGATATCCTAAGCCTCACCAAGGGAGAACTGCCCAACACCCCGCAGGGGCAGACAGTGCCCGAAAAAGCCTCAAGAAACATAAGGACCACCTCAACCCCTAGGGAGGAGAGGTAGAACCGGAGGCAGTGCCCACTTGAAGAAACCCATACACAGAGACACAAAGAGCCGAACACACCCCAGCCTCAAGCAGTGGACAAGACTGGGACAGCTGCACTGCTAAAAAGGCAGACGGAAGAAGAAGGCACAATGGTGTAGTAGTAGAACAACAGGCCTGCACTGGCATGCACAGCCAGCAGCAGACAACACCACGGAACGGTGACCCAGGACAAGCTAGACGCCAGTCGAAGGTAGATGCCAGGAAAGGCCAGGACATGCCCCAAGGGAGGGGCCAGCATACACGGACCCACAAATGAAGTGGAACCAGGCAGAAAGAAAAAGAGATGGGGGACGGACTAAGCCGTCCACCAGAACACAAAAACCAGCGAAGCCAGTACTCCCCCCGAACACCAGACAGAAGACCAAGGCGGATAGAAGTGCAAAAACAGTTACAACACAATGCCGCAGACAGCAGGCCAGACCAGGCTAGCGACACAGCGATCCAGGAGAAGGACGGACCGGGGCGTAACACAAGTCACTCCAAAACCATCAGCAAGAGGATCGCACCTGCGACATACCGTGACGCCACGGAGAGTAGAGGACCGAAGGACGACTACACCTCCCCAGCACATGATAGAGCTATATAATAGCTACCATTACCCCACATAGGGCATGTTACGTCCCAAGAACATGGGAACCCTTTTAGGAAAAGGTTTCCGCAGCAGAGGAAAAACAGAAAGACCTGTGGAGGAACCGCAGACGGCTTGCCAATCAGTAATAAGAATACACAGAAGGCCTAATCTCAGGGCCAACACGGCTTACCAATAGCCAAAACTACAAATCAAAAAAGGGCTGAACCAGCAACCAACAGCACCAAAGTCTTAACAAAAGGACCGGAAGGCACATCAACCACACAGAACACACAACCGGGGCTACCCGCTACAAGGCCCCCAGAAAACAACGGAGAAACACCTCCCAAAACCCAGACCGACTTACAGGTCGCTGAGGGGCTGAGGGGGAGAAGGGGAGGAGGAGGAGGAGGAAAAAGCCCCACAAGAAACCTAGGAATGGCAGAGTCCGCAGGGGCGTGGAAGAAAAGAGTGCCATCAAAGGGAAGGTCAAGAGCGGAGGGAAGAATAAATGCCGCCAGCTCCCGGCCATCCAACAGATGAAGCCGCAGATTAACACAGGCACCCTCCTGAGAAGTGGCAGACATAGGGGACTCCGCTGAATCCCACAAGCAAGAAGTAGCCCTAGCCAATACACAAAGAGTGTAAAGGGCTCGCAAAGCCGCACTGGTGGGGGCGAAGATATTGCGCCCCAGGAATCTAACCAGCGGGCCTCCCGTGACGGGGAGACAACACTGATGGCAGGGAAGGAAAGGCAGTCTGTAAAAGAGGGCCCCAGGTGTAGGGGTGGAGGGAAAGACAGACAGGATCATGCGGCGCAGGACGGTGGCATTGCAGAAGTTGTTGGGGCACTGGGTCCCCTGTGGCGGGCCATCCCCAAGCCCCCAAAAGAGAAGTGTGGAGCGAAGCCTCGAAGGGAAGAACCAGCTCCCGACCACCAGAACACTCCAGAAGATGATCCGTGGGGAAATAGGCAGCTGGATCGGCCATGCTCAAGATCCCTGCAGCCGAGGAAACAGCCTGAGCGAAGGCAGGCCAAGACCAGAAAGGGGGAAGGGGTACTGAGTAACGGGGAACCTGAGGTGGCTCCGGCGAAGACTGCGGCCGTGGCAACGGCAAAGAGCCATCCTTAAATGTCGCCGGGAATAAAACCACGACGCGGTGACCCGTCTCCATGGAAGATGAAATCAACAACCATCGAACCTCTGGAGAAGAGGAGGCATCCGAAGACGAATCAATGACCCGATGCCGGCCCGGTGCCTGGAGTCCATGACCGGCAGGTGGTCAACGTCGGCCAGCACCGAAGGAGACACTGGAACGACGACGCCACAACGCGCTGCGCAGGAGACCAAGGCTGGGTCGGAGCCGGGGCGGCTAAGGAACGGCGCCGAAAAGGCGTCGACTCGACCTCTGATGAGGCCGCCGCCTTCGTGGAGGGACGAGGGGGGCCCGGGGACACGCCCGACCCCTGCGGCGTGCTAATGCCAGCAGCCGCCGGCGCCTGAGCGGAATAACCTCAGCCTCTGACAAGGCCGCCGCCTGCCCAGTGGACCGAGGGGTACTTGAGGACACGCCAGAGCCTCGGCAACCTCCAGCGACACCACAGGGACCCCCGCGGGGGTTTGCGGTGAGGCAGAGGCGCCGTGTCCGAAGGAGGGAACCCCAAAGGTCCTCACCCCGACGTCACCACATCCTCCGAACCTGGAGCTGAACCTTTTGGCGCCGGAGCCGCCGGCATCGCTGAAGTCCCCGCATGCGGCAAGGGATCCGCAGACGTCCCAGGAAGGAGGAGAAGAAGGCCACTGCATAGGCTCCATCTGGGCTCTAGTCACCCGCGCCGGGAAATAACGGATAGGGTGGCGACGTGCAAGGCTGCACCACCCACGGAGAACCCATGCCCCTAACAGGCCGGGGACCGGCCCTCGGGGACAAACTGCGACACTTACCAACAGTTGAGTGACGCTCCTGCGGCCTGGGGGAAGGACGACGTCTACCAATTATTAAATTATCAATTAACAATAATTACTTCCCACCCTTTACACCTATAAAAACCCACAACACACACCTACAATTAATTACACAATTACCAAAATAAACTCTTAATTTGTCACCAAGAAACCCTATTTGTAGACAATTACCTTAGCCTCACATCCATTGTCAAAACCAATTACATCTTCTACTCTAAGCGCCCCTCTAAATGGAAAAGTGTCTTCCCCCCCCACTTACCCATAAAGAGATATATCAAAATCCCATATGGCCTGAAACTATCCACCACTCCATCCCCCACATTCGCAGGAGAAATTGACATCTCCATCTTCAAATCAGGAAATATCCTCATTCAAGGCTCTGAAAATCACCTCCCCATCTTCGAACACCATTTCAACCACCTATTCGATTTACTATCCTCACCTTCTCATACTTCCTCATCCACGCAAAGTCCTCACAACGACACTACTCCTGACTCCAGCCCCACCTCCCTCTGAATCCTTTGATATCTTTGAAGTCTCCCTATCCCAGTCCTTGCATCCCACCGCTAACACTACACCCGCTCCCTCGCTTGTCCCTTCCCCTTCTTTTCTGACCCCCACCCTTTCCACTCCCTCAGACATTCTCTCACCCATTCCCAACCTCTTCCCTGTTACCCCTCTTTCCTCCTGTCCCCTGCTGCCCGATCCCTCTTCTCCATTCCCCTCTACCCTCTCCACCACCTCTGACCCCCTCACACCCATCCCCAACCTTGCCCCTCCCACCCCTCTTTACTCCTCTCCCTCAATTTTTGATGCCCCTACTCCGCCCCTCCAACACACTGAATCCCCTCGCTCCTTCTCCCTTACAGCACCACAATGTTCTCCCATTCCACCCTATCTTATCGATCCTCAACCCCAAAGACATGATTGCTCCTCTCTTCCCCAGCAACCCCCTCTCCTCCTCCCATAGCATCCATCAGACCACTGGGTTAGTGGACACTTGCCCAACCATCCTTCATCAGTTCGGATCCAGAAACACCCCTCTCCCCCCCCCCCGCCTCCGGGGTTCTCTCCTCTCCCACTGCCTTTCCCTCTCCCCCCGGATAATTTGGAACAAACTCCCATCCCGAAGGACCTCCTTTCCTCTGTATCATCCTCCTTCTTAACCCAATCGCTTCTTAACATCGAACTCCACCTCTCTATCTTGTCATTAAAACTCTCATCTCTCAGGAAAGACTTGATCTCCCTCCACGATACTAATCCTTCCAACCATCCCATCTCCTTTAACGACACTCCTCCCAAATTTTCTCTTCCTCCTCATAGAGGCACCTCTCCTCTTGACATCCTCTATGATGGACTCCCCCGTAACTGCCTTCCCATCCCTCCTCTTACGTCTACCCACCCTTCCTCCCAGGACCTAGGGGTCCCAAAGAATGCCTATCCCCCCTACCCTTTGACTGGTGAATCTTACACTCCTCTTTCCTCCTCTTCGGAGTCCCCTGAGATAAACCTCATCCCTACCGCCGCTGGCTCGCCCAAGACCCCTCCACTTTCTTCTGCGACTACGGACAAGGATATTCTTCACTCCTCTATTCCAGTGATCCTGGGAATTAGCCGCACCCCCATCTCCCCTCGTTCGCCTAGGCCTTCCCCGCAACGCACCACTGTCTACTCTGAAACTACTCCCGCTATCAAACCCAAACCCCTTAACTGCATGCTCATCAACTGTCGATCGGCAGCACGTCATGCAACAGAAATCTAGAAGACTATCCTCAGTGAAGCCATTGACATCGTCTTTCTTATGGAAACCTGGCTCAAGGCTCACTCCTCATCTATTCTCGACATGCTTCCCCCCCCCCGGTTATTCTATCCTCAGAAAAGATAGGCCTGTCAAAATCGGGGGGGGGGGTCTAGCCATCACCTATAAAGATGATCTCCCTCTCTCACTTGTCAAGAACCACCTTCGAATACCTGGTAGCTGAACTTATAGTTCAGGGGGCCCCCCCTATTCGGCTACACAATATCTATCCTCCCCCTGGTGACCCTATATCGTTTGTAGATAAATTGTCTGACCTACTTTCCCAAGCCTCGATTTCCTACCCCAATAACATTTTCCTCAGTGACTTCAATATTCACTGGAAAAATTATAACGACCCCTCAGTTTTAACCCTCAATGACCTCCTTGACATTACTGACTTGACCCAACTTTGCCATTCTCCTACACATGACAAAGGATCTACGCTAGAGGCCATCATCACTAGCAAAGATTTAGCCTCCCTCTCGCACATTGTCCCCATTGATTGGTCGGACCATCACCTCATCCTCTTCATGATCAACAGATTCACTCCTCCCTCTCCCCCCATAAACCTTAAACTTAAGAAATTAACCAGAAACCTTCACCTTATTCCCCCAGGCGTACTCGAGTCTAAACTCAAAGCCAAACTTCAACTCCCCCCTCCCTCACAAAATGCTAACGATATTACTGAACACTACAACAAAACAATGACTGAAATCCTTGACCAAATTGCACCAGCCAATTTAAAACCTCAAAAAAACATCCATTCCAAATCCTGGTTTAATTCTGAACTCAACAATGAGAGACGTGCACTCAATGTCCGAGCTCTTTTGGAGACAACACCCCTCTCCCTCTAATCTCGCCCTCCTCAGATCCTCTAGGTCTAACTACAAAAAACACATCCTCTGTGTAAAGGCCTCCTTCTTTCGCGTACAACTCGATCAAGCCAAGAATAGACCCAGGGAATTATTCAACATTATCAAAAAACAATCTGCTTCTGCTACCCCCAAGTTGACCACCACCACCGAACATTGCGAAGTAATTGCGAATTTCTTCTCTGAAAAAAATTGCAAAGATTGGTGCATCCTTTGCTTCTACTCCCCCGCGCAATGTGTCTCACCCCTCCTTGTCCTACCACCCTTGACACCTTTCTCTCCTTCGCCCCCCTCGATCCTTTTACCCCATCTGATCCTGCTCATCGCCCGTTCACGATCACCCCCCAGGATCTTTTCACCCCTAGCGCACAGCCTAAAAAAATGCTTCCTGGCTTCATTTTAGCCCAGTTACAGAGCGAGAAGTACTCAACATCATCTCCAAGCTCAAACCCTTCTCTCATACCCTGGACCCACTCCCCCCAACATGGTTCAAGACCTTAAGCATATCATCTTGCCTTACTGGACTACCATCATCAACCCCTTCCTGTCTACAGGTTGTGTCCCTGTTTCCCTCCAGTTGGGGCAAATTTCACTCATCCTTAAAAATGCCACAGCTGACTATAATGACCTTAACATTCTTCGCCCCATCTCTAATCTACCTCTTTTCTCTAAAGCCCTCGAAAAATGCGTCCTGCTCCAACTTGACAAACACATTGACTCATTTTCCCTTCTGGATGTATTACAATCAGGTTTCCGAAAGGGTTGTAGCCCTAAAACTGCAATGCTCAACATTATCGATGACATCCATCATTTCCTTGACAAAGGTGAGGCTTCCCTTCTCATCCTTCTTGACCTTTCTGCTGCCTTCAATACTGTGAACCACTCTGCCCTACTCGATACCCTCAAAGATTGGTTTGGCCTCAATGGCCCCGTTCTTGAATGGTTCACTTCCTTCTTCCAGCACAGATCCCAACAAATCAAAATCAGCAATTGCCTCTCTAAACCTATGCCTGTCTCCCTGGGTGTTTCCCCAGGGGTCTATTCTCTCTCCTTCTCTATTTAACCTCTTCATGGAGCCCCTCACCCTCATTCTAAAGAAAGCAGGCATCAACTACCACTTCTATGCAGATGATACCCAACTTTACTGTAAAATTAAATTCCATGCAGACATTCTGCACCTCAACAACACCTTAACTAAGATTCAACAATGGTTCCATCACAACCACCTGAACCTCAACCCTAAAAAAACTGAAGTCATTCTCTTTGATCCTAAAAATAAGCGGCTTCCCATTCAACACTGGCTCTCTGACCTTAATGCTCTCAACTGCTCCCTTTCCATCTCTAGCTCAGTCAAATCTCTCGGAATTAGCATTGACCAAAACATCAGCCTTTCCCCTGACATAAAAAACGCTGCCCAAGGAGCTCTCTTTTCACTTCTCTACCTCAGAAAAATCAAACCTTCATCCCTGTTGATGACTTTAAATCTGTCGTCCAATCATAAGTACTCTCCAGACTCGACTACGGCAACGCTTTGCTCTTAGGTACACCTAAAGTTCACCTAGCTCCAATCAAGTCAGTCCTTAACCTTGAGGCCAGGCTTATCTCTGATACTAAGAGGAGGGATCACATCTCTCCTATCCTCAAAGATCTCCAATGGCTTCCCCTGGATGGCAGATCCATCTACAAGAACGCCTGCATTACGCATTAAGCCTTGCACCCTCAAACCCCACTGTATCTCTCCCAAAAACTTCACAAAGCCGGCTGCTCCAGAGAACGGAGAAGCTCCAATGCCCTCATGCTGGTCCCTCCCTTGGTTAAAAAGAACTCAACTCAAGCACGCTCTTTCTCCTGTAATTCGCCCAACATTTGGAACTCTCTCCCCAAAGATCTACGTTGCAACCCCTCATACTTCAGCTTCAAAAAAGATCTCAAACGACACCTTCTCCTCAAATATTGGGGTCCTTAATCCTGTTTACCTCCCAGGTGTTTCCTAACCTGGCCCTTAGGTTACCATGTTCCCTCTCCTCTTCTTAACTGACCGGTCACCCCCGCTTAACTCCCCACATCTACCTCTTTCCTCCTGTTCACTTGTACTCACCTCATTCCCCTTCATGTTCTCTTCTCTCCTTTCTCCCTCCCTAACCTCACCCTACCCCTGTTCCCTCTCCCAGCAACCCTGGCCTTTCTCACTTACTCATTCATCCAATGCCCAGTCTGGTTCTTAATGTTACTGCCTATACCTTTGATTTATATCTAATGTCCCTTACTTGTTCTCATAGTTTGCCTTTCCTTTATGTTTGAATTTATTATTATATTATGCAATCTTCTCCTTCTCCTGTAAAGCGCTCTGATACCCTTGGGTTTTGCCAGTGCTATATAAAACTGTTTGAATAAATTAAAATTAATTAACCATTTTTTTATTCCTAATTTAAAAATACATGACTTCCCATCCTTTACACCTATAAACACCACAACACACCTACAATTAATTACATAATTACCAAAATTAATAACCAATTAAATAATTAAAATTAATTAACAACCAATTATTAATTCATAAATTCAAACTAAATTACTTCCCATCCTTTACACCTATAAACACCACACACATAAAATTAATTACAAAATTACCAAAATTAATAACCAATTAATTAACCAATTATTAATTCATAAATTAAAAATAAATCACTTCCCACCCTTTACTCCTATAAACAGCACAACCATGCACATTACCCAATTATTAATGAATTAATAATAAATTACTTTACACAATTCCCACTATAACATCTCAATTAAACAAATATTATTAAATAAAATGTAATCAATAAATTTAATATAATTAAATTACTTCCCACCCTATTCACCTATAAACCTACAACCCACTAAGGAACTCAAATCGCAAAATCCAAATAAAAAAATATTAATAACTACTAAAACCTTAACACATATTAAAAATAAACAATTCTTATACAAAAATCATACATCATATACGCATAAAATATGTACTAAAATACATAATAAAGAATATTTTTATCTATATTTTTGTAAACAATATTAAACACTTCGATATTTTTAAAATGAATATTACTTACCTTAAGTCGATATTCTTGACCACGTTATTCTTGCTGTCGATATTTCTGACCCACAATACTAATGACTCGATATTTGTGCAACTCGATATTCTGTACGCGATATTCTGTCTCTGTACCAGATGTGATGAAACAGCGGCTGACTTCATACACATGGCATGGCATTGTGCGGGGATTGCAAGTTATTGGTCTTGGTTATTCCAAGTACTACACAATATCGTGGACCTGGCAACTCAGCCAGAGGCTCTGATAGCGCTTCCGAGCTATAATAAAGGGACACCCAAACACTGTAGGATGTTTTGGCCTGACCCAACGGCTGGGAAAAAGACATGTAGCTTGGTCATGGGGAGGGGAAAGTCACCCACTATTGATAACTAGCTCACAGATCTGGCTTCATGTAATGAAAACTCAGAAACACATTGTACATTGCTTTTTAGGGGCTCACGCTTCAGGGACGTTTGGGGCCCGCTGAGAACCTATCTTGCTAGCAGAAGGAAGGAGACCAGCATTGCACGGGGGCCTGAATGAAACTAGGACTCACCTATGTTTAGGCAAGGGTAAACTCGATGAAGAGAGTTGGACTAAGGGACACATGATGATACCTTCGTCGTCACTCTGGTCACAATGTTTCAGTATACACTGTACATCCAGCTGCTTTCTGTATTGCTTTTTGGACTGAAAACGTTGTGGAGCATAGAGGTCACTATGTGTTTATTCGTTGCTGTTCCTTCAAAACTTAAATAGTACTTTCCAAAAAAAAAAAAGGATTTGCACGGTTTGTTGGATGGGTGAATGGTATGACCATGTGTTATAAGGAATAAAATACTTTCTGCTGTATGTTAAAAGGATACTGCAAGTCACCTAGGAGTTTAATAACCTTATAAAGGAACTCGTCCTTAAGCCTCATTCCTCTGTAAGATTACAGAACTCCTTGTGAACGTACAATATGCGTATAATGTACAGTAGTGGGTACTTTATCCCATATATTATTTGTGTCCTACTACTTCCATCAGAGTATGCCAAGCTGCCGGAGAGGCAGCCAATCACTTGAGTGGGCTTATAATTCGTGTTTCATAATATGATCAGTCGCTCGACAGCGAGGTTTTCGAACAAGAATACAATCAAGATGCGGCGATTGGTATGTTATTGTTATGTCACATGCCCAGGCCTGTGGCAAGCAGTGTTTTAAGAATGTTATCTTAAATGTCAGGACTCTACCATGTATGTCCTGTGGCATTTTACATACCCTCAGATATAAACCTGGCCAGGGGTGCATTCAGTCAGTTTCTTTCCTATAAAATCAAATCTGCTGATTGTAGAAGGGGCTCACAAAGGCAGCCCTTGAAGGCAGAGCAGACAGGAGCTGCTGCAAGAGTCGCTGTGGCATGGTGCCAGCTTTTATCAAGGGATGTGATAATATAGGACAAGGCAGATAAGTTCTCAAGTTAATTTAAGGCGCATCGCTTTGGTGATGGCAAGAGAGCAGCTGGAGAGATAAGCACAGAGTACTGCAAACCCTGCACTACATTAGAAGACTGCATAAATATATTTGCTATATCTTCATTAGTGGGTTGCCTGGCCTTTGAACAAGAAACAATATTGTTATTAGCAAGCGGCTGTTTAAATTGCTATTCCAGCAGTAAACATTGTGAATATAAATCATATTTATTTGTCTAATAAGTGATTTTTCAAGGGAGTCTGTTCTGTCCCAAAGGTCAGATGTAACAATACCGCACAAGTGCCTGTGACAGTAAAGGTCAAACAAGCATTTGCAATGCAATAGGTCTCGCATTAGGAAAGTTTGAGCTATTGGTATTGTAAATGACACATTTTTTATTTATGTGTTTGTTTTGAAAATAGCGAAATTAATAGCTTTGTCATTTACAATGCCAATACGTTTAACTTTTGCAAATGTGACACCTATAGCATTTGTAATGTAAGATGTTTTGTATTTACGTGACTTAGATGTATTGATATTACAAATAACAATGGCTTTTAATTATTTTTAAAACAATTAATACTTAAATAAAAGTTATTGTAATTTATAATAGCAATAGCTTAAACTTGAGTGAAAGTGAAATATTAACATCTTTTTGTGACATTTGTAATAAAGCTTGAAAAATTGAGAGAACATATTTGAACCAGTTGTTGTTGATTGGTTGCACAGATTGATGCTGTTGTGGCGCTGAGTGATGTTTTGGTGGCGACAAGTGATGCTGTGGCGTTCAGTGATGCTGTGGTAGTGCATAGTGATTCGGTGGTGCCCCTGAGTGATGCTGTGGTGGTGCGATAGATCGATATAGTGAGGGCGATAGATAGATAGAGGGAGGGTGATAGATAGAGTGAGGGCGATACATAGAAAAATAGAGTAAGTGCGATAGATAGAGTGATGGCGATAGAGTGAGCGCGGTAGATAGACAGATAGAGTGAGGGCAATAGATAGACAGATGGATAGAGTGAGTGGGATAGATAGATAGTGTGAGGGCGATAGGACAAAGTGATCATATGGCATGAGTGTCTCTGTGCCTACTCAGGACAAAGTGATCATATGGTATGAGTGTCTGTGCCTACGCTTCGGGACGCAGTGGTCATGTGGCATGAGTGCCCCTGTGTCTACTCTTTAGGACACAGTGGCCTTGTAGCATGAAAGCTTATGCAGGGTACTCCTAGTTAGGGTACCTCTGTGGCCTAGTCTCCAAGATACTGCAGTCACAAAGCATGAGTTAAAGTGCGTCTACTCTTTGGGACACAGTGGTGTGACATGGAGTGGGTGCTTCTGTAGCCTACACTAACCTTGGAGCCAAAACTGGATTGCAACAAAGTTGTATTTCTCCCCTCTGAAAAGCAACTGGATGGTACTGAGATAAAGTGCTTCTTTAAATGTTAAAACTTTAACAGAAAACACCCTTTAATAGAGTGCTGACTCACCAAAGAGTGAAAACACGGATTACAGACAGTAGTAATAGTCAATGAGTGGAGTTCATTCGATCAACTTCGAAAGGGAGCTGTGTGCAGCAGCAACAATCCACGGGCCAGCTGCCTTAGTTCCCTCCTGTTTATTGGAACATCCAAACCCAATTTCCAGGTCTCGGAAGATCCAATCAGGTGGCTCAATCAGTATTAAAAAATTGCAATAAATATTTGAAGATCAGTTGTCAATCCCTGTGGCCACCACAAGATTTGGCTTAAAAATAAAAAAAATAAACACGTCCAAGTTGCAATAAAATGACCCAAACACTCTTTCTGTGTTTCATACTGCAAAGGAAGTCCCTCTTCTCTACTGAAATCATGCAGTTGGCCGGGAAATCATGAAAATTAGCCTTACAAAGAGAGCACAAAATTGAAAGTGTATACTCTGTCTCCAATAGTAATGTTTTTCCAGTCAGTAGGGTCATCAGGGTATGAGGTAAACACTGGCTTCTGAGAAATGTAGTGATCTGTCTGTCATGAGTTACAACCCCGGCAAGACTAACTCAGGCTTTCATCCTTCCGAAATTATTATATAGCGTAACATCAGCTTGGGTAATAGCTGTTATTTACAGCGCATAGGCATAGCAGAAGCACAGTATGAAGCGCTATCTAAAAACAAGTTATCATTACTATTCCCTGTTTCAGCTTCTCTCGTGCACTTCGCATTTTTCTTCAAGCACACCCCCAACTTGAGCATAGACGAATACGTTGTTTGAGCGATTTTTTTCTGCAAACCACAAAAAATAAATAGAAAACTATACTGCAAAGTTTCTACCCGTTTTAGGCATCAGGATTAAAACTCCCGGGAGCAGTTTAGCACGGGAAATGGCGCAGTAGAGTTATTTATTTAATGAAAGCGCCACAACTACGTTGCAGAATACTATTAGAAACAAGACCAAACCAGTGGGGTCTTTGTTTGGGTGAGAGCTGAGGTGCCAGCCCCCTCAATTGTCCAGAGAATGTCCCTTTCTTCCTCTTGCACCGCACTCCGTTGCTTTACACCTAGGTTTGCACTAGACCTTTTTATACCGAACAACGAGCATTTTACATATACACATCAGCATAACTCACATCACAAACAGCAGCGTTTTTCATAAAATATGGTATTTCCCCACACCAGGAAAGCTGTAAAGGTCGGTGGACTATGCTGTGGCCTGAACCTGTGATTGCAGAATGACTTTTGCAACAGCCACTCAACCCACAGAGCTAACTGCAAGGACAAAGCAGCGCATCAGTGCGAACAGAACAGCACAGCATCATTAATTGGTCGAACGGATTTTACCCCTTAGCTCCTACTGCAGCCTTTTGAGAATGTCTTCGAATCACTTTTCTGACTTGCCAAAACAATGATTGGCTGCTGCCATCCATTGTGCCTGATTTACAGTCTCCACGCCGCAATCAGTCACTTACTTCGGGATGTGTCAGACACAGCGGGGAGGAGGCCCGCCGCCTCCCTCCGGGCCCACGAACCAGGATTATGGGATACAGTATCCCGCTCCACCAATCCCCTGCGTGGCCACCGACCGACGCCCCGGCCCGTAGCCGCCGCACCCTGCTCCCGCTCGCCGGCTCTCCCCGGATCCGTCTGAGAGTCCTGCCCGCTGCCGCGGGATGCTTTAATCACCGGGTTTGTATTCGTTACGCTCGGTGCCGTAATTATACAACTTGCTCGCCATCCCCTGCCGTCCCCTTCCTCCAGCAGCAGCCGTCGCCCTGGCAATCGGATTAGCGATTCTGCAAGCGCTGGAGCTGCACACACTGAGCCACGCCAGGTGGGGGGCATACATTTTGGGGGTGCGACGGGAAGCGGACTTTCAATGACAAAAGCCTGAACAAAAACATATTGACCAGGTTCAAAGAGCGCACCACAGAGAAGTATTAATTAATTATCCCCATATTCCCCCCATCCCCATTTCAAGAGCCCAAGTTTTGTTTTGGGATGCCGTGTCAAATGGTACACTTTTTATTTTTCTTATATAAATCACCATTTGTTTTCTGAGGGCGCGCGGCAAAAAAAAAACAAGCTCAGCAACAGAGTTTGAACCGGAAGTTCGGCAGCGTGAACCTGGTCGTGGGGCGGGACTTCCGCCTTCTGCGCGAAGCCCGCATCCACGGAGTGCCAGAGAGCAGCATTGGTGACGCGGGCGGGCGGGGCTCCCATGCCTGAGGGAGAACCCCGCGGTGGCTGCCGAAGTCAGGAGTGGCGGCGATGCGGTGAGTAGGGCTTAGTTGTAAGGGGGGGGTGTGTGTCTGTGTGCAGGGGCGGGGGGTTGGGTGCTGCGGCGGGTGTATGCGTGCGTTGTGTGCAGGGGGGGGCTGCGGCGAGTGTATGCGTGCGTGTGTATGCGTGCGTGTCTGTATGTGTGTGTGTGTGTGTGTGTGCAGGGGGGGCGGCAGCGTGTGTATGTGCGCGCGCCTGTGTGTGCAGGGGGTGGGGGCTGGCTGTGTGAGCACGGGAATGTAAGGCACGAGAGGGGCACGGCGACGTGCGCGCTCACGAGGTCAAATCTGAGCAAATCTGCGCTCGTGCACCCTCTCGTGTCCACATTCCTAAATACGGGCCACAATAGGTCTGAAGCAGACACCTTCAATGCTCACGCATTGAGGGTAGGTCTGCTCGACCTAAAAACCTGGTGAGATTGAGTTGGTCCAAAAGGGCAGTTTCTTTTTTAGGCTGACTCTGCTTTGGGCACCCACAGAAGTGAGCTATCATTTGGATCGATAGGCCGAGGGGAACGCTGGGTGTTCTGAAATTTTTACTGGCACGGTGATCCTATAACTTTCCTACAGAGAAATGTCAGGAAAATATGACTTTTTAAGCTATATTTGAGGTTTGCAGGGGATTCTAAGTAAAAGAAAAAACACTGAGGGATCCACACCAGCCACACTGCAAGTCCACGCACACCCAGCACGGCCATTGTCCTGGACGAGCGGCGGGGGGAGGTGGGGCGGGCATAGGTGTCACCAGTGTGAAGAAAAAAGACTTACCTGTAGCCAGCCAGGTTGCGCTCTTCTCTTCTTCTCCAGGCGGCACTGGCTACCAGAATGCCCTGCGGCCAATCCTGAAGCTTCTCTCACGCATGAGAGCAGCTTCAGGATTGGCTTGGGCACCATCAATTGGTTGTTCAGGACAGACTGTGAGTCTGTGCCTGATCTCTCCAACCCAGCTGCATTTAAAGGGTTGAAAAGAGCTTTCACTGCACATGACAGTTTGGCCGGCCTGAGACGGCTGGCCAAACCGTCATGCGCAGTGAAGTGAGTGCATTTATCATCCCCTGACCCTCCCCCCAAGGCTGGGCAAGTAAACATAAAATGAACATTCATCATCGTTTTATTTTTCCTTTCCGGCCATGTTTGGGGGGGGGGGGGGGGAACGCTCTTCTACCATAGCCAAGTAGCATCCGCTGAGCACTACGCCAGCCAAGCACCATCCACACACACCGCTTGCCAAGTACCATCCACGCACACCGCCAGCCAAGTACCATCCACGCACACCGCCAGCCAAGCACCATCCACGCACACCGCCAGCCAAGCAACAGTCCATGCACACTACCAGTGCTTGGTAGTTTGGTCTGCCCTGTTCCCATGATGCACTGGGCCAGGGACAGACTAATTTGCATATAGCCAGGTTCTAAGCTGGGATGGTGCAGTGAGCTAAAAAACGGTGATGGATCAAGCCCTGATCTGTTGACTGGGTATGAGTGTTCTGTTTAATTCAGATACTCTGTCCATCACCACCCCCTTTTCTGAATCACTACCAGTCCAGGCACATCGCTAAGAAAACGTGTTAGCACACACCACCACCAAGCACTATTCCACACACACACCACCAGTCAAGTGCAAGTCCACACACACCGCCAGCAGAATGCCAGTACATACACAGCCAGCCAAACGCCAGTACAATAAGAACGTCAGCAGCACTCCAGTTCACACCCATACACAGAAACTTTCCCTGGTATCAAGTGGTTTTCAGCCCTACTTGGGGGTCAGATGAACCTAGAAATATTGCTGATCTGACCCCAAGGGGGATGGAAACAGTCGAAATGTGTCCCTAGAAAAAGGGGAGGGACTCTTGTGCCTAAGGGGCTGCTCTCTGACATGCACATAAGCATATCCCTGGTGTCTAGAGGGCTGTATGCCACCCTGTGAGGCAGATTGGGGGTTATAACCCCCATCTTGCCCGCTAGGGGGTCAGAAAAACAGTACAATTTGTGTTTGGGGGCAATGGCACGTCCATTTTGGGCAGCCCCCCCCCCTACATATAAAAAACAATCTCTGTTGCCTAGTGGGCTATTGGGGCACTGGAATGCCCATTCTGGTCAGCCACCACCCCTCAAATACAAAAAGATGGTCCCTGGCTGCCTAGTGGGCTTTCTGCCTCCAGGGGACAGATCAGGGTTATTGCCCACATCTGCCCCAAGGGGAACAGAAACTGTCATTAGTAGGGGTGTAGGCTGCACAAATGGGCATGCCAGTGCCCCACCACAACGCATTTAAAAAAAAAATCCCTTCTGCTTAGTGGACTGTGCCCCCCCACCCACCAGGGGAGGCAGATCAGGGGCTGTTACCCCCATCTGCACCCTAAGGGGGGACAGAAAGACGGTGGCAATTTAAAAAAAAATCCCTGGTGCGTAGTGTGCTTTCTGCCCCTCCTGGGAAGAAGACTGGGAGCTATCGTCCCCCAGAAAGACTGTTTCCAAATACATTTGGGCGGGGCATGGCCTTGTCCATTGTGGGCAGCTCCCATCCCTCTTTTATTAAAAAACAAAACTCTGGTGTCTAGCGGGCTTTCTCCCCCCCCCCCCCGGGCAGATCGAGGGTGACCCCCATTTGCCACCCGGGTGTGGGAGGGGGGGGGGTACGGGGGCAGAAAGACTGTGGAGGGATTTCCTGTGCCATGTGCACGGACGGCCAGGAGCCGTCCGATGCACATGAGCACTGTAGCATAGGACAGATCTTGGCTGTCCCACGCATGGAAAGCGTTAACTTTTTTTCCCAATGAAACAAAAATCATACATGTATATATTTGTGTATATATTTTTCCACCTTTTGTGGATATTGTTGGCGCTCTAGGTGGTGCAATCCTCGTTGACGGCAGAGCCTCCCGCTAAATATTCACAAGTTTTAACCATGATGACAAAAATGAGCCGCACTTACAGGTGATTAGTTTCCAATCTGTTCTTTTTAATTATGTTATGTTAAAATTATTTATACAGCGCACGGACACCAAGCGGTTTCATGGTGCTAGGGGCGGAAAGGCAGTGATGAGAGGCGATGTGCAATTTTTACTCATAGGCTTGCCGGAACAGGTGGGTTTTCAGAAGTTTTCTGAATAGAGTGTAGCTGGATGTTGATCTAAGTTCGTTCGGAAGGGAGTTCCATAACCGGGGGGCCAGAGATGAGAACCTGAGGCCCCCATGTTTTTTCCGTTTGAAAGTGGAAATGGTAAGTAGGTTATGGTGGGAGGAACCAAGATCACGGGAGGGGACATACCGATGAATCCTGGAGGCGATAAAGGCGGGGCCCTGACCAAGTAGTGCCTTGAAGATGGTACAGCCAAGTTTGAAGACGCAACGTTTGGCCACTGGGAGCCAATGGAGGTTCTTCAGCAAAGGGGAAACATGTTGGTGTTTGGGTTGGTGAAAGATCAGCCTTGCTGCTTGGTTTTGTACCAGTTGTAGGCGGTGGAGCTGGTAGGCTGGGATGCCAACATAAAGGGCGTTGGCATAGTCGATGCGAGAGGTGACCAGGGCCATGATGACAAGTGTGAGGGCCTCCGTGGTCAGGAACCTGCAGATTTTCCGTATTCTGCGAAGGTGGAAAAAGCATGAAGAAATTACTGCGTTGATTTGAGGTTTTAATGACAAGTCTTTACAGATAACACCAAGACTCTTCACGGAGACTGCAGGGTGAGGGGGAGTGCCCAGGAAAGATGGCCAGAAGCTAGAGTTCCAAGGGTTAGAAAGCCCTCCAGTTAACACAAGCTCCGTTTTGTCAGGTTTAAGTTTCAGTTGGCTATGATACATCCATTCACTAATAGATAGCATGGTGGATTGAAAGTTAGTGCTTGATGCAATGATGGAATCAAGATTAAATACCAGATGAAGGTCATCGACATAGTTGAAAATGGTGACCGGGCTATTGCGTAATGAAACAAGTAGAAGTTGCATATATAGATTGAATAGGAGGAGCACTGAGGGACCCCGCAGGTCAGTTTAGTTTGTGTTGCTGAGAAAGTGGACAAGCGAACCGCCTGGGAGCGATGGTGTAAGAAGGATGTGATCCATTTTAGAGCCAAGCCCTGAATGCCAGCATGGTTGACAAGGTCGATCAGAAGTTCATGATCGACTGTGTCAAAGGCTGGTATTATATCATTACATTGATATACTACAATACGAGCAACGTCCCTACGCATTTCGGCCCCGCAGGGACTTTGATCACGGGATCAAGGTCCCTGTGGGGCCGAAACGCATAGGGACGTTGCTCGTATTGCATTTTAATCAATGTAATTACAATAAGCAGATTGGAAACAAATCACCCATGAGTGCGGCTCATTTTTACTATCACTGTAAAACGTGTCAATATATGTATATATTTTGGCAGATTTAGCTGTTTTATTGTATTTTATTTACATAAAACATACAACCGTCCACAACCCTCCGGCCGGCGGGCAACATATCATGCAGAAACAACAATAGTATAGTGTTTTCAACCTAGGAACTTGCTAACCTCCATATCCCCCATGGTCTTCTTATCAATGTAACATTAGTTGCTGAATGTTGCATTGTCTTGGTAATATTTTATGTGCAGTGGCCTGGGGCTCTATGTTGGTGGAAGTGGAGGCTTTCTAAAGTTTATCTTGTAAAGACCTGGGATATCTTCTATGGGAGAAGTCTAATTGCTTTAATACAGAGAGGACACAAAAACTCTCGGAAATCGTGATAGGATTCGTTTAAATTGATTCTGGTCCAACTTTAGTTTGTTTTCTGTTGCTAAGGCCACCTTCTCCACAGCTAGAGTGCCCTATGATCTAGTTAAACAAGTGGAGAGAGTGGAAATGGTAGTCTGTCACCAGGATAAGCGAGAACATTGTAACTCCGCCACTACTGCCATTGCCAGCCGCTTGCCTCTAAGGGATTTTGGTGAGATAAGAGATTTTAGCAATCTTTGGAAAGGATATGAAGTTCCTAATAGTATTACATTGGAATCTCTAGTGATACGGGAATCCTCTATATAAGTCAGTTATGATCTCATCCAATATCTCCAAAGTTTGGGATAGTATGACAGAAGATGTAAGAGGAAACCTGTAGACCCATGCCGTCTCCTGAACCTACCAGTAGGAATTTTTTGCTGGGGTTCGACAACGTCAGTATTTTGCATTGTGCCTCACGTTGATGCCTATCAGAGGTAAAAGTGCAGGCTGTAACAAACAACTTTTCAAATTACTTGTGTTATTTCTCACCTACGTTCTTGGTTCCATCTTCTTTAGTGTGGTGTTTTAGCATCAGGAGCAGTTTAGAGGAAGAGTTTACATAAAGTGAAAATGAAGGCTCTGTGGTATGCGCCATCCTTCATATACTTCTCTAACCTGTTAACGGTTTTGATGCCCCCTTCTTCATTGTTGGGAGAAGCACCCAGTGGCAAAGTTGGGTGTACTGGTAGATCAAATTGCAGTTTGAGGTCATAGAAGAGTATTCGTTGATAAGCAAAGAGTGAGCCCACCATTAGACTTTTCTTTTTGTGCAAGATCTTAAACGAGGTGGGATAAGTGCTGGAGTAAAGTCTGAGTTATACAAGATGGGTGTGAATGGTGATGGGAAAGTGATGAAACAGGCCTGGAAGATACCTTATCAGAGACTATAATTGTAAACTATCTTGATCACTGTTAGTACTCTGCACCGATCTATACTACATGTTTGACCCTTTTGATTATTTGTATTAACTGTTCTATTACTCACACGTTTGGCTTTGTAGCCACCTCTTTGTACTCATGTTGGGCTTAGTTGCCACATACTTGTACTAATTGACCTATTGATTTATCTGTTTAACCATGCCCATGTACTTCTCTTTGTAAAGCGCTCTGATATCTGCAAGGATCTTGTCCGCGCTATATAAAACTTTCAAAATAAATAAAATAAATAAATAAATAAATAAAAAATAAATCTTAGTTGTAAGTGAAGAATACTGTCCTTTTTGTAACCAAGGAACCTGCCATAGGGATGTGCATGTTATAAGATGCTCTATGATGCACCAATGTTTTGACAAATCTTTTTTCCACTCATTCTATAAGGAGTCTTAACTGGGCAGCCAAGAAGTAGACAGAATGTGGAAGACAGCAACACCATACATGAGAACTGACAGTAAGGATGCCAATGGTATAGTTTAAAATAGATAAAGGATTTGCGAGAGGACTCATCTTCATTACACCAACTCTACCTAGCCAGGAGAAATATTTGGTATACAATTGTTGGAGGTCTTTCTTTAGCATAGCATAATTCATGGCCACTACCTGTGAAGTGGTGGGGACAATCAGTATCCACAAATATATAATCCTGTCTGACTGTCATTAGATAGGGACAAGCCTTTGAAGCTGGTCTATTTGTCCTTCTCAGGGGTGCGAAAAACATGTTATTTCAATGCTATTACCAAAGTATCGTTAAAATGACCTGAGAAAAACAGTTTACTTTCTCAGATTGAATGGTACAATTTATTTATTTTAGAACTGGCTTCTTGTAGCCTCTCTGCACTTGGTGGTAATATGGCGTTTACAGGAAACAAGATTCTTTCAAAAGAAAGTAATTCAATGAAAACTTCAACCAGGCAGGAGAATCAGGCATGGCAAGAGCAAAAAAGCAAAGAAGTTTGGAGAGAGGAGGGGGCAAGAAAGAATGAATGGCCAGGGCCATAACAACAGAACATGGATTTGCAATGATCAAATGGCTGAACCTGATCATCAGATCAACGAGTAGCAAGTATCAGTGGACATATCAAAATCAGAACTTAGTTAATGAAGACTGCATCAGAACCTGACTTTACAGAGGAAATAACTCTAATAGTCATCTATGTAATGTTTGCTTTCCGTACAAGTTTAACCTCCTGCATCCTGGTTTAGGTAAATCATTTTTAAAAAACAAATTCATATGAAAAAGATCCAAGGTACAAACCATACACGCAAAAGTGTTTTGTGTAATATGCTATTTATTATCACAGCTGAGGGTGGGGGGAGGCATCATGATCCACTAGAAGCTTTACTTCTTGGAGTCATAGCTCCTAATCATACTCAACAATGGTAATAAAGAGCATATTACACTGTGAATCTTCATATTGCACAGTTGCGGTCACCACTGTGTAGGTATATAAAAGTTAGATTTTCCTTAGGAAGACTTTTTTGCTTTATAAATAACTTTGCCAGAGTCTTGAAGAAACTCAAGAAGACGTTTACCCACCTCAGTTCCTTCCTGGAAAGTACGCAGCCTAGAAAAAGGAGGGTCCCAAAACACTTTTCCCACATGCAATTTCCATAGGAATTTTTATACAGCAATACAGAGAAAACGGCTGAACAGAATTACACCAAATTTGGGAGAAAGATCTTTACCTAGAAAGCTTGTTTTTTGGTGCAAATCTGCTCAGCAGTTTTGGAGGAATTAAGGTTACAAAAATAAAGCTATATGGACAGTTGACTTCAACGGAACAGCAAATAAAAAAAGAGTATTCTGATCGGTCAGGGGACTTTTTTCCGTCAGGTGGTTTGGATTGTTGGGACTCAGCAATCTCACTAACTGTACGCAATATGAAAGTAAATGTTGCAGTGCATTTACAGGAAACAGACTGCTTTTTTTTCAGCTTTTCCCAGAGACACCACCAAAATAAAAGATTTTTTTTCCCCGGTGAGCCAATCCTGCTGTACTCTTGCTGGCGTATTTGACCGTTCCCACTGGAGTCCCGCAGGACTCAGAGAGACAACCGGTACGGTCCTGCAGTTGTCATTGTGGATTCCTTTGCTCCTATGGGAGTTCTGTGGAACCAGAAGAAAAAACATTTTTTTTAAAAAGAAAGAAAGAAAATGTAGGGTGGGGATTATCTGTGGACAGTTAGCCGCACGTGGGGTGCGGTCATCCACTAGGGTTGGCACCAGTTATACTTAGGTCATTTACAAATAACTAGTGAATGTCTGTTTTTTTGGGGGTTTTTAAGCTTTTTCTTTATCATTATTATAAGACCTATGAGTAAATCCACCTAAACTTTTGGTTGGTTATGTGAATTTCTAAGGCCTTTTTTAAAGTAAGCTAAAAATTTTACTACCTTACTTACGTATGACCCCTTTCACCTTACGTTTTTTCATTGAAAATATACTATATAGACACACAACATCCCAAAGGAGTTAAATGAATTCCAACTGGGTTGCTTCTGGGTGCAAGCTCAAACAGAAATGTCTAAGGCTCATAACCTACACCATATCCATCACGTGATCAGCCATCACCTCCTAAGTAACTGGATCATAATTGGCTATAACAACATGATAACAGTAGGCAGGAAAGTAAGACAGGTAGCATAAGAGAAATCCACTGCTTTAGTACCAGATTGTTGTAAACATTAGAAAAAAGAAAAGACTTAATAAAACATGTTTATTACCAAAATACAATAAAGGGCAATACAATGGTAAACTTGTATTAAGCAAATTAAATTATTTTTAACATTGTACGGTATTTCTTAACATTGAAATAGCAGTACTACAGACTTTTCCCCTTTTCTTTGAACAGACAATCTGTTCTAATAAAATCACAATCCTAGAGCTTTAGGCTTAAGGCATGCAGCTTACTGTGCTGGGTAATCCCATAAAGCACAAACCATCTCATATGAATAAAATACAGTGACATAGATAAACAGTTAAATGTCAGTCTTCTAAAGTCTAGATTCGCTATAAAAACGGTGATCTAGCGTTACACAAAAATGTTTTATTATAAAAATACACATATCTAATGTCTGTGAATATCAAACTCAAAAGTCAATTTGTATTAAATATATATTTGTGTTACTTCGAGCACCAGCTGTACATTTATTTGATGATTTCTTAAGTGCCTATGAAAACTGAAATAACTAGGTGTGAGCACTGAGGTCCTTGCACCCTGTAAACATCTGTAATAAGGACTTTTGAATCACGGGCAGAAGGGGCCATTAATAGATCGGACAAGGAAAAAACAGTTCAGGCAGTGCTGCTTTGATCACAGGGATTATTACAACATGTCAAATTATATATGTGTTAATGGCAATATTAATGAAGATCGAGGCTTATGCGGAAAGAAATCTGGACATATTGAAGTCATTTTTCTCATCAGTTGTTCCCTTGAACAAAGAATTCACAATGCATTAACAAGGAGTAAAGCAACTTAAGAAAAGTAAGTACCCCACATTAACATATTTTATTTAGTGCTACTGCGACAAATCTCAAAGTAAAAGTATCAGGGATTCACTGACAATATTATTTTCCCTGCTACCTTGCTTCTCTGCACAGAATTGCAACGTGACAGCTTCGCAAGTGAAGTTGTGACAACAGACACACACAAGACAACAAGTACATAGCGGTAAATACTAATAAAATATTGAAATGCTTTCCTTGTTTACATTTCAAGTAGGTTTTCTTGCACAGGACAACCGAACAAGACATGACTGAGTTCAACTTTCCGGTAAGAATGAGCTGCTCATCTCATGTACGCCACGATTGAAGTCTTCTCGACTAATGCTTGGGTACATCAACATTCTGCATGTTACCAGAAATAAGTAGAAGTTAAGCTATATATACTTTCATTGCGCTGTCAACATGCCCCCACAGACAGTATGTCACCGACTACTTAGTAGAATAGTAACTCAAATGGAAAGGGACTACTGAAGGATGGATCCTTTCGACTTAATGGGGCATTATAAGACTATTACAGTGATCATTACCTTACGTTTAACACCTAAAATCTCAATGTGCGAGAGCCTAAACTGAACAGAATTCTGGCAGCATCAAGAGGTACGGATCAGGCAGGTGTGGAAGGACTGACTTATGATGTGTATGGCCACCAACCACTACATGAAAAATGTTCACCCTTTCCGGACAACTTCTCTGCCCTTCTGAAAAGTGGCTCTTTCATTTTACAATGGAAGTTTAATGGTTACATGGAATAAATGAGATGCTAATCTTAAGAAATCTTTGTGCGCACCAGTTCACTACTATTAATATACAGTGACTGAACCCAGCTCACCCTCACTGAGTAAAAAAAGTAGCCATTAAAGGCTGTTTAGATAATTGGTTTAACCACTCCTGTGTCCTGGTGACATGAGTGTGTGGTAAACTTTGAGAAGAAAAACTTGAGGCTGGGAACCTATTCAAGGAAAGCACAATGTTCTGAATGAGTGATTTAATAGCTCCCACTCAGTCTTACATGGAGTAAGGACTTCAAATGATTGAGTTTAAAGTTCCTTATTATTGCTTGAGAGAATGTCTACAATCAGACAGGCCTTGTAGCAAGAGGATAATACACCTTAAATGCCATATGATGGCCAGTAACCATCCTTAACTGCTTCTCCATTTGGTCAGTGAACGGCTGGGGCTCCTCTCACAATGGATTTCCCACTTGACTGTACTCGCTCTCTTAAATAAGTGCTCCACAACAATAGTCTCAATTTCTAGACTTCTAAGAAGTGTGATGATCCTGTGGAGAAATTATGGTTCACTGGATGCTGAGGACAACGGAGCTTGGAGATTAAAATGTGCTACCCATTCTACATGATAAAACTTGCTGACTTTTCATCTCACACAAAGCATCAGACTAAGGGATGAACTCTAGTTTGCCATCTGGTGTGAGACAAGAGTTCACAATGCTACTAGTCTTAGGGTTTATGGGGGTATAACATTTTCTGTGAAGTATTAAAGCCTTCTGCTTAGGAACATGGGTTACCATAATAAAGGTTGTATCTACCTAAATTCAAGAATAGGCAATCTTAAGGTTACAGGTAGTAAGAGCCCAAAAATGCTTCAATGGTACCCAAATCAGAGGGTTAAGCAAGTCTAATGTGTGCCTATAGGCCTCGGCATGTAGCAAGCACTGTTTCATTAAAAGGATCAGCCATTACCTCCCTGGTAACAGGGATATGAGAAAGCATGCATAAAAAGTCATGAAATTTCAGAAGGAAGAAGAGTGACTAGACCAGGAGAGAGTGGAAGGTGAGGTAGACGAGCTCCTCCTTTGTCGCCTTACCTTTGAAAAAGGTAATGGATTGTAAGGGAACAGGCTGGTCGAAGCCTAACAAAATGGATCTCTTTTCAGAGAGCCTGTTCTACGAAACACGAAAGAAAAATGAAGGAGCTACAATTTGAAACTAGGCTATTGGGGCACCAGCATCTATAGTGTTCAGTTACAAAGAAACGGTAAGCTGCGAGGACCTAGGTTTCTAAAACTCTGCAATAAATACGGCCATCACCATGGGGTGCCAAGAAGAACAAAGCAATCACAGCTGTGGTCTGTCCTGTTTGCTAATGAAAAACAGAAGATCATGTAATCCGTAGGATATGGGCTGAGCAGACATGGATCTGTGGTGCATGTTTGCCTAGTGTTTATTAACTTTAGTGCAGTTTTCAGTAACATCGATCAGGTAGCGGTGGTGGGCCGCAATGTAAATGTGGAGTCCAGGCTGGTGCTAAATGTGAAACTGAGGAGCAGTCCAAAAGGTGCTGATCTGTTGCTGGTTATAGTACTAGAGAGAACTGTAACAGAAATTAAAATCAAGTCATTTTGCATTTTAAGTGCTAATCTCTCAACAGATTGCCACCAACTGTTGCAAATATTCAGCAGCAAGAAGATGAGAAGAAACTACTAATGGCGGAAAGGTAACATGAGATTTTTCTAGACATTATCAAGATCTTCGTGAAATAACTCTGTTAATATACAGCAACATGAAAACTGAGGTCCAAATTGAGTCACAGTTTTAACAAAAGGGGTCCCTTTCACCACAAGGGGTAAAGTGAACAGGCAATTAGTGAAAATGCTGCAACGACTAACAATACAACAAAATTATAGTACAGAATGCATAATGGGAGCATAATAATTAGGGCACTTCATCTTGTTTTAAGAATGCTGGGCTGTTAATATGAAACAATTAACAATTGGTACATAAACCTGCCATCATAAAAGGCTATATTTCTCTCATTTAAATCATAAACTTAGGGCATTGCTGAGATATGGTATTATTAATAGGGCATTTAATTGAAATTCAATCTCTTACATCACCCGTAAGTGAACAAGCAAGGCTGAATGGTCATCAGAGGGGCTCTTTCTTTGGTTTACAGGCACACCTGTGTGAGTGAGTCTCTGTCTGTCCGTGTTTCTCTCTCTCCCCCCAAGGTTGTGGGCAAAATATTTTTTTAATGGCGTCCTCTCAGACACATTTTTCTTACTGCCAAGCAGGCTGCTGCCCAGTGAGTAAAGAAGAACAACGTGTTTCGCTTTGGGGCCTAGAAGATATCCACAACAGTTCAAAATTACCTTTTTTATGTATTTTGCTCTCTTTTGCTATTTTGAAACCCTTTGCAGTCCCTGGAGGTGGAATTCTCATCTTCTCTTTTCCCTTGCCGTATCCTTTGTTACTCCGATCTGTCCTGGAACCCAAGTCTAAAACCCTGTCTATGTATCAATAAGCAGCTTAGTGAATCTGAGTGTCTCTGGGTGTGTAAAACAAAATACATTTGTACATTTTAAAACACTTCCAGGCACACTCCATTGGATGTTTAGATAAATGCCAAACCAAGATACAGTTAGAAATGCCGAGATCAGTGTCATGCTCTCAAGTGGAAGCAATGTATATTTTTTTACACTATCAGCCAGTGTTAAGTCATCACATATGCACACTGGACTGTAGGAACACGGCTACAGAAATCCTGCACATTTAAATCAATGTTAACTCAATGCTGCAACAACCTAAAGTGAGACCACTTGGCAGCACTGTCTGGACAAAATCTTAAGAATGATCTGCTTTCTAATGTTAGTGATCTAATGTTTTTGTCTCTTGCAAAACATGAATATATGCTTCTGGTGATCCACGCTTTCATTATACATACTGAGACTTCACTTATAGACTAGGTATCTGACCAAGCACTGGTCCGTCTCCTTGCTGACAAGTGTATTGCCTAAAAATAAAACAATTAATATAACCAGTCCGCAGTCATACCCAATTGTAATTCTTTCTCGTGTAACCGACGAAGCAAATCATTCATTGGAGGGAGGGTGCACAATACTAGTAACACACAGCACATAAATGAAACAAATCTAGAAGCTGGAGTAACACAAGAGTTGGCTTCAAATTCCCCTTGTAGGAAAGAAGCAGGTATTTTATGAAGTTAAAGTACGTGGGCCTGTTAGGCACAAAGCAGTTAATAGTGCATTTCCATACCAAGTGGCAGCAAACTGGCCTTGATTTTGTAATTCGAATCATGTACTGATACGAAAACAATCAAAAGCTAACCTCTGAGCTTGGGGTAAGTAACAATAGTAGCAGGCTGTGGTACACTTTCAATTAACTAATCGATAAACATCAAACATTCATTAGAAGACAATGCTATGCAGCGACAGTGTGAGGAAATCAACTGATATGTTTTAATATTTTAATCAATTTTCTTTTTGATTTAGCGTTTGGTCATTTAATGACAAAATGATAGACATAAAACAAGCACCTATGCAAAACAAAGCACAGCAAAAAAACAAACACAAGGTCAGCAAGAATGTTGGTGCAAAATAAAATGTATACATCTAACGTGGCTAATTAAGATAATGATTACCTTCTATGATTGCTAATTGTGTCAAAAGCGTTCCAACCCCAAGGCCCCCATTTTGAGTTTAGTGGATTTTGATGACAGAATACCAAAGTGTCTGAATTTTTGATTCTGGCTGGTATTGCTGCACAAAAATCCGCCAATTCCAAAATTTCTCCCTGTAATGGGGAATAACCACATCCGTCCGGGTAAAGCAGATACTTACCCTTGTAGGTTTCCTAGATTCCAGTGAGAAAACAGACATTTTCCACTTTTTCTGGGGAGATGGAAAATGGCCGCAGCCATTGCAGCGGTAAAGGCCCATTGTCTCCAGGCCCAAAATTATCAGGTTCATATATTGTGTAACCATAATTCTGGGTTCGAAGAGATTTGGCACTGCGGGTGCAACAATTTTCCCAGGAGTTACAACAAGAGGAAAAATTCTGCCATTAGTAATGAGCCTGAGTTGTTAACTGGGTTATTATTAGGTCAAGAATGTTCTGGACAAACATGGTGTGAGCACTAAGTACCTTTTTCTCAAAATCAAAAGTAGAACGATGATAAAAATATCGAAACCTATCAACTGATCTCCTCATATGTATGTGCATGCCATTGTCTTCTAATTAATAAGCCTGATATGTATTTTGTTACAGGAACAATTACTTTTTGTTCTTTTAAACGTCTGTATTACTAGGTATTTTCGTTCTCTCTCTGCGTGGCCCATCCAACTAGCAAATAAAAATGGGCTTCGGTAAAAAGGTGTTTTCTGGTAAAAAAACAAACGTGTATTTTTGTGCCTTAACAGCAAAACACCGTTGTAAATTGGGACCCTAGTATCGGTCATGTTAAGCTCCATATGTTTCAACCAATTGCTTTTAGCCCTAGTGGCCTCTCCCACATCTACAGATGTGCAATGCCTTCCATTATCTTTTAAGTGGTGGCCACCAATGAGCAATCTTTGCAATAATCACTTGTGCAACTCTGCTCTGTAACAAGACTGGATTATTTTTTTCATGCTGTTCTGAGAGGCTGACGAAGTCAGGTTTATGTGGAACGTACTTTCAAATATGTCTATAACATCAAGGTAAGAACCAGATAATTGAAGGATTTCAAAACCTGAAAAAATATGTGATCACTAAAATTACAACTCAGACCCATGTTTAGTTATTTAACAATACAATGTCTTAAAATGTAGACACATTTCAGGCCCGATCCTTCCAAAATATTCGCCATCCTTAACAATGAAGGACACACGCAGACAGGCATAAAGTTAGCACCAATCAAGCCAGTGCACTAGTAGGTGTGCACTAATTTCTTTTCTTGAGGAGTCAAGATGGGTTCTTAAAATAAAATTTTCACATAAATACATTATAAATAAGTTTAAAAATACAATATTCAAATATCACTAAAAAACATAACAAACGGGTACTTTAACCCCAAAAGTAGAAAGAAAGCATTACAGCAAGAATACAAAACAAACGGAATACTTTTTAAATATGTATCGATCGATAATAAGACTGTTTTATAGCTCACCTTTTAAATTAGTTAGGAACATCTTGCAGAACATTTTAACATTAAAAGTCTCTGGAACCTGTTGTCTCTTTAGTCAAACCAGAGGTGCTCTTCTTCAGTTGTTACATTAATATAAATGATGGGCTCTATGTACTCTGCATGGACATATGTTTCCAGCCAGTCCTGCCTCTGGTGCATATCCTCTCCTCAGATCTCAGGCACATGTGTTGACCACAGCAAATTAAGCGAGATAAAATCGCCTAAGCACATAAACTACTGGTGCCATAATTAAGACATTTTCCTTACTCTTACCCCTGACTTTCCCACTGGAAGCAAATGATCAAACGGAGATACGGAGATGCATGTCAGGCATCAAGTATGTACTCTGGGAAGGAAAACTGGACACTTTACTGAAATTCTCTATAAGAATGAACAAAGACTAACCCTATGTGAATAAATTGCAGTTTAGACAGAATAAGTTATTTAGGATGCAACCAAAGCCTTGATGCTTGATTGAAACATTCCCATTGTTAATTTAGGAAATTAAAAAAGAAGAAAGCAGAACCTTCTAATGCTTTGAGAGACTGAGACAGAACATGAAGACTAACAGCAATGCTATGAAGGGCCTATACTTGTATGCTGGTGTGAAGTAGTAGGAACCTGTCCCCCATAGCCCACTTGTACCACACCAAAATGATCCACTTATTTTGGTTTACATTTGAGAGAAAATATGGAAAGAACAGGGGTGAACACAGAGCCTATGTCTCCACGAAGGTTCATTTCAAGATAGGAAGGGAAATGGGCTAAGGCCCATTGATCACGTGAGATCATGGCATATATATTAATATGGGCAAAAACATGACCTCGAAATGGAGTTTAAAGAAAAGAGGAAACATGAGCTTCTATAAATGGAGCCTAGGCTTTTCTGACAAAAAAGTAAATCTAAAATAACAAACGGGAGCTTAAAGGCCAGGATTACAGAGAAAAAGATTTTGCAAATATAACTTAGGAGAATCTCCATCACTTAAAGGGAGGGGCAAAGTTAAATGAACATATGAAAGGGAACATATTATTTCCTGGCTCTGTTACTGAGTCCTGAAGGCAGTATAACTAGGATCACCAAAAACAACAAATGGTTCAGAATCCAATAACCTGCTTCATGAGACACACCAGTCTAGCATGTGTCCTTAGATATACATATATAGTTTGTCAATCAAAGCAGACACGACCAAGTTGGTGTCATCAGAATGAAGAAACTTCTATAGTTTCTCCTAATCTTTGAAATAAAATTATGAAATAGTGGAAAGAGCAAAAAGGCTTGCAGGCTTTCCTGAGCAGCTGAACAGAGTTATGGTCTAAGGAGCCATGATCTTCACCCATATAAATGATGGAGACATTTAGAACTGTTCTCTGTAAGAAAGTTTGATTTTGGCAAATTCCAAAGCTTTCAAAATCAATTTGGAAATAAAGGAGATGTGTTTATGTCTATATGCTTATCCTGTTTACATCGCTCTCTCTTCCACTCCACATAATGAACCGAGATAAGGAGGATAGTCATGCCCAATGCTCCTTCAAAGTTTAGATGCATGGAGGCAACGCCACTCAATTACTGATCCGCCATGTGTACAGCTTACATTATTTAATTGCTCAAATTAAAGGTACTTCGATATTGTGTTATTATGAGCATACGAAGAATCAGCCAACACTTAGTCCACTCGGGTTGATTAATGTCTGACCCTTTTCGAAGCAGTATCAAAACCAGTCAAAGGGCTAAGCTGCTTCTGTGTTGAGCAAATATTAATTTCCCACAGTAAATACACCTTGAAGACTTTTGCTGTGCTTTAAATTACTATAATAAAAGGTGAAATATCATGGCAACATTCACACATAAAATGGATAGGCATTTGAACTGCACAGGAGTAAGTTTCAATTTGTAGTACTTTGCTAGTTATTTGAGATTTTCTTTAGCAGAGTAGCTGCACTGTCGTTTCCTTAAAGATCAGTGACTGGTGTGCATTGGATGCTTAGAGAAGAAAAAAACACGAGGGAAGTAAGAAATCACTTGTAAGGACGTTTTTTTTTAAAGTCATATTATGCTTAAAGGTTGTGAGTGCCCTTTATACTTCTGCCTGTACAATACAATATCAAAACCAAAATTAAGCCAAAAACTAAAAACAAATATAAATTACTGCACAAAATAAAATGTGGTACATTTGCTACTAAAAAATAGAATAAAACTATTAACTGTAACAAACATTATTAACTGCTACTTAAAAAGCTGAACTTGCAGTAAAAATAACAATAAGAAACACAATTGCACACACCCTCTAACATGACTCTTACTTTACAAACTGCCAATGATCCACTGCTTCAAACTGCTATGTTAACCCCTCACTTTCACTTGCTCTCAGTAATGCTCACTGGGACTCAGTGCGTGAATGATCTTGCCATTTATGGGGAAGTGCTCTCTCCAGCATGGGTTCAATCATCCATTATGGCAATGGGCAAGTGCCAGTGCATCCAAGTAACCATCAATGGCGAGTGAACAAAGGGAGGACATGGAAGTCATCGAACTGGTTCCCCACCAATTTGTCAACTCACAAGGACATAAAAAAGCCCTGGATTAGATTGAAGTAGAAGAGGAAGGTCTGGGAGCCATCTTTATGGAGTTCCAATTTTAACCGTTGAGGTCTAATTGATAATTAGAGTCAGTCGTTGCTCAGAGAAACACAATTTTTTCAAAATCACTAATCACTAGCAAACATTCTGTTGTCTGGCACGTAGGGAAAACTTAGCTAAGTCACACTTCCCTAAACCACTCAATATTTGGTTATGTGTGTTCCATTAGTGAACCAGAATCTTTTTCAAGGTCTCCACTAATTGTGTCCACGCTTTCCCACAAAGATTAGAACGTGCATCTCGAAGGACTGAAAATGTTTTGCCAGTTGTACTTCCTAAATTGCACTTGAAGCAGCATTTTGATCCTTACTTAAAATAATGTTGATTATTTCCCCCTCGTGTTCTTTCATGTGCTCCATAAGAAGTTCTTTACTTGTAGATTCAAATCCACATATACAGCAGCAGAACAGGAGGACACAGTATTCCATACCCGGCCGTGGCTGTGTTAAACTGTTTTCTGAACTGCACACTGCATTCCTTACAACGCCTCGTTTTTGGACTTCCTCTGAAATAACCATCTCATTTCTAGTCTGGCTTGCCAACTCGGATAGCGACATCAAGTTCTCCGAGGTTTGAAAGAAAGATTCTGACGTATCATCGGCTCCATCTTGCACACTACTTTGGGTTTCCTCTTGAACCCTTTAATATAAAAATATATACATAAGTATCAAACAAAAAGCAGGTTCAAAAGTTCTCAATTAAATACTAACATTTGAAAAGATCACATTTCTAGGATTACAAGCCGAATGACCACATTCAAAGTTGACACACCTGCTGCTCTGGGATATAGCGTCATTGATGGCTTTGTTCACTTGTTCATAATTGTAATTTTGGTCACTTGCATGTTTCCACATATGAGATTTCAATGATGGAGGGTGACTACATACATACCCACACAGGGAGCATCTAAAAAACAAAAAAAGTTGATATCTGTCACTTTGGAGAAGGTTAGAACATGCCAGTGTTTGAGAGACAATTTAAGATAACAAGATCCCAAAAATTCCTGCCTAATAACAGCATTTCAACAAAGGTCATGTTTATTTATTTGGCAGTCATAGTATTTCGAACTTGAATGCTGTACAAATTAACAAATCTTGGTATATAGTACAGTAATCTGAATGGTATATTGAGCAACGCGTGAAACTGAGGTGTGGCCATTTACACAGCTGTATGAGACGATGACTTGTGAAGACAGACCAGAATTTTTACAAACACACGCGTGCATTTGTAAAAGGTGTGATGAAGGGCCAGGGAGACACGCCCTTTGGGCCATGTGTGTGGGAATAGGAGACTGGGAACTCAGTTGGCCCGGATTGTGTGGTAGTGATGTACCATGACAGTTAGTGGGTCATAGAGATCTAGTTGGTTGAGGCAATAGAATGTTGCAATGAGGTATGTCAGCAAGCCAGTCTGCTCTGAAGACCAGGGTAATGAGCTCAAATTAAGGTTAGCTGCCCAACCTTTATCCAGTAACAAGCATTTACAATGCAATAGGTCTTGCAGCATTAAAGTTTGAGTTATTGGCATTGTGTATGACAATGCGTTGCATAACATTTTTAGCAAACTTTGAATTGGTGAGCAGTGAGAGTGTGTGCAAGGATATGCTGTTGCTCACAGCAGTTATTATTCACACAGCTCTGATGCACCTCAGGCACGGGCTCACAGCAGTAATTATTCACATTGCTCTGATGATGCACCTCAGGCACAGGCTCACAGCTGTTATTATTCACACAGCTCTGATGATGCACCTCAGCACGGGGCTGACGCAGTTATTATTCACACAGCTCTGATGATGCACCTCAGCACGGGGCTTACAGCCGTTATTATTCACACAGCTCTGATGATGCACCTCAGCACGGGGCTGCCGGCAGTTATTATTCACAGCTCCCTCTAGCAGCGAGCCCGGGAGGCACGGCAGACAAAGCGATCGCTTTCACTTTCGCGATCGCTTGAAAAACAAGACGTGCGCGTGCAATGACAACCAGCATGGGGGGCGTGTCTTAGCCTGGCTCACGTAGCCCCGTAGTAATCCTACACAATCCTGCTGTAAATCCTAAATCCGCGATATCCTACCTGTCGTCCCGGTCACCACATTTCCTGGGCTGCAATCTGCGGCCTCCGGAGCTGCAGTGGACCGCGGAGCCCCAGCCACCCAACATCGGAGTGTTGCGCGCGGCCCAACCTGCGACTGCCGTTGTGAGCTGGTGCCAGTGTGTGGCATGGACCTGGAGTTGTGCGGGTGCCCGGACCCCAACCCTGACCTGACGATGACCGCTAACTCTGCTTAGCGAAGAGAGTGCCCCAGGTCCATGCCTCCGTGGTTTTCCTGGTTGCTGCCGGGGCCGCAGCTGAGCGCGGAAGCATTGTCCACCGCGACAATTGTATGCAGGAGCTGTTGGGCACCGATGAGCCGCTCGCGGCCTGTGAGCCGTGCTAGACATCGAGCGGCTGGCGGTGACATTTTGACCTCTCTCTGCTACAGAGAGTAGAACACAATTTGGAGAACTGGTGAGGCAGGTGAGGAGCGGTGGGGGCCCAGAGCGAGAGAGCCATCAGGGCACAAGACGGCTAGAGCATGGGAGACCTTTTTGGTTGGTGCTCACATTTCTAGGCGGCGGCGGAGGGGGGCCAGGTGGGGTCTCGGTGCGCTCATGTGTGTGTGCGTGCGCATGTGTGTATGTGTGCGGGAAGTCTCTGTATGTGTCCGTGCGTGTATGGGCGCTCGTGTGTGTGTCTGCGCATGCGTGTGTGTGTGTGTTTGCGCTTCCCAGGAGACAGGCGATCGCCACAGCGAGCGCGTGCGTGGACCGCTCCGATCGCCTTCTTCAAGATGCTAGCGGCCTGCTCCTGTCTCCTGGAAAGCTGTGTCGCGGACTCTAGGTCTCTGGCTTACGCGCGGTTAACGCCACGAGACCTAAAAACAGACATTAAAATGAGTTTTATAAAACTTGTATAATGCTCTTTATCAGCAGTGTATGCAGAAGCCCTTGGGGGTAATCCAAGTTAGCAATGCAGTGCGTTGCCGTTGCATATTACTTCATGTTGAATGGAGGTGTATATACGACCCTATTGTCTTCAATCGTGTTTTTGTTACTGTAGTTTCGTTCTTCATGACCCTCGTGTAGAAAGCAGACTACAAGATCAGTTACCTGGGGACGAGTTTGAGGCAGCGCAAATTTTTCAGTTTCCGTGGGTGTGTCATAAAGGTGACTTAACATTCTCATCCAATCCTTGCCTCTCTGCAGAGATCACGTGTCAATTGTAATTACCATTCATTCGTTCACAGGAGACTATAAACGACATACCTAGCTGCTGAAATATGGACAGCGCCAAAAGAAAATAAAGTGAGGTGGTTGCGTGATAAAGGATGATTAAGTGGAGATGAAAGGATCTGCATGCAAAAGGGAGAAGCGTAAAAACAGTGACGTAGAGGAAAGTGATATGAAGAGAAGAATGGGCTACATTACTTATCTGATACATTAAAAAAATCAGTGCTAACAAAAATCCGTGCTAGCATGCATTGGTAAAGCCAATGGGTCTCTTGTTTTAAGTTCATAGGGCATTGCTTTTTGGTGTCTGTAGTTGAAGAAAAAACACAGATAAGGCACCAAAACATGAATCAGGGGACACGCTGTGTCAAACAGAACCTTTTAATTTACAATTTAGACCACGTCCACAAATACCCATGCCACCCTACTTGAAATAATTTGCACGTGTTTACAATACAACGCAATCCATGCTTCTTTGGCTCTATCCCTTTTAGAGACTAACCTAATTCACTTAACGTACTACACTGGGGTCAACTTTAATGTGCTGGGTTGAACGATTATAACAGTATGCCACTATGCCCTAACATTGAGACAGCAACTGGGTGTTGATATGCATTATGCATGCTAAGAAACGTGCCCTTCTGGAAACCACGCTGACATGTCACATTTTGGAAAGGTCACAAGACAGACTACAGGGCAGGTACTGATTTACAATTAGCACGAGCACGACCCATAATAAATCCCAGCCAATAAGCAGTTTCGGCCTCCACCCCTTCCTCAGCGGCGTGCGCCTTAAGACAGGTGTCGAGGAGGCAGCGCACACATCAAGAGGGGGCTCGAGCCTGCACTTTGACGGCCAGACAAGAGCCTAGCACGAGGATGCGCGCCTGCGCAGTTTACCCCGTTTCAAGCCGCTATTAACAGCTTGTGCTGTCAACATACAGCGCGCGCTGTGTCTGAGATGTAGGTCAAACAAAGCGATACAAAAGGGGGAGATGTAGGTCGGCCTCACCTCGCCTTACCTTGTTGTGCACGCGCTCCTCCCTCTTCTATGCTGCATCGGCAAACAGCAGGGCCACCGCAACGGTCCGGTGAACAAAAGAAACAATAACAAGAAGACAGAGCGTGCCGGGCTTGGAGCGCGCGTGCGCATTACGGAAGTGAAGCTTGCGACGGAAAGGTGCTGTGCACATGCGCGTGTTCACGGGCGCGTCCACAGACCACAATCGGCTCGAGAGCGTGCCGGGCTTGGAGCGCGCGTGCGCATTACGGAAGTGAAGCTTGCGACGGAAAGGTGCTGTGCACATGCGCGTGTTCACGGGCGCGTTCACAGACCACAATCGGCTCGAGCACAGGCCAGTAGCTAGCTCGTGCACATCTCTATCTCCCTTGGCAGTGAGCGCGGTGACTATAATACTCGCTGCGGCAGCAGCGCTTCGCGCTGCAAACGGCAGCGAGCCCTAAAAAGGAGGCTTGGTGGAGGAAACTATACGTGGACTGATCAGATTATCAGGAAACCTAGAACAAGTAGCTGCAGACAAAGGATATATTTCACCCAAGAGCACTCCATGCAATAAGGGAGAGGCACGTATGAGGATAAGGGTCAGGTTTTCACAGTATTAATTGCAGCAGATTTCAAAGGTGGATGAAAAGAGAAGACAGTCTAGCTATGGTGATGAAGCTGGAAATGCAAGTGAAAGATATATCAGAGGAGAGAACAGAGCAGAGGGGTATTAGAAAACAGATTGTGGGTGAGCTTGCTAAATATGGGACATTCAGCTTCCAGGGGCTTAGCCAAGAGGACATACTTGCTCCTTTGGATAATGCGTCAGGAGGTTGAGGGAGTAAAGGAATTGAGTTAGAAATGTGCATCTAAGGTTGATCTCAATGTGTTCATGAGGGCACGCTATAATGAAAAGTGAAAAAAGTTGTCAGTGTCAGGAAAAAAAAGCATGCCAAAATATTCACAATTTGGGAGCATTTTTCATGTTAAAACACACCAAATCACTTCCCTTTGCCCCAATAAAAGCTTACATTTCTTCCTCCTCATCCCGCTCCCACAACAACTCCTAGTTAGTTCATCTGTTACCTCTCACTTGCCCTCCTGTACTAACTAGGGGATTACGAGGGGGTGGATGGGAAGGAAGAAATCTAGGCCTGAGTGGGGCGAGGGGAAGCGGTTTGGTGCACTATAAGCATTATGAAACATGTAGTCCCAAAATGGATGATTTGAAAGGAAATAACTGTTTTTGTCTTCGAGAATGAACATGTTTACAGTGGTGTGAAATGCAGATCGCAGGGATAGTAGCTTTTGTGCTGGGTATTTTATGTTTGGCTTAAGAGAGGTTCTTATAGCAACTAATTTCAATGCGTTTATGAGATTGAGATTGATGAAGCCAGTGAAGCAGACCGAAGAAGTCATTATGAACTAAAGTGAACGAGCTCCGATAGTGTCAGGGTGTATTTTTCATCTGGAGGTGGATGGAGGAGTTGTGTAGCAACTGAAGGGTCATGCCGATGATAAAATTAGTGCCCAATATGAGTTGAATGTGACAGAATGGGGGAGGGTTGACTATTTATGAGGGTGGAGTCAGAAAAGAGCTGATACAAGACTAGGTTTGTGTGATCCTTCAGGTTTAGATTCAAGTTTCCAAGGAAACTGAGAAGGGCAAAGTATGTTGATCATCCAGTATGGTATCAAGGACTTTAAAGAAGCATTCTGTGTTTCCACATGAATGGGAGATGTCAATGATACATCAGTGAACTAGGGTGCAGCCTGTGACTATTTTCTATGGGAGTGGGATGCCATGGAAGACGAGGTCAGCATCTTATTCATTAACAGGTTGGCTCTCACACAATTTATGCTCTTCTACCTACCCAGGAAAGTTATAGTTTCTGCATGAAACTACAATTGGCACTAATGCATCTTTAACCTGCATTTTCTGACTATGCTGAATCATCTGAAAAATACCCCAGTCGGCCTAATGGTAGTCCCTGATTCTAAAGTAAATCTGAAACCTAGGTGTCTTGTAAACTTAAGATCATGGCAGGCTACCTGCTCTTGCCTGATGTTTAGACTACGCAATCACTGCATCCTTGTAATCATGCTTAAAGTTATAAAGAATGTATCATGGTTCCTCACTTCAAGTGGAAGGCCCTGGATCTATTAGTGATTAAGTCCCTGTTCACAATCCACTTAGTGCTGGAAGACTTAACACCTCCACAGTGAAATTCTGACAGTTTTCCTCCTACAATCTCCTCTATCACAAGTTCTGTGCAACGTTTATACAAGTTCTTGCAGCAAACTTATTAAAAGTGCTTGATTAAGATGTCAAACAAGGGATCAGATGCTACAGGTTTGTGCAAGTGTTGAGGTTCAATGCAGTAAATTGAGAGGCATGCGGAAAGGTACTTGGGTAAATTGGTGCATACTGTTCATGCTACTTGAGTACAGCAGGAAATATGAATGAACGAAAAGAATTAATGAAGATACTTGCACTGTGCACAGCTACCCCACAGTGACCCGATGGAGAGTCTGACGATCATCGTTACTCTGCCAGTTTTTCAGAACACGTTAGAGTTCGCTAAGAGTCCTGCTGGAAATCTGATTGGGGAGTGAACAGTTTGCGCAGAATATCGACAGTAATACACTACACAAAAACACAGCTTTCAATGTTTTTCACACATCGGAATAAGGGACAAGATGCAGTATTACTGAGCTATCCCCCTTCCTGGGAGCAGAACTTGCAATAATGGAGTAAACCCCTGGTGACTATTGTACCCAGCAGCATCATTTTCTTGGAGTGATATTAACAGAATAGAAGACTCCATGAATTCTTGGAGTGCAATAGGAGCCACTTACTGCTGCCACACACAAGTCAATATGTGATACTGGCTTCCAGATGTAATGAGTTAAGCAGTTAACGGTGGCTTGCTAAGCTCCTGCTTTTTTCTAAACTTAATGCATTTTCTATGTGCTGCACCCGGTCAATTCATTTGACTATACTTGTGCATACTACACTACAGGAATCTTGATTTAGTCAGGCTAGGACCAATGACCTGGATAGCATCAGTACAATCTAAGCAGGAGAATGAAAGTTAAAAAACAGTAACAGCTGGAGGGCTAAAGGAATTCTAAAAGGGATGGGTTTCTGCCTGATAATTAAAAAAAGAAAATATTTTTTTAATGAATTATTTACATTTTTTTTTTTTAAGATGGGAAATTTAGGGTTCTTCCATCAGTTAAAAAAACAAGAATTTCATCTAATTGCCTAACATTAAAAACACAAAATGAATGAGAAAAAAAATAGGATCACAGGATTATTCATTCTGAGATTAATCAGGTGTGATTAAACAAACGTAGGTAACAAACCAAAACCCTGTGTAACCTCTATAGCACAGATCAGATGCCACTGTCTTGAATAGTTTCATTTCAGTGGGCATTCATAGAACACACTTCTACCTCTATAGCATGGGTACTCACAAACTTTCTCACAGGGGCCAAATTTACAGTGTGGTTTGCGGCCGAGGGCCGCACCGGTGGGGGCGGGGTCAGTGAGAGAGGGGGCGGGGCTAGAGCAAAAAAAAAAATTGTGACCATGAGGTTGAACACAGGCCCCTGCAGCAGACGTCTTCGTCCACTGACTCACCAGATCCAGCATACACACATATCTCTCTCTCTCTCTCTCTCCCTCTCTCTCTTCCTCTCCCTCCCTCCCTGTCTTTCTCTCCCTCTTCCCTCTCTCCCTCTCCCTCCCTCTCTGTCTCCCTCCCTCTCTGTCTCCCTCCCTCCCGCCCTCCCTGTCTCCCTTCCTCTCTCTGTCTCCCTCCCTCTCTCTGTCTCCCTCCCTCCCTCTCTCTCCCTTCTTCCCTGTCTCCCTCCCTCCCTGTCTCCCTCCCTGCCTGTCTCCCTCCCTGCCTGTCTCCCTCCCTGCCTGTCTCCCTCCCTGCCTGTCTCCCTCCCTCCCTGTCTCCCTCCCTCTCTGTCTCCCTCCCTCTCTCTGTCTCCCTCCCTCTCTGTCTCCCTCCCTCTCTGTCTCCCTCCCTCTCTCCCTCCCTCTCTCTGCCTCCCTCCCACTCTCTGTCTCCCTCCCACTCTCTGTCTCCCTCCCTCTCTGTCTCCCTCCTTCTCTGTCTCCCTTCCTCTCTAACTCCCTCCCCCTCTCTGTCTCCCTCCCTCTCTCTGTCTCCCTCCCTCTCTCTGTCTCCCTCCCTCTCTGTCTCCCTCCCTCTCTGTCCCCTCCCTCCCTGTCTCCCTCCCTCCCCGTCTCCCTCCCTCTATACCTCCCTCTCTGTCTCCCTTCCTCTCTGTCTCCTTCCCTCTCTGTCTCCCTCCTTCCCTTTCTGTCTCCCTCCCTGTCTCCCTCCCTCCATGTCTCCCTGTCTCCCTCCCTCCCTCTATGTCTCCCTCCCTCTCTCTGTCTCCCTCCCTCTCTCTGTCTCCCTCCCTTTCCCTGTCTCCCTCCCTTTCCCTGTCTCCCTCCCTTTCTCTGTCTCCCTCCCTCTCTGTCTCCCTCCCTCTCTGTCTCCCTTCCTCTCTGTCTCCCGCCCTCCCTGTCTCCCTCCCTCCCCGTCTCCCTCCCTCCATACCTCCCTCTCTGTCTCCCTTCCTCTCTGTCTCCTTCCCTCTCTGTCTCCCTCCTTCCCTTTCTGTCTCCCTCCCTGTCTCCCTCCCTCCATGTCTCCCTGTCTCCCTCCCTCCCTCTATGACTCCCTCCCTCTCTCTGTCTCCCTCCCTCTCTCTGTCTCCCTCCCTCCCTCTCTCTCCTTCCCTGTATCCCTCCCTCCCTCTCTCCCTCCCCCATCTCCCTCCCTCCATACCTCCCTCCCTGTCTCCCTCCCTCTATACCTCCCTGTCTCCCTCCCCGTCTCCCTCCCTTTTTGTCTCCCTCCCTTTCTGTGTCTCCCTCCCTCTCTCTCTTTCTCATCATCCCTCCCTTGGTCTCCCTCCCTCCCTTGGTCTCCCTCCCTCCCTCTGTCGCCCTCCCTCTTCCTTTGTCTCCCTCCTTCTCACCCTCTGTCTCCATCCCTCCCTCTGTCTTCATCCCTGTCTCCATCCCTCCCTCTTCTTCCCTCTGTCTCCCTCCCCCTCCCCCTCTCTCTGTCTTTCTCTCTCTGTCTCCCTCCCTCTGCATCCCTCCGTCTCTCTCTCTCTCTGTCTCCCTCCCTCCCTCTGTCTCCCTCCCTCCTGCTCTCTGTCTTCCTCCCTTCCTCCTTTTCCTTCCCTCCCTCCCTCCCTCTCTGTCTCCTTCTCTGTCTCCCTCTCTCTCGCTGTCTCCCTCCCTCTCTCTCGCTGTCTCCCTCCATCTCTTTCGGTCTCCCTCCCTCTCTCCCTCCCGCTGTCTCCCTACCTCTCTCTCCATTCCTACTTCTGCCTTCCTCCCTCCCCCTTCTCTCCCTCCCCTGACTCGCCCTCCCCCTCCCTCCTTCACTCTCCCCTGACTCTCCCTCTCTCACTCCCCTGACTCTCTCCCTTCCCTGACTCTCTCCCTCCCTCTCCCTCCTTTGCCCTCCCCTGTCTCTCTCCCTCTCTCACCCTCCCCTCACTCTCCATCCCTCCCTCGCCCTGGCTCTCCCTCCCTCGCCTTGGCTCTCCCTCACTCTCCCTCCAGCCTCGCTCTCCCTCCCTCTGTCTCTCCCTCCCTCGCCCTCCCCTGACTCTCCCTCCCTGTCTCTCCCTCGCCCTCCCCTGACTCTCTTCCTACCTCGCCCTCCCCTGATTCTCCCTCTCTCCCCCTCCCTCCCCTGACTCTCTTCCTACCTCGCCCTCCCCTGATTCTCCCTCTCTCCCCCTCCCTCACCCTCCCCTGACTCGCTTCCTACCTCGCCCTCCCCTGATTCTCCCTCTCTCCCCCTCCCTCACCCTCCCCTGACTATCCCTCTCTCTCCCTCCATCGCCCTCCCCTGACTCTCCCTCCATCGCCCTCCCCTGACTATCCCTCTCTCTCCCCCTCCCTCTCTCTCCCTCCCCTGACTTTCCCTCCCGGGAGCCCGCCAAGCCCCAGCAATGCCTTCTTGGGGGCAAAGGGCAGCAAGGCTGGTAAAATTAAAAATATGCATTTTAGCAACTCTGCAAGTCGTGCTCTGACAGCAATGTAAAGGCTGGTCAGCAGCACACGCACACTCCGGCCACCCACTTTCCCTGTGCCTGTGTCCGGCACCGTGATAAGAAAAAGAGTGTTCAGAGTTGTAGTTGGCAGTTTGGTTCCTGTTGCGAAGCACGTTATTTAAGTAATTCTTTCAAGTGCAGATGTACTTGGCACAACGTTTAACATTTGCTGGTTAAAGACGACATACACTGAAGTTCTTAACAAAAGCACCGTAATAGAAAGGAAATTGTGGCAGACTGGAGGAAGCCTCATTGCACGTACTGCCGTAAACTGCTTTTGGGAACAAGCCTGTAAAACCCTGTCAAGATTTTCCACCAGAGAGCCTGGAAAAAAAAGCTAAAACACGCCGTTACCTTACCAGTGCCACGAAATGATTGACATGTCATTAAAAAACAATAACTCTGTGCACCAGACTCGCACTGTTTTCTTGAATGGAGCTACTCCTACCACATCATAGTGCAAAGCAGGGTGTACATGCCTGAGCGGACACAAGTATACCTGGGTGCAGGCTGCTGGTGAAAAGAACGACGGCAATGTGCGAAACATTTTAATTCTTAAATAATACCTGACGGGTGCGTGGTGCCTGCTGGCTCACTGATGGGGCCCCTGGAGCGCAGGGGCACCCCGCAATGTGGGGACTGCGGGGGGGGGGGGGGGCTGTGTTATGCCCCTGCCACCCCCTTGTCAGCCCGGGATGAGACAGCTTGCCTGGCGCGCGCACAGCCGCGCCGGAGCATTTCACACGTCTTTAAAGACCATTAACTTTTTAATGAGTCTTTGTTCTGTTTCACCTCTTCTGAGGCCCCTGCAGCTCCACTCTATGGCTGTAATCTCTCAGCCCCCAGAGAGCAGAGCCTCTCCAGGCTGCTGCAGCCGGTGGTGTTTACTGACACTCGAGAATTATTTTTTTTTTTAAAGTGGCACATGTCTGTAAGGTCCGCGGGCCGCCAAGGAAGGCTTGCCGGGCCGCCACCGGCCCGCGGGCCGTACTATGAGTACCCCTGCTCTATAGAGTTTAGGGGTCTTGCCATCCTCCAAATGTTCCCAAATGTACTTATTTTACAACATAATGCAGAGATCATGCCTCTTGATCATCTGGGTGTGAGGATTAGCCTCTCGGAAGGATTGTGCTCTCTGGTGGCAACGATATTCATTATGGGTTGAAAATATAGACTGGGTTAGACTCCTAGTTGATGAGGCCTGCAGCCGACAGCCAACTAGCTTAAGTTAGGGATGCATAAGGGAGAATCTCAAACCTCCTCCTGGCAGGAAGGCATCTCGGTAACAAAATCTGGTTGAGTTAGGTCGCAGGGAATCCTCAAGTCCAGGAGTAGTGACTAATAATTCCAAGGGCACCTGAAAGCACCACTTCATACTTTAGGCACCTCTTGCATTTCAAATATGGGAAATGTGCCAGCCAGAGTGTGGTCTAACAGTACCCTTTACAAAGGGTATGATGATCATGAGGTATACCTCACATACATCATCATGCTACTCTGTGGTTGCACCGGTATCTTGTCTCAGTACATCATTAGTACCATTCTTGTATCTGTTTATTGTTCATTTTTGTAAGCTGCACCTATCTCACTTTTTCCTGGAATTTCTCCGATTGATTCCTCATATATTTACGTATATTATTGTAAACTGTATCGTGTGCCACCTCATATTTTTTCTTGCATCCTGCCCTTACATACTATCAGGATTACACCTACACTTACACCTTGTACTTTGTAGTTTACCGTATACACCGTATGCTACCTCATATCTATTTTTGTATCCTGCCCGTATATTATATCAGTATTGTACCTACACTTACACTTTGTACTCTGTAATTTACCGTATGTATTTGCTCTACCACACACGCTTATATCCTGGCTGTGTTGGTTCATCACTTGTACCACCTTGGTAATTTATAACTTATTAATGTGTAACCCACTGTACGCTTTTGTTTTTCTGCATATCTGTACCACTATAGTGCATTAGTGCACTCTCCCATTGTACCCTACCCTTATATATTATCAGTATTATGCCTATTCTTACACCCGTTGCCTTAGAATTTACCGTATGTATTTGCTCTATTGCTCACTCTTATATCCTGGTTATGCTGCTTGACTACTAGTGCCACTTTGGTAATCTATAACTTATTACTGTGTAACCTACTGTACGCACCTGTTGTTCTGCACATTTGTTTTTCCGCACATTTGTACCACTATAGTGCACTAGTGCACTCTCCCATACCCAACTAACCCTTCAACGCAACATGGACTCTATCGGCAAACACACATACAAAATCAACTACCCACCATCACTCACCAAAAAAGCCGCCAAACGCTTTAAACACAACTTCCTTAGGTCACACCCGGAAACGCCCTTTGCCGACACCTACTTCTCACCGGTCAATGGATCCCTGAACACTGATATCATCTTCCACACCACACGCAGAGCACAATGGAGAAAAGCGTTCTTCACCCTACTCACCGTCTCCTCCACCAGAAAATCCGCTCATAGTCTAACTCTCTCCATCACACCATCCCAAGTCTTTCCAGGCAGAGCCACCATCACTATTTACAATAACGGGATTGTCCTATCACAATCGACAGACAGGAACCTGGAACTGCTAGACAACATGTTCCCCACTTTCAAAGAACACCTCTCCAATTCACGGACAAACACTCACATCTCCCCCAGTCACACCAATCATGACCTCACAGCTACATACGCTTCAATCAGGGACATACCTACCACCCCTGACCTCCCATCCCCTACCCACAACCCCACTATCGCAATTCAGCACTCATTCACAGACACAGATCGCTCCCCCTCTTACACCGCTCTCTCCCCCGCCCCTTCTACCAACTCGCGGACCTCCACACATACCTTCAACACTCCCATCACACATACAGCGGGCATTAACACCCCGCTCGCCGCTGACAGCACAGCTCCCACCCAGAACACACCTAACGTAGTCCAGCACCAGAATAACACGCACTCAGACAATTCCCCCCATTTATCCCCCCCCATTCTCAGTCCTCATTACCCTCCAACCAACTTCGCAGAACATACCCACTCTCTTAATTTAACTCCCCCCCCCCCTCAACAGGACCATCTCCAACCCCACTTCCCCTCCTACTCTCAGCCCCCATTACCCTCCCTACACCCCCACCACGGCTATCAGTCTCCCAGCCTACACCTTGACCCCCCCCGCCTACCACCAATGCCCTCACCCATAACACCAACCTCCTCCCTACCTCATCCACACCCCTACCGCCCAAAACCTCTTGCCCACCTAACTCCATCCCTCACACCAACACAACGCAGACCTGCTCAAACACCAGCCCTCTCTCCCACATGCACACGAATTCCCTGGTCAGCCATTCACCCTTGACGGTCACCCCCACCCCCATCACCTACCCTTCGATGGAATACATCACGGCCACCCTCACTCAGATCAAAGAAGAGATACACGCCATCAAAGAACTACTCTCCACACACCCCATACACCCCCCACCCACCTCCACCTCCCCTCCCAACTTGTCCCCTACTCCGCCGGCTGACTCCCACCCTAATCACGCCCCACACCAGGCGTCAATCCCGGCTCATAGGCACAGCAACTGCCCTCGTCCCCCGCATCGCCCCCGCAACCCCTCACACATCATCACATCCCCGCCCAACTTGTCCCCCACCCCTCCGACTAACTCTCGCGCTCAGCTATCCCACCCCAATCCGACCTCAATCCCAGTTCTTAATCGCAACAACCGCCCTCGCCGCACCCACAATTCTTCTTCTGACCTCGACACACTCACCCTTCTCCGCTCCTATGACCCAGCCCCCGAACTTCACTCAACCACACCACACCGCAACATTCCCACGATACACCCAAATCCCCTTAGACCACCCACACTAAACAGCAGATCTCTATCCCCAATAACCTTAGAAAAATCCCTCTCTCCCTAGAACCATCTAACACCCTCTACACACCCCGTCTCAAATGCACTCTTCTCAACTGCAGATCGGCCACGAAACATTCCGCCGCCATTGCTGAACTTCTCTTATCGCAGGACCTTGACCTAATCATCCTGACTAAAACGTGGCTAACTGAATCTTCGACACCCATAATGGACATTCTGGTTCCTCCCAACTATCACATTATCAGGCTCGACAGAACAGGCCAAATAGGTGGTGGAATCGCATGCATCTACAGGGACAACCTCTCTGTTCAGAAAGTCAATTCCACATCCCTACCATCCCCAACATCCTGGGAATACATCTGCCTCGACATCATTAGTGAGGGCAAACCGATATGCTCTCTTCACAGCATTTACCACCCACCCAGGGACAATCTCACCTTTTCCCAACAAATCATGGATATGATCTCAACCAATTCCGGACGGCAGCTCACCCAAATATACCTTGGCGACTTCAACCTCCACTGGAATGACCGCAACGACGCGGTGGTAAATAGTCTTAAAAATTTCCTCGATGCCCTTAACCTCACCCAAATATGCAACAGCCCAACCCACGAGAAAGGCTCTACCCTCGACCTGATCATCTCCAAAGAGGAATCTATCCAACTCGAATCATCCAACCCTGTGACTGGTCAGATCATTATATTATCACATTCTTTATCAATGAAAAAGTCAAAGTCAACCCGGCCCAACTCTCCAAGCCCAAAGTCTGGAAAAGAGACTTGAAAAAACTCAAACCAGGCTCTTTGCCCCCTAACAGTTGCAATCTCCTACTCCCACCTACAGGCGCCACGGACGTCCAAACTCTGACTGACCACTATATCAACGCTATGACCTCTATAATTAATGAGGTCGCACCTATGCAGCTAAAAAGAGTCTCTACTAAAATCTCCAAACCATGGTACGACGGGAGTCTCAACGAGGATAGACGAGACATGCGAATGGCAGAACGGACCTGGAGATCAGCCCCCTCCGCAATACACCTAAAAGATCTGAAGAAAAAGAGAAACGCCTACTTCAGGAAAATAAAACGCTCAAAATCGGACTTCTTCACCCTCCAACTCGACCAAGCAAAAAACCGCCCGAGAAAACGGTTTGAGCTAATCAAGTCACAATCCAAGGAGCAACCACAACCACTCAACACTGGGCGTGAGGCACCCTCCTGTGAAGACTTCGCTGCTTTCTTTATCCAAAAAACCGACAAAATAAAAAGCGATCTCCTCATTGACGCAAGCCTCTACTCCAAACCCCAATGCCTAGCACCCACTGAACCAAAAAACAATGCTACATGGTCAACCTTCGGCATATACTCGGAAGAAGAAATTGGCAAACTGCTCAGCACCCTGAAACCATCCAATCACCTCACGGACCCCCTCCCTGCCTCCGCAGTAAAAGACTTTACCCCTTTTCTTCTCCCTCTCTGGACTAAAATTATCAACAGCTCTCTCCAACAAGGCAGCATACCTGACTCCCTCAAAGTTGGCCAGGTCACACCTCTACTAAAGAAACCTACAGCCGACCCCTCGGATCTCAACAATTACCGTCCCATCACCAATATCCCCACTCTCGCCAAACTGCTGGAAAAATGCGCACAACTACAATTGTCTAAACACATTGAGCAATTCGATCTCCTCCACCCTCACCAGTCAGGCTTCCGAGCAGGACACAGCACAGAAACTGCTATGGCTCACATAATTGACGACGCACTTCAAATGCTAGACCAAAACGACACCTGCCTCCTCATCCTTCTTGATCTCTCCTCAGCATTCGACACCGTTAAACATGAGAATCTACTAGAACTACTAAACACAAGAATGGGCTTATCTGGAACTGTCCTCAAGTGGTTCACTTCCTTTCTTCACAACAGGTCGCAAAAATTCAAGTGCAACAACCTGATGTCCTCGCCAATACCTGTAACGCTAGGCGTCCCCCAAGGATCTTCTCTATCCCCAACTTTGTTCAACCTAGTCATGGAACCTCTCACCACCTTGCTACAAGCATCCAATGTACACTTTCACATGTACGCTGATGACACCCAACTTTACCTCAAATTACAATCACCCAATGACATCCTGCTCCTGAACTCAACGATCAGTTGCACCCAATCCTGGCTTGCCGATAATCACCTCAAACTCAATGCCCTGAAAACAGAGTTCCTTCTGATCTCACCTCCAGCGAAGAAATCCACCACTCAACATTGGCTTAAACTCCTAACCGCACTCAATGTCCAACCCACCATCGTGGACTCAGCAAAATCTTTAGGCATAACAGTCGACACTAATCTCAACATGCAGCAACATATCAGCAAGGCAACAAAGGGAGCGAACTTCCAGATCAATACTCTGAGGAAACTTAAACCCTACCTCCCAGCCAAAGACTTCCAAACTGCAGTACAAGCACTAGTCATCCCACGAATTGAATACGGCAGCACCGCCCTCTGCGGACTCCCCCTAACTACAACCGCACCACTAAAAGCTTCTCTAAATGCTGCAGCGAGACTCATCACTGGGTCAAAAAAGTACTCCCACATTACCCCTGACTTGAAATCCCTGAATTGGCTGCCTTTTGAAGCCAGAATACATCTGAAAATCGCCTGCATGACACACAAGGCGGTACACCTACACTCACCCGGCTACCTCGCTCAGAAGTTGACAATCTCTGGGGGAATTAGAAACACGAGAGGCACAAACAATCTCCTGCTGAAACCTCGAAGATTCCGGAAGGAAAAAACATACAAGAGCTCCTTCTCAGGAATGGCGCCTAGGATCTGGAACTCACTCCCTCCTGAAACCAGGCTTATCTCCTCCACTACACTCTTTAAAAAAGAAGTAAAAGCTATCCTCATGGCTAAATACACTTGAACTACTATCTCGAACCCTATTAACACCCTGCACCGATCTGTATTACATGTTTGACCCCTTGACTTATTTGTATGAGCTGTTTTATCATTCACATGATTGGCTTTGTAGTCACTTAGTTGTACTATTTGTACTGTGATTTATTGATTTACTTGTTTGAATATGCTCCCCCATGCACCCTTCTATGTAAAGCTTGACTTACCTGTTTGACTATGCTCCCTCATGTACCCGTCTATGTAAAGCGCTCTGATATCTGTGAAGATCTTGTTTGCGCTATATAAAACTTTTAAAATAAAAAATAAAAAATAAATAAAAGAAAAACAAAGACTGGGAACCAGTCCCTCTGTCACAGGGTCTGTGAAAATGGACAACCCATCGCCTGAGTCCACTTGGGAGTGTTAGGTTTAGTAGATACAAATTCCTGGCTAATCCACAGTGCTTCAAAATTGGAATGGCCTAAATGAAGCAAGTTTAAACTACCTGTTAAGAGAGCATTAGAGTGCATAGTACGACCAAGATGGCAGGTACCGCAAGCACAAAACCAGTGGGCAGCTGAAAATGGCCCTATTTACATTCAGTCAATGGCAGACAGAAGAGGCAACCAGTAGGCAGGGACATTGTTACAATAAGGGACAGAATATCAAACAGAGAACTCGAAGCTATGAAGTCATGTGTTATTGTGCCAAGTGGGGAAAAAAAATCACTGAGGTGTTTGAGCAGGTAGGCACAAAAAGGGGGAGATAGGCCGGTGGTGCAAGTTTCCGGCGACCAAACTAGGCATGTTATAGTGCTCCACTTTACAACTCGATTACTCCATCAATTTCGAAGAAGAGCCACCAGGTTATAGCAGTACAATTTTTCAATCTAAAATAAAAATGAGTTGACCATGGTCATCGGACAGTGTTTTAGGGTGAAGATCTGCAATTATCAGAGAGATAGGCTCACAAATGCACCACCCTTAACCCTTTAATTGCTGCCAACGGTCGTCACGAGCGCTACCTCCCCAGTGCTGCGCACGACCGTTGGCCGACGGGTCAGCATTCGTTCTCCGAACGTTCAGCACTGGGCGCTGAACGTTCGACGCTGGGAACGGGTTAAGAAAGCTCAATAGTTCTGTGCAGTAGGTCCATAATATTTAACAATGGAAGACAAATATAAATAATTCGATATTTTAATTTCTGGTGGCTTTAGGAAACAAACAAACATCTGCCTATAGAAGACTGTGAATCTCACTTAACCCCTTTCATGCTCATGACGAGCTCAGCTCCTCATGCAGTACAGTGCTCCTGTGCTCATGACGAGCTGAGCTCGTCATGAACAATGAGATTTAAGGGACACCCAGCACCGGGGGAGAATTGCTATAGCATTGAAGGTGTTAATGAAGAAAAATAAGAGTATGATTGCCGAGAAAGTACAGTACATGTGAACAGCAAGGTTATATGCATAATACTACAATGAACTAGGCACACGAGGTGAAAGGTCCTGACAGTCAAATGTGCAATACTGAACAATGAATCAGTTGTGCGTTGTATGGTAGCATGTGTATAGCACATACTACCCCTATCTAGAGCACTGCAGTGCCACAACGTGCAGATAGCAAGCTACACCAAGTAGGGCGTGTGTTTAGGAGGGTTTTTTGGTTTTCAGTTTATATTGGAAGTGTTGTCAGTCCATAAGTGACGACCAAAAAGATGTAGTTATCACAATATAGGGCACAGATATGCAAATTATATTTACAATAAGAACTAACTACAGAGGCTGTGGAATATTGCTCATACGCCAAAAAAGGGAGGGAAATCAATAAACGGCCCAGTAATCCATACAGCGACATGCGTCAGTCAGAAAAGTTCTCGAATGAGTAAAAGGATGCCAAAAGTGCTAGCATGGGAATTGGTGAGAAGTCTTGCACCATTTTTAGGTCTCGCTTGAGACCGCGCATGCGCTGGCCCTTCGAGACATTTAGTAAGTGGCTTTTAAAACTGCCACCATACGCTTTTGCTGGACTACAGCTTGCGTTCACGAGCTCATGCACATGCACACCTGCCATCTGTGTTTTTATTGCTGTAATCTGGCTCCTCTGCTTGCACTACCCCCCTCCTTTCCCCCCTCCCTCCTGGTAGGATTCATTTGTGTCTTCTAGCTGTGAAACATGCTCCTCTGCTGCACTCCCCCCTCCCTTCTCCTCTTCTTTCTTTGTCAGTTTCATTTGTAAATTATATCACTGTGTATGCTCCTGCTTCCACCAGGCACACACACACCATCAATGTCAGTGCACGCTTCCACCAGGCACACACACCACCATCCGTCAGTACACGCTTCCACCAGGCACACACACCACCAGCCTCCAGGGCACGCTTCCACCAGGTACACACACCACAAGCCGTCAGTGCACGCTTACACCAGGCACACACACCACCAGCCGTCAGTGCACGCTTCCACCAGGCACACACACCACCAGCCATCAGTGCACGCTTCCACGAGGCACACACACCACCAGCCGTCAGTGCACGCTTCCACCAGGTGTACTCTTCCACCAGGCACACACACACCACCAGCCATCAGTGCACGCTTCCACCAGGCATACACACCACCAGCCATCAGTGCACGCTTCCACCAGGCACACACACCACCAGCCATCAGTGCACGCTTCCACCAGGCACACACACCACCAGCCGTCAGTGCACGTTTCCGTCAGGTACACACACCACCAGCCGTCAGTGCACGCTTCCACCAGGCACTCACACCACCAGCCGTCAGTGCACGCTTCCACCAGGTGCACTCTTCCACCAGGCGCACACACACCACCAGCCATCAGTGCACACTTCCACCAGACATACACACCCCCAGCAGTCAGTGCACGCTTCCACCAGGCACACACACCACCAGCCATCAGTGCACGCTTCCACCAGGCACGCACACCACCAGCAATCAGTGCACGCTTCCACCAGGCACACACACCACCAACCGTTAGTGGACGCTTCCACCAGGCACACACACCACCAGCCGTCAGTGCACGCTTCCACCAGGCACACACACCACCAGCCGTGAATGCACGCTTCCACCAGGTACATTCTTCCACCAGGCGCACACACACCACCAGCCGTGAGTGCACGCTTCCACCAGGTGCTTTCTTCCACCAGGCGCACACACACCACCAGCCGTCAGTGCACGCTTCCACCAGGTACACACACCACAAGCCGTCAGTGCACGCTTCCACCAGGCACACACACCACCAGCCGTCAGTGCACGCTTCTACCAGGCACACACACCACCAGCCGTCAGTGCATGCTTCCAACAGGCAAACACACCACCAGCCGTCAAAGCACGCTTCCACCAGGCACACACACCACCAGCCGTCAGTTCACACTTCCACCAGGCACACACACCACCAGCCATCAGTGCATGCTTCCACCAGGTACACGCTTCCACTAGGCACACACACCACCAGCCGTCAGTGCACGTTTCCGTCAAGTACACACACCACCAGCCGTCAGTGCACGCTTCCACCAGGCACACACACCACCAGCCGTCAGTGCACGCTTCCACCAGGCACACACACCCCCAGCCGTCAGTGCACGCTTCCACCAGGCACACACACACCACCAGCCGTCAGTTCACTTTCCACCTGGCAAACACATCACCAGCCGTCGGTGCACGCTTCCACCAGGCACACTCACTTCCAGACGTCACATACTACCAGTAGTCGGTGCACGCTTCCACCAGGCACACACACCACCAGTCGTTCGTGCACGTTGATGCCCGTTGGGCTAAGTCGCGCACTATAAGATGATTTTCATTCATTCATTCATTCATTCATTCATTCATTCATTCACACACACCACCAGCCGTCAGTGGACGTTTCCACCAGGCACGCACACTACCAGCCTTCACACACTACTAGCCGTCGGTGCACGCTTCCACCAGGCACACACTACCAGCCGTCGGTGCACGCTTCCACCAGCCGTCAGTGCACGCTTCCACCAGGCACACACCACCAGCCGTCAGTGTATGCTTTCACGAGGCACACACACACCAGCAGCAATTGGTGCACGCTTCCACCAAGCACACATACCACCAGCCGTCAGTGCACGCTTCCACCAGTCACACACACCACTAGCCGTCAGTGCACGCTTCCACCAGGCACACACACCACCAACTTTCAGTGTTTGCTTCCACCAGGCACACACACCACCAGCCGTCAGTGCACTCTTCCACCAGGTACACACACCACCAGCCATCAGTGCACGCTTCCACCAGGCACACACACCACCAGCCATCAGTGCACGCTTCCACGAGGCACACACACCACCAGCCGTCAGTGCACGCTTCCACCAGGTGTACTCTTCCACCAGGCACACACACACCACCAGCCATCAGTGCACGCTTCCACCAGGCACACACACCACCAGCCATCAGTGCACGCTTCCACCAGGCACACACACCACCAGCCATCAGTGCACGCTTCCACCAGGCACTCACACCACCAGCCGTCAGTGCACGCTTCCACCAGGTGCACTCTTCCACCAGGCGCACACACACCACCAGCCATCAGTGCACACTTCCACCAGACATACACACCCCCAGCAGTCAGTGCACGCTTCCACCAGGCACACACACCACCAGCCATCAGTGCACGCTTCCACCAGGCACGCACACCACCAGCAATCAGTGCACGCTTCCACCAGGCACACACACCACCAACCGTTAGTGGACGCTTCCACCAGGCACACACACCACCAGCCGTCAGTGCACGCTTCCACCAGGCACACACACCACCAGCCGTGAATGCACGCTTCCACCAGGTACATTCTTCCACCAGGCGCACACACACCACCAGCCGTGAGTGCACGCTTACACCAGGTGCTTTCTTCCACCAGGCGCACACACACCACCAGCCGTCAGTGCACGCTTCACCAGGTACACACACCACAAGCCGTCAGTGCACACTTCCACCAGGCACACACACCACCAGCCGTCAGTGCACGCTTCCACCAGGCACACACACCACCAGCCATCAGTGCACGCTTCCACCAGGCACTCACACCACCAGCCGTCAGTGCACGCTTCCACCAGGTGCACTCTTCCACCAGGCGCACACACACCACCAGCCATCAGTGCACACTTCCACCAGACATACACACCCCCAGCAGTCAGTGCACGCTTCCACCAGGCACACACACCACCAGCCATCAGTGCACGCTTCCACCAGGCACGCACACCACCAGCAATCAGTGCACGCTTCCACCAGGCACACACACCACCAACCGTTAGTGGACGCTTCCACCAGGCACACACACCACCAGCCGTCAGTGCACGCTTCCACCAGGCACACACACCACCAGCCGTGAATGCACGCTTCCACCAGGTACATTCTTCCACCAGGCGCACACACACCACCAGCCGTGAGTGCACGCTTCCACCAGGTGCTTTCTTCCACCAGGCGCACACACACCACCAGCCGTCAGTGCACGCTTCACCAGGTACACACACCACAAGCCGTCAGTGCACACTTCCACCAGGCACACACACCACCAGCCGTCAGTGCACGCTTCTACCAGGCACACACACCACCAGCCGTCAGTGCACGCTTCCAACAGGCAAACACACCACCAGCCGTCAGAGCACGCTTCCACCAGGCACACACACCACCAGCCGTCAGTTCACACTTCCACCAGGCACACACACCACCAGCCATCAGTGCATGCTTCCACCAGGTACACGCTTCCACTAGGCACACACACCACCAGCCATCAGTGCACGTTTCCGTCAGGTACACACACCACCAGCCGTCAGTGCACGCTTCCACCAGGCACACACACCACCAGCCGTCAGTGCACGCTTCCACCAGGCACACACACCCCCAGCCGTCAGTGCACGCTTCCACCAGGCACACACACACCACCAGCCGTCAGTGCACTTTCCACCAGGCAAACACACCACCAGCCGTCACACACTACCAGCCGTCGGTGCACGCTTCCACCAGGCACACACACTTCCAGCCGTCACATACTACCAGTAGTCGGTGCACGCTTCCACCAGGCACACACACCACCAGTCGTTCGTGCACGTTGATGCCCGTTGGGCTAAGTCGCGCACTATAAGATGATTTTCATTCATTCATTCATTCATTCATTCACACACACCACCAGCCGTCAGTGGACGTTTCCACCAGGCACGCACACTACCAGCCTTCACACACTACTAGCCGTCGGTGCACGCTTCCACCAGGCACACACTACCAGCCGTCGGTGCACGCTTCCACCAGCCGTCAGTGCACGCTTCCACCAGGCACACACCACCAGCCGTCAGTGTATGCTTTCAAGAGGCACACACACACCAGCAGCAATTGGTGCACGCTTCCACCAAGCACACATACCACCAGCCGTCAGTGCACGCTTCCACCAGTCACACACACCACTAGCCGTCAGTGCACGCTTCCACCAGGCACACACACCACCAACTTTCAGTGTTTGCTTCCACCAGGCACACACACCACCAGCCGTCAGTGCACTCTTCCACCAGGTACACACACCACCAGCCGTCAGTGCACGCTTCCACCAGGCACACACACCACCAGCCGTCAGTGCAGGCTTCCACCAGGCACACACACCACCAGCCGTCAGTGCACACTTCGACAAAGTACACACACCACCAGCCGTCAGTGCACGCTTCTCCAAGCACACACACCACTAGGTGTCAGTGCACGCTTCCACCAGGCAAACACACACCACCAGCCGTCAGTGCATGCTTCCACCAGGCATACACACTACCAGCCGTCACACACTACCAGCCGTCGGTGCATGCTTCCACCAGACACACACCACCAGCCATCAGTGCACACTTCAACCAGGCATACAAACCCCCAGCAGTCAGTGCACGCTTCCACCAAGCACACACACCACCAGCCGTCAGTGCAAGCTTCCACCAGGCACGCACACCACCAGCCATCAGTGCACGCTTCCACCAGGCACACACACCACCAACCGTTAGTGGACGCTTCCACCAGGCACACACACCACCAGCCGTCAGTGCACGCTTCCACCAGGCACACACACCACCAGCCGTGAGTGCACGCTTCCACCAGGTGCATTCTTCCACCAGGCGCACACACACCACCAGCCGTCAGTGCACGCTTCCACCAGGTGCACACACCACAAGCCGTCAGTGCACGCTTCCACCAGGCACACACACCACAGCCATCAGTGCACGCTTCTACCAGGCATACACACCACCAGCCATCAGTGCACGCTTCCACCAGGCAAACACACCACCAGCCGTCAGTGCACGCTTCCACCAGGCACACACACCACCAGCCGTCAGTTCACACTTCCACCAGGCACACACACCACCAGCCATCAGTGCATGCTTCCACCAGGTACACGCTTCCACTAGGCACACACACCACCAGCCGTCAGTGCACTTTTCCGTCAGGTACACACACCACCAGCCGTCAGTGCACGCTTCCACCAGGCACACACACCACCAGCCGTCAGTGCACGCTTCCACCAGGCACACACACCACCAGCCGTCACTGCACGCTTCCACCAGGCACACACACACCACCAGCCGTCAGTGCACTCTTCCACCAGGCAAACACACCACCAGCCGTCACACACTACCAGCCGTCGGTGCACGCTTCCACCAGGCATACACACTTCCAGCCGTCACATACTACCAGTAGTCGGTGCACGCTTCCACCAGGCAAACACTACCAGCCGTCAGTGCACGCTTCCACCAGGCACACACACCACCAGTCGTCAGTGCACGTTGATGCCCATTGGGCTAAGTCGCGCACTATAAGATGATTTTTCATTCATTCATTCATTCATTCATTCATTCACACACACCACCAGCCGTCAGTGGACATTTCCACCAGGCACGCACACTACCAGCCTTCACACACTACCAGCCATCGGTGCACGCTTCCACCAGGCACACACTACCAGCCGTCGGTGCACGCTTCCACCGGACACACACCATCAGCCGTCAGTGTATGCTTTCACCAGGCACACACACACCAGCAGCAATTGGTGCACGCTTCCACCAAGCACACATACCACCAGCCGTCAGTGCACGCTTCCACCAGTCACACACACCACTAGCCGTCAGTGCACGCTTCCACCAGGCACACACACACCTCCAGCCGTCAGTGCACACTTCCACCAGGGACACACACCACCAACTTTCAGTGTTTGCTTCCACCAGGCACACACACCACCAGCCGCCAGTGCACTCTTCCACCAGGTACACACACCACCAGCCGTCAGTGCACGCTTCCACCAGGCACACACACCACCAGCCGTCAGTGCACACTTCCACAAAGTACACACACCACCAGCCGTCAGTGTACGCTTCTCCAAGCACACACACCACTAGGAGTCAGTGCACGCTTCCACCAGGCAAACACACACCACCAGCTGTCAGTGCATGCTTCCACCAGGCATACACACTACTAGCCGTCGGTGTATGCTTCCACCAGACACACACCACCAGCCGTCAGTGCACGCTTCCACCAGGTACACACACCACCAGCTGTCAGTGCACACTTCCACCAGGCACACACACCACCAGCTACAGTGCACGCTTCCACCAGGCACACACACCACCAGCAGTCAGTGTACGCTTCCATCAGGTGCACGCTTCCACCAGGCACACAAACCACCAGCTGTCAGTGCACGCTTCCACCAGGCACACACACCACCAGCCGTCAGTGCACGCTTCCACCAGGCACACATACCACCAGCCGTCAGTGCACACTTCCACCAGGCACACACACCACCAGTCGTCAGTGAACGCTTCCACCAGGCACACACACCACCAGGCACACATACCACCGGGCTGTCAGTGCACGCTTCCACCAGGCACACACACCACCAGTCGTCAGTGCACGCTTCCACCAGGGACACACACCACCAACTTTCAGTGTTTGCTTCCACCAGGCACACACACCACCAGCCGTCAGTGCACTCTTCCACCAGGTACACACACCACCAGACGTCAGTGCACGCTTCCACCAGGCACACACACCACCAACTTTCAGTGTTTGCTTCCACCAGGCACACACACCACCAGCCGTCAGTGCACTCTTCCACCAGGTACACACACCACAAGCCGTCAGTGCACGCTTCCACCAGGCACACACACCACCAGCCGTCAGTGCACACTTCCACAAAGTGCACACACCACCAGCCGTCAGTGCACGCTTCTCCAAGCACACACACCACTAGGAGTCAGTGCACGCTTCCACCAGGCAAACACACACCACCAGCCGTCGGTGCATGCTTCCACCAGACACACACCACCAGCCGTCAGTGCACGCTTCCACCAGGTACACACACCACCAGCTGTCAGTGCACGCTTCCACCAGGCACACACACCACCAGCAGTCAGTGTACGCTTCCACCAGGTGCACGCTTCCACCAGGCACACAAACCACCAGGTCAAGTCAAGTCAAGTCAAATAGGCTTTATTTCGACATAAAAAATATCTTAAAAAGCATACAAACATATAAAATTCTTTTCGAAGCATTGAGAGTAAAAAGTGTAAAAAAACCCTTGCATGATGGGAATCAGCAATTTTTACTATTATTATTTTTTTAGGGGGAGAATTATATAAATTACCTAAAAAAGGTATGTTTGTGAAACAGACCGAAAAAATAAAAACATGATTAAACAATTTGTCTAAGTCTTTTTGACCGAATCCGCCATGCCCACCCAAGATACTTCGAGGTGGCGCATGCATAAAATGTGCGAGTGTCTGAAAGTAATATCCTTAGTGCCACATTACAATGTCTTGTACCCAGTGTGAGACACATGGGTTTTAGCCATTTCATCCTTGGAACCTTATAGGCAGGACACTCAAATAAAAAATGAGGGACAGATTCACGGCGCTGTGGGCAGAAGGGGCACCACGGAGCAGTCTGGTGAGGAATTTTCCAGTGGCTTGTGAGTTCCATTACGGGGAGAAGACCTATTCTAAATTTGAAATACAGGGATCTTTCCCATGGGGCTGAGATAATGTCCAAATACAGTTCTCTAATGGGGACATCTTTAGACTACATAAAGTTTCTTGTCGATTTACAAATCGTTGCAGAAGAGATTCTTTTGTCTGCCACCCATCTCCAGTAGAGTTGTTTTAGCATTGATTTGGGCGGGGCTGTCTGTTGATGCCATGCTTCTTCCAGCCCCAGATTGGCAAGTAGTGCTTTGATGTCCCTTAGCCACTTTATTTTTGCCCAACCTGGAGATTTGATTATCTCCCGCAGGCCATCCGCATAACTTGAGAGCTCAGGAACTCTCCAGATGCGGGCCCACAGAAGCAAAGGGCGTAACTTTGCTTGGTCTTCAATCGCCCGACAGCCCATGTCCAATTGCAGTGGCAGAATGGGGACAGATGGACCGAGGGACATCAAACTTCTCAAGAAGATGTTCTCAGCTCGAGTAAGCTCTTTCATGTTTGACATTCCCCAGAGTTCCGCCCCATAAAGAGCTGCACTTACTCCTCTGGCCGAGTAAATGTCCATTACTGCTGCTATAGGTTTTGTGGAGGCTGCTCTCTGCTCTTTCAGCAGGGCCCCAGTTACTCTTTTCAAACTTAGCAACATTTTGGTCAAGTGATAGTCCCATTTCATGGAGTCCACCAGCCGGATACCCAAATAATCGAACGTCTTGGTCCTTTCCAGTGCAACAGACCCCAATGTTGGAGGAGGGCCAAGTTTTTGCGGGGGATTCAGGATAAGATACTTTGTTTTATCTGTATTAATGCAGAGTCCTCTTTGCTTGCAAAAGTCATCAAAACCAGAGAGAAGCTGCTGGAGGCCCATTGGGGATTTTGACAGAAGTAAAGTATCGTCCGCAAAAAGCAGAGTGGGAATTAAACGGCCTGCCAAACGGGGTGCATCTGCTGGTATCCTGGTCAAGTAGTCCACCACCCCATTTACATAGAGCGAGAAGAGTGTTGGGGCAAGTACGCAACCTTGCCGCACACCTCTATTCACATCTATTCTTGAGGTCTTTTGACCATTCGGCCCCCAGCGAATTTGGGCATAGTTCTTTTCATGGAACCTCATGATCAGGTGAAGCAGGTAGGGTGGCATGCCAAGGTCACACAGAACCTTCCATAAATTATTTCTGGGGACCAAATCGAAGGCCGTCCGGAGGTCGATGAAGGCCAGATATAAAGTACCCTTCCCAATCGTAACGACCTTCCAGTGGATCATAAGTAGCCTTAACGATTGTTCAATTGTTCCTGTACCAGCTCGAACCCAGCCTGGAAATCCGAAAGTATCTTATTTTCATCTGCCCACTGCTGAACTCTGGCTAAAAGGACCTTGCCCGCTACTTTTTGCGAACAATCAATCAGGCTAATCGGCCTGTAATTCGCTGGGTCTTCTCTTGAGCCTTTCTTGTGCAGGGGGACCACCTCGGCGGCCATCCATGAGGCGGGCAGGGGAGCACCCGCCATAGCAGCGTTTAATACTGATGCAATTAGCATACTCCAATCACCTAAGTCTGCACGGAGCAGGTCGCCAGGAAGGCCATCGGGACCAGCCGCTTTGCGTGGGACCAGAGATTTTATAGCACCTTCCGCTTCTTTCCTGGTAAACAGACTTTCCTCGTAACTCCCATCACCTCGAGAGATCTGTGGTAATGGGAAATCCATCACTTCTGCTACAGATGCTGTATACAATTTTGAAAAATGTGAATACCATAGATCCTCAGTTATATTGCATGTGATGACAGTATCTAGGGGTCTGTTTTTCTTTCGTAATAAGTCCCAAAAACCTTTTGCATTTTTTTCTACGCTGGCGACACGGAGTTCCTGCCAAAATGCATCTTCCCAGTCTCTCCTTGCTGTATTTAACTCTGCTTTATAACTCTTGCGTTTAGTGGCTGTTAGGGTTGCGTCTCCACTTTTTACTGCCAATATTAGTGCTCTCTTTCTAGCACGACACTCCGTCGAGTACCAGCCAAATTTGCCCTGTCGCTTATCAAGGTTGTTGTTTCCCTTTTTTATTTTAACCTTGAATAGGTCCCCAATCGACGTCGAGACCTCGCTAAACAATGCTGAAATCTGGTTTGGGCTGACAGGCTCATTTTCCAAAATGGCACAGGCTGCAGTGGTAACAGCTCTAATGCATGATAGTTTTCTTCATCAATTACCACTTTGTCCCATTTTAAGCGTCTTAGGCAGTTTGAGGGAACCACCCCTCCCGATGACCTTGGCTCAGGTATATCATGATCTCCACAAGCTGAGCAACTCTCCCTCCACCAGCATGTTAGGGATAGTGAAAGTGCGTTGTGGTCACTATCCAGGGAAGGTAGAACTATCATATCCTTCATGTGAGCCCACATGGAAAAGTTTAAAAGGATATAATCTATCCTGGATGAGTGACCCACCCTATTATATGTATGTGCCCCCGCTAGGTCTGAGCGTGTTCTCCCGTTGGCTGCTCTCAAGCCGTGCTCAAGTGTAAGGGAATTTAGCTGAATAATTCTGGGGGTCCATCTATTTATGATTGGAAGATCAAGTGACGGGACACCTCTCCTTGAATCTTCGTCATACAAGTCCAAAGATTCATCGGACAACAGGGGCTCGAATGTACAGTTAAAGTCCCCCATGACCATAATTAACGAGTCTCCACTGCACTCCCCTAGGGCTACCTCCAAAGCCAAAAGAGTTGGTGACAAAGCTCTCCCAGAGGCCCCACGTGTGTAAATATTAATAATCTCCAGCTTTTCAGCTTTCCTTGGGCATGTTACGGTAAGGCGCATCAAGTCTGGAGATTTTTGGGGATGATGGTGTACTCTCCAGCCTAGAGAAATATCTACCCAAACCAAGAGACCTCCATAAGGGCGACCTCTTCCCGATGCTGGGATACCTGCCGGGACAAAGAAGGTGGCATGACCCACTCTGTGCCTTGGTTCCACACACCACGTCTCTTGGAATGCACAGACTGAGTGAGGCTCAATGAGCGCCACCCAGTCCGGGGCATCCAACTTATTATTTAAGCCTGCCACATTCCAGCTGATGGCTTTCAGGGTTGCACGATACAAAGGCTCAGCGCGTCCTGCTTCCCTACCCTGTGTACCCAAAGTTTGTGCTCCATCCACTAGCTCAATAGTCTCAGACCGATCGCCTGAGAAAGGGGGCGTGATTGGGTTGAGCGTGGGTTGGGGCGCAGAAATGTTAGACAAGGATGCCCGCCCAACTATGCGTGGTGTATTGACCCTAAGAGGGGGGGCATTAGTTACTGCTATATCACCAAGTCACCAACCCCAGCCCTGGGATGGGGCTGCTTGGGTAGGTGTCCATGCCCTTGCTCTGACATCCAAGGTTGGGTAGTGCGGGAACCATGCGCCTCTGCCCCCATCCTGAGAAGATTTCTTATGCCCCATTAGAGGAGGGGGGTGATAGAAGTACCCCAGGTCCCTAGTTTGAATGTCGCAAAAGTTGTAATGCGACTGCTGACTGCAAATCATACCTGCTGCTCTGGGATCGTTAAAATTGATCAGCACGCAGTCCCCGGTTAGATCCTTACGTCTATTTCCAATCCATCCCACACGTCGAACAAAGGCTATTCTACCATCAATGTGCCCTGGGAGGGGTCTATTTGCTTTGAGCCAGGAGAGCGTCTTGTGTTTGAGGTCGGAATACAACTCACAAGAACCCTCTTCAAGCTCTGGAACCCCCGTTAGAATTACCACATAAGGCTTACAACCAGGGGGGAGACTAGCATTTGGAGTGTGCCTTCTTACCCTATCTTTAGCCGGGGATTTGACTACGGTTTTCGCTGGAGGTTTGGGCGCAACCTGTTTGGCAGGAGTGGAAAGGGATGGAGTTGTATCGCCCTTCGTTGTAATCGATGTGTTTCCTGCTACCTTAGTAATTGGCACTATGGGCTTGGGGTTTGTGGCAAAATTAACCTTAAGAGCCTTAGGTGCCTGGGTACTAGGTTTATTCCTTGGGCGGCCCAAACTGGGCTCAAGGGTAAGGGTTTGTGGTGCGGGTGTGGTTCCACTATTGGGTTGCTGCAATTGAGAAGCCTTTCCCGGTGCAGGCGTCTTTTGGCAAGATATAGACTCGGGGTGAGCTACGGTGGCAGAGGGAGCTAAGGAGACAGCACCACTCGTTAGCCCTCCATTTTCTTCAACCTGCGCCTTGGCGTGAAATTTGACTAGTGATTTCACAGCGTAAAAATTATCCAGCATTGACTGTTCAAGTGTAGCTAGTTTACGTGTGAGACTGTCAATTTTATCTACTAGAGGCATCACCACAGACTTAATTATGCTCTCAACTTGGGGGAAAATGCTGGTATCTAGAGAAGCCAACGGACCTAGTGTGCCCTCCGATGCATTATCTCTGGTATGGGTCGCATAGGATTTTGGATATGGGACTTGGTTAGTGCTGGCCCGGCCTCTTCTGGCCCCTGATGGCCTGAGATGGTCCCGCCCTTGTCCCGGGCTTCTCCCGCGATACTCCCGCGTGCTCCCGCACAGCGGGGACTGGGCGCTCCTTTATGGGGGCGTGAAGCGAGTGGTGGGAGGGGCAATCGGTCTGCAGGTGTGCCGTGGCGCAGGGACTCCTGGTTAGTTGAGTCCCTGCAGCGGCAGCGGCAGCGGCAGCGCTGGTGTACAGAGCGCGACCCTGCTCCCTGAAGTCCTTCCTTGGGGCTGCGAGCAAACGTGCTCCCAACAGCCTTACTCCTCCAAACTGCGACGCGGCACCCGCGCAGCGGGTGCGGCTAGCTGTAGCTGTGTCAGAGGGCAGCTACAACGGACTTGTCAGCAAACGTGGGAAGACGCCGGTAAGCCCTCGGCGTTTCAGTGTCCCGCTGGAATAGGGGAATCTGCTTCCTTTTCTCCTTCAGAGCGAGTGGTGGGAGGGGCAATCGGTCTGCAGGTGTGCCGTGGCGCAGGGACTCCTGGTTAGTTGAGTCCCTGCAGCGGCAGCGGCAGCGCTGGTGTACAGAGCGCGACCCTGCTCCCTGAAGTCCTTCCTTGGGGCTGCGAGCAAACGTGCTCCCAACAGCCTTACTCCTCCAAACTGCGACGCGGCACCCGCGCAGCGGGTGCGGCTAGCTGTAGCTGTGTCAGAGGGCAGCTACAACGGACTTGTCAGCAAACGTGGGAAGACGCCGGTAAGCCCTCGGCGTTTCAGTGTCCCAGCCACCAGCTATTAGTGCACGTTTCCATCAGACACACACACCACCAGCCGTCAGTGCACGCTTCCACCAGGCACACACGCCACCAGCCGCCAGTGCACGCTTCCACCAGGCGCACGCTTCCACCAGGCACACACACCACCAGCCGCCAGTGCACGCTTCCACCAGGCACACACACCACCAGCCGTCAGTGCACGCTTCCACCAGGCACACATACCACCAGCCGTCAGTGCACGCTTCCACCAGGCACACATACCACCAGCCGTCAGTGCACACTTCCACCAGGCACACACACCACCAGTCGTCAGTGAACGCTTCCACCAGGCACACATACCACCAGCCGTCAGTGCACACTTCCACCAGGCACACACACCACCAGTCGTCAGTGAACGCTTCCACCAGGCACACACACCACCAGGCACACACACCACCAGCTGTCAGTGCACGCTTCCACCAGGCACACACACCACCAGTTGTCAGTGCACGCTTCCACCAGGCACACACACCACCAGCCATCAGTGCACGCTTCCACCAGCCACACACACCACCAGCCATCAGTGCACACTTCCACCTGGCACACACACCACCAGCCGCCAGTGCATGCTTTCACCAGGCACACACACCACCAGCCGTCAGTGCACACTTTCACCAGGCACACACACCACCAGGCACACACACCACCAGATGTCAGTGCACGCTTCCACTAGGCACACACACCACCAGCCGTTAGTGCACGCTTCCACCAGGCACACTTACCACCAGCCGTCAGTGCACGCTTCCACCAGGCACACATACCATCAGCCGTCAGTGCACGCTTCCACAAGCCACACACACCACCAGCCATCAGTGCACACTTCCACCAGGCGCACACACACCACCAGCCGTCAGTGCACGCTTCCACCAAGCACACACACCACCAGACTTCAGTGCAAGCTTCCACCAAGCACACACACCACCAGCCGTCAGTGCACGTTTCCACCAAGCACACACATCACCAGCCGTTAGTGCACGCTTTCACCAGGCACACACACTACCAGCTGTCACACACTACCAGCCGCCAGTGCACGCTTCCACCAGGCACACACTACTAGCCGCCAGTGCACGCTTCCACCAGGCACACACCACCAGCTGTCACACACTTTCAGCTGTCGGGGCACGTTTCCACCAGGCACACACCACCAGCCGTCAGTGCACGATTCCACCAGGCACACACCACCAGCCACCAGTGCACGCTTCCACCGGGCGACACACCAGGCAAACACTCCACCAGCTGTCAGTGCACGCTTCCACTAGGCACACACACCACCAGCCGTCAGTGCACGCCTCCACCAGGCACACACACCACCAGCCGTCAGTGCACGCTTACACCAGGCACACAAACCACCAGCTGTCAGTGCACACTTCCACCAGGCACACACACCACCAGCCGTCAGTGCACACTTCCACCAGGCAGACAAACCATCAGCAGTCAGTGTACACTTCCACCAGGTGCACGCTCCCACCAGGCACACACACCACCAGCCGTCAGTGCACGTTTCCATCAGGCACACACACCACCAGCCGTCAGTGCACGCTTCCACCAGGCACACACACCACCAGTGCACACTTCCACCAGCCGTGACACTACCAACCGTCGGTACACGCTTCCACCAGGCGCACACCACCAGCCGTCAGTACACGCTTTTACCAGGCACACACACACCACCAGCCATCAGTGCACGCTTTCACCGGGCACATGCACCACCAGTGCATGCTTTCACCAGGCACACACACCACCAGCCGTCAGTGCACACTTTCACCAGGCACACACACTACCAGCCATCACACACTACCAGCTGTCGGTGCACGCTTTCACCAGGCATACACCACCAGCCATAAGGAATATGCTACTTACCAGTATGCATCTGTTCTTGGCATAGAGGGCTGCAGAGTGGTACATTATGAATAGATCGCCATCTGGTGTTGGGCTCGGATGATTGCACTTTGTTTTTCTCTTGGAGAGTCTTTTGTATCTTGGTGACTCCTCCCTTAGTTGGTAGTGCGCATGGGCATCGGCTCCATCCTTAGATTGTTTTGCCATAGTAGGGTTAGATGGAGTAGTATAGTAGAATACAGATAAGAGTGCCCATGTAAGTGTATCTAAATAAGATAATGTTGGAACAGACACAGGTTTCCGGGGAGGCTGGGAGGGCATGTACCACTCTGCAGCCCTCTATGCCAAGAACAGATGCATACTGGTAAGTAGCATATTCCGTTCGAGGCATATGGGCTGCAGATGGTACATTATGAATAGACTATACAGCAGTTCTCTCCCTAGCGGTGGTCGCCCGTGTCTGTTGCAACTGTCTGAAACAATGTTTTTAGTACTGCTTGTCCCACTCTAGCTTGTTGTGTTGTGTGCACATCTACACAATAGTGCTTTGTGAAGGTGTGCGGTGTAACCCAGGTAGCTGCTCTGCATATGTCATCTAGTGGAATGTTTCCCAAAAATGCCATAGATGCTCCTAGTTTACGTGTAGAGTGAGCTCTAGGAGGAACAGTTAATGTTCTCTTTGCCTTTAAGTAGCATATTTGAATGCATTTTACAATCCATCTGGCAATGCCCGCTTTGGAGATGGGATTGCCTTTATGTGTAGGAGAAAACGCAACAAATAGCTGTTTTGTCTTTCTGAAAGTTTGTGTTCTTTCTATATAGTACAATATGGCCCTTTTAACGTCCAGTGTATGTAGGGCTCTTTCAGCTACTGTTTGTGGTTTTGGAAAGAAAACCGGTAATTCCACTGACTGATTGATGTGGAATGCTGAAATAACCTTCGGTAAGAACTTTGGGTTTGTTCTAAGAACCACTTTATTTTGGTGTAGCTGCATAAATGGTTCTTGAATCGTAAAAGCCTGCAGCTCACTTACTCTTCTAAGTGACGTGATAGCTATGAGGAAGGCCACCTTCCATGTGAGGAATTGTATTTCACACCTATGCATCGGTTCAAAAGGTGGCCCCATTAGTCTGGTAAGCACTATGTTGAGATTCCAGGCTGGGGAAGGTGGTCTTCTTGGTGGAATGACTCTTTTGAGTCCTTCCATGAAAGCTTTAATTGCTGGTACTTTAAACAGTGACAGATGTTGCCTGTTTTGTAGGTACGCCGCTATGGCTGCGAGATGAACTCTGATAGAGGTATATGCTAGGTTACATTGCTGTAGGTGTAATAGATAGCAAATGATTTGTTTAGTGGATGCGTCCAGAGGGTTGATGTGCTTACTGTTACAGTGTATAGCAAACCTCTTCCATTTTGCTGCATAGCATGCTCTGGTGGTAGGACGTCTTGCTTGTTTAATGATTTCCATGCATTCTGGTGGTAAATCTAAATACCCAAACTCTATGACTTCAGGAGCCAGATCGCTAGGTTCAGTTGTTTGGGATCTGGGTGCATTATTTCTCCATGGTTCTGTGTAAGATGCATGGGTAATAACCTTAGCTTTTGATGTGGTACTTGTGAGAGTTGTAGCAGCGTGGTGAACCACGGCTGTCTTGCCCACGTGGGTGCCACTAGTATCATTGTCATTGAGTGTTGCTGTAGTTTCCGAACCAGTAATGGAATTAGTGGTAGAGGAGGGAACGCGTAAGCAAATTTGTTGGACCAATTTATCCACAGTGCATTGCCCTGGGACCTTTGGTGTGGGTACCTGGATGCGAATTCTTTGCATTTTGCGTTCTGATGATTGGCAAACAGATCTATCTCTGGTTGCCCCCATTTTTGGAAGAATGGCTGTAGTATTTGGTCGTGCAGCTCCCATTCGTGTACTTGTTCTGACTGTCTGCTTAGGATGTCTGCTATTTGATTTTGAACTCCTGGTAGGTGTTCCGCAAACAGGTAGATCTTTTGAGGAATGGCCCATCTCCATATGTCCTGTGCTAGTCTGGACAGTTGGAGAGAGTGTGTCCCCCCCTGTTTTTGAATATAATACATTGCAGTCATGTTGTCTGTTCTGATCAGGACTGCTTTTCCTGCTATTTGTATTAGGAAAGCCTTTAGTGCTAGAAATATTGCTAATAGTTCTAGGTGGTTGATGTGCAGTTTCTTTTGCTGCACACTCCACTTCCCCTGTACTGTGTATCTGTCCATATGCGCTCCCCATCCGGAGAGCGATGCGTCCGCTGTTATTGTCACTTGTGGAATTGGCTCTAGGAACGACCGTCCCTTGGAAATGTTTTCTGTGTTCCACCACTTCAGAGAGCGATGCGTCCGGTCGTTTACCAACACCAGATCTGTAATCTGACCTTGAGCCTGATTCCACTGTGTCGCTAGACACTCTTGTAGTGGGCGCATTTGTAGTCTGGCATGTGGTATTAGCTGTATGCAGGAGGACATCATGCCTAATAGTTGCATAAACACTCGTGCTGGTAGTAAGTGTTGTGGTTGAAATCTTTGTATTAACCCGACCATTGTCTGTACTCTGATTGGGTTGGGGTATGCTATTGCCTTCTCTGTGTCTACTGTAGCCCCCAGGTATTGCTGAATCTGGTTTGGTTGCAGGTGTGATTTTTTGTAGTTCACCGTGAACCCTAGGTGGTGCAGCAATTGGATTGTCTTCTGTGTGTTGTGAAGACATTCTTCCTTTGACTTGGCCTTTATTAGCCAATCGTCCAAGTATGGGAAGACATGTATTTGTTGTCTTCTTAGGTGTGCTGCCACCACAGCTAGACATTTTGTGAAAACTCTTGGTGCTGTTGTGACACCGAACGGAAGGACTTTGAACTGATAGTGTTGTCCTTCTAACACAAACCGTAGGTATTTCCTGTGTGCTTTGTGAATTGGGATATGAAAGTAAGCGTCTTTTAGATCCAGTGTAGAAAGAAAGTCCCCTTTCTTCAGTAAAGGGAGTACTTGTTGGAGCGTGACCATGTGGAAGTGCTCCGAATTTATGTACGCATTGAGAGGTCTGAGGTCTAATATCGGTCTTAGGGACCCGTCCTTTTTGGGGATCAGGAAGTATAGAGAGTATACTCCCGTTCCTTGTTGATCCTTTGGGACCTTCTCTATTGCATGCTTTTGTAGAAGTGCTAGAACTTCTTCTCTTAACAATGTTAGATGATCTTGACTCATTGGACGCTGTTTGGGGGGGATGTTTGGTGGGGTAGCTGTGAGTTCTAGGCAATAACCATGTTGGATAATTTGTCTCACCCACTTGTCTGACGTGATGTTTTCCCAGACAGGTAGGAACTGTGATAGACGTCCCCCGACCGGTGTTATGTGGTCTGGGGGGAGTTCTATGAAGTCACTGTTTTGGTGTTGAGGCGTTGCGGTTGTTATTATTTCCGCGGCCTCTACCCTTATTGTTGTTACCTCTGTAACTCCCTCTTGAATTACCTCTGGGTGATGTTGGTGTGAAAGATGTGGTTTGCTGATTTGTTCCTGTGTTCTTTGAGCCCCCTCTATAGGTGGATCTACGAAAGGAACCTCTGTGTGTTGGCTGTTGCAATGCTCCCATTGACTTAGCCGTTTCCGTATCTTTCTTCATTTTTTCTAATGTCTCGTCTGTGCTTGAACCAAACAATGTTTTTTGATCAAATGGTTTGTTCAGTAAGGCCGTTTGTACTTCTTGTTTGAATCCTGAGATTCTAAGCCATGCATGCCTTCTTAGCATGACACTCGTGTTAATAGACCTTGCTGCAGTGTCTGCTGCGTCTAATGCACACTTAATGGAAGTATTGGTTATTATTTTACCTTCCTGTATTAATTGATCTGCCTTTTTCTGGTGTTCTTTTGGGAGATGTATGAGAAGTTTCTCTAACTCATCGTAATGTGCCCTGTCATATCGTGCGAGTAGTGCCTGTGTATTTGCTATACGCCAGCTATTCGCTGCCTGTGATGCTACTCTTTTGCCTGATGCATCTATCAGCTTTGATTCTTTATCTGGTGGAGGTGCCTCTCCTGTAGATAGTGAGTTTGCTCTTTTACGAGCGTTTGAGACCACCAGCGAGTCTAGAGGTACATGTCCTTTAATAAAAATTGGGTCCTTTGGAGCCGCTTTGTATTTTTTATCAATTCTTGGGTTTAACACCCTGGCTCTCACTGGGTTTTCGAATATTTCCTCTGTGTGAGTAAGAAGACCCTTTAATATATGCAGAGTACCTGATGTTCTCTGTGCATTAGGTAGAGTCTCTAACAAGAAATCTTCTATTTGAGGTTCTGTATGCATGTCTAACTTGTGATATTTTGCTGCCCTATTAATTAGCTGCACAAAGCCTGTGTTATCATCAGGTGGTGAAGGCTTTGAGGGATATAGTTCTGGGTCATTGTCCTCATCTGACCCTACATCATAATTTTCCCATGGGTCCTCCTCATCTGGGATGGTTTCATCATCCCCCTGAGGTTCTCCCTCCCCTAGATCACTGTCTACATCTGACTGAGGTGTAGCTGGTCTTGGTGTGGAAGGTGTAGGAATATTTGGCCTATTGTGAGGAATAGGAGAAGAGGGTGTGACCCTAGGACGAGGAGAAGCAGGAGGAGTTATATTAGTCCCCATTGTTCTCTTCTTTGGAGGAAGAGGTTTATCTTCTGATTGTTCACTCTTTCTCTTCTTTGTGACCACTTTCCCAGTTTGTGGATCAATAAACAAGATCTTTTGTTTTGGATCTGTCTGTTGCTCCTGCATCGGTACCGAAGGTGCTGGTTCCGAGAGGTGCTTTTGTTTTCGATCGTCAGATCTTGTTGTTTTCGGCACCGAATGTTTGCTCGATTCCGACTTTCTTGGTATCGAGTGTCTTTTGGGCGATAAGGAATATTTATGTTTCGACATGGAGTGTTTCGGTACCGAGCTCTCCTCTGCATGTAGCCTCGGTGTCGAAGTCGATGTCGCCCTTTTGTCGGATCCGACATGGTGGGAGTCCGAGTGTTTCGGTTTCACTTTCGGTTTCGTTGCCGGGCCCGAGGGCGGGGCGTCGGAAACTTTTTTCAGCGGTTTGACCGGGCCCGAGGGCGGGGTCGTTACCGCACGGGGTCGGTTTTTCGGTAAGGGGACGTCGTCACTCACGGTTTGTTGATCGATGAGTTCCTCAGTCTCCGACTGGTCCCCTTCCGACCCCGACTGTTCTTCTTCTTCTTCCTCGATTTCGATTTGGTCGTCTCCGAACAACTCCGGGATCGCTTCCGCCTGCATTCTGGAAACCTCGTGTCTTCGAGCTCGACGATTTCTAATCGTTAGCTTGGAGGAGAATGCTGCGCAGGCTTCGCAGTCCCTGGATTCGTGTTCCGGCGACAGACAGAGGTTGCACACCTCGTGTAGGTCCTTGTGTGGGAACTTAGCACCACACTTTGGACATTTTTTGAATGGAGTCCTTTCCATGGACTCCGGGCTTGACTGCGCCGAGAAAGGTCTCCTGTTCTTCGACGTAGATCCAAGTTTTTCTCTTTGATTTTTAATTTGCAACGCGTCGTAATGGAGATGAACGCGTTCGATAACAATACCGTCGAATTGGAAAGGGAATACGCGCCGATAAATCACTTTCTTTCGAAGTTGATCTGGAGCGTCTCGATCCTCATCCGAACCCGATGGCGGAAAAAAACAATCTAAGGATGGAGCCGATGCCCATGCGCACTACCAACTAAGGGAGGAGTCACCAAGATACAAAAGACTCTCCAAGAGAAAAACAAAGTGCAATCATCCGAGCCCAACACCAGATGGCGATCTATTCATAATGTACCATCTGCAGCCCATATGCCTCGAACATGCACATTTCCATCAGGTACACACACCACCAGCCGTCAGTGCACGTTTCCACCAAGCACACACATCACCAGCCGTTAGTGCACGCTTCCACCAGGCACACACACTACCAGCAGTCACACACTACCAGCCGCCAGTGCATGCTTCCACCAGGCACACACTACTAGCCGCCAGTGCACGCTTTCACCAGGCACACACCACCAGCCGTCACACACTACCAGCCGTCGGTGCACGTTTCCACCAGGCACACACCACCAGCCGTCAGTGCACGCTTCCACCAGGCACACACCACCACCAGCCAGTGCACGCTTTCACCGGGCAACACCAGGCAAACACTCCACCAGCTGTCAGTGCACGCTTCCACCAGGCACACACACCACCAGCCGCCAGTGCACGCTTCCACCAGGCACACACACCACCAGCCGTCAGTGCACGCTTCCACCAGGCACACATACCACCAGCCGTCAGTGCACGCTTCCATCAGGCACACATACCACCAGCCGTCAGTGCACACTTCCACCAGGCACACACCACCAGTCGTCAGTGAACGCTTCCACCAGGCATACACACCACCAGCTGTCAGTGCACGCTTCCACCAGGCACACACACCACCAGTCGTCAGTGCATGCTTCGACCAGGCACACACACCACCAGCCATCAGTGCACGCTTCCACCAGCCACACACACCACCAGCCATCAGTGCACACTTCCACCTGGCACACACACCCCCAGCCGTCAGTGCACGCTTTCACCAGGCACACACACCACCAGGCACACACACCACCAGATGTCAGTGCACGCTTCCACTAGGCACACACACCACCAGCCGTTAGTGCACGCTTCCACCAGGCACACACACCACCAGCCGTCAGTGCACGCTTCCACCAGGCACACACACCATCAGCCGTCAGTGCACGCTTCCACAAGCCACACACACCACCAGTGCACACTTCCACCAGGCGCACACACACCACCAGCCGTCACACACTTTCAGCCGTCGGTGCACGTTTCCACCAGGCACACACCACCAGCCGTCAGTGCAGGATTCCACCAGGCACACACCACCAGCCATTAGTGCACGCTTCCACCGGGCGACACACCAGGCAAACACTCCACCAGCTGTCAGTGCACGCTTCCACTAGGCACACACACCACCAGCCGTCAGTGCACCTTTCCACCAAGCACACACATCACCAGCCGTTAGTGCACGCTTTCACCAGGCACACACACTACCAGCTGTCACACACTACCAGCCGCCAGTGCACGCTTCCACCAGGCACACACTACTAGCCGCCAGTGCACGCTTCCACCAGGCACACACCACCAGCCGTCACACACTTTCAGCCGTCGGTGCACGTTTCCACCAGGCACACACCACCAGCCGTCAGTGCACGATTCCACCAGGCACACACCACCAGCCATTAGTGCACGCTTCCACCGGGCGACACACCAGGCAAACACTCCACCAGCTGTCAGTGCACGCTTCCACTAGGCACACACACCACCAGCTGTCAGTGCACGCCGCCACCAGGCACACACACCACCAGCCGTCAGTGCACGCTTCCACCAGGCACACAAACCACCAGCTGTCAGTGCACACTTCCACCAGGCACACACACCACCAGCCGTCAGTGCACACTTCCACCAGGCAGACAAACAATCAGCAGTCAGTGTACACTTCCACCAGGTGCACGCTCCCACAAGGCACACACACCACCAGCCGTCAGTGCACGTTTCCATCAGGCACACACACCACCAGCCGTCAGTGCACGCTTCCACCAGGCACACACACCACCAGTGCACACTTCCACCAGCCGTCACACACTACCAACCGTCGGTACACGCTTCCACCAGGCGCACACCACCAGCCGTCAGTGCACGCTTTTACCAGGCACACGCACACCACCAGCCATCAGTGCACGCTTTCACCGGGCACATGCACCACCAGCCATCAGTGCATGCTTTCACCAGGCACACACACCACCAGCCGTCAGTGCACACTTTCACCAGCCATCACACACTACCAGCTGTCGGTGCACGCTTTCACCAGGCATACACCACCAGCCATAAGTGCACGCTTCCACCGGGCGACACACCAGGCAAACACTCCACCAGCTGACAGTGCAAGCTTCCACTAGGCACACACACCACCAGCCGTCAGTGCACACTTTCACCAGCCATCACACACTACCAGCTGTCAGTGCACGCTTTCACCAGGTACACACACCACCAGCCGTCAGTGCACGCTTCCACCGGGCACACACACTACCAGCTGTCACACACTACCAGCCGCCAGTGCATGCTTCCACCAGGCACACACTACTAGCCGCCAGTGCACGCTTCCACCAGGCACACACCACCAGCCGTCACACACTACCAGCCGTCGGTGCACGTTTCCACCAGGCACACACCACCAGCCGTCAGTGCACGCTTCCACCAGGCACACACCACCAGCAGCCAGTGCACGCTTTCACCGGGCGACACCAGGCAAACACTCCACCAGCTGACAGTGCAAGCTTCCACTAGGCACACACACCACCAATCGTCTGTGCACACCTCCACCAGGCACACACACCACCAGCCGTCAGTGCACGCTTCCACCAGGCACACACACCACCAGCTGTCAGTGCACACTTCCACCAGGCACACACACCACCAGCCGTCAGTGCACACTTCCACCAGGGACACAAACCACCAGCAGTCAGTGTACACTTCCACCAGGTGCAAGGTCCCACCAGGCACACACACCACCAGCCGTCAGTGCACGTTTCCATCAGGCACACACACCACCAGCCGTCAGTGCACGCTTCCACCAGGCACACACACCACCAGTGCACACTTCCACCAGCCGTCACACACTACCAACCGTCGGTACACGCTTCCACCAGGCACACACCACCAGCCATCAGTGCACGCTTTTACCAGGCACACACACACCACCAGCCATCAGTGCACGCTTTCACCGGGCACATGCACCACCAGCCATCGGTGCATGCTTTAACCAGGCACACACACCATCAGCCGTCAGTGCACACTTTCACCAGGCACACACACTACCAGCCATCACACACTACCAGCCGTCGGTGCACGCTTTCACCAGGCACACACCACCAGCCATCAGTGCACGCATTCACCAAGCACACACACTCCACCAGCCGTCAGTGAACGCTTTCACCGGGCGCACACACCAACAGCCGTGAGTGCACGCTTTTACCAGGCATACACACCACCAGCCGTTAGTGCACGCTTCCACCAGACACACACACCACCAGCCGTCAGTGCACGCTTCCACCAGACACACACACCACCAGCCGTCAGTGCACGCTTCCACCAGGCACACACACCAGCAGCAGTCAGTGCACGCTTTCATCGGGCACACACACCACCTGCCGTCAGTGCACGCTTTCACCAGGCACACACACACCACCAGCCGTCAGTGCAGCAGGCAGGCTCTTCTCAGAGTTTCTTGGTAAATATGTGTACGATGCCTGGGAGGGAGTGCGTCGAGTTTCCTAAAACCATGCTCAGTATGCAGGTGCAGTGCATGAACTCCTGTGTGAGTTCTTCATGCTGCCTGGGGCTCACTCACTCCACACTTGTAAATTGCGCCTGCACCAGGCTTTTTCTCATTTGCAAAGTTTGGCGTATGCACACAGCTAGGCAGCCCCCACGCCCCCAGGAATGACTGCTTCCTACAACCAGAATGGAAACAACATTCAGAGCAATGAAAACAAGTTAATTTGATGTAAAGAGCTGTTAACAAAAACCATGTCCAGCTATTGTAGATCTGGCACCTTAAACAAAACAGCAACAAAAAATGAACAAGCATTGGCATAGCCAATAGTTCTCGCTTTTTGGACCCTATAAGTATTTAGTTATGCAGCAAAATATCCTTGGTGCAACAACACCAACTGTTGCATGGCTAAACACTTATAAGGTCCCAAATGTGAGACCAATTGGCTATGCCATTGCTTGTTTCAAAATGCATTTACTACTGTCTACTGCTGAATAAATGCACCCCATGAATTATCTTTATTTTCACTATGAGGAATGCTATGGGAGCAATTCCACTAACCATACAGGTAATGAAGGTGTGCAATGTTTTTCCCCTGTCTGACTCTTCATCTTGTAGATTGGAGGTCAGCTTTCCATCTCCAGGGCAGTCTACATTTCATTGTTGCGGCAACTGATATAGACCCTTGCTGCTATCAAGCATTGCCACAAAGCTAGTATTTACCTCAAAAAACGCAATAAGAGAATACTTCTAGTTCTGCTAGGGTCATCTTTCTGAAGGTGAGTACATTCTTTTTCGTTGCGGGTCTACCCTGGAAGGCTTCTCATTTCTTTATTTAAGCCATATCCTGTAGTTTTGATGGAGTGTTTTGTATTGTATTGCACCATTTATATAGTGCTTACTACCCTTATGTGGGGGTGCCAAAGTACATGCCTACATGAGTAGCATGCTACACGTGTGGTGTGTGTGGTTGAAGGGATGTTGTTTTAGTTTTGATCCTATGTGGGAAATATTTCCATGTCATGTTTGATGACCACAGAGGTGCTGTTATCGTGTTATGGGATGAAGCACGTGGCAGTATGTATGATAAAGTGTAAGAGAGAGACACGCAGTTTTATGGTTTTTGGCATGCTGGTAGTTTTGAATAGCTCTGCATGTCCCTTATGCTATTCAAAAGGATTCAGTCTGCTTAGCTGGTTACTGCACTGGGTTGTCCAATCTTAGATTTAGTGTATAGTTGTGGTCCTGAGTTGGCATAGCCGGAGCGAGAGGTAAGTGGTGGGATCGGTTGGGATGGGCATTTTTAATATCATTCCATATCTGCATGTCTTTATTCCTACAAGTTAAAATAGGTCTTGCAACTTTCAGAAAAAGCTGATTCAAAATATCAGTAAAAGTCCTAAATCCACTAACTTTCTAGCAATCTTTTCTTAAATGTTGGACTTTCTTTTTTCATTCTAACTAAATTATTTTTCTTTGCAACAACGTTCTTTGTTCAGGTTTCTCAGTAATGCAAATAACCTCTTATTCTGTTAATTGTGTGTCAAACATTAACTTGTTTTTGAAAGAGGGCAGAGAAGGAATCATAAAAACTAAATGCTACACAGAAATAAAATACAAATAAAACTGGGAGCTTGCTTACATTACCAATTTGAATGGTATGAAATAAAATTAAAATGAAGAAAAAACATGCACAAAAAATGATATGAAATTAAACTTTTTGCAGACATTACACTGTGGTTAGACCATCCACCTCCCCCTGCAAGGTAAAATAAGTAAAAATAAACTGAAAAAACTAGAAGCGTTAGCGCACATTCCGTGAAGGCATTTACCAATGTTTTTCTGGAAACCTTTCAGGAGCGCCACTGGCAAATAGAAGTCAACTGAAAGGGAAAATGGTAATAAGAGTAAGTCTCAGTGCTTGGATAAATATTAACTCTTACATACTTGTACTGCTCCATAAGCTGCACTGCCTGGTGCTCCTGCGGATGGCGTTTCATATGACACTTCAAACTGTTCATGTTTGTGGTGGCAAAGTCGCATATTCGACACCTGAAGAAAAATAGATTGGTGAGACTCATCCGAGGTTTGTGAGATAGAAAAAGTTATTCGGACAGTGCTGCACATGATACTCATATCCAAAGGTACATTTAGAAATCAAATCTGAAGCGTGCAAGTAGTGCCCGCTTCATATTTTGATCAAACAGTACTAAATTGAAGGACCCCATGAAGTGATTTCTTTGCAACAGAAACTGCTGCATAGAAAAAAGAAATCAAAATAGACATCATGTATGTTAAGTGATTTCACATGTACCCTGCCATGTAATATTGTTCAACTCCTTCACTACATGATTTGCACACTTGGATGATGTTGAGTCGTTTGGTGCCATACAAGTACCTCTCATCTCTCTTGGCCCTCTCTCTGACAAATAAGTTTTAAGTCCACAAATCTGGGACCCATTATAACCCTCTGGATGCGAGTCATTTTTTGAATGTCAATAATAAGAGGTTAGTGATTTGAATCTGGGAAATGAAGGGGGGGAACATTCCCTATGTCTACTTCTGCATCTAGGAGCACACTTTAAAATCCATTGGAACAATTCTGTATTCCAAAGCACTACCACTTTGCGTAAGGCACTTACATGTTCACCTCAACCAAAAAAAAGCAATGGCAAAGCTGATAAGTCTAAACCATGAAAGCTACTGGCTTTTTCAAAGTTTAGCCATTTTGTACTGCAGCGTGGCTGATGTGCAGCAAGGCTGAATGTTAAAGATTAAAACAAGCGCTATGACGCAGTCAGCGCTGGCGAGTAATCGCGCCTTTAAAATTCCTGGTGGGAAAGAGGCCTACGGAAGAACACAATAAGGACAACAGGGGGTGGGATGGGGGGCACTATGACACATCTGGCGGCGTTTCTGTCGTATCGCTTTCTGTGTTATTGAGGGAGGGTGGAGCAAGCAGCAATTCAGACACTGGAAGGTGGGGGGCAAGTAGCAACACCAACAAGGAAGAGAGAAAGGGCAGGTGGTTGTGGACAAGACGCAATACAGACGAGGGAGTGGAGGAGTTAGAGTGACAAGTCAAGAGTACACCAGACATCTCATTCCACAGACATAAGTACTCACTTTGCTGCTTAACACTAAAAACCCACCTTTGCACAGATACTACTGCTCCGCATTAGCATAAACTTTGCCACCACTGCAAGCGAACAAGCTAAATCCCTGCAGGGGCGCCCCTCTCCTAGGGACACCCTTCAACTATGGAAATTTAAAGTGAGCACAGAGTCTTTGTCATGATCTTCTTCCTCTATAAAATTGTACCCTCTACCGCGCTGCACCCAAAGAGAATGAAATATATAATAGCTCAGGCCAATGGAATGATCACTACGACACAGTGCAATTTTTATTATATTTTACTGCCGGGGGCAGGTGAAAACCCAAGAGGACGTCAGGAGGTGCAACACAGACCTAAGGCATAGCAGGAAACAAAGTGGGATGACATCCAACGCTGGCTGCATTAGTGTTTTTGTTTATTTCAGGATGGGGGCGGGAGACAGCAAGTAGGGAGGGGGGTTGGAAAGCCACAGCGCAGACAGGGGTGAGTTGGAATGAGGGGGTGGGAGGGAGAGCAACAACACGGAGAGGGGGAGTGGAAAACAACAACATGGAAAGCACTTGGGAGCTAGAGAGAGCAACAACACAGACAGAAGGAGGGAGCAAGCAACAACATGGACAAGAGAGGGCAAGTAACAATGAGGACAGTGGGATGGGGGCAAGTAACACAGAAAGCGAAGAACCATGGAGGGCAGGGACAAGGAGTAAACAAGAGAAACTAGCCCAGTGCGTTGACAGAAATAAATAAAATAGCGCCCAATTAGGGCGCAGTGGAAGGACACATGAACTTGGGTGATCTTCCAGGGGAGAGACCAACAAAAGTGGAAGCGAATGCCACACACACTATCTAATGAAAAGGAAGCAAATGAGAGTGATAATGAAGCCAATCACTGGTAAACATTGGACAGCCTCTAAGCCCCCAGCAAAACAAGTCTTGCATACGCTGTCTCGGGGGAGACCAATCCACTCGAAGTCGCTTAATTCTTCAGGTTGCGCCTACCATTCAAGTGCTCCGCAATTTATTCCCTAGCCAATTTGGGGAGTAAGCTCTAAATTCAGCTCATGCATACTATCACAATTAAGGGTAGCTGAGCCAGAGCCTTGATTATCAGTGAGTCAGTTTTCTGCATTTTCACATTACATTTCATGCTTACCTGTAAGGCTTGTCAGAGTTATGAATTCTTCTGTGATTTCGTACACCTATGTAGGAGACACTCGTATACTCACACACATCACATTTGTAGAATTTCTGGGATGCACACTGAGCTGTAAAAAAGAAGTAATTGTATGTTGAACCACTTACTATTTAGTACAGCTTTGCTGAGAACATGGAGGATTTGTACACGGCCTGTGTGTGATGCGAATGGTAATTTAGCTCTGCAAATGTTTCAAAATTTCTCAGCAAATCTTTTCATGGCTGGCAAAAATGTATTCATTGGAATAATACCCACGACACAGAAAAAGCACTGCTACTGCAATAAAAACTATGCATACAGAGAACTGAAAAATGGCCTTAAGGATCAAGAAACTTTGCATGTATTGTAATTAATTATTTAAATATATGACGGTCCTATTAACCAAGATAAATGTATGCTACAAGAGGCAGAACACCGATTAGTGCCCTTTACTGTTCACTGCAGGTCAAAACATTAACTCTACGTCATTGTGTGACCTTCTTTTCTACATTATGTTACTGGATTTTAATTAAATATGTGTTACAAATCTGGACAGCATTACGTGTGATTTTCTTTAGACCACAGATAATTATTTTATATAGTTAACTTGTGGATGGAACTACTTATGTATCAGTGACTCATTTAAAAAAAGTAATTCAGAATCCATTAATAAATCTGATCATGTCTAAGAATACCATAATTTATGATCAATTGAGTTTTATAGAAGAACATATGAAACCAACATTTACCTGGATGACAGAGCCAAATTTGAAAGGTTTGTAGAACTATTACTCAAGAAACCCACACTAGGACCCCCTCAATCTAAACAATCATCGGATAGTAGAGCTCGTCCAGTCTAGGCCAAGGTCAGTGCTAAAACTGGAGGATCATCTAACTTAGCACTCATTTCTGCGTCCAACACAGTCTTGCATAAGAACTCGACAGCGAGTAGACACCCTCCTGGACAGATGGTCTCCACTGTAGATGTTGGTAATATTGAATCATTGTTTATGTGCACTGTACCTTACTATGCTCTTGTATCTGATGTAACTTGTAACACAACGATCCTAAATGTAAAGAGCTCTGATACCCTCTTGGGTCAAGTTTGCGCTATATAAAACTTTATAAATAAACCACAACAGAGTATTTCTGGATATTTCTTCGATCTATGGCACGGTTTTGTTAGCAGAGACAAATGGCAATAGCATCTTGACAGAATGTGGACTAGTAAACGTCCTACTTGGACTAAATTCCACTATCTGTAAAATTTGGAAAATGCAGATCAGAGTTCTCAAGACTTGGGGTATTGCTGCCACTGTGAACACGTATATGGCCTGACTGACTGGGTTAATTACTGAGTCATGGCTCCCACGTTTTTCATATGTAGGTAACTAACAGCTTTTACTGTTGGTGGCTGGACATCTAAGGCAATAGAGTGCTTTGACAAGACGCTTCTGCATTATTAAAGCCTTGATGAAAGGCAACTTGTTACTACTCAATGCTTTCAAAAACAAACGCACTATTTCTGGGAGTCTTGAGTAACCTTCACGAAGTCAAACACAGACATACCTACACGTTATTTCACTAATTCATTGTTGCAAAATGTAAAATCAAAAACCTAAGAGTTTGATAGTATAGTAAATAATCACATGGGGCAATGTGATTTATTCAAGGACTTAGCCATGAGAAAACAATGAAAAGTGATAGTCCCATTTCAAAGAGCTATCAATCTCTTTGAGAAATGTAGCTGAGTGGAGGAAGGGAGGTTGCCCCTGGAGGTGTGTCCAGCAAAACTCCAATCAAGACATTCTGGGTCACGACCAAGCATGATTTTGAACTGTTTACATGGGGCAGTTTCAAGATAAAGGTTTCAAAGTCACTTGCCAAGGGAGCCTGGGGCTCACTGAAGGGACAAGCCAACTCTTCTGCCTCTCTCACCACAACCACCTGGCAGTCACGCTATACGTATATACCGTGGTATATGAAGAGGCCCACTACTGCTGCCATAACCTTGGTGGAGTAGTGAAGAAGTGTGAACATAAGAGAGAAATGAGGGTCCAAGGGGATGTTTACCGACCACACCGCTACCGCCCCCAAACATATACAATTCAGCAACAAAATGTAGCAGTGGGTCACAGGAAAAAATGACTAACTAGGTATCTGAATAAGGAGAAAGAACCAAGATTAGGGGTCAATTTAAATCAACTTATTGCATGACTAAATATAAATAATATAAAACTAATCAAAACAAGGGGGTATTCTTTCCATGTGAAAAAATACAAATCAGTTGTCGATCAATACCGCCCTGTGCATCATCTGGGATCCTTCACACCAGAAGGTAAGATTTTGTACCCACTGCAGATGAGAAAGATGTGTACAACTCATCTGACCAGCGAGGCCCAGTGCTTACTATGGTGTATCTAGGTGTGGAGTGACAACTGTAGAGTAGTGCATAAAAAGTGAGACAGATGATAAGTGAAAGAAAAATGTGCTTCAATGTTTAAAATTGGATAGTGAAGAGGCTAGGAAACTTTAATAAACACCTCCACAATCCAAATCAATAAAAAGAGTGCGACAGTAGTAGTTTCAATAGATAGCTACTACTCAATGTGTGCAGTCAACATGTTTCTGCAGACTAAGCGGAGCCCAAAGGGTATCCTGCTGCTTTCAGGACCATTATCGCTACTACTCGCTTTGGAGGTGAAAAAGAAAAAGATTTGTCACCCGAGTATTAAGTCGGTCAGTATTCTCCTGGCAAGAATGGCAGGAGAGAAAAACTCCACCTCACCTGGCCACTGCGCAGGTAATTGGAGCACCGCTCTTCCAGTCGGTACTCCAGACGTCCTTCTGGGTCTTAAGAGGAGCGCCATATGGAGATAATAAAATTCCAAGGATGTGTGCACAATTTTTTCACGAACAATAAAGATTCTTCAATTTTCCATCCTCATTCTTTTAATAACGTTTGAAACAATTTATCTTGTAAATCAGATCATTTTTATTGATCGGTTTTCAAATTAAATTAATTAATTTGATGTTTTAATATCATCATATACGTTACTCCATTAATCGTTTTTCAAAAAACCCATGCATTTCGGGTCGTATGAAAGACCCTTCATCAGGGGTCTGAAAGAAAAATACAGGAAACTTAGTGAGCTAGTCTTACCTAGGGTGACTACATGGTAAACATAAACAGTAGTTCTAAAGAAATCACATTACATCTTCATTATCATATGAACTACTGTACAATGATCGGTATTCAGATGAATAGCATTGTGATATCTGAATATAACTAAGGTTATTTGGATAAACAAAATTTGTGTAAAGGTGCTGACGCTTGTGATGGTTGCTAAGCAAGTGGCCGTGATGTAACGAAGCTATGATATTTCGAGGGTACAATTTGAATATACATCAATGCAGGAAACGAACTAAATGTACTCAGGCTATGATTTAACTGAGTGTGCAAATATTACGGTTTAGATTAAAAACGAGTAGGCAGAATTTCGAATGGACAAACATTTTCTTTAGAAGCATGGTGACTGGAGAGGAGTCGGTTAGAAGACGAGTGGAGCTAGGTGTATAAGGTTTGAGGAACAAAATGGGCATTTATTGTCCTTTGGCAGTTTGCTGACCCACTTACATGATGCAATCTACACACAACTCAAAGATTACATCGGCATCAGTTTACTTCTATAGGACTATCAATCTGGCTTCAGATCATGCAGCAGTATGTAAACAGCTACCTTACAAATCATGGATGCTGCCGTCCTGGCACAGAGTAATATGACCCCCTGCATTCGGACTCTGCTGCTGATACAGGGCATTTTGGATACCCTTGACTAACCAATCCTCATCCACAACCCCGATATCTCAAATGGAGTTCACTAGCAACATCATTCACCGGTTCTTCTAATGTTCCAATTAACACTAATTTGTACATATAAACACCGCCATAAGCTCCTTATCTCCTGCAGAGTCTACCAAAGATCCATCTCATTTACCCCACATCTTCAACTTCTACATGGAACCCCATGTAAATCAACTTACAGACAACAGCACAAACGTATTCAATGTGATGACAACATACAACTCCACATGAACATCAACTTCACTCTAGACAATCCACACTTCAAGCACAGCCTGCATCTCGTCCAGTCCTGGATGTCCAACACCTTTGTTAAGTGTAACCCCGCCAAACCAATTGCCTCCCACATGCCAACCAACAATATGCAACAAACAGTCTAAACCTGCTTGATGGCATAAATCTGGTTGGATTTGAAGTCCAATTTTTGACCAACACAAAGTCGCTCTGATTCGCCCTGTACAAGGACCTCAGCCTCAAATAACACATCATCCTGAAAACCAAGAAGTTTTGGTGCCAACTTGCTCTAATAGAGAGGAAGCAAAAGTTCCATTCAGAAAGTGACTTCAGAACTTCAATTCAAGCCATCGAACTCTTGCATCTGGATGGCTGTATTACACTGTTTTGTAGCCTCCCAGTTTCTACTTTGGCAACCCTTATAGGCAACCTACACAAAGCAGTATGTCTGATCATGTGCCTGAAAAACTAGGACTATCTGCCTAACGGAATGCTATTAGCTTCCCTTGTTGGCCCACCACACCTTCAATCTCAGCTGCATCACCTCCAAAGTCATTATGAGTGGGACCCCAAACTCCCCCACTCCCCGCCCACCTAGGTCTGTCTATCAGACAACTCACTATCTCTGCTGGCTCTTGGAATACCTACAACCTGGACACGATTAGACTAAAGACAAAAAAACACTATATTGAATTCACATTGTCAAAAATGTGGCCTGATCATGATAGTTATGGCATGCCAACCCATGCGAGGTACTGTTTTTTTTGGTAGAAGCACTGGTAAACTAATAGTGAGTGTTTTGCTGTTCTCCACAAATTCCTGAGCTTTCTGTCACAGAAATGCGAGGAAATTTTTAAACTAATGCCAAATCTGCATGTCATTTTTGATAACAAAGTGGTGGCATCCACGCAAGCCACACCGCCCAGTAGGCCTCCAGGTAAATGATATATATGTTTTTAAGGTCTCGCGCCTAGCGGTGCACTGCACAGCAGTTCTCGTGCAACGCGAGACATTTAGTATGTGAAAAACGGGGAATATGAGCTAACCAAGGAATCGTACACGCGTGTGCGTGTGCGTTTCCTTTTGAGCTCCCCCATTGGAATTTGTGTGCGTCTTATTCTAAAAGACTGTACACAAATGGCCCGAGGCGCGCGCATAGCTCCTCCCATGGCCTATTGGTCTCTATTACGCGCACCAAGCGCGTAATAGACACCAATAGGCCGTGGAAGGAGCAATGATCGTGCCCAGGCACAGGCGTGACGCGCACAGCACTTGTTTTTTTTAACTTTTGGTATAAGCGCGCCACTTGCTCTTTACTTTTCATGTTATAAGTAAAGCACGGGTGCCGAGATTATACCAAAGCTAAATAAATTGAAAAAAACATCTATTTCTTTACTTTTGGTATAATCGTGGCACCCGCGCTTTACCTATGACATTAAAAGTAAAACGCGGGTGCCACGATTATACCAAATGTAAAGAAATAGATTTTTTTTCTATTTCTTTACTTTTGGTATAATTGTGGCACCCGCGCTTTACTTTTAATGTTATAGGTAAAGCGCGGGTGCCACGATTATACCAAAAGTAAACAAATAGATGTTTTTTTCTATTTCTACTATTTCTTTACCTTTGGTATAATCGTGGCCGTGGGAGGAGCAATGATCGTGCCCAGACACAGGCGTGACGCGCGCGCCGCTTGTTTTTCTTTACTTTTGGTATAAGCGCAGCACTTGCTCTTTACTTTTGATGTTATAAGAAAAGCAAGGGTGCCGCGATTGTACCAAAAGTAAAGTAATAGAAAAAAACATCTATTTCTTTACTTTTGGTATAATCGCAGCACCCGCGCTTTACTTTGAACATTAAAAGTAAAGCGCAGGTACCGCGATTATACCAAAGGTAAAGAAATAGATTTTTTTTTCTATTTCTTTCCTTGTGGTATAATCTTTATTTACAACACACTTCAGAATTACAAATAAGTGCTTAATGTGTGCTTTCTTAACTGCTGAAATGTGAAGAAATATCTGTTTAGTTTATTTAGAGGTATTTAAACTTTGTTGTGTATTAGTAAAAACTGACACCCAACAGCCTTTCACACTCCCTATAACCAGCAATATTGTGTCATAGTTCACTGTGCAAAATCCTCTGTTTGCAGTCAAAGAAAGAAAAGTGATCTTCCTCCCTTTCAAAAGAATAAACAGCAATTTGTCAGAAGATATAGTCTCGCATTGACCTCTGTCTTTAAAATGTAAAGGCCTCTTTATTGCTCATTTGCCTTCTGAGCTCCAGCAAGGAGCATGATCAACGCATAGTGCCAAAGACAAGTAGAGTCAGCCATACGTGTAGTCAGCCATACATATAGACAATACTCCAAGGAAAAGGGAACTGCTCGAATACAGCCGGGAGGAATGTTGACGGTGGACACTTGAAGTGGTCTGTCCTGGGCTGGATATTAAAACATCCTCGTCACCAAAAGTGTAGCAATGCCACAGCTCTCACCTCTCTGCTGTCCTTCATGAAAGCTCTGAAAAACCCCCTCTGTCAGTAATCTTTCCCTGGCCTGCCTCGTAACTCTTGTTCGTATGTACTTCTGTGTGCATGGGGTATGTGTATGTGCTGGTATTTCTATAGCATAAACCTGGCTGAAAGCTGTTGCACATTGAGACATCGGGGTGCAGGACTGCTGAGATGGAATGATTCAAAGTCCTGTATTTAGGGGGTGGTCCTCAATTGCCCAGGTAGGGAAGGATGTTATGTTATGTTATTTGTTTTTTTTTATAGCGCACGACTACTCCATAGAGTGTCCCAGCGCTTTTATTTACGAACCAGCAAAAAGAAAAAACACAACACAGTAAAAACAGACCAGAGATAAAGAGAGCATAAAGCCACCTAGAGGGCAAAAAGCCACGTTTTAAGGCCCTTCCTGAAGTTCAACAGATTAGAGGTACAACGTAATGCTAGGGGCAGAGTATATGGTGGCCTCCTTCAGTTTAGTAGATCTTTTGTAGAGATGTACCGAGATCTTTGCAGAACTGAAGCAGCGATGCAGTAAGTCTTATATGTGGAGGCACCTGTGAGGTGGGATTCCATAATTCGCTACATTTCGGTGGGAAGACATGTTTACTATGCTACTTTTTTACTACTTTGATTGCACTAAGCTCACGTCTGGTGAGAACCTAGTATTTGTGATATGGTGTAAGATGTATAAATGTACACCATGCTTTCTCACTCTAGGCAGGCACTTGTTGGAGAGCTTGGGCTGTTTTTACATCGTGTACATTTTTCATCATACATTGTTTTGGTTTACAATTTTCATGAGCATTCTCAACAGGTGCCAGATATAGCGGTGCAGAATCAAGTATAACATAGGTATTAGTAAAGTGCATATTCACCCCAGTGGCTTTCAAGGCACTATGTAATAGATGTTTATTGTCATGCCACTGGATAGTGCTCCTGTTTTCAGGGCTATGATAAAATGAGTAAACTACCTGGAATGGGATCATTAGCCCTCTAAACCATCAAACCTGTTTATTCCTCCAACTTTGATATCTATGTATAATGCGAAATTATCCAAAAGGCAGCAAAGCATTGTGCTGGGCAAATGGGAGGGCATGCAGTCAATGAGTGATTGGAGGAGAAACTGGAAAAGATTGGTTGCCTTGCTATTTAGGTCGAGCGTACTAGACAGTTCCTGCCCTCTGTTGGGAGACATTGAGGGCTTATCAAGAACATACAGGGGGCTTAAAGCCTACCCATTGCCTACTATTGTTTGGCTTTCCTGTCACTCTCATTGGCTTGCTCCTTATTCAATCGTTTGCCTTGTCAATCTTGTGTCAGTCCAGTCCCTGGAGCATTGCCTCCTTACCTGTGTTCTTTTGCTGCTCTTTTTTGAGGGACTTACTATTTACTTTTGACTGAAGCACTCGTCTAGAGTACATGTTTTCAATCTGTCTCCCTAGTGTGCTTCTAACCCCCGCGCTTCATGTTGCTCTCACTCTCGTCTGTGTACTTTTCACCTCCTGCCGCATGTTGCCCTCTCGCCTATTGCTTCACCGCACCCCTTCCATTATTTCCATCCACCCATGACCTCATTCTCTCTCACTGGTTGCTTCTCCCCCCATTGCCAGCAATCTGTGTTGCTTGCCCTCTCCACCGACACTTCAAATAAAAAGATTAAAAAATGCTTGCATTATTTGTACGTATGCACATGCGTTGTGTGGTTTCTTACAAAAGGACACGACTGCAGCATTTTATGGTCTTTTTAAAATGTATTTCCTTTAGCCATGATGATCAGCATCAGGATTCTATGTAGCATGGCTAAACAAGCATTTTCAATGCAATAGGTCTGGCATTACTGAAAGTTTGAGCTATTGGCTTTGCAAATAATTATGCAACACCAATAACTCAAACTTTTAGTAATGCGAGACCTATTGCATTGCTAATGTTTGTTTCACTATGCTAGGAGTCCCAAAGTGTGCGTTTTTCACTGTGCTTGGAGAACCAAATGCCTTAATAATTAACACCTGCAGAATACTGGAATAAGTGATATGTTCTTGGATGATTTATATGTTTATTGCTCATCTTTCCCACAGAAAAAAAGGATCAAGAAGCTGTGGGCATACATTGCTGCTCTTACCCCTTCTCATTGTCCTGCCCACCAACTCAATCCACTTTTTAGGTATCGGCTAGACAGCGCATAAAGAGTAGTGCCATGAAATATTAGTCCTATGACGCGGCCAGCGCTGGCTGCGTCATGGACTTTTTTTCCAAGGCTTTCAGCCATGCTGAACATCAGCCATGCTGCTAGTCAACATGGCTAAAAGACATTAACATTAGCAAAGAAAACAGCTCTCTGATTGCTGAGACCTATTGGATTTATCAGTGCTGGTTTCATTAGTGTAGGCCGGAAAGAATTAATCAACTGTATATATTAGGAGGTCATCCTAGTGACATCCTTTCATGATATATACACAGACACCATTAAACCATTTAAGGAGGTTAAAAGCACTGGATGAAATGTAGAGAAGATTAAATGAAATGCATCATGAGGAATCTTAGTACAATACAGTAATGCTGACCTTCGATGTATTTATAGATCTCAAACCATATTTAACATTGATTAATGGGTTCTCAACAACCATCCTAACGAAAGAGAGCACTGCATTGGCAGCAGGGTTTACAATGTACCAACTAAGTTTCTAAAATGTACCTTTACCTTCAGAAGCACTTTTTCCCTCTGCATCATTACAAGCAGGTGACGATTCACTAGCCGCGGAGTTGGCATCCTGAAGACTGTGCTGGTCTCGCTCATGGTTTCTCAGCTGGCTCTGAAAGACACAAAGTAAAGACGATCAAGTAAAGTCACTCATAATTGTTGCTTTCTTTTAAACATACAAACCCTAATTTATCTGGAGATCAGTTATGTGCGTCTCAAGAATAGAATTGGCTAACTTCTAAATCTCCTGGCATGAAAAGGGGGAAAAAAGAAACAACTACGATGAATGAAATGAATGAATGAATGAAAAGTAATTTGTGCACTGCGACTGCTGCCTCATAAGCAGCGTCCAGGGGCTATGAGTGAGGGCAAATTCACATCTCACTAAACAGAACGATCTTTAGCTGAGCCTTGAACAGGCTTTCGTTGGTGATTGTCCGAAGGTAATGTGGTAGTGCATTCCAGAGGCAGTAGTCCAGAAGGGAAAAAGATATGTCCCCAGATCTTGCTTTCCGATTTTTAGGAACTCGCAATAGGAGATGGTTGGGTGAGCGGAGTGCCCCAGAAGATAGATTTTTTTTTCAACTTGTCTTGAATGCAATTCGGCCCTTCTGATAGAATGCTCTGTGTGGGATCATGAGGGTTTTAAATTTGATTATGGTTTTAACTGGTAATCAAAGCAATTGTTTAAGATCTTGCCAAATAGAATATCTTTTTGGGATGCTCAAGATAAGCAAAGCTGTGGCATTCTGTACAGGCTGAGGCTGTGTCAGCAGATTGTGAGGGGTTCCAAAACAGAGTACATTAGCATAATCCAATCTGGAGGTTACTAGAGCATGTACAATACTGTATCAGGTGTCAAGAGCATGTAGCCTAACGGACTAGAACGGTCGATCTCAAATCTGGGGAACCAGGTTCGAGTCTAGGCAATGACGCTCAACATCCTGTGATTCTGGGCAAATCATGTAATCCCCGTGCCGAACAAAATTTAACGTGTCCTTGTGTAATTTATTTTTATTTTATTTTTTAAGTTTTATATAGCGCGGACAAGATCTTTGCAGATATCAGAGCGCTTTACACAGAAGGGGTACATGAGGGAGCATAGTCAAACAGGTAGTTCAGAGGAGCAAACAGTACAGTCATGAACATCAATAATACAAATAATACAGATAAGCAACGGGGTCAAATAAGTAGTACAGATCGGTACAAGTTCTTTAAAGGCTCCGAGATAATAATTCAGGTGTATTTTGCCATGAGGATAGCTTTTATTTCTTTCTTAAAGAGTGTAGTGGAGGAGATGAGCCTGGTTTCGGGAGGGAGTGAGTTCCAGATCCTGGGTGCCATTCCTGAGAAGGAGCGTTTATAGGTTTTTTTCTTCCGGTATCTACGAGGTTTCAGCAGAAGATTGTTTGCGCCTCTGGTGTTTATAGCGCCGCCAGAGATTGTCAGCTTCTGAGCGAGGTAGCCGGGAGAGTTCAGGTGTACCGCTTTGTGAGTCATGCAGGCGATTTTCAGATGTATTCTGGCTTCAAAAGGCAGCCAGTTCAGGGATTTCAAGTCAGGGGAGATATGAGAGTGCTTTTTTGACCCAGTGATGAGTCTCGCTGCAGCGTTTAGTGAGGCTCTTAGAGGTGCGGTAGTAGTTAGGGGGAGTCCGCAGAGGGCGACGCTGCCATATTCTATTCGAGGGATGACTAGTGCTTGTACTGCGGTTTGGAAGTCTTTGGCTGGGAGGAACGGTTTAAGTTTCCTCAGGGTGTTGATTTGGAAGTTCGCTCCCTTAGTTGCCTTGCTGATATGCTGCTGCATGTTGAGATTGGTGTCGAGGGTTATGCCTAAAGATTTTGCTGAGTCCACTATGGTGGGCTGGACATTGAGTGCGGTTAGGTGTTTAAGCCAAGTTTGAGTGATGGAGACCTTCGCTGGAGGTGAGATCAGAAGGAACTCTGTTTTCAGAGCATTGAGTTTGAGATGATTATCGGCCAGCCAGGACTGGGTGCTTCTGATAGTTGAGTTCAGGAGCAGAATGTCTTTGGGGGATTGTATTTTGAGATAAAGTTGGGTGTCATCGGCGTACATGTGAAAGTGTAAATTGGATGCCTGTAGCAAGGTGGTGAGAGGTTCCATAACTAGGTTGAACAGGGTTGGGGATAGGGAGGATCCTTGGGGTACGCCCAGCGTTACAGGTATTGGTGAGGACATCGTGTTGTTGATTTTGAATTTCTGCGACCTGTTGTGTAGAAAGGAAGTGAACCACTTGAGAACAGTTCCAGATAGACCCATTCTTGTGTTTAGTAGTTCAAGTAAATTCTCATGTTTAACGGTGTTGAATGCTGAAGAGAGATCAAGAAGGATGAGGAGGCAAGTGTCGTTTTGGTCAAGCATTTGAAGTGCGTTGTCAATTATGTGAGTCATAGCAGTTTCTGTGCTGTGTCCCGCTCGGAAGCCTGATTGATGAGGGTTGAGGAGATCAAACTGTTCAATGTGTTTAGTCAGTTGTAGTTGTGCGCATTTTTCCAGCAGTTTGGTGAGAGTGGGGATATTAGTGATGGGACGGTAATTGTTCAGGTCAGCGGGGTCAGCTGTAGGCTTCTTTAGTAAAGGTGTGACTTGTCCTACTTTGAGGGAGTCTGGTATAGTTCCTTGTTGAAGAGAGCTGTTGATAATTTTAGTCCAGAGTGGGAGAAGCAAAGGGGTAAAGTCTTTTACAGCGTTAGCAGGAAGGGGGTCTGTGAGGTGATTGGATGGTTTCAATGTGCTGAGCAGTTTGCCGATTTCTTCTTCAGAGTAGGTGCGAAAGGTTGACCATGTAGCATTGTTCTTTGGTTCAATGTGTGCTGTGCAGTGGGGTTTAGAATAGAGGCTAGCGTCAATGAGGAGGTTGTTCTTTATGTTGTCAGTTTTTTGGATAAAGAAAGCGGAGAATTCTTCACAGGAGGGAGCTTCGCGCACAGTGCTGAGCGGTAGGGGTTGTTCCTTGGATTGGGTTCTGATTAGCTCAAACAGTTTTCTCGGACGGTTTTTCGCTTGGTCGAGCTGGAGGCTGAAGAAGTCTAGTTTTGAGCGTTTTATTTTCCTGAAATAGGCGTTTCTCTTTTTCTTCAGGGTTTTTAGGTGCAGTGCAGAGGGAGCTGATCTCCAGGTGCGTTCTGCCATTCGCATGTCTCGTCTATCCTCATTGAGACTTCCGTCGTACCATGGATTGGAGATTTTGGTGGAGACTCTTTTTAGCTGCATAGGTGCAGCCTCATTAACTATTGAGGTCATAGTGTTGAGGTAGTGGTCAGTCAAGGGTTGAACGTCATTGACGCTTGCCGGTGGGAGTAGGAGATTGTAGCTGTTAGGAGGCAGAGAGCTTGGGTTGAGTTTTTTCAGGTCTCTTTTCCAGACTTTGGGCTTGGAGGATTGAACCGGGTGAGATTTAACTTTTACATTGATGAAGAATGTGACAATATGATGATCTGGCCAGTCACGTGGTTGGATGGACTCGAGTTGGATAGAGTCCTCTTTGGAGATGAGGTCGAGGATAGAGCCTTTCTCATGGGTCGGGCTGTTGCAAATTTGGGTGAGGTCAAGGGCATTGAGGAAAATTTTAAGACTATTTACCACTGCGTCATTGCGATCGTTCCAGTGGAGGTTGAAGTCGCCAAGGTATATTTGGGTGAGCTGCCGTCCCGAATTGGTAGAGATCAGATCCATGATTTGTTGGGAGAAGGTGGGGTTGTCTCTGGGTGGATGGTAAATGCAGTGTAGAGAGCAAATCGGTTTGCCCCTACTCATAATGTCGAGGCAGATGTATTCAAAGGATGCAGGGGCTGATAGGGAGGTGGACTTGCCTTTCAGAACGGAGAGGTTGTTCCTGTAGATGCATGCGATTCCACCACCTATTTTGCCTGACCTGTCAAGTCTAATGATGTGGTAATTGGGTGGAACCAGAATGTCCATTATAGGCGATGAGGTTTCAGATAGCCAGGTTTCAGTCAGAAAGATTAGGTCAAGGTCCAACGTTAAGAGGAGATCAGCGATGGCGGCGGAATGCTTCGAGGCCGATCTGCAGTTGAGGAGAGTGCATTTAAGACGGGGTGTGTTGCGGGCCATAGAGTGTTCTAGAGAGAGAGGGACTTTTCTAAGGTTATTGGGGATGGAGATTCTACTGTTTAGTGTGGGGGGTCTAAGGGGATTAGGGTGTATCGTGGGAATGGTGAGGTGTGCAGCGGATGTGTGATTTTGGGGGGCTGTGTCGTATGAGCGGAGGAGATTGAGTGTATCGAGGTCCGATAGAGGGTTGCAAGGGCGATGAGGGCGGTTGTTGCAATTGCTAGCAGGGATTGAAGTCCAGTGTAGGGAGTGTTGGGTGAGAGAGTCATTTGAAAGGATGGGGGACATGTTGGTAGGGGCGGTGGAGGTGGGTGGGGGGTTGCAGGGACGACGAGGGCGGTTGTTGCTATTACGAACAGGGATTGAAGTCCGGTGTGACGAGTGTTGAGTGAGAGAGTCAACCGGAAGGTTAGGGGACATGTTGGGAGCGGAGGTGTAGGTGGAGGTGGGTAAGGGGTGTATGGGGTGTGTGGAGAGTAGTTCTTTGAGGATGGGCATGTCTCCTTTGATCTGAATGAGGGTGGCCATAATCATGTCCAGCGTGGGGTAGGTGTTGGGGGTGGAAGTCAACGGTGAATGATTGACCATGGAATTGGCGTGCAGGTGGGGGAGTGGGCTGGTGTTGGTGCAGGGCTCCGTTGTGTTGGTGTTGGTGCAGGGCTCCGTTGTGTTGGTGTACGACATTGTATTAGGGAGGAGAGAGGGTTTGGGCGGGAGGAATGTGGATGAGGTGGGGAGGAGGTTGGTGGTATGAGTGAGGACATTGGTAGTGGGCGGAGAGATCAAAGCGGAGGATGTGTGCCTGTTAGTGGAGATGGGGGTGCAGGAAGGGTAATGGGGGCTGAGAGTGGGTGGGGAAATGGAATTGGAGAAGGTCCTGTTGTGGGGAGGGGGAGTTAGATTAAGAGAGGTGGTGTGTGCTGCAAGGTTAGTTAGAGGGAGGTGAGGACTGAGCGTGGGGGGGATAGAGGGTGGGATTTGTCGTTGTGCGTGTCGTACTGGTGCAGAACTAGGTTAGATGTGTTGTGGGTGGGATCTGTTCTGTCAGGGGTGAGGGAAGTGTTAATGATATGCGAGGAAGTCCGAGGGCCGGTAGGAGGAGTGGGGGTGTGTTCTGCATGGTTAGTTAGAGGGAGGTGAGGACTGAGAGTGGGGGGGGCTAGAGGGTGGGATTTGTCGTTGTGCGTGTCGTACTGGTGCAGAACTAGGTGAAATGTGTTGTGGGTGGAATCTGTTCTGTCAGGGGTGAGAGGAGTGTTAATGATATGCGAGGAGGTCCGAGGGCCGGTAGGAGGAGAGGGGGTGCGAGTGGAGTATGAGGGGGAAAGATCTGTGTCTGAGTTTGAGGCGTGATTGGTCGCTACCTGGTGCTGAACTGGGGTAGAAGGGTTGCGGGTGGGAGCTGAGAAGTCAGGGGTGGTAGGTGTGTCTCTGAATGAGGAGTGTGTAGTAGCTGCCTGGTGCTGAGCTAGGTTAGCAGTGTTGAGGGTGGTGGGGCTGTGAATTCAGGGGAGGTGGGGCTGGGGGAAATCTGAGTGTCGGTCTGCAGATTGGAGAGGTGCTCTTTGAAAGTGGGGACCCTCCAGCTGATTGCTAAGACCTCTCTTTGGACCTCGGCGCACTGTGTGAAGCCTGCGCACCCTTGCACGAAAGGATTCTGCAAGCGCCTCGCCGGACCCGCTTCGCGGGTCCCGCAGCGCTTTGCTGTCCGTGGGAGCTGCTGATTACCTGTGGTAGCCTTGTGGAGCGCGGGGCAGGCGAGTGAGTCAGCGGGGCTGCGAGCACTGAAGCAGGGACTCCAGCGTCCAGGAGTCCCTGCGCGCCCAACCAGCCACACCTGGGCTGCTCTCCCCACTGGCCACGCCTCCCGCCTATCAGCCCTCCTAGTGGGTGTGGCAGTGTACAATAGAGAACAGAGCTACCGCCTCGCGGGAGCGCGCCGGGAGAAGCCCGGGACAAGGGCGGGACCGTCTGTGGCCGTCAGGGGCCGGAGGAGGCCGGGCTGGGCCACCTCTCTATCTTTTTCTTCCTATTTTTATTGTATTTTATGATATTAATCAATTGACGTTTCCTTTGTTTGCTTTTTAATCACTGCACTAGACTAAAGTCACGGTTGTGCCTTCATAGTTGGTAGAACAAATTTGGCCAATTCGTACTTTGTTGCTTGCACATTGAGGTTGGTGCTAATTTGGTTTCTTGTACATTTAAAAATGACTTTAAGGTCAGGTAAAGAAAGGCAAGTCCAGGTCTCCACCTCCAATGGTACTTTTACTGGAACAATTGATCAATTTTTTAAACGTTCCACTGCTATATTGGAGAAGGAGATCGCTCTAGCTGAAAAACGCCTCTCGCTTGACATAATTACAGGCAAGCGATCCTCTCTTGGTAAAATCAATGAGGCTGTCTCCCCTGTCCCACTTTCTTTATTGAACACAGATAGTTACGATGCTAATGCAGAGTCAGTGTTAGTAACTGCTCCTGAGACTCAAACTGTGGAGTCAGTGGGGACTGGCCAAGAAAGTGCATATAACACTGCACATGATAATTTGCTAAATGGTGGGACTATTTACCGAGATCAGTCTGGTGAGAAATCAGGTCTTTCTGACTCACCAAATCTTAATATAAGTACTGAGCAAGTGAATTCCCCTTCCCACTTACAACATTCACCCACTCATAATCCTGGGAAACGTAAAAGGATAGATTCACCTGACCTAGAGGAACACACTGAGGGTCTGGGAAATATTATTATATCCCCCACACAGCTACTTAACACTAATGCGGTTGTTCAGCCAGAAGAACATAACACCACAATTAGCATTGTAGAAGGAATACTCTTGGCTAAGATAGAGTTGCTAATTAAATCTTTACTCTTACCGCTATTTGAAAGGACAAGATTATTAAACACAAAAATGGACTCTTTAGAGATGTTGGTAAAAGATAATATAGCGACTTCCAATAAAATTCTTGCCAGCTTAGCCTCTAAAGGATTGACCCCATCTGCCCCGACCCTTCCAAAGTCTACCATCATGAACAATAAAGCAGGGGGTAATAGTTCTAAAGCGGGACCTTCTATAACAAAGGTCCCGCAGCAAACAACCATACCTGTTCCTAAGAAAACAACTATCACTGAGAGCATACCCAAGCATAAGGCTGTAAAACATCCCCAGCCTAAGAAATACCCCATTCCCACCAGCAGTCATGACCAAAGCATTCGGCCCAATACCAAACCTATCCTGAGGAAACAATGTGTGAACCTCCCTCCAGAGTCATTGCCTTACACTATCATCTTAACTGGCGTGGCTCCTCTTGGAGATGGTAAGCGAGAAACACACAAGGATCTTTATAATAAGGTTACATTCTGGCTAAATAAAAATCGTCCGCTCCCTCCCAACTCTAATCCTGAAATCCTTAATGTAAGGAGGGTGGACTGGGTAGGCTTTGGTAAGAAAGATCTTGAGGGGGATTGCGTGGTAATTAGCTTTAGAGAGCCATGGGTGGCTGAATTTATCAGTAGGGAACCAAGATTTGGAAGAGTTGGGGACGTGCAAACACTATCGTTGCACTATTTTTATCCCGCTCTATATGTAAATAGACCCCAAACTCCGTTCCATCATACCAGAAGGGACAGGCTGAGAGGGAGATTTCATTTTGACACTCCAATCTACCCAATGTTTCATCCCCACCTTACGAACCGGTTTGCCCCCCTATCCGGTCTGGAAGGTGTGGATTGACTTGACAAAGAACCTCCGGTTTCTGGGCTGACTGGAGTTGTAGTGAATCGCTCCCCCAAAAATTTTACATCTCCCAGGGAAGAGATTGTTTCAGGGTCTAGTGAAACCATTCAGGGGGAGATAGGAAGGGAAACATTCTTAAACTGCACTCCTAGACCTTTGATTTTTGAGGAGATTGTGAATTCAGCTGTTAACCTGCCAAAGAAATCTACTTATACCCTTACAGTCTTGTCATGGAATATAGCGGGACTAAAGGGGAAAATGTCAGAGGATGATTGGGGCTCCTATGTGGATTCTCATGATGTAATCATTTTACAGGAAAGCTGGTCAACTGATGCTATCTACCAGGTTGGTTATCTTAATTATTATAAACCAGCCTGTAAAGGTCCAAAAGGACGTCCTTCGGGAGGTCTGGTTATTTGGATTAGACAATCCTTAGCTTTTAAAATCACAGACCTTCCCACTTCAAGTAACGACATATTAGCCTTGAAACTATCCGGTAAAAATAACCAGGACTTTTTCCTGATTAATATATATGCAAGAGGGCAACCTGGTGGGAAGCCCGCGAGAGCGGCAGACGATTTAGACTCCCTACTGAATAACATTAGTAGAGATAAATGTGTAATGGTGGCAGGAGACTAACTGTTCTTTTGAACCGTTTCCCAATCTTGACAATGGGGGATATGGGGAAATCGATCAGATTTGGAACATTCCCTACTTATCTATCCCTCCAGTTAAAAAAGTCACTGAGGCTGCTATACAGTGGTTAGGTCTTTGTCTTGAATGGGATCTGCGCGCAGCGAATGGCAGGACTAAATCAGACTTGATTGGAAAGGTCACATTTGACAATTCCCAGCATTCGAGCCGTATTGATTATTTTTTGATAAGGTTAGAGTTCTGGAAAATACTGGAGGACATGGAAGTAGTCACAAGACCAGAAAGTGATCACAATCCTCTGGCAATAAAGCTATTAATGAATGAGGGTTTCCTCATGGACTCTGCAACCAATATCGTTACAGCCGATGCTGTTCTTACGAACGATTGCAGAAGGGTACGCTGGGCTAGGTTTCTAGACAACCCTACCACTATTGATAAGGTTGCTGCTGAGGTTTTAGCAGCCACAAACTTGATGGTACCCATATCTAATGAAGGCACCTCACTAGATCAAATTGAAATGATCCATGAGTCTCTTTTTAACAAAATTAAAACTTTTTTATCGCACCTGTAAAAGGAAGAAAAAATGATTTAGCACAAACCAGGACTAAATGGTATAACAGAGCTTGTCGCCTTGCCCATAGTTCCTTGATAGCTGCTATTAAATCCAAATCAGCCATGGATATAAGGTTAGCTAGGGTTAACTACAGGAAAGTACTTAAAGAGGCAAAAACTAATTGGGATGAACAGCGCTGGTTAGATCTATATCAAGCAAGTACTTCATCCAACCAACAAAAATTCTGGGAGGTTGTGAAATGGGGAGGGACTGGGGATCTGCAAGTTCCTGTTAACCATGTCCCTGCAGAGCAATGGGTCAAGCATTATGCGGCGCAGTCCAGTAACACGGAACGGATCTCCCTTACTATTAGGGAAGATGCCAGTGCACAGACTGCGGTGCCCTCACTTGATCACATTGTTTTTACTGAAATAGAAGCTATTACTGCTCTTAAGCAAGTGCAGAATGGCAAAGCCCCCGGCATGGACTGTGTCCCTGCGGACCTCTTTAAGTATGACCAAGCGCACTGGGTCCCGTACATAACCATCTTAGCGAACGCGATAGCTAGAGGGACTAGGATCCCAACCTCGGGGAAAGGGGCTGAGATTCTGCCCGTGCATAAAAAAGGGGATAGAACTGATGCAGAAAATTATCGACCCATCAGCCTTATCGATGCCCTACAAAAGGTAATAGCCAGAATGCTGCTAGGGAAAATCCACTCATGGATGACTGAAGTTGATATTCTGACTCCATTGCAGGCGGGTTTCAGGGCAAACATTAGCACAGTTGATCAGATATTAAGATTTGTTATGATCTATTGGAAAACTGTGTTTTTGAGAGGTGGCACGATATTCGCTGCATTTGTGGATCTCAAATCAGCGTTTGATTTGGTCCCCAGAGGAAAGATGTGGGCAGCTTTGAGAAGGATGGGTGTTCCAACTGCACTCCTAGAACTTACCATCAGGATGCACGAGGGAAATTTTGCTAGAGTTAGATGGGGTCGTCAGGGCCAGGTTACAGAATCCTTCCCCGTGACCCGTGGAGTGAGACAGGGCTGCGTCCTGGCCCCCACCCTATTCATACTTTTTATTAATCAGGTGGTTAAGTTCCTCTCAGCTACCCCTACCGATGCTCCATCACTGGGCGGGACCAAATTTCCCCTTTTAATTTTCGCTGATGACACCCTCATACTGGCTAAAACTCAGAAGGGCCTACAGGTTGCTATAAATAAATTTGTGGACTTCTGTAATGAGAATGATTTAGAAATTAACATTAATAAGACTAAGTTCATGGTCCTGACAAAGAATAAACCACTGAGGGGCCATGTAACGATGAATGGGTCTAGTCTGGAACAGGTTGAAGTAATGACATATCTTGGTGTTACAATGGATTATAGGTTACGCTGGAAAGAGCAAATAGCGGCACTTAGTCTGAAATTCGCTCGTCTGTCCGTTTGCCTAGTGAAGGAGCAGCGGTGTTCTTTGACCAAAAGAGTACTGCCCGCGCTTAAAATTTATAGTGCAAAAATTAGCTCAGCCATACTATATGGGGCCGACATATGGGGTTGTGTGGACCTGGCTGTCCTAGACAGGATTCAGAATAAATTCTTTCAAAATTTAGTCAGTCTCCCTCCATCAACACCAGTCCTACCACTCTTGATGGACATGGGCTTTTATTCTATTAAACATCAAGCCCATTACAGGATGGTGGCGTTATGGAGACGCATATGGTATACCCCGGAACTTGCCATGTTTGCCCAAGAGTTACAGGACGTGAGAACGCAACAGGGGGCAGGTGAAATACCATGGTTTAAGCTAATTAGGAATATTCTTATTGGAATGGGCCTTCCCCTGCTTTGGTCCGAGCCGGGCTCTCATATCTTTCCTTCAAAGAAAGATTTTAAACTTCTCTTTTGGTCCATGGTACAAGAAGAACACGTTGCTCTTTCGGAGAAACCGAACTTGACAGGCCTGTTTTTGCTCCATAAAGCAGTCCCTCACACAGAGACCTATTGGGATGTAATCCTTAAAGCTTTAGATAGGAAACTTTACCATCAGTTTCGTTTAGGTACACTGCCACTAAGGGCTTTTACTAGTGGTTGGCAGAAGTCGGAGTCAACTTTCTGTCCTTGTTGTACCGAATGTAAAGAAACAATAGGTCACTTTCTATTTGTATGCACTGCCTAACGTGAGCCACGTCACAAGTGGCTAAAGCCTATATGCAATAGATTAAACACCCGGGTGAGTAGTGAAGCATTGTTCATTTTGAGAACTAATACTTCTGAATGGCTATCCATTGGATTGGCCAAATTCCTTGGGTGGGCCTGGTTAATAAGGATCAGGTCAGTTCGTAGTACTTCGACCTGAATAACCCAAACATCATGTTAGCCTATTATATTTTGACCAGTATTGATGATATGTCTCTTTTATACTCAAATGTTTTAATAATCTCCCTTAGACGTCTTTATATGTATACGCATATTTAACTGAGATTTTTAACCATTTCTTTATTTTTGTTCTCTAGTTTGCTTATAAATGTTCTTGACTCTGTTATATTGATTGTATTTTATGCATGTATATATGTATGTCTTTTATGAAGAAAATTCGAAATAAAGACGTTAAAAACTGAAACTGAGTGGGGAACAGGTTGTCCAGTAGTTCCACGTTCCTGTCTGTGGATTGAGATAGGACCATCCCGTTATTGTAAATAGTGATGGTGGCTCTGCCTGGGAAGAGTTGGGATGGTGTGATGGAGAGAGTTAGACCATGAGCGGATTTCCTGGTGGAGGAGACGGTGAGTAAGGTGGGGAACGTTTTTCTCCATTGAGCTCTGCGTGTGGTGTGGAAGATGATATCGGTGTTCAGAGATCCATTGGCAGGTGAGAAGTAGGTGTCGGCAAAGGGGGTTTCAGGGTGGGACCTCAGGAAGTTGTGTTTAAAGCGTTTAGCGGCTTTTTTGGTGAGTGTGGATGGGTAGTTTATTTTATAGGTGTGCTTGCCGATGGGATCCATGTTGGGATGGCGGCTTAGGTGGATATGTGAGGGTGAACTAAAGTGGTACACTTGTGCCAAAAATAGATGCAAACATAAGTTACAAGGAAACAGAAGTGACACTAGTGAGCAGCCAACATAATCAAAATATAGGAGGTAGCAGTTGGTGCAGTCCAGGGATAAAAGTGAAATGGGTGCAGCTTACCAAAGAAAAAGATTTATATATAACTATATAGAAATATGAGGTGGTAATCGGTGCGATACACAAATAGAAGCACACAGTAAGTTACAAGGAGGTGACACTAGTGAGCAGTCAACATAATCAAAATATAGGAGGTAGCAATTGGTGCATTCCAGGGATAAAAGTGAAATGGGTTCAGCTTACAAAAAGAACAAGATATATATATAAATATATAAAATATGAGGTAGTAATCGGTGCAATACAACAATAGAAAGTGAAATGAGAAAGAAAAAGATATATATATAAATATATAAACTATGAGGTAGTGATCGGTGCAATACAACATTAGAAAGTGAAATGGGTGCAACTTATAGCAATTGTACTGTATACAAGTAGAGGTATAATGCTAATGATAAACTGGAACCACGTATAGGTGCAAACAAAGAGCTAAATGAGTCACAAATGTGACTAAAGAGCAGCCAGAAGTAAATGAGCTAATGATCGGTGATGTAACTGGTGCTCATGTAAAGCGCTCTAAAACCCGATACCTTCAGGTCAAATTTACGCTATATAAAACTCTGAAGAAAAGGAAGAAAAAGAAAAAAAAAGGTAGATATTTCAGAGACTTCCTTAGTAATTTTAAAAGCCCGAAACAGCTAGCAGAAGAGCAGAAGTGGCCTGAACCTGGGGTTTGAAGGATAGAGCTAAGATATTACAGTAAGAAAATCATGGTTTGAATTTGCAAATGAAATTGCAAACTAACCACATAAATGCTGTCAGACGCCCTGCCCTAACAATACTGCCCTGCAATGGCTCATGCTCTATGTGGATAGTCAGTAGAACTAGAGTCTCACTGACTACCCAAGCCTTATCACTCATAAAAAAGGCAATCCAATTTTTGACAAATCTTTCAATACCTGGATACATGCCAGACCACCACAAATTACACCCATTTCTTCTGGTCACGAGGTCATACGACCAGGACCTCTTTGCAATATCTCTATTTAATCTTCATCTAAGAGATGCTGGCACCTCCAACTGCCATGCTCTAAGAACAATACTATCCTTATCTGACTATTCAGACAAAACCGATTTATAGTTTTATAGCACACCTCCCTCTCCAGTTCCTGAGGCCAGCTAATTACTCAATATTTGGTCAGCTCCACCATCAATTCCTCATCCACATCAATACCATCCAACCACTCTTCTTTGGTTAATGTTCCATTATTAACTAGTTCTATACCAGCTACTACCCAATCCTCATCTATTTAATCTTCCTCGCTTTTTATTTGCAAGCCAGTTACACAATTTGAATTTTCATTTTTGAAGAAAGAAATAATACAACCAAATGTATACTCCAGTAACCAGTTAAAACATATTGCTATATGTAGGGTGGGTTCTACCCAAACCTTTCCTACTAAAAATGTTTATGAAATGTTTTGGTCGGTTACACACAGTATCTATGTATGGAACTGATGTACTCTCAGCAACACACCAGAACTTTCTTTCCTACTAGTGAGTGGCTGCTCTCTGCAGCTCCGGAGGTCCTTGTTGTTAAAACGATCAGCCTTTCCGCAGCATTTTTCTTCTGCATCTTCACAGCCCTAATCCATATGTATTGGCATCAATTAAAATAACCATCTTTTCTGTGGTATCAGATAGTTTCAAAACTACAGCCTCAATACCTGGATTCTGTCAACCAGATAAAACATGTCCAAGATTCCCAAATATCGCCACACAAACTTGAACTCCTTAATCCTCACTATCAATTCTGATTACCTGACGATGCTCAGTTCTGGTCACACCAGTCGGTCATGTTAACTCATGTTTGACCCATGTATCAAGATATCATCCTGAAAACACTACACTCTAGTTGTGCATAACATGCTGAAAAAACAGCGGAGACATAAGCAAATCCGAAAGGTATTCTTAAAAATTATTGGGCTTTATATGTTCTAAGGCGCTTTGCAACTGAGAAGCAGAATTGTTTGCCCATAAGTGTTTGACAAGTTATGTCTTGTAACTTGTAACTAACTTTACCACCCCAAGGTAGTAAAAGTCTCAGAAACAACGGGGAGAGGGTGCCTTATGCACCTAATATCATTCAGACCACGTAAATCAACACACATTCTTATCTTAAGTTCTGGTTTGCAGACCAAAACAACAACACTTAACCAATCTGAGGCCTTAGAGATCCTATGACCTTCTCTTCACAATGACATTTCAACTCTTCTATCAAAATCAGGGTCACATTTCTGCCTCATCACACTTCTGGCTCCACTATTTCCCTCAACATAATGCGATGGTGTGAATCCATTTAGGCAACCAAGCTCTTCTTGAAATACTTTTGGAAACCTTCCCCCAGACATCTCCTTTGCCCACTATTATCACCTGATCTGGGTGATTAGAATGAAGCACAATTAAAAAATACTGTACTCTTGCTATTGTAGAAAGAGTTTACCTCTCGCCACCACATACACTGTACTCGTGATTACCCTTCACCCTATACTCAAACACAGTATCAAAGTACCCTCCCACATGTAATTTGACGACAAAATAACATTCAAGACTGGTATTTGTGTGCTTTATCTCCATATTCTTGAACTTATTTAAAGTTTCCATGTATATAGTGAGAATGAGTCAGCCACATATTTACCTACATACCATGTAACATGACAAAACAACTAAATGATTTGTAAGAACGTACCACACTGTGCACCAGCTTTCTAAATTTTCTTGCCACTCCCCCCATAAACCATTGCCACTGCATCAGCATCTTCACTACCGTTTCCATGAATTTTCTGCATACTGTTCATGGTTTTCTTGTAACTATTACTTCTTGTCAACAGAGCCGAAATTACAATTTGCTACCACAATACAGAAACACAAAATTATTTATCTCCTATTTCTTTAGGTTAACATATGAAAGTCAGTCACAGTCTGTGCAGAATAGTCACCTAGCATGCAATTCATAAAACCACAACTTAACGGTTCCGTTATACAACAAAGGATACTCTGAAGTTGCTGCCACATATTGCCTAACTTTTGTAGTCCTTCGACTATGTTCAAGAAGAGAAATTCCTTACATTCCAGAGGGAATACTTACATTCCTTTCCCGCTGTTGGTAAGTTGCACCTAACCAGTTCTTGTTAATGTCGTTAACGTCAGTGATCCACAAAACAATACCCTGATGTTTGTCAGCCATGCCTGCTCATTTCGTGCGTTCTAGGAGGTTACATTTTTGACCTTGTGAGTTACCATATGAGAGGACCAGAATACGGGACGGGGGGTCTGGCAGGCAGTGGGAAGGAAGGGGCTACTGGGTTCCAACTGTGGGGTTGAGGTTGCCACAGATATCCTGGAGTCCAATCTACTATGGCTCATCATACTGGGCCAAGTACAACCCTTTCTGTATTAGACTCGCAGAATAGAGTGGGTAAGCAGTCAGAGGCCTCTCAAGGAGGTACTGTGGGGTTGCAACACCTCAGAACTCAACAAAGTTTCAGTCAGACACAATAAAGGTAATGCCCAGCCAGTGCGTGTAATTATGGAAAGGAAAGTACTTGAAATCTCAGAGCAGAACTCAATGCTGTACAGTTCAAAGGGTTGGAGAATGCTGTGCTCTATTGTGGGGTGGCTGCAAATCCTTCCCTTCCTGGTAAACGTCCTCTTTTCCTGTGAGGGTCAGGATTCCTGTTATTCCTGTTATTAGTGTCCCCTTCCTTCTACATCTCTAGGCAGGATTACGCTCATGTTCTCATTAGTTTCAATAGTCAGATCAACTCAACGGTTTATGATTCTTTATTCCTAAAACAGTAGTCTCTAGCAGGTGCAGTGATTTTACCAGCATGGCTGTGTGTCTTATATCACCTGGCGAGCTAAGCCCTGTGGTTTACAGACAAGAATGCTCTTGACAGTGTGCGCCAGGTGTAGCTGCAATCCCTTTTTCGCAGCTTGGATTCTTTAATGTGGGATCACAGTGGCAGCCATTCTGCTCAGCATAAGACGAAATTCTCTGAGCCAGCTCAGCATCAACAGGACTCAAAAGTCTGCAGCAGGCAAGCACACAGTGAGGTAGTTGCAGTCTCCAGGTCGAGTCTTCTGACTATGATCTTTTGGACTGTGGCGGTCCTCTGGTGAAATCGCACCCTCTCTCTGCTTAGCAGTGATACGGCCCTTCACTCTTCGGAGGAGACAGTATCACCAGATTTTCAAACTGCAGTTGACTAATATGCTCACCTGTTGCTTTTTCAAAAAGTAGAAGGAGTTCTGGACTGCGAGCACGTTGGAGCAGCTCTTCCTTTTGCCTTCATACTCCACTCCTCGCGGAAACCGCTCCGCGGGTCCCGCATCGCCTTTGGACACCTTGGACTGCGCTGTCAAGAAGTGCGCTGTGTTGTACAGCAGAAAGCCTGATACGAACAATACTGATTGAGCTTCTGGGGCGGTGGTGAGTGCAGGGCTGCAAGCTAGGGCAGGCGCCGGACTACTAGTCCCAGGAGCGCCTGACCCTCAGCATCTTCATCAGCTGACCCGCTCTCCCTGCTGGCTCCTCCCTCGCCTCAGCGCAGCTAAAACCAGCGTGTCAGTTCCCTTGTTGGATTGCTCACCTGTTGCTTTTTCAAAAAGTAGAAGGAGTTCTGGACTGCGAGCACGTTGGAGCAGCTCTTCCTTTTGCCTTCATACTCCACTCCTCGCGGAACCCGCTCCGCGGGTCCCGCATCGCCTTTGGACACCTTGGACTGCGCTGTCAAGAAGTGCGCTGTGTTGTACAGCAGAAAGCCTGATACGAACAATACTGATTGAGCTTCTGGGGCAGTGGTGAGTGCAGGGCTGCGAGCGAGGGCAGGCGCCGGACTACTAGTCCCAGGAGCGCCTGACCCTCAGCATCTTCATCAGCTGACCCGCTCTCCCTGCTGGCTCCTCCCCCGCCTCAGCGCAGCTAAAACCAGCGTGTCAGTTCCCTTGTTGGATTGCTCACCTGTTGCTTTTTCAAAAAGTAGAAGGAGTTCTGGACTGCGAGCACGTTGGAGCAGCTCTTCCTTTTGCCTTCATACTCCACTCCTCGCGGAACCCGCTCCGCGGGTCCCGCATCGCCTTTGGACACCTTGGACTGCGCTGTCAAGAAGTGCGCTGTGTTGTACAGCAGAAAGCCTGATACGAACAATACTGATTGAGCTTCTGGGGCGTGGTGAGTGCAGGGCTGCGAGCGAGGGCAGGCGCCGGACTACTAATCCCAGGAGCGCCTGACCCTCAGCATCTTCATCAGCTGACCCGCTCTCCCTGCTGGCTCCTCCCCCGCCTCAGCGCAGCTTTAAATCTCCCTCTTGGTACCGCAACGCGGGAGCGTGCGGGAGCGCGCCGGGAGAAGCCCGGGACAAGGGCGGGACCGTCTGAGGCCGTCAGAGGCCGAAGTAGGCTGGGCTGGGCCCCCTCCCTTTGATCTCTGGTATTATTAAGTTTGACATTTCTTTACAGGCTTGTATTGTACCTTAGGGCTTTGGAATTTTCCATCTATTTCATCTTGTGTAAACTATTCTCATGACGGCTAAAAAACTGCGTTCTGGTCGCGTTCTAGTAGGGAGATCTGGGTCTAAAACGAAATCTAACCCTTTACGCAATAAAATTACGTCCTCAATGCAATTGAAAGGCCAGTGTCAGCTTTTCAATTTATGGGATAAAGGGAAAGACAAGTCGATTGAGCTGCAGCCTCCAAGTGAAGTTCCAGAAGATAATGTTTCGGAGCCTGCTAATATGGTTATCAACGTTTCCTCTAGCCTGATCTTGGTTCCTAGTCAATCTCTGTTTATACCTGCTAGCCCCGAAATAGTAGGGGGTTCGCCTTTGACATCAAACAACTCGCAATTGAAACTGAATTCACTTCTTGAGTCTTCGGGTTGTAAGGTTCTGAAACCCGACAGTACTGTCCCCCCTCAAGCGTCTCTCATGGAAGTTCCCAAAGTTATAGTGAACACTAGCCCTTTGTCAGTTCTGCCAGTTAATCCGCCCGTCCTAGAAAGTGATTTTACATTACCAGACATCGATCTAACAGCTCACAAAGATCGGATGAGATCCCTACAGGGGAAATCTAGGGGTATCCCAAATTCAAATGAAGTTATAACCAATTCAAGTGCGGGTCCTCTAAGTAGTACACCTTCTAATAAATTGGATTTTTCCCTTGCTCAATTAAACTTTACCTCTTGTTCTGGCCCTCTTTTGAATAATCTAGCTGAGGGTTCTCCAAGTATTAATGGGAGGTTAATTTCCAATTCATTATCCTCTTTGGAATCTATACTATCTTCGATTTTGAGCCTACTTGAAAAATTTGTTGGAGGTTCTGAGTGTATGTTTGACACGGTAACTCAAATTTTAAAAGTTCTTTTGCAAAATAAGAATGGACCAGTGTCTGATTGCCCTCCAACGCCTGTTACTCTGATGGAGATCCCCAAAAAGAGTTCTCCGAGTGTTCAAGTAGCACTGGATTCAGCTCAAACTCCTTTCCTCTCGGAAGGCCAAAAAGCAATGAATCCAGTAGCCCCGCCAGCTGACCTTAAGATTTTCAAGGCGGTTTCGGCCGGTGCTAATTGCATAGCTTCCATTAGTGATAAGATAGAGGTAGTATCTACGTCCCCAGTCAACCATATTGTTGAAACCCCCTCTCTCTTCCCTATATTTTCCTTACAGTCAAAAAAAGAGGAGGAGATTTCTTCAGCAAATTCTGGAATGGTAGAAAAATCGACTCCCCAAAAAAACAAAAAGATCAGAATAAAGAAAAGAAAACCCATTCGAAGATTCTCTAAAAAAAGACAGAGAAAACTTCTATTTGATAAAAGTTTGGAACCAATTCTAGAAGATCCCCCTCAGGGTGAGCAGACTTCTGCCTCTCAGGAAGATATGATTGCTTCCCCTAAAGTGGAACTCACGTCTACAGGATTAGGTCCCATAAGTTCCACTAACCCTTTCCTCCCCAAGGTTACTTCTCCTTCTGTTAATCCTTTCCTCTCCTATCTCAAACCTTCAGCAAGGTCTTTCCAAGATGCACCCAAGGTCACCCCTTCCTCTGTTAATCCTTCCCTCTCCTCTCTCAATCCCTCAGCAAGGCCTTTCCAAGAGGGACCCTCAATTGTAGTTATTCCTCCTAAAGAAAAAATAAATGTAGATACTTTGTTTCTTGATTTTTCTCCCTTATTTGAAACTGATTTAATTTTAAATAGATCTGCCTTACTTATTTGTTTCAAAGAGATTGAAAGTTTAAAATTAATTCAAACGTCTGATTTGGGCGTAGTATTCCTTCTTAACTCTTTGGTAGGGAGATCAACAAGGGTGAAATTTCAATCTAAAGTGGTGTCAAATTTGATTCTACAGTGGGCGGAGGAATTACAAATTAGAGGGATAGATGTTATACCTTACTTTGGGGAAAAACGAAATCAAAGTGCTCTTTCCAATTTGTCATCTCCCTCCAATACGGGTTTGATGTGGTCTGATTGGTCTAGTTCTAGATCGGAGGACTTAAAAATATGTGTGTCCAGGAATGAAAGGCAAGTTTCATATAAAAATCCTCCTCCCCTTAAACAAACCGTGAAGGATGATCAGTCTAAATGGAGTTGGTTACCTGGAGTTTTAGCGAGTAAATCTGCTTCCTGCCCCAAACCGCACTCAAATTTTTAACAGAGAGCTGAAGCTCATCTCGTGGAATACTGCAGGTTTTAAAGATCATAAGGAGAAACTGTGCTTCTTGCGTTCCCTAAAGGCGGATATAATCTGTTTACAAGAAACATGGGTGGAAGGTAGATTAGCTCTAGAAAAAGATTACTTTGTTTTGGAAAATAGCGCAACCTCCTCCAGAAGAGGCCACGCAAAGGGAGGAATAGCATGCTTGTTAACAAATAGAATAAAATGGAATTACTCACATTATCTCGATCCAGGGAAATTGTTCCAGGCAATAACCTTAAAAGATGTATTCGAGGATTGCCCTAATAGATCGCTGGTTGTGATAAACATCTATATTCCCCCAAATTGTTGCTTTAATGATGGTCTGAAAACACTGTTCTCTTTTCTAACTAAAACGATGGATGCTACCCAGTCTCCTCATGTATTAATGTTTGGGGATTTGAACTGCAATATATCCAATTGTGGGCTGGATTTGTTTAGAAACAACCCTAGGGAAGAGTCTCTGAATATACCATCGGCCCAGTTCCCTGCTAAAGTTAAAACTAACAAAAGAGGTAAACTTGTCCTAGAAGGCTTACATAAAGTTGATTGTTTAATAGTAAATGGGAGGCTCCCTTCCGACACCCCGGCAGCTTTTACGCATAAATCAAATAAGGGAAAATCTATTATTGACTATGTTATGGTAGATTATGCTTTATTTTCCCAGTTGAAAGATATGAAAGTCATTGAGTCTAACCTTAGTGACCATAATGCGTTGATGCTTACAGTCTCCGTCAGTCTCCCGAAAGTGGATTCTTGGAGTATGGATACAGATCTGGTGAATTTTGACTCCAACTCAGGGAAATGTTTCTGGAATTTTCGTTCCCTTGAAAGTTTGGTGTCCCTCTTGAATTTAACTGTCGAGAGTTTACCTCTCTGGGAAGGGAGAGAGCTGTTGGGATTTGCAACTTCCATAGCGAAAAAGAAACCCTGTGTGAAAAAATCTTTAGCAGTCCCTCATCCCCTGCGGGCTATAAATATAGAAATAAATAAAGTAATAAGGGGGCAATATTTATCATTCACCCAAGAAGCCAAGCATAAGTTGTCACTTTTAAAAAGAAGGAGAGTTAGGCTTAAGGCCCGTTTAAAACGCAATAAGGAAGACTCTCTTTGGATACAACTGAGGGAAGCTTCTTATAACGGCCAAGCCAAGACTTTCTGGTCTTTAATTGGCAAGGGTTGTGGTACCAGAGCCAGTCCCACTCCTATTGCCATTGAGGAACAGATTTGGGTCCAATATATCGAGAATTTGTACAGTAACAATAATTCACAATTATACAATGTGGAATCTAATTATGTCTCCCGTGTATTTGATTGTCCATCGGAAAAGGAAATTGAATTTGCTATTATGAACATGCGTTCCTCTGGTGCGATGGGTCCAGATAAAGTCCCCATCTCTGTATTAAAACAACAGAGTGAACTTTGGAGCAAAATTCTCTTTCCAGTGTTTAAATTTTGCTTCTCTAGCGGAACCGTCCCCCCCTCCTGGAAAGGAAGTATCATTGTTCCTTTATATAAAAAAGGGGCAAGAGATCTTCCCCAAAATTATCGTCAAATCGCTTTGCTTGATGCGATTGGTAAGGTTTTCGCAAAATGTATTCTTACTTTAATGAACCAATGGGTAACTGAGTTTAAAATCCTACCTATTGAACAAACAGGTTTTAGACAAAATCACGGAACTCTAGATAACTTGACGGCATTACAAGTTATCACAGAAAAATATGTGAAAGTCCGTGGTGGGCAGGTATATGGCGCTTTTATTGACTTCTCCACCGCATTTGATAAAGTGGATAGAATATTGCTGTGGAGAAAGTTATTTGATTTAGGTATGCCCCCCTTTCTTATTAAGTTAATTCGCGCACTTTACTCAGATACCTGGTGCAGAGTTCTGCTGGGAGGTGAATGCGGTTTATCTAAAATAATTCCTACTTCTAATGGGTTAAAGCAAGGTTGCCTTTTGGCTCCTTTGCTGTTTTCCCTTTATACAGTTGATTTACCTCTTGCTCTCTCAGCTTGCGCTGGTATTGCCCCGTCTTTGGGTGGAGTTCCAATTGCATGCCTTATGTATGCAGATGATATCTTGATTTTGGATCTTACCCCAAAGGGCTTGAATAATCGCTTGCAAGCGCTTTCTGAATACGCTGAAAACCATTACCTATTGATAAACACGGCAAAAAGTAAAGTGATGTGTTTCTCTGGTAGGAAGAAACCTAAATTCCCTAACTTTCCTTGGGTTGTGGGGGGTCAAAAATTGGAAATTGTGAAATCCTACACCTTCCTTGGCAAAATTGTCACAAATAATCTAAGTGACAAAGCACATATAGACAATAACTCCCGGAAGGCTATTTCACAGGGAAAGAGCTTAGTATCCTTGTATAAAGCCACAGGTAGAAGGCATTTTTCTATTCTTCTAGATGTATTCAGAGCGAAAGTTCCTGCCTCCCTGTTATACGGAATAGAGTTAATTGATCTAAAAAAGTGGAGTTTTTTAAACTCCGAAGGAAAAATTTTGCGTAGTTTATTATCTGTTAGTACAGCAAATTCGACTGCTTCCCTGAGACAGGAACTTGGTATACGCAGTAGCTGGGTTCAAGGTTTGGCCAGTAACATACGTTGGGTAGTAGGCATAGCAAAAAGTGAGTCTAACACCTTAAGACATCTTATAAAAAATGAATTGCTGGGAAACTTTAATGACTATTCCTTGATTGTAAAAAAATTTCAGATTTGCCGTGGCACAATTGAAACTGGATAAAGAGACTTTATTTTCTTTATCCTCTTTTCAATTAAAAACCGTCTTGAAGTCTGCCACATGGGAATTGGGGTTTAGTCAGGACAGAGATTTCCGGCTGTTGAAAAAAGGCTGTACTCCTGTTATTGAGTCCTGTATTTTGCGGAAAGCTCAACCTTATATGTACTGGAACATCTCTCATGGCGTTAGACGCTTAGTGTACTTAATAAGACAAGATCTGCTTCCGTTGAAAGTTCTTTATGCCAGATGGTATGGCCATTCGGCACTCTGTGATCTTTGTCAGATGTATGACCAGGACTTAGATCATGTCATTTTTGTTTGTCCTACCCTGATGCCTTTCAGGCGTAGATGGTTAAGACCAATTTGCCTACAACTCAACATTCTATCAGCCTCTTCATTTCAGGCGGCCTTGATTAACCCACCTAATGAAATGTTTTGTTTTAAACTGTACAGTTTCTTTAAATGTTTTTTGGACCTGTATTAAGATGTTAATTTTTATTTGTTCTTAGTGTTTAAATGACATTTTACGTGCTTCTTGCTTTTGTATGTATATTTTGGCTTTTATGTGGACCTCATAAAGAGTTCCTTTATCATAATAAAATAAACTTGAAACTTGAAACTTGACTAATATGCTTCTGGAATAAGATTCCCACAGCTCACACCAGCTCTACAGCCAGATCCCAAGGTCCTCCAACAGAACAGGTTGCCTTCTGGTAAGGTCGCCAAATCCCTGGGAGACGAGCAATTAAGCAGACATCAGCCCTGGTTACAGAGCAGCTCTTCAACTATTCTGTGGAGCACTCCCCTTCCTTGTTCAAGAACAACTTGGGAATAGAACAAAATGTGGTGCTTTGGATCCCACTTTTTATACACAATTGCCAGGCAAGGATGTGGCTACAATGTCTCCAGCTTCAGAATCGGTTTGGGTTGGTTCTCTGTGAAGTACCCTTCCAGGCTGCTCTTTAGCCCCAGACATTGAGTAAAGTGATGCTTCTCACAGCAGGTAGCACTTGGGATGGTTCCACGGCTGTAATCAGCCTCATGAAGCAGTAATCAGAAAATCACAGAGCTACCCTAGAAAATTGCTTAACTTGAACAGAAACTGTCTACCCGTCTCTCCCCCCACAGCTTTAACAAGGCAGTGCTAGAAACGACCTAATCTGCAACCCCTTGTAAAAAAAAAAGTCTTCATGGAATTTCTAAGTGTCTTGATATCCAACCTCCAGCCACAAACATGCAGCCAATACACTTCTATTGTCTGGGCAAGCTATCCTCAAACTACATAAGGTGCCATGCAATCCCCGAATTGGATCTTACTGGCTTCAGTAGTCAGACTCAAATGCACCCAGAGCCCTACTAACACCCATGTTACAGACTCATAAACACACTTGACATGCATAAAGGATGTCAGTGCAAGGTTCGGAGTTTCCCATAACAACTGAACCTTACACAAGGAATTTCAGTAGGCCAGATTCTCTCACTGGCACAGATAAAAACATTTGCTCACACTAAAGATTCACAAAAACATGGTACACTCCCACCACCGCTTTACGTTTATAATCAGTAAATGCAAATAGCCCACTGTTACCTCGGAGGGCATGTGGTGTGTTCCTCCAGGTAACAGTCCATTATCATAGAGGTGTTTCCTTACCTTTCACCACCTTTGGATTTTACTTTACCACATATAGAGATGAGTAAGCTAATCAGCAGGAATAGGGTTGCATCTACAAAATAGACACCTGAGCTATTCAACAACAAGCTGAGCAAAGGCACAGAAACTGCAAAATATCTTTCTTATTCACGTGATGTTACTCTCATTACTTCTTTCCAACCCCCAGGAGACTATGTTCAACTCTCTGAATCTATGCAGGCATTACAAAGAATAGGAGAATCTATTTTAGCGTTGATGGAGAAGGTAACCACTAATTCCGATCACAATCTTGATATCCATATGGCAGTTTTAACTTTTTAAATATGTAAATGGCTCATCCTCAACTATTGTGCTTTCTGGAGGATAATCACCTGCTTGATAGAGACCAATTTGGGTTTCGCACAGGCCATGGGACTGAGACGGCTCTTGTCACCATGCTGGATAATCTGCACATGCGAGCCGACAACTGGAATGCCACTGTCTTAGGGCTTCTCGATATGTCGTCCGCATTCGACACGGTGAGCCATCCCATCTTAGTGGAGAGACTTAAGAAGTTAGGAGTGAAAGGACGGGCACTGCAATGGCTTCAGTCCTATCTGAAACAAACAAAAGAAAGTGCCGGACAGTCTGAATAAATACAAACAAATGCAAACCTAGTATAATTAATTGCTAGGCTGACAAACCATTTGTGATTAATCACTTATGTTTTATGAAAAAGTTTTTTGAAACATTTTTTGGCATCAAGGGATACACACCACACTTACAGAAGTTCACAAGTGCATTGAAACCAAAAACAATACATTAAATTACAATATACACATATAACAATTGTGATTACAAAAAACAACTGTGCTATGCCTCAAATAATTACGTTTTGCTGAGGCACCAATCCTGGATGAAAAATGAACAAGTGGACAAAAAATTGAGACACTAGCCTACTTGTTTCCACCACCACTAGATACGTATTACTTTTGACATATGGTGCAACAGAATAGGAACACACAAAACTAAGCAGAAGTGTAGAATTTGTGCAAATTATATTCCTATTGTGCCCTGGTGTTTGCAGTATCTGGGTGGAGCAGGACGCCGACGCGTTTCGAACCCGTTGAATAAGTTAAGGGTTCTCCTCAGGACAAGGATTGGGGGGTCGTTGTTGCTGTGAATTTAAAAAAATTGGTATCAATAGGATGCTGACTACCACCTCACTAGAACTGAAACACTGTACATAAACATGCGAGTACCTTGTACTTGAAATGTCAGGATACTCCCTGTGGGTAAGATAATATAAACCCTAGTTAGTCACTATGACATATAAGACATGTGGGCCTCCAAATGATCAAGGAAAGGTAGGCACGTACCTTGATGTATACAACACTAAAAAGTGTATTGGGTGCCGATGCGCATAAAATCAATGGTTATGAAGATTGTGCCTGGGAAAATAAACAACACTGCGTGTCAACAACCAAACCCCTAGCGCCCTGTTTTGATTTTGCACATGTAGCTTATCACTACCACAAAGGTGGAATTGGCTCCTACCTTGTTTAGCAGAAGTTCGTGACTGTGCACGAACTCGAGCGGCAGCCGCCGCTGCAGTTCGGTAACTGTGGGATCAAAGGGAAGCGGAGATCAGAGGAAGACCGGGAAAGCGTTCACTGGCTCTTTTTAAGAAAAAACCATGTTAAAGTGGGACTTACATTTTAGACGATTCAATCGGTCTGCACGTCGGACACACAAGCGGCAAGAGACTGGCAACGCGAGTGAGTTGGGGGCGTGTCCCAGTCTTTTTAACGCGTGATGCGTTAGCATTGGTCTGATGGGACATGTAGTCCGCTATAACCCGAGCGCCCACAAAGGCAATTACGAAGCTCTGAGGGAAGTAATTCGGAAAGGGGGCAGCTGAAGAGGTATATGTGAAAGAGAGTATAACCTCACGATGTCATATACTTATGGCAATCTGGTCCTTGTATGATCATATTAGGGGAGGAGGGGGTCACGGGTACATCAGTACGTTTAAAAGTGAGGGTATTTATAGACACATGAGCGGCAAGCAGCGAAAGCAGACAATAACTACAGGCAGGCTATCTAGAGATTACTCAGTTCATTAAGATCATTTAGTCCCACCATGGCGGTGTTAAACCTCAAGATGAGGTAGGCCTCTTTCTGAGCAAGGCGGACATCTGGGTCCCCTCCGGCTCCCGGAGTGTTCTTGATGTTTGCCAAGATTGTCCACTTCAGATCATTAGATGAGTGTTCCTTTCGCAGAAAGTGGGATACCAGGGGCGCCGTCAAGACTTTATTGTTTATCCTAGATCTATGCTGGATGATGCGTTGGCGCACCTCCTGGGTTGTTTTGCCAATGTAGACCTTTCCACAGGGGCAAGTTATAGCATATACTGCGTACTTGGTCTTGCAGTTCCAATTCTTTTTTTGTGACACCTCTTGTGGACGAGATCGTCCACAAGAGGTGTCACAAAAAAAGAATCACAAGGTACCCTCTTCAATATAGGCCCAGTCATGGGTCACCGCAAATGTGGGACATGCTCAGTGTGTAACCTGACGACAGAAGGAACCCTCTTCACGGATGGTCAAAAATTCTGGCGCCATAATAACTTTACGAACTGCAAGACCAAGTACGCAGTATATGCTATAACTTGCCCCTGTGGAAAGGTCTACATTGGCAAAACAACCCAGGAGGTGCGCCAACGCATCATCCAGCATAGATCTAGGATAAACAATAAAGTCTTGACGGCGCCCCTGGTATCCCACTTTCTGCGAAAGGAACACTCATCTAATGATCTGAAGTGGACAATCTTGGCAAACATCAAGAACACTCCGGGAGCCGGAGGGGACCCAGATGTCCGCCTTGCTCAGAAAGAGGCCTACCTCATCTTGAGGTTTAACACCGCCATGGTGGGACTAAATGATCTTAATGAACTGAGTAATCTCTAGATAGCCTGCCTGTAGTTATTGTCTGCTTTCGCTGCTTGCCGCTCATGTGTCTATAAATACCCTCACTTTTAAACGTACTGATGTACCCGTGACCCCCTCCTCCCCTAATATGATCATACAAGGACCAGATTGCCATAAGTATATGACATCGTGAGGTTATACTCTCTTTCACATATACCTCTTCAGCTGCCCCCTTTCCGAATTACTTCCCTCAGAGCTTCGTAATTGCCTTTGCGGGCGCTCGGGTTATAGCGGACTACATGTCCCATCAGACCAATGCTAACGCATCACGCGTTAAAAAGACTGGGACACGCCCCCAACTCACTCGCGTTGCCAGTCTCTTGCCGCTTGTGTGTCCGACGTGCAGACCGATTGAATCGTCTAAAATGTAAGTCCCACTTTAACATGGTTTTTTCTTAAAAAGAGCCAGTGAACGCTTTCCCGGTCTTCCTCTGATCTCCGCTTCCCTTTGATCCCACAGTTACCGAACTGCAGCGGCGGCTGCCGCTCGAGTTCGTGCACAGTCACGAACTTCTGCTAAACAAGGTAGGAGCCAATTCCACCTTTGTGGTAGTGATAAGCTACATGTGCAAAATCAAAACAGGGCGCTAGGGGTTTGGTTGTTGACACGCAGTGTTGTTTATTTTCCCAGGCACAATCTTCATAACCATTGATTTTATGCGCATCGGCACCCAATACACTTTTTAGTGTTGTATACATCAAGGTACGTGCCTACCTTTCCTTGATCATTTGGAGGCCCACATGTCTTATATGTCATAGTGACTAACTAGGGTTTATATTATCTTACCCACAGGGAGTATCCTGACATTTCAAGTACAAGGTACTCGCATGTTTATGTACAGTGTTTCAGTTCTAGTGAGGTGGTAGTCAGCATCCTATTGATACCAATTTTTTTAAATTCACAGCAACAACGACCCCCCAATCCTTGTCCTGAGGAGAACCCTTAACTTATTCAACGGGTTCGAAACGCGTCGGCGTCCTGCTCCACCCAGATACTGCAAACACCAGGGCACAATAGGAATATAATTTGCACAAATTCTACACTTCTGCTTAGTTTTGTGTGTTCCTATTCTGTTGCACCATATGTCAAAAGTAATACGTATCTAGTGGTGGTGGAAACAAGTAGGCTAGTGTCTCAATTTTTTGTCCACTTGTTCATTTTTCATCCAGGATTGGTGCCTCAGCAAAACGTAATTATTTGAGGCATAGCACAGTTGTTTTTTGTAATCACAATTGTTATATGTGTATATTGTAATTTAATGTATTGTTTTTGGTTTCAATGCACTTGTGAACTTCTGTAAGTGTGGTGTGTATCCCTTGATGCCAAAAAATTTTTCAAAAAACTTTTTCATAAAACATAAGTGATTAATCACAAATGGTTTGTCAGCCTAGCAATTAATTATACTAGGTTTGCATTTGTTTGTATTTATTCAGACTGTCCGGCACTTTCTTTTGTTTGTTTCATAAGGGTGGTCCAAGCCGGTCAGAGACAGGACCCAGCCTTTCCCTCTTTTCTTCAGTCCTATCTAGCAGGAAGACAGCAGGTAGTACCTTAGCCCCATTTTCCTCTAGTAAATCCCCGGTAGTCTATGGGGTGCCACAGGGCTCTGTAATTAGTCCTATTCTTTTTAATGTTTATCTGCAGCCCCAGCTCCCCATTATTAAGTCCTTTGGATTTAGCCTAGTCAATTATGCAGTCGATACACAATTGGCATTTTCCCTAGAAGGTGAACATGCAATATCTCGGGACGTGTCCCAGCAATGTATGCGTCAAGACGGCTGACTGGCTCAGAAGAAATTCCCTACAATTTAACAGCGGGATTACTGAGGTGGTGTACTGCTCCTCTGTCAGGATGACTAAACCCCTACCATTTGAGTTTAAACTTACTCCTGAGGAGGAACCACTAGTGCTGGTTAGTAAGGTACGTATTCTGGGGGTTCTGATTGACGATAACCTTCAGATGGAGACACAGGCAAACAAGACCGCCAGCGTATGCTTCTCCTTAATGCGCATGTTACGTAAAATACTTCCACTACTACCAAAAGAGTCACGCTCATTGGTGCTAAGAAGCACAGTGATAAACAGGCTGGACTACTGACATTCTCTGTATTTGGGGGCACCACAATATATCATCCAGGGATTGCAGAGAGTCCAGTCTGCAGCAGCAAAACTGGCGCTTAATAGGCAGCGGTGCTCATCTACCACCTTGGCCCTGAGAGATCTACACTGGCTGCCTATCAAGGAACGGATCCACTTTGAGTCTCTCTGCCTCTAGCGCCAGTCTATTGACGGTTCCCAGGTTCAAACGCTCCAAGTCGGAAGGGAGGGCATTCAATGTGGCTGGTGCCTGCCTATAGAACGAATTACCCCTGAACATCAGACAAACTGATTCTCTAATAGAGTTTCGTAGGAGTCTAAAAACCTGGCTCTTTCCTAGGGTTTAACCTCCTGTCTCCCTGTCTTTCTGCTCTGACCTATTCCATTCGGGTCAATTCTTCCTAGTCCGAAGCGCCAGGATACCCATAGGGTGACAGTATACGCTATATAAGCATTATAATCAATCAACAAATAATGCAATAAAGCAGATGAAGAAAATGCTACACTAATTAATAGATCTGAATTGGAATGTTTAGAAAAAAAGTGTGAGTCAAACTGGCAAAATTAAATCAAATAATGAAAGGGAAAAGGGGACAGTATACGCTCTACAGAAATAATTTTTAGGAACATCAGAAGATCAGGAGCAACCCCGAAATTAGAGCAACTATCAAATTTTACAATATTTAATAAATGCAAAAGCTCTGTTGATAAGGAAAATCTGGCTTTTGTTCCATCTGTTCCCAAAGTTATAACTACAACCGAGCTAAGAGCAGATAATATAATAAAGACAAGGAAAAAAGCAGACCGCAGGATAACCTGAAAAATAAGATTCGATTATAAGACTAAAACAAAGGATGTACCAGCAAACCACGCCATTAATTTGGAAAGGAACCCTCAATAGTACACCTCTGCACCTGAGGCACATGGAGTATCAGGCAATTAGCCTTAGTAACTCCAAAGTGTTGCACACTATGTTAAATTTACATGCTTGTGAATTCAGTGTTGATCTAAAGAACACTCAAGGTTTGCTTAAGTCCGGAGCACCCATAGTAATACGTTCTAAATATAGTTTACTCCATGCAGAAGTGAACTCTGTTAAGTCTCCTTTTCCACTACTGAGTTGGAGATTACAGATCTTTTTTGAGTGGTAAAAATGCACTCAATACAAAAAGAATCTCATGGCTACTACGCAATAACCCAAAACTGCACTGGCTTTCTTCGCCTGAATTAAAGCTGGTATCTTTTCCAAGACAATACAACTTGTTTATATTGTGAGTTGAATTCAGGTAAATTTGTTCCTCTCTATAATCTTGGAGGACTGTGATATTCTTTGCAAAAAAGAGTTTAATGTACGTAGCTTAAGCTTTTCATCTTCCCCCCCCAATGCGAGTCCCAATCCAGGGTCTAGACTGAGGTCTCATTCTTTTGCCTCAAGCACTCCAGCCAAAGATTTGGCAAACGCTAAAGATTCCACTGACTCAAGGATCATACATGTCGATCAAGAGGGTAGATGAGTTGAAATAATAACAACATTCACCAGAGCATAAAAATAGTAAATGTTCCTGGTGCTGGCTTGCCGGGAAGCTAAATGAAAATAAAACAAACTATGCTTTTAAACTCCCTTTTTAGCAATAATTTGGTGATCATCTCCTGGAATCTAGAAGGGCAGTGAGATGATAAACTTAATATCTTAGTAAATTTAAAGCTGTCAACGATCTGCCTTTAAGAGACTTGGGCGCAGAAGGCAAAGAAAGGACATGCAAAAGGTGGCCTTGCCATTTTACTTTTTGTGGCTTTTCTGTGGGACTTTGAAGTTATACCCTTTTCTAGGCATATTACCCATGGTCAAATGTTCTTGTTTACTATTTACTTTCCTCCTGGTATGTAATATAATTTGCTTCTATTGGAGATCTTTGATCAAATTGAATCGTTCTAGGAGTCTAAACAAAATTATCAGTTAATAATGATGGGCGATTTTAATGCTAAGGTATCAAATGCTGTATTTCACGCCCAAAAAAAATAATCTTGAAGAAGCATAGACTATTCCTGCTAAATCACTTCTAGCTCAACAACTGTCAGACCAATGCTAGTACAGCTTTTTAATGTTGCTTTGGCAAAAGGCCTAATCCCTACGTGGTTTACATCAATTATAGTCCCGATTTTCAAGAAAGGGGATAGGCAGAACTGCACATGCTACAGGCCAAATTAGTTATTGGACTCCTCCATAAAAATTCTTGGGAGAGTGGTTTTAGTTAAGTTACAAAGCTGGGCAGAAGAAAATGGGGTACTAAGTGATTTCCAATATGGGTTCCAAAGGGGTTTAGCGACTATAGAGCAAGGACTAAATTTGTTTATTTTGCAACAGGAGTATATAAGGGTTAAAAAACAATGTCTATACCTCACTTTTGTTGACTTATCGTCGGCTTTTGATTGCGTGTCACATAACAAATTGTGGGCAATTATGACCGAATTGGGGGTAGATAATGCTATTATATGCTTCCTGAGAGACTTATATTCTGGGGCCACTGCAACTGTCCGGTATGGGAAAGAGGGAGAATGCAGCAGACACTTTGGGATTGGTCGTGGCGTACGCCAAGGGTGCGTTTTAGCGCCTTTTTTATTTTTGTTGTACATAAATGGTTTGGAGCATCGCCTCGTACAGGAGGGCAGGGACATGCCTATGGTGGGTGGGAGGCCTGTCCCTGCCCTACTGTACGCGGACGATGCAGTCCTGATGGCACGCACCCCAATGGCACTTCAAACTCTGGTTACATCTTTTAATAGTTTCATGCTTAGCTTGGACTTGAAAATGAATTGCTCTAAAACACTGTCTATGTACTGTGGGACAAGAACAAGCAGGCACTTGAAGCCTATTTTTATAAATTCCAATCCCTTAGAGAAGACTCCTACTTTCCCATACCTGGGCATTTTGTTTCATGAAAGTGGCTCATGGACTACTGCAATTAATGCTAGAACCTTGTTATTTTCCAAAACCATCATGGCCTAACAGTGTTTTATAAAAAAGCTAGGAAAAAGACCCATAAAGGAAATTTTAACCATCTATAATGCCACATGCATAGCAGTAGCTATTTATGGCTCAGGATTGTGGGGTTACTCCAATGTTAGTACAATTCAAACTATGGAAAATAAGTTCTTACGCCACATCCTGTCCGTCCCTGAAAGTACTGCGACCTTCATTTGCCATGCTGAATTGGGTCTGGTGTTTGTCACCGACGCAATTAAGATCCAGCCGATTCTTCTTTGGCACAGGGTTTGGACAAATGATGACTGTGTGGTTAACCGGGCCATTTTAAAGGACGTTCTAGTATTGGACAATATTAACGATTTTAAATGAATATGTTATGTCAGAAATTTTTTCGAAGAACTAAGCTGTGCCCAATATTTCGAGGATCCATTGTCGATGGTAAATATCTCAAGAAGAGGACTGAAAAATCTGTGTATTGCTCACCTCAGGGAAAAAAGACAAATGGAGGAGGTGAAAAAAAAGACTGTTTTTGCCCATCAGGCAATTATAAGTGGAGAGAAACTACAGCCATACCTATCTTTATACATGTCCAACCATGATCGTTTCCTTTTAACCCGGTTTAGATTTAACATCGTTTTTAGGTTATTATCTTTTCTTGTGATGAATTGTTGGTCGAAAGATTTATGTCCCTGCCCATGTGATGATGTGTCCCCACAATCCGATATTCATATTTTATTCTTTTGTAAATTTTACACTTTTTATCGCAGAAAACTTATTATCCCCATTCTTAAAGACTTAAATGTATATAGATGTCGCTTAGCGTTTTTAGAGTTTCAAAAAATGGAAACTGTTTTTATGGTAGCATCACTCGCTGAATTTTTTAAATTAGTTTTTAAATGTCGTAAATCCCTTTAAAGAATTAATTTTAATGTTGTATCTATGTCTTTGTTTTCTCATATGTTTCTCTGTTGAGATCTTAAATAATGATCACCTGACCCATTGTAAACTGTACTTTTTTTCATGCTACTTTTATGGTTATTCTCTGTTTTTAACCGAATAAAGTATTTTGAACTGAACAACTGTCAGACAAGCGAAGTAAGATGCCTCTAAACTGCCTGTTGGTTATAAATGGGGTGTTCTTAAATGGAAGAGTTAACAAGTACATCCCTACATTATTTACAAGAAGAGGTAGTTTTGAAACTTCAATCGTTGATTATGCTATTTCTAGTTACCATTTGTTAAGTATATTTTCACAAGTTCACGTTCGATATGTCCATGACAGTGACCATGCGATGATTCATTCAATAAACTTAAAGTGTCACCAGAACTTGTTCTGGTCACTAAGCACAGCTAAAGGTACTGTAGTGATTGAACCGACAAGGCCGGATCGTTTGGATTACTTCTTCCATTAGTAAGATGAATAAAATACTGTTCACCGCGAGGGACTTTGCTTTGCCAGGAAAGAGAATCTTGTCCAAGAATTGGAAGACGAATTGTTAACAGTTGAGAAGAGATCGTCAAAGTAAAAAAGACAAAGACACCATTCTCTCATGTAAAAAAAATTAAGTAATATGGTTGCAACACATTGAACCCACAGTCATTAGAAGTCGTGGAATACAAGCCCTTCGGAAATAAGTGCATTTCAATTTCAACATTAAAAGAGCGGATCAAAACTTGTGAGATCTCCACTTGGCTGCACTGGAGAAAAATCATAAATCCTTTGGTCTCTTATAGCAACATTTTTTATTTAAGAAGAAAGCTCCTCCTGCAATTACCACCCCTCCCTCACATTAGCAAGATAACTTTCTCAAACTTTATGCCATAAATCCCCCTTTAGAGAAGCATAAGATAACCCACATGTATTTTTCTTTACATGTGCAAAATCCAGACGTTCAGAGTGTAACACCCTTCTAGCAATGCAAATTGAGCTACTCATAAAAAATGCTAGACCCTCTGCAGCAGTGTGTCCTGTTAGAATTCCAATAAACGCTCTGAAGGAGAATCCTGTAGCTTGGAACACATTTTTAGCTACTCTGTTTACTTATTGTTATAACAGCCAAATTCCACTCTCCTGGTCTGATAGCAGATTTGCTCCCCTTAATATAAAAGGGTTCTAGTTCCTTACCGAGTAACTACTGTCAAATTACTTTACTTGATGCTGTGGGGAAGATCTTTGCAACAATTACCTTAGGTCGCCTAGTGGAGTGGGCATATTCGACTTTGAGAATTCCCTAAGTTTAGTCGGGGTTCTGACCCAAGTGCTCAGTAACCAAAAATATTGCATTTGTCGAAACCCTGATAGATACAAATGTGGTGCTCAGATCTCAAATATTATACTCCAATTTTGTTGACTGTTCGACTGTTTGATAGGATGGATAGAACTTCCCTTTGGAGGACATTGTTAAGCTTGGGATTCCATTCTATTGAGACTGATCATTGCATTGTACTGGTCAATCGAAGGTAAAATCCTAATCGGTGGACTAGGGGTTTATCTCTAACTATTCCCAGAGAGAATGGCTTAAAACAGGGCTGTATTTTAGCTCCCTTTTTGCTTTCTATTTATCTTTATGATTTGCCTGATTGATTCAATTATGTTTAGACCTTCCCTCCTAAAACCGATTCACAAAATGTATATGTTTAAATGTAAGCAGACAACATGATTTTTGATGTTACCCCAATTGGTCTTCAGCGAAATTTTAATGCTTTATTTTCATATGGAGAGGAAAATTACTTGAAAATAAATATCTCGAAGATAAGTGATTCCTTTTAGATGAAAGGAGCAGTATTGTCCCTATAACTATAATCTGGGTGGCTGCCCACTGGAAATAGTAAAAATGTACATCTGTTTAGGAAGCGTGCTTACACAGACACTAGATAGTAAATTGAATCTGCTGCACATAGGGAATAAGGCATTAGCTCATATCAGCGCACTTAAAAAGGTCTATCAATTGGGAAAGCGACACTACAAACAAATATATATATATATATATATATATATATATATATATATATATATATACCACGTGACTCCTCCTCGAATTTCTCGGCGTCTCAGACCCAGCACAGCCTCGCACGCCAGCAAACAAAGGGAGACGGACCACAACGAATCAGCATCGGTAAGTTTATTGATGCACAGAGAGCATATATATAGAGAGAGAAAGAGAGAGAGAAGGAGAGAGAGAGAGAGAGAGAAAGAGAAAGAGAGAGCGGGAGAGAGAGAGAAAGATAGAGCGAGCGAGAGCGAGAGGTGTAAAAATTATTTCAGCTCTGCATGCATTAGAACATATTTCCCTATATACATTTTTTTTACAAACTTATATGAGGGAAGATTCTCGTAAATTTCGTTCTCTTAGTCAAGATACTCCCATGCTAGTTAGAAGACTGAAATTTCCTCTCACTAGTACCTATTTCTTGTCTTTTGCTAATGTGCTTAGATGGGCTTACAACCTATTACACGCTTCCGAAGGCATGTTGAGAGAACTGATGAAAGGACAAAAATGTATTGACGGCGCAAAAGATTATACTTTTAATGCTAACCTCAGGGTTGCCTTATCTGAAATGAAATGTACTCTTGTTCATTTAAAGAAGAGGACGTCTGTACAACACATTACGTTGCTCAACACAACGTAATGCAGCCCCCAGAATAAGTTAAGTGAGTGACGTTGTTCAACCTTAAAAACATACAAACCTTACTCAGATACAGTTTTATTTAAGCATACTCCAAAATATTCATCCTTTTTGGATTACAATATCAGATGAACAATACATATGTTAAGATTGGGTATATTACCGTTGAATGATTATAAAAGGCACTGGGCTGATACAGCTAATTTGACAGGAATGTGTGATCTGTGATGGTGCGGTCCAAGATCTTAGAGGCATAATTTTTTTATAGTCAAATGCGACCATCATTGATGGTAGAAAGCATTTTTTAATATCATTGTATTAAATGCAAAAGAACTCAAATTGATTAACTGATTGGTGTGGTAAAAGCTCATCAAAATGAGTTACTCTGTTTAATTATTTTTTACATTTCTTGAGTCTTTCTAACAAATTGTTTTAGTTGTTGATGAAATGTATACAATGTTAGGTATTGCTATCTCAGTTGAGATTGAAACCAATATAAGTTTGAACTTGATGATGATGATGAAGATGATGGGGAGTATCATATTAGGTCCCCGAACCCAACAGGAGTGACACAGGGATACATTTCCATGAAAAAAATGGGGTGGGGCCAGCCCGTCCTGGCATTTGGCTGCACACCACTCCCGCACAGCTCCAATAGTCTTTCTACCCTTTTTTGGGTGGGTGGGGCAAACTGTGAGATGAACCCCCAATTTGCCTATAAAGGGAGGGAGTTGGAGAGCAGAAAAGGAATAAATTTTTATCAAAAAGAAAGAAAAGGAATGGTGTATGTGCTGCTCAGTCCTAGCTCTGGTGGGCTTCTGATCCCCATGGGCCAGGCAGATAAGTGGTAAACACCCCTTTCTGCCCACCCACAGCATCTGAAAGCCCACAAGACTGGCAGGGGAAAACAGTGGGAAATGAAATGGGGTGGGGTACGGACCATCTTGCCATTGGCCCCTACCCTTTACACAGAAATAAATAACGTGAATTCAGGGCTCAAAAAATCCACTCGCCTGCTCAGTATGGCGAGCCATATCCTATCAGTTTTCATCAAGGAAGTAATTTTACCATATTGTAACACGAGTCAAAACTGGACTCCTCCAACACAGGATGGAAGCTAATGTCAGGATCAAAACAGTATCCACACAAAACATTCAAGTGAGGGGAAGACTTCATTCGGAGTGATGAATTGACTCTGAAACCTTTGTGGATTCTGCAAAGTTTGTGAATGGATACCACATATTAAATAGTGGATGTTGATTCCAGTAACATTGGAAATTTTGGTGATATAACCCACCCCTCACTTGAAGGATTTGTGTGACTTCTTTTTTGATCCTGGTGGCAGGTTCCATCCAGTGTTGGAGGAGTTCAACTCATTGAGACCACACTTTGATCTTTCTACATAGGCATTACAATTGATTAACAGCATATATGTTCTCACTCAAAGAAATTGCGATCCCCTACAGATCTCATTATAGTCTTTACCATTATATACCCAGGTTCTGAGGGACAAAGGGCAACCCCATTATTTTTGATGGACGACTATCAAAGTATGCGTTAAAAAATACCTTTTGCCAGATTTATGTTACAGAAAACTCAGGCACTTCCAGTAAATGGCCAAAGTCCAACTAACCTGCCTTCCGACACTTCCCCAGATAGAAACATTGCCTCCCTTGTATGGGTGGACCTAACGTGTCATAGGAATGGACCAGAACTGTAACCAAGTTTTGACCTTAATTACGTCACATTGACTTAATACAGTCTAGGTTTTGACCAGTTACTGTTGAGGACCACAGGCAGACCCAAATTACCCACTATTCCTTGCTGAGAAGTCTCACGGGTGGCACGGAAGTAACCCAGAGGGTGTGGATGGTGGGGGGGGGAGAGAAACGGATGAAAGAGCAAACCTGCAGCAGGTGGGGGCGAAGCACAGGTGCAAGCAACAGGAAAGAGAGGAAGCCACAGCCATTGGGGGAAGCAACAAGGAGAGTAAGGGTGTAAGGAAGAGAAGCAACAAACATGGAGGGTGCGGGGAGAAGCACACGGATGACAAAGAGCAATATGGAGTGCAGTACACAAGGGATTCAACTGGAAGACACCTGCACATCCATACAGTGCTTAACCCAATAGAGAAATTAGTGCTTGAAAAGCAAGCAGTGGAAGCATAGACGCCAGCCAATCAAAAGAGATGGTAAAGAGGAAATGCCCCAATGAGGGACAAACACACTGTTCGCAAGCCGGGAGATGAATAAGCATCAGGCAAATGAGAGTTAGAGGAAAGCCAACCAACAGTAAGCAAACAACACATCGCGCATGTGCTCTCTGGTAGATATGGCCTAAAATGCAGAAGTTTGTTTTTTAGCAATTTTTTCACTCATTAGATTTTATCATATGAATTGATGTATGGTCAGTACTCAAAAATATAAGCAGGATCCCAATAGATGGCTCCGGGTACTGCGTGTTCGTGGACAACAAATACACTTTGTCTATTCCTTCAACTAGATGAGTCAGCTGAATGTGAGGGTATAATATGTTTACAAAATAGACATTAGGGCAAAAAAAAAAAATCGACAAAAATGTCACATTTGTTTTTCTCTACTTATTTTCATTGATTTCTTTTTTACTTCAACAACTAGTTTCTTTGGGGAACCTTGAGAAGTGTATACAAATGACCTTTTTTTTTTACTTCAACAATTAGTTTATTTAGGGAACCTTGAGAAATGTATACAAATGATCTCTTTCTGAATTAAGTATTTTGTCTACTTTTCTGTAATAAATAGCTTACTGGGTTCACCCTTGGGTTTCATGCCTATTTCCACCACAAACTGCAAGTATGTATAAACCACAAAAAATTGAAAAACAAATTACTAAGATTTAGAAAATTGTGAAAACCATGGTAAAAAATGACAATTCTGCCTGTTCCTCGGCAAAGGGGCCTGATGTGTCAAAGGGTTTTTTATCCATTTCTAGTCTATGGGAAAATGTGGTAAGGATATACTGGACAAGGTTATAATGATCCAGCCAATTCCCTAATCAGTGACAGAACTAAACACTAACAAAAGCTCAGGTATAATTGTAATACTCCCAGATTCTCTGCAGTGTATAGACTAATTAGAGCAGTGCTGAAACCAAGCTTTTAAACCCTGCACTTTTTATCTAAGCATACAAAACTGGTACAAACAAAAGGAAAAAGAAACCAAATTTTAGTGACATCTCTAAAAATAAAATGCAAGCAGATTAATCTTGAAGCTGTCTTTCTTGCTGCTGTCATGAATAACCAAGTCATGTTGTACTGGTCTCTTCAGCAAGTAATAAAAAAAATTACACATTTGTTCTTACTTTCTTTTCCTTAAATTACATTTTAGTTTGTGGGCATGCAGGTGTTTACGAGTGCTCATATGTTTACACTAATAAGGGCTATTTCTCTTTTGGTGGAATTTTATTGGCTATTATAGGTTTAAACTAAAACAGCAAATCGCCGTTATAGATGGTTTTTTTTACTGAAAAAGAAGGTGCAGGGGACTGTGCACTACACTGCAGAGTAAATCCAGATGTATTGACAGATGCACTTGTAATAATCAAGTGCAAATGTACATGGGATTTTGAACTGAACCTCTAGGTAGCTTTTAACAGACAAATTAACAAGTGGATGTTCTGTTTTAACTAATGGGGCATTCCCAGTCCAAACCTTCCAAATTACTGTTTAAGAAAACTGCAATCATACAGGCTGTACAGTAAATTTCAAAACTACGTACTAGTTAGAGGTTTACACCCAAACCTTTACCTTGTAATAAAATGACTCCTCGCATTGCTTGCATTGGTACATCCTCGTTTTGCAGTGATTGATCATGTGGCTTTCTAAGTCTTTGCTGTCTTCAGCTTTGTGTTCACAGATTGGACACTGGTACGGCTGCCTTTGACGGTGGACTCGTAGGTGTTGCTTTATATATCCTTTGTTGCCACTGCTATAATGGCATAAACGACAGCGGTAAGGTCTGTCTGCATTGGGCAAATACTCCACTAAGTCAGTTCCAGACAAGTTGGCCTCACTTGATGGTTGGCATTGTGCATTATCCTGCAGTTCTTTCAAAATATCCTCATCGCTTGCATTTTGGTCTGTTCGCTCTCTTAGTTTTTCAATTACAGTGAGCAGGGACATGCTGATTCCCATTTTAACTGGCACATCTGAAAAATCAGGTTTGTGTCTTTGGATATCAACAATTTCAGGATTAATCCAATTTAATTTATTAACCTCGTCAGAATAGTTTTTAACCAATGGACCTATTTTTGGGAGAGCAGAACAATTTGCATCAGCAGGTCTCTGCCCTGTATCAGGTGCTTTAGAAGCAACTTCTGTGATGCCCCTGTAACTGGATCTGGTAAGCTCTGCAGCTCGGATCGGCATAGTTACCAGGGCTTCTGCAGCTAAAGAATGAAGCCTTAGCGACTCAGAATTTGTCCGCCGACGTGCTGGAGGGATGTTCTCATTGGCTGCTTTGCCCTCACTCAAATCGTTCTCCTGCTTCTCTGAATTGCACCATCCAATAAATATTTCTTCAAGCCCTGCTGCATTTTTTTCTGCATGGTAAACATATTCTTTAGAGGCGAGCTCAGATTCCTCTGAAATTAGTTTCTTTTCTACCTCAATGTCACTACTTCTTATAAAGGGTTTCTGCAAAACAGTTTCTTCAGCATTGGGCAAACGTTCGACTATTACATTCACATGGCCTATTGTATTTTCACTACAGCTAATGATTTTCTGAGCTGAAGAAAGCAGGCTATCAGTGATCAAAGCATCCTGCTCTGTATCAGACATGGTCTCTTCCTCCAATACAATTTCTGCTGTTACAGTGGGGGCATCTGGGTGGCTCAATACTTCGGTCCCTTGAACGAGTGATTCGTTTGGCATCAACTGGTGTGAAAAATGCTCAGACATTTGAAGCTGCAAAGGACGTTGATTGGGGGCACACACTTTGTTTTCCAATGATAAAACAACCGCTTCACTCCCTTGTGGCGTTTGTGCTACAGTTGAATCAGGCAAGCTTGCAGGCTCATTCTCGTCCTCAAATATTGGATAAGAGCAGTCAACTTCCCCGGCATGTTTCCACGCATGAGTCTTTAACATTCTCTGTTGACCACAGGTGTAGCTACAAATTAAGCATCGGTACATTCCATACTGTTCGTAGGTGTACCATTTTTTAATACCCATTCCCACCACAGATGTGGATGTAGGCGAATGTGACTCATTGCAATCCCAATTTGTCCGATTCGTAATACAACGGTCGCCTCCTCCACCGACTCCTTGAAATGCTGCATTTGAAAGATGCAGGCCTTGTTGTGGTTTGACTTTTGATAGCACAGGGTGTTTGTTACTTTCATAGTGGTTTCTGATGTGAGCCTCAAGTTCCTCCTGTAGTTTAGATGTATAATGGCACTCTGAACACATTAATATTACTTCGTTATTCTCACCGTGCTGCTTAATGTGCTCGCTTAACAACTCAAAAGAAGCACATATCAATTTACAGAGACTACATTGGTAGCATACTGGCTTTTTGCTGCTTTGAGGAATTGTTTCACTTATATATTGTGCAGGGGCGTCCTTCTTAACCTTTTTTAGTGGGGGGAGAGAAGGCACCTCAGTATTCTTGGCAGGGAAGTCGCAGATTACGGTTTCAGGTGACAACGAACTGTCTGAGTGAGAACGTTTCCCAATTAGCACACATCGCTTTGACTTCTCGTTCTCTACTAATTTGCTGAGTTTTTGAATAACGTAATTTAATGGATCTGTTCTTTTGTAAGGGGTTGCATCTTCGATGCTGTCAAGGGTTGGCTCAATGATGGTTTCAGCAATCCCTACAGCATCTTGCTCCTCAATTTTTGGCATCAAGACTGCAACATTGTGTCCCTCTTCCATAATATCTGAAACAGAAGAAAATGATTATGCTCAATAGGGAAAGATTACAAACAGTGCCCCAAATGCAGGTTATTTGGAAACATACTTCAAAGCATAATATGAATATATGCAACTTTGAAACAAATTTGGTTTGGCCTTTTGGCATCATGTTTGTGCTAGAGTCTCTCATTTGTCAAAGGTGGCAAGAAAATACATAGAAGCACACTTAATCAGAGATCTAGTCTGTAACTGTTCATGTCGGACAGCAAAAATGAACAAGCATTTACATCGCAATAGGCCTCGCATTTGCAAGAGTTTAAGAGATTGGCATTGTAAATAACAATGCCATTTTATTTATCGCTTTTAAAAAACAACACAAATAAAAAGCATTGTCGTTTACAATGCCAATAGCTCAAACTCCTGCAAATGCAAGACCTATTGTATTGCAAATGCTTGTCTCTCCTTTGCTCTGGAATAAAGTCTGTTGAGGAAAAATAAGAGACGACCCTCAAAATTGGGTGCTGCTGGACCTCGCCAACCGGGTCAGATGATGCACTGGTTCAAAGCGAGCTGATTTTCATCCATTACAAGGTCTTACAGAGGAGCATGTGTAACGCGCTGGCAGGGCAGTGCCTCGTGTGTGTATGTGCGCATGTGTGAGGGAAGGTTACACTGCCGCTGCCTGTGTTGTAGCTGGTGTGTATTGTGTGGGTGGGCACTGGCTATCCAGAACCTGTAGGTTGCGAATGAAATTGTGTGTATGTGCGCATGTGTGAGGGAAGGTTACACTGCCGCTGCCTGTGTTGTAGCTGGTGTGTATTGTGTGGGTGGGCACTGGCTATCCAGAACCTGTAGGTTGCGAATGAAATTCACACTGTCACAGGTTGCTTGAGGGACCCTGGGTGTACATACATCTGTGAAGGAAGCTTGCAGTGCCACAGTCTGTGCTGAGCCTGTACTGTATAAGAGAAATGCGCACTGCCACTGCACATGCTGCTAGGTGAGTGTGCGTGTATGTGATGCTTGCATTGGTGCTGCGTGCGCTATGCCTGCTCTCTGCCGGACAGATGTTTGCCCTATCACTGCCAGTGCTTTTGCTGGTGTGTATATGTGGTGTGTTGCAGCCTGAGAAAAATAAATTTAGCGTGGGGGTCTCAGCGCAGTTTTCACGAGTGTCCCTCAGGTGATGGGGTTTAGTGGATATGTCACCTGTAGGATTAAGACGACCCATGTTGTTATCCTGGCTGTCATCACTTGATCGGATTGTGGAATCCTACTTAGGACTTGCTCTTAAGTACTTTTCAAGAAAAGGGCAGGATGTAAGCAGGCACAACGTTTGAAAATAAGCAAGATTGAAATTATACAAGATGCAATCTAGTTCCTTGCAGCATACTTTGGAAGCAGAAGACTGGCGCTGTCAAATGTAACTTAATTTCCTTTTCTGTGCCTCAGTTCACAAAGTGGGCTACTCAAGAATACTAATTAATTAATTCAAGAGGTTTACGCTGCATATCACATAGGGCATTCATGGGTGTTCTGTAAAGCCAGTTTGTCTCGGTGTCACGGAATGTTCACTCATCGACTTGCAGGGTGTTCTCCATACAGTGTTTGCCTGGGCTGAAGTGTGTCCCCACCAGTGAATCACTCATGCATTATAATAACATGTAGATAAATTCCTCAGGTGGTAACCATGTTTAGGTTGAATTCGTATATGAACGCTTTTGGTAAATGTCCAAAGGAAGATGCACAAAACTTTATACGGAGCATCAGTTTGCAACACTTTTTAAAAGCGCTTCAAATCATCACTTTATTCAGTTTGAAAACGAGCCATCAGGGGTCCAGATAAAAGTCATTTATGGAGCTGCAGAAAACCTCACCGAACATCCCTGACAAAATTATCAATTAAGCTGAGCAAGTAAACATGTTTTAAAGGAAAATATTAGTGTACTCAGTAGCAGCCTGCTGTTTAAAAAACGATATTCCACAAAATGCAACAACCCACTCGTTCCAGTACATTCCATCTTACTTTTTTCCTCCTAAATTAGTTTGATATAAAACATTTCAATTAATGCAGTGTTGCAATGTTGTGTTGTTCTGCTAATGAGGCGCAATTAGCCATATTACAGGTCACTGCCCCACGCTGTTGAATGGCGTACAAAAGATTCTGTCTACAGTAGTGCCTGTGGAGGCTGTGGGCACAGATCCTACTCCCCGACCACGGACATCCAGAGCCCAGGAGCAGTGGGGGTCATGGAGGAGCATGGGCACTATCACGGAAATGGGAATGGGAGGAGGAAGGACAGGGAGGGCGCAACAGGCTGGAAACTGCAGGGAGACAGCTCTGTGACTGAACCAAGCTCTTCACAAAAGCAGTGGCCACCTTCAGGAAACGTATAGAAATAAAGCCGTCCAAAACCTTACGCATACGCTTCACATAAACATCGTGCACAAGGGTCACAAAATGCAAAAAAAAAAAGGAACATTCTAAACAAAGCTGTATAAAAACATTGCAAAAAAGCTTCATTAAAACAGTGGCATTCAGAAATAAGCTCAAGAAATCACAGACAAACATAGGAAAGGGACCGAAGGCTTAATGAGCGATGACGAGAGAGGAAAGTCAGATGGCGCCTGTGCGCGTAACTGCACGCTTTAGGCCACACAGAGCATTAACCGATCAATGGAAAAGGACTTCATAGCTCGGGCTATGACATTTCTCCCAATGGCCCATTGTTATACTCTTATTCGATTTGCTAATCTTGTGGCTCATCGATTTGTGGTAGACAAAGTTGTGCTCTACCATGTTTAGAGAAGGCTCAGTATAGTGTGTGATGTGAAAGTAACGACTGACACTTAAACATGGATCTGGGTAACATCTGTTTGCGTGGCAGATAAGGCTGCAGAACTAAGATACAGGGTATACCACAAAGCTGTGCACTAACGTATGGTGAACAAGCATTGCAAATCCAACAGGTCTTGCCTATGGGATGACTATTGGCTTTGTGAATTTCTTTTAGCCATGCTGTACAGCAGCGTGGCTGACAGTCAGGAAAAAAGTGCTATGATGCAGCCAGCAGTGATCAGTTTTCTTAGTATGGGATTATTCTGTGCCTTCACAACAACAACAAAAAGTTTACTTATCATATGTCCGAACTGAAATCCCTGCTTTACCTTGCATGAAGACAACGCAAAAAAGGCCATGTAGAGCAGGTGGTGTAGTGCTGCTTGCACCTTTGTAGCAGCTTGACACCCGTTTGCATTCCATTTGGCTCTGTTTTTTCTGGAGGAACATGAGGGGACATGTGACAAAGAGGGAGGGGGTGGACGGGGCAAGCAACAATGCAAGAGGGTGGGGGCAGGGCAAGCAACAATGCTAGAGAGGGGAAATGGGTGCAAATAAAAGGAAGATAAAGTACTTCTGAAAGCGGCATGCTGTATGACACTACGCAAGGGAAGCAGTACTTAAGCCATGCTCCAGGGTAGGACAAACTCAGGAAAAGGAAGTAAAGCCGGCACTTGCTGACCAAAGAGAAGCAAGGAAATGAGACGATGAAGCTAACCAATGGTAAGCAATAGGCTGGCTCTAAGCCCCCTTAGTGAATTAAATGTCTTGTAAGTGACAGCACATGTGCTGTCTCAAGCGAGACCTAAATTCGAGGACATGGAGAAGTGGGGGGGGGGGGTGGGGAGGAGGTCGGAAGAGGGCTAACTGTCTAAGAGTCAAAGGGGCCTTACAAACATACTGTAGGGCAAAAAATAACAGACAGTGCCCCCAAAATATTTGTGTCCTGCCTGAGGGGTAACAGCATTTACCTCATAGCCTTTACCATGCAGGACCTCTACCACGCATGTAAGTATTTTTTTTTATAACAAACTTTTAATATTCTTCATAAAGAAGTTATTTTAGGGTTCGGGGTGGACAGCGGTGAGGGTGAATCGAGGGTTCAGAGGTGAGCAGAGGTAAAAGGAGGGTAGTATGATGTGGTACAGCCTGTCATTGTACACTATAGTATGATATGGTATGGTCTGTCATTTTATAGTATGGTATTGGTTTTATTGTATGGACTGTTGCTGTATAGTATGGTATGGACTGTCATTGTATTGTATGGTCTGTTGTAAGGTATAGTATAGTATGGTTTGCTACTGTATAATATGTAATGTCATGGCCTGTTATTGTATAGTATATTACGGTCTGAGTATGGTATGGTGTGTTATTGATGCATACAATCTATGAAGTGCACATAGAAGCATTTAGGCAAGCGCTAATATCACAAGTTGGTATAGTTTAACTCTTTCGCTATGGCGGCTATTCCGCTGCAGCGCTAACGGTCGCGGGGGCGCGCGGGTGAGCTTCGCGGGTGACAGAACCGTTCCGTCACGGCTCGCGGGTGAGTTGTGCTCATGACGGAACGGTTCGGTCACGGCCCCGTCCGCTCAATTGAACGCGGCGCGAAGGCGCGGCGGCTGGGCCGTGACGGAACCGTTCCGTCATGAGCACAGCTCACCCGCGAGCCGTGACGGAACGGTTCCGTCAATAGCCTCGAAGAGGTTAAAAACATGAAACTTACGTTGAATTACTCACCGGGCGCCGAGGAGCGCATAGCCTCCCTGCCTGTCACCAGCTGCTCCCACTGCCTGACATCGCGGCGGACGGACCGGAGACTACATCCCCCAGCGGCCCTTGCCTTGCCGCTTGCCGCAGGAAGCCACGCACGCCCAGTCCAGACCCCGGAGGTGCACTTAAGACACAGAGAGCACCGGGGGAGCGGGAACATTGAATTACTCACCGGGCGCCAAGGAGCGCATAGCCTCCCTGCCTGTCACCAGCTGCTCCCACTGCCTGACATCGCGGCGGACGGACCGGGGACTACATCCCCCAGCGGCCCTTGCCTTGCCGCTTGCCGCAGGAAGCCACGCACGCCCAGTCCAGACCCCGGAGGTGCACTTAAGACACAGAGAGCACCGGGGGAGCGGGGACATTGAATTACTCACCGGGCGCCGAGGAGCGCATAGCCTCCCTGCCTGTCACCAGCTGCTCCCACTGTCTGACATCGCGGCGGACGGACCAGGGACTACATCCCCCAGCGGCCCTTGCCTTGCCGCTTGCCGCAGGAAGCCACGCACACCCAGTCCAGACCCCGGAGGTGCACTTAAGACACAGAGAGCACCCGCGTCGCGGGTCGCGCGCGGGACAGCGCCGTGCTAAGCCCGGGCAAAGGGCGGGCCGTTTGTGGCCGTTAGGGGCCGGATGAGGCCGGGCCGGGCCCCCCCTCTTGCATCCAGCAACAAAAGGTACTGTACATATTTTACCCGACTAGTTGTCTGTGGTCCGATAGGACTGGAACCATGGTGAAAAGAAAATTTTGGAGGACCCCATAGACTCTGTTGGAGGGGCAGCCAAGGGGGGAAACGTGCTAAGAGACAGAAATGTAAGCCTTCAAAAAAACGCCAGCCTAATGCGGGAGACAATTGTGTCTTGGACCAGATTGACAGAATTGATGAACTGATTACAGACTGTACTGACTTGTTAACAGCTACCCCCGTTTTAGAAGGAGAAAATGGCGATAAAGCCGGCCCTGGGGGAACAAAGGGTGCTAAGAGCAAAGATAAGGGGCCAACAGTTATTCCCAGAATGTTTTTGGGTAAATCTCCTATAGAGGCTAATTTACCAGCACCCAAGGCTGCTGAGGATAATCCTGATGTATGTGTATTAGATGTAGAACAGATCACTGAAAGTACTTTTAATTTACCTTGTACTAATAAGTTTACGGTTTTAGCTCACATTGAAAACCTTTATCCGGACGGTGGGCTGGACTCGACTGGATCTCTTCTAAGCACAACTGAGACCCCCACCGAGGTATTTCCAAAGGTGGACGATCACCATGACAAACCTCTGCTTAGCTTAGTAACACACTTATGTGCCCTAATTAAGGGAATGCAAGTGAAAATTGATACTTTAACCATTGCTGTAAATAGCCTAAAGATGGGGAAAAACAAAGCTGTAGTAATACCAAAAGCTCCTATTAATATTCAGGCTAAGGCATTAACCCAGGTAGGAAATGTCACCTCTTCGGCAACTAAAAAACCAAGCCTAAATCCAGTTGCTCCCAAACATTCTAGGACAACTGAGCCTGTTAGATCAGGGAACTTAGTGCCCTTGGAGAATCGTCCATCTCATGGACATAATTTGCCCTCAACTTGGGGTGCACCAAGGCAATCTGTAGATAATCGATCATCTAGGCCGACTCAGGCTGGCCATAACCCCCCACTTAGCCGACAGCAAAGGGGCTATGTAGGATCAAATCTAGGCCCCATTACATCAAATCTTAATCCCGCCATAGCCCCACCAGTATACTTGATTAATATACCCAAGCTCCCTATAGGCAGGGGACGTGAATCTCCAGATTCCCTGACGAACAAAGCTATCCACTGGATTAGGTATGTAAGAGGATGTAGATCTGTTATCCGGGAGGACATCCTGAGTGCAAGTAGGCTAACTTTCCAGGGTGATGCCTACGATTGTATAGAACTGACTCTAAGAAATCCCACGATAGCTGGAGAATTACTAAACCTAGAATTTAGATCCTGATCCCCAGACTATTCAAGGATTCAGATGAGAGCAACCCCCCGTCACCCCTGGAAGCCTACGGAAGGGAATCAGGATGTTATTTTAGCTGGGGAAAGTTCTAGATTAGACCAGAAAGATTGACTACCATTTTCATTTCAAAATGAACTAGCTAGTGAAGCCTATAATAGTGGCCCTATAGGAGAGGTTCCTAGTTGTACTCTGCCAAAACTTGTTACAATCCAAGCTCCACTGGCCTGTTCTAATGATGATTTTATCTTATCCCCTACTGATTCAGCCAGTAAAAATGTCAAGAAAGTTATACCTGGAGGGGGTCCGAGTTGTATCCGAGCAAACTCTTCTATAAATCAAGTTATAGGTCCAAGACCCTCTGATGACCCTATTCCTCACACCACCAACCAAGACCTTATAGGGAAGCCTTGTCCTGAAACCTTTGATAGTTGTCATGGTTCTGTCCTTTCGTGGAATGTAGCCGGCTTAAAATCTAAGCTAGAGTCACCTGAGTGGGCAACATTTATCCGAGGATATGAACTATGCCTATTTCAGGAGACATGGGCACTGGAGGAAGTGCATTTCCCTGGCTATCTAAATTATAGTGTACATGCAGTTAAGGAAGGAAGGGGAAGACCATCTGGCGGGTTAACTATCTGGTTACGACAGGACTTGAGTGTAGTAGTAAATACTATTCCTACTAATCACAGAGATCTCCAGGTCCTAAAACTTAAGTTTCCCAATTTAGCTCCAGTGTATGTTTATAACATGTATGTGAGGAGTACGGGGGGTGGAAAATCAGAGATCCTTGTACTCATGGAAGACTTACTGGAAAGTCATTGTTCACCTTTTAATGTTATTGCGGGGGGGGGATTTTAATGTAAATTTTGAGCCTCTTATGAAGGGAAACTGGAATGTGTCAGAGGAGGAGGACAGAGAATGGGGGGTTCCCAAACTGGATCTTGATCCGGTTAGTAAATGGTCAGACAAAGTGGTCCAACTGAATTCCATTTGTTTAAATAAAGGTTTAAGAGCAGCAAATGGAAGGACCCTAGGCGATAAGAATGGGGCACATACCTTTAAAAGTGGTTCACGCAAGAGCAGAATAGATTATATTCTGCTCAACTTGGGCCTGTGGAAACACCTCCAAGACATGACGATCATTGACAGGCTCGAGAGTGACCACAATCCCCTGTCTATGAACCTTACTTATTGGGAACCTTTTGTTCACCCAGGGATTATAATGGCTCCTACCCCCACTCATGATACTTTGATATCAAATGATTTACGCCACGTCCGATGGCCTAAAGTTTCCCTTCACAAAGAGAATATGGATTTTATATCTAGTACGCTTGGACAGGCGAAGTTAGATTTATTGTCATTATTGGAAGGGGAAAATAACATTTTGAGCTTGCAGGAAGGAACTAGGATCCACGAAATTCTTTTTGATGAATTAAAGACTCTATTTGTTAAACCCTGTAAGCACAAAGGTCCACACGCAATGGAACCGCCACGGTGGTATACAGGGGAATGCAGGAAGCCCCGTCTAGATTTGGGAAGGGCAATTAAATTTGATCACGCTGAGAACATCAGAGCAGCCAGGCTGAGGTATAGAAATGCCGTTCTAAAAGCCAAGCGTATTTGGGATGAGAAAAGATGGACAGACCTTAAGGAAGCAGGTTCCTGTAAAGACACTCGCAGATTTTGGAATGTCTATAAGTGGGGTGTGGAGGGAAACCCTGATAAGCCACAAAACTGGGTTCCCCAAGAAAAGTGGGTAGAATACTTCCAGCCCCAATACGCTAAAAGGCAGGATACCCAACCATCAGTGGATGTCCCTCTTGAGCCCCAAACTAATTATTTTTTCACACTGAAGGAAGTTCATTATGCTTTAGACTTGGTAGTCCCTGGTAAAGCGCCAGGTATTGATGGTATACCTGCAGATCTTTTTTTAAATGACCAGAACTCTTGGGGTTGCTATATACTTCTTCTGGCCAACCTGATCGCTAGGGGAGCCCCAATACCGATATCTTGGAATGGGGCGGAGATTATACCCGTTTTTAAAAAAGGAGACAAGTCGCTGCCAGGTAACTATCGTCCAATCAGCCTGATAGACACTTCCCAAAAAATATTTGGTAGGCTGGTTCTAAATAAAATCCTTGACTGGGAATGTAACAATAAGATCTTATCCCATTTACAAGCAGGGTTCAGAACTTCAATCAGCACGGTGGACCAGGTGCTGCATTTTGTCATGCTGTACTGGAAGACCGTGCTGATTGGACGTGGAAGTTTATATGCAGCTTTTATAGATCTTAGAGCGGCATTTGACCTGGTTCCCCGCCCCACCTTATGGAGTGTCCTTAGTGACATGGGACTGCCACTGCCCCTTTTATCGTTGGTTAAAAAACTCCACGAACATAATTATGCACAGATTAGGTGGGGGAGCCCCGGGAATGTCACGCCACAATTCCCAGTGGAAACTGGAGTACGCCAGGGCTGTGTCCTGGTGCCAACTCTCTTTTCCTTATACATTAATGACGTGGCAAAGATTTTAATTAACTCTAGCATTGACGCCCCGATCATTGCAGGAACAAAAGTTCCGATCTTAATGTTTGCCGACGATTGTCTCTTAGTATCAAAAACTCCTAGCGGGCTTCAAAAGGGCCTGAAGCTCTTTGAAGATTTTTGTACCGCACGGGGTTTAGAAGTAAACGCACAGAAATCAAAGTTTATGACTTTTAATGCTTCTAAATCTTTTAAGGGTACAGTGAATATGAATCAGCGTCCACTGGAAAGAGTCCAAGCTTTTACCTATTTGGGTGTTTGTATAGACCGTAATTTGTCCTGGAAAGATCATATTGAATTGGCCACCTTAAGACACAGACAGTTAACTGGAGCCTTGACCACAGAACATCAGAAGTCATTTACTAAGCCAATAGCTCCGGTACTGGGGGTTTACAATGGCAACGTAGTCAGCTCCGCCTTGTACGGAGTCGAAATTTGGGGATGTGAAAGTCTGAGAGGGATGTCAACCTCTGAAAATTCCTTTTTAAGGAATTTAATAAAATTACCGCAGAGTACCCCCATGAAACCTCTCTACTATGATCTAGGGTTATCCCCAATAGCGCTCATAGCATCCTTTCGTCCTGTTTTATACTGGAGGAGAGTCTGGACTACACCAGAATTAGAAATCTTCGCAAGGGGCCTGCTCAATATTATTTGTAGTGACACCTTTCACAAGGTCAAGTGGTTAAATCACATTCGGGGCCTCCTAACTAGTATGGGTCTAGGGAACCTGTGGGAGGACCCCACAAATTCAAGGTTCCCACCAAAAAAGATTCTAAAAAGACTCTTTACTGGCAATTTGTGGCCTCAAGGACTTTTAGGTCTGTTGACTCTGGGTCATTGACCGGAATGTTTTTGGATATTAAGGATGTCCCAAAACTGGAAGCCTTTTGGGACACTATTTTAAAACCTCTGGATCGCAAATTATATTTTCAGTTGAGGGTTGGGAGCCTCCCGGTTGGGGCATTCACTAGTAGATGGCCTTCTGGGGCCAAGGATGATTGTCCCGTATGTTTGGCTCGCCCTGAGACCATTGGTCACCTGCTATTCAAATGCCCAGTGTACAGTGAGCCAAGGAGAGCGTGGCTCCGCCCAATGTGCAGGTTAATAAGTCCCGTTAGTGGGACTATGGCAGTTTGCATCATCCGATCCTGTACAGATATGATAGTTTGCATAGCTGTGGCAAAATATTTGGGCTGGGCTTGGGCTATCAGAAGTAGAATGCTCAAAGTTTAAAATGTATTCACACTACCGAAACCAAATTTTAATGATCATTTATTTATTTTAGTCATTTGACGAATTTATGGTTTTATGTGTACATATTTGTATATTCTAACGAAAAACTTTTTTTACTATTTTCTAACTTGGTATTCTTATATCTCATAAACTTTATATGTATGTACTGTTTGCTTTTATGACAATCGTCGAATAAAGCTTGTCTGAAACATGAAACTTACCTTTGCACTCCCAAATTGGCAAGGAAGGTGGCATTATACGTAATGCAACCAAAATGAGGACGAGTCAAACAAATACACCTCTCGTGAATGCTGCAACATGTAACTTTTAATGTAGTAAATTGTGTTGTTATACAGATAGGCCAACACTAGGCAGAGAAAAGAGGCTTACTGGAAAGTGAAGTTTTGAGACATTTGAAAAGCAAAATATGAGCAAGGGAAGCAGCTGGATCAATACGAAAAAGCCAAATCCAAGATGCATAAAAGCAGTGAAACAAGCACTGGCAATGCCAATAGATATGGCTTTAAAGGAATAAGTTCTGGTAACGTGAGCTAACAGATCAAATGATGGACAGAAAGCTGAACAATCAAATATTCGCCCCAGTCACAAATCTGGGTTTAACCCATCGTTTTTCTGCTCATCTTGCTCCCCAGTTTGGACCCAGCCATAAGCAAATCAGTCTTGACGCTGCTCCTCTTGTGAACAGTCCAGCCCGAACTGCCAGGTCAGGTCATCCCTGGACCGGAAACAAGCATCCTGGAACCTGTTTTGGGGAATCACCCCTCATCAGCCAGGCTAGCTTGACTACAGCGGCACAGTGAGAACGGATCTCGAATCTGGGCATACCCAGACGTGGGTCCCATGCTCACTATCCCACCAGATCACTAGTTTGAACTGTTTTGTGTCCCCATGTTAAAATACTACATACACAATGGTATCTTGTTTTCCTGTAAATAGCTGTTTGAACTGTTTCATGTGAGAAATTGTCAGTGCTGAGCTCATAGTGAGTAAAATTGTAAGAGAGCACCTCATACATTTGCATAGGATTAGAACAAAACTCCCCCTAAAGATTTGTCCACAAAATAACAAAAATTGTCATAGATTCCCCATTAAAGCACATGGAAACCAGGTTTCCCACACAGATAAAGAAACAATATTTTTTTCCAAAAATGGCATGCACACACATTTCCCTGGCCTAAGGAGAGAACATTTCACACCCACATGATTTAACATACTAAAAACACATATACAAATTAAATATACAGGTCGAAAGAGAGAGGTAGTATTAGAATTATGTTCCATCTTTGAAGAGGCCAAGAGCGATAGCCCTGCAATGCTGGAAACAAGCATGGGGCCAGCGCCTCTCCCACCATATGCAGGAATAGAGTTGAACATGCCAGCTCCCCCTGCATTCAGATATTCAAATCCAACAATACTAGAAGCCAACGAGCCCCACACAGAAGGATGGACAGTTATATCCAAGCACGAGAAAGAAAAGCCCAACAAGCTCCGATGCTCCCAGTGTAACCCAAAGTCCCTGAAACGGTCCCCAAAAATTCGACCCGCTACCATCAACCACATCCAACTCATAGGACCTCCACAGCAAGAAAAATACACACTCCCACTACTTCAGGCTAACATACTCGAGTGACATGGAGGTTTGTGGCGGTTCTCAATAACGATACAGTGAATGGGGGAGAGGAAGAGAGCCCCATTTCCCCAGGAACAGATGATGAGGGTGAGGCTACAGGATTTGCCCAGGTAGCCAAAGAAACAAAAAGTGAGGTTGAAGGCAAAGCCAGGCCAAACAGAACAGAGTGCAGGTCAGAGCGAAGGAGGTAAACCAGATGGGGCGAGGAAGAGTGGCGTGCGCTGAGGCTAGAGAAAGAGAAAGCCTGCAACTAGAAAGAACAGCAAAAAATCAGAGCAGCATGCCCTTCATATGAGGGAAGCAGGAGTAAGTACAAGGCGCAGAGCTGGGAAGAATCGGAGGCAGAAATAAATTAGATACTTCTAGAAGAGATCAGAGCTTCACCGCTCGTTCGACAAACGAGAGGGGCTGACTGAAAAATGAAAGACCAAGGAAGCCTGTTACTCAGTTACCCGAGAAAAAGGAAAAATAAGATGGCGCCTTTGTGTGTATACAAGGAAAGAAGCGACGAGGATGCGAGCTGCTCCATACCAGTGCACAGCAAGGATAAACCTACCTCCAGGGAAATAGCAGCAAGAAAGGAAGGCAAGAGTTCTGTGTACCAGTTTTGCGACCTGTTAGCAGACTAGACAGGGGAAAGGAACCAGTATGACCGGTCCTGGCCTAGGGGAGGTCATATAAGCCAGAGAACATGCCAATAGCAGAAGACTGCATCTGGCATGGAGGGTGAGACCCCAAGTGGAACTTCCCCCTACATGCAGGAATGCCTAAAAAGATGGCAATGCTATGTTGGGGAAAGACCTGTAGAATCACCCAAGATAAGAATATACCCATTACTACAGTGGAGAGAGGCAGGGGTATATGTGTCATGGTCCCAGATGGACAAAAAAGGGATTGAGAACAAAGTTACTGTCGTTGTTGAATGTTACATCGCAGGTATCAACCTAGTGGTAAGCAACATTAAGAGCCTGCTAAGTAGCATTCCAGCAATTACGTTAACCGAGACCGAGCATGACAGGCAGCGTTTAATTCAATTATAGGCACCGGATATGGACAGCCCTGAGAGAGATTCCCCAACTGCCCAGATGTAGGAGTATTAATGGCAGAGACCATAAAACCAGGGGAGAGCATAGCAGATTTCTTGAGTAGAATGGGGGAACAATGGGGACAGGAGACAGGACAGCCAGGGACCAATACGGGCCCACAACCCTTGTTCTTCTACAACATTCTTAAAAGGGGGTTACCCACTGAGATACAGAGCAGACTAGACAGTGTAGTTGGTACAGATACCAAACCCTGGCAGGAGATACAAGCACACATACCACACTACTACAAAGAGAAGCAAGAAAAGGATAGAGAAAAATAGGAGCAGGCCCAAAGACACTGCAAAATTGGTTCAAAACACATTAAGAAAGACTGGCCTCGAGGCAACAGCAATGGCCGCAGCTGCGCAACTGGCACTAGTCTCCCCGGGCTCCAATGAAAAACTCCACAGAGGATTTCAAACCGGCTATGGCAGTAGAGGCCAGGGAGGTTGGCAGCAACCAGACCCTAGGAAGTGCGACTATTGTCGTAGGCAGGGTAATTTGGCAGAGAGATGCTGGTTGAAGGCATATCATGAGCAGAAAGATCAGCAGAGTGAAAGGCCAGCCACCACAAAACCCCACGAATGTCCCTCCTCAACACCAAGCACAGGGGAATCAGAGTGTACTCTACACTCAGCCTCAGGGACGTCAACTGTCTGCCACATCACCACAGCAGGGATCAGATAATTGGACAAACACTTGGCAACAGCATCCTCAGACAGGGAATTCAGCATGACAGGGATTGCGGCCACAGCTCCAGTAGGGAGGGGTGACAGTATGGGGAGGGGTGACAGTGTGGGGAGGGGTGACAGTGTGGGGAGGGGAGAGTGTGGGGAGGTAGCGCCTTCACACAATCACAAAGCCAAAATGTGCAGCAAGTAGGAATTACCCCAAAAACTTACAATCTAGGGGTTAATACCTAGTACCCACTTACCTTTTCCTCAAAGATAACTGTACCTACCAGAAAAGAAGAACTAATAAGAAAACAGTGGGATTACATTTTTTTACTTGCACCCAGAAATTCCAACTGACACAGCTGTGTCAACCGGGTATCCTCACTAAAGGTTCGACACCAATGGCAACCCCAAGGGAGCGTGGAACAGCCAGGGTACCTGGGGTGCCTCCAGGAACGAAGGACCCACTCTGCTGCGGATCGCCCAGGGCTGGCTGGCCACAACCTGGGGGGAAGGCAGTCTGACAAGGGGGCATGGCAGCACCCAGAAAATATTTAAAAAACAGTCATACAGGTCCTGCAACCAAAGACAACAGGGACGCGTATCAATTACCAAGTCAAAGCGTCCCCATTCTCAGGCACCATGGCCAGATCCAGTGATTCCTTCGTGACATGTAGTCCCAACAGGGTCTCCAAAAGCTAGAAGCCTCCACCCCAATGGAGGCATCCTTATACTTCTAAAATAAAGATACCCTTGGTGGCGGGAACCACGATTTCCATGCACCCAGGATGGTAAGACCTCCAAAGTCTCCACAGCGCACACACAAGTAGCCAATACGAGGCAAGGTCTCAACATAATATCAAGTCCAAGTGTCCAGTTGGGGGGTTTCGCCCGGGTGAACAAGCATCCCAGGTTTGCAAAAGCAGTCCCTGTTTTTTCAGTCTTCACTCAGCAGACCTTTGCAATTTTTGGCCAAGGGTGGCGGGTTTTACGTTGTCAATAGTACAAGGTGAATAACTAGTTAAGCAAACCACCTTGTTTGTGAACTGTCCCCGTTTTTTTATTTCCCGAAGTCCAGTCCCCTTCCCACACCGGTCTAAAAAATCATAGAGGGAAAAGGGTGTGGTCCGAGGGAGAACGGGGTGCCCGGGAAGAAGGATCCCAAATCTCCCCTCTGGCTCCAGCCGAATGTAGGGAACTGGATGCGTTCACCTCCATACCAAGCCTAGCGACTAACATTGCTCAAAATCTTGCAGGCTCCAACAAAGGAAAGCAGTTGACTCCAAACTCGGCCACCATGATGCAGCATGGGTTACAGAAAAAGGGCACAGAGCAGCCCCTGACCCTCTCCCCCGCACCACAAGCCAAACAATAGATTGATCAAAATTCAGGGAAATGCCTGAAACTAAAGAAAAATACCCAAAGCTAGCCCAAAAAGACGGTTCCAGATACCAAGGAGGGGTCAAGATCATCCAAAGCGTGGTACCTGGAAGATACGAGGGAGGGCCACACCACGGCACACCATGTAACCGAAACAGAGAAATGCACAAATGTGGGGCACGTTGCAAACACTGGCAACCCTAAACAGATACGCGCCCCCTCATCAAGCATTCCCGTTCACATATAGACTGAAAAACGCAACTTACAGCAATAGCACACATGCACATCCCATGGAAGACACGTTTTTTGAGAACTAGTAACATCCATGGAACCCCTGCTAAAACATGATGATGTCCATCCCTATACCCATTAGGCCACCAAACAAATATATTTTGCACCAATCTAACCATCTCGTTTGTAGAGAGGGGCTCAACAGCTTATAAATAGAGTTAATCTGTTCAGATAACTATTAACCACCCGTATTCCTCGAAATTACTAAAACATGCCCAACAGGGCTCACCTTCCGGTGCCTTCCTGCATCGCGACTATTGGACTGTGGAGATCACATCCCTTAGGATAAAAATACAAGGACTACGAAAAAACATTCATTACAGAGCATATTTAATGTTTCTGAGTTAACCATCAACGGAGTTTTTTTTATATAACCAGGTACCACAAAAGACAACAAAAGTGCACTAACGCGACGTGTAGCCAACTTTCACAAAGCAGGAAAGAGATTAAATGGGTGCACCATTCTTTTGTTTAGTCGAGCCCCTCCATGGTGAGGACATTTATGAACAAAACTTTGCAAACATTTTCTAATTGGGCAAAAGAAACAGACACCGAAAGAGTACAGAAGGCTCCAAAGGTAATCCCACCTTGAACGATCATATAAAGACAAACGTTATCTACATTTTTGTGTACATGTACTCTCTGTCTCCTTTGGGTAAAACCACATTGGTTTACCCTTGAGGAACTGCCAGGTCAAGAGGGTCTCACAAATGGGTAACTACAGAGCTTGCGTAGGGATCTCTTGTACATCACCTGCAGCTACACTAAATCAGAACACTAGCATCCCACATGCACTACATAGCGCCCTCCTACACAACACTTGGAACCAACATATGACTTCAGTCGCCTCCCAAGAATCAGTCAGGTCATGTTATGTCTGTTTGTTGATCCCACATGCGGTAGGCAAAGATCTATCTGACTTGTATCTACATCGATTAAAGAGAAGAACAACTTTGCTGCACCAAACCCATGACAAATGATCTGTGGACTATTTTGGCTGGGCTCAGTTCAACGACATTCCAGAAGAATTCAGACTGTTCACAGACGCGCTTGTATCAGCCGGAGGTTCTATACCCTTCTTTACCCTGCAGGCAAAAGCTAATACCAGCTGGTTACAAATAAACCGGTGGGAGATGCTCAAAATGATGATAGCATTGAGCTTGGCCTCAGTTTGATCAAGGAAGAACAGTGAGGAATCCGCCGCATTGGCACCGTGATCACTAAGCATTCAGGTCTTCGGCTGAGGCAACTTGTAACCGATTCGGTATTGACAGCTCGCCTCGCAGTTAGTTTTCAATTGAGACACTACAGAATTGTTGGCAGCTGCTTTGATTGAGGAGAATTACTGCTAGCAACCCTCGTGCTAACTAGGACGTCCTTGTGTATCCTCCTTAATGGTTCTATTTTCAACAGAGAGGTTATCTTCATCTCTGCAGGGTATTCCTTTATAAATTTCAGGCTTGTATTACATGGTCCTAATGATGATCCGATATGCTTAGGTTCTTTTGCCATACAATTGTCTTTTAATTGTTTTAATAAAATATGATTTTAAATGATTTTAAATGATGTCTAGGGCATGATTGTTTTCCCAGAGTATTAATACATATTGTTTTGTTTAGGGGTCTTTGCTTCTCTTAAAAGTGGTCTACTCAGCTGCAGCACAGCTGCTGATATGGGACTGATTCCGTGAACTACAACATGAATGCTCACCATGAAATAATAAGTCAGTTCCCTTCGCTGTTTTATGGTTTAGTAAATCTTAAGTCTATGAAAGTAAAATTGCACATTAATGAGGATGTATGTCTTGTTGATCAGAGACATAGGCAAATTACTTTTCATTTACAAGATGCTGTTGAAAAAGAACTTGAATCGTTACTTAAGCATTATATCATTGAGAGTACTACTGGTCCAATGCCATGGGTTTCTCTCATCGTGGTAGTGCCTGAAAAGGACAGTAAAGGAGCTATACGCATATGTGTTGACATGCGTCAGGCAATTGAAAGAGAACAGCATTCAGGTCCACACTTTGCTAACATGATAACGCAACTAAAAGGTGCAAAGGTCTTCTCTTGCCTTCATTTAAATAAAAGTTCTAATCAGTTGGAACTTGAAGACGGTTGGAGGTCCATTACAACGTTTTCTATGCATGCTGTTCTGTTTCCATACAAAAGACTAAATTTTGGTGTGTTTTATCACTGTTTCAAGACGTCAATCGACGCATCATACAGCCTGTTATGAATGTGTTCAATTACAGTAATTACACATTGGTTTTCAGAGCTACACAAAAAGAACATCATAAAGCTCTTACACAAGTATGTAGTTTACTTACCGAACCAGGCTTAACTTTAAATGCAGACAAATGCAAGTTCCATAAGACAAACTTAAAATTATGTGGCCTTATCTTTTCTGATGGGGGTAGGACACCAGATCATGCTAAAGTACAAGCGCTGTCAAATGCTGATGCCGCACACAATGTTTCCAAAGTGCGTTAATTTCTTGGCATGGCCAGCTACTGTTCTAGATATGTGCAAGATTTTGCCACTGTAAGTGCTCCTTTGAGAGAGTTGATGAAAAAAAAGAATGTTTTATTTCAGTGGTCATATGAACAGTTTTAAGAAGATCAAACAAGCCATTGAGAATGCTTCTGTACTGGCTTATTTCTATCTGAAACTTCAATCAGAGGTTGTCGTTGACGCTAGCCTAGTTGGGTTAGGTGGTATTCTTCGCGGTATATAAAACTTTATAAATTCAAAAAATACCCTGAACACTACTGGCCATAGTAGACGCCTTGTCGCATGGCTTTACAAGTCATTCCAAAAGGGCCTGGTGGTGGCTCTCACGCAGCTAAGAAATCAGCAGGAGGACTCCCTAGGGCAGGCATTCAATAATTTTGTCTGGCTAAGAATCCTAGAATATCACAGCAAAATCCCCAGGAATGCCCAATTTAAATGCATCCAATTTCATATCCTGCACAGAGCCTATTTAACCCTCAAAGGTTACAAACTGTATGACCGTATGCAACCCTTGACCCTGCTTGTAGGTTAGGCCGCTCCCCATACCGTACAGCTCCGCCTGTGTGTGCCTGCCTCTGTGCCCACTGCTGCCGCTCCGTAAGTTCGCCCCCCCCTTCCCTGCGTGTATTCTTCTGCATTGCGCTATATCCTTTGTGCTGACTTGACTGTTTTCTGCCGTTTTAAATTACTTTCTGTTGCCCCTTTGTTAACTGTTTTTGGTGCCCCTTCCCCCGTTCCCTCTTTGCCTTCTGTATCCCTATCTCTTCCTACTGCTGCCTCCCTGCAGCCCCGTCCCCTCGCTCACCCATTCGCCGCCCGCTGCCGCCTCCCAGCTGCTCCTCTCTCTCACCTCTCCTTATATGGCAGCAGCTGTGCGGCTGCGCATGTGGCGCACCTAAGGCAAGCCAGGCTGCGCCCGTCTGCGCCCGTCTGCGCCTGGACCGCGCCAGAACCCCTGGCCCCCGTGAACGCCACAACGACCATCTCCGCTACAACTCCAGCACCCTCCACGCACTCAACGCCGGACGACCACGCACCTGCTGCCTGGCCGCCCCGAAGTACACCCAAGTATCCTTCCCCTGCCGGTAACTGCAGCTTCACCAGCATCCGGCCCGCCAACCCACCAACCAAAGAACGCAACTACCTCAGATGCATCCTTCTCAACACCCGCTCCGCTGGCAAACACGCTGTTGAACTCTGGGACCTACTTGACTCAACCTCCCCGAAAGTCTCCTTCCTGACGGAGACCTGGCTGAACCCCTCCTTGGCACCTGACATCGCCATAACCATCCCGGAAGGCTATAAGATCACCCGCAAGGACCGCACCAACGGAGTAGGAGGAGGAATCGCCATCGTCCACAGGAACACTCTCAAAGTCTCGACAAACACCGACGACACCCTCAGCACCACTGAAAACCTGCCCTCACAGTTCCGCACCGACCTCAACACCACCCTCAGAGGAACCCTAGTCTACGGACCCCCCGGACCCCGACCACAGTTAAGCGACTCCATTGCCGACTTCGTCAGTACACACGCCCTCGCCTCCACGGACTACATCCTCCTCGTGGACCTGAACTTCCACCTCGAGAACAACAACAACTCCAACTCTTCCACCTTGATCGACAACCTCGCCAACCTCGGACTCAGACAACTCGTCACAACACCCACCCACTCTGCCGTCCACAAGCTTGATCCCATCTTCTCCACAAGCTCCCACGTCTCCTTCAACCACACCACCGAGCTCCACTGGACCGACCACCGTCGCATCCACTTCACCTTCCGGAAACCCACCAACCGCACCCAACAGATGACGCGCCGCTGCTGGAGCAAAGTCACCGAAGACCAGCTATCCACCACCCTCGTCCGGAGCCAACCCGCAGACCCGACCAACCCCGATGCCGCCGCCCGCAATCTCAGACTGTGGATCAATGACTGCGCAAACACCCTCTCCCTGCTCAAGAAACCGTCCAACAGCCACGCCAGCAAGAAAGCCAGCTGGTTCACTGAAGGCCTCCAGCTAAAATGCCGAAGAACGGGATCCGCCAACGGACACCGGAAAGCTACGCAGCCCACAAGAGCGCCACCCGCAGACACCAACACCTCATCAGGTCCGCCAAAAGGGCCTCCTTCAAAGACCGCCTAGACAACAACGCACACAACAGCAAAGAGCTCTTCAACATCGTGAAGGAACTCTCTATCCCCAGCTCCAACACCAACATCGCACCTTCGCAAGACTTGTGCGACTCACTGGCCACCTTCTTCCACCGCAAGATCGCAGACATCCGCGACAGCTTCAACGCCGTGACTGCCTCGGCAACCACTAAGACCCCTGCCCCCACGACCACCATCCGCACCAACCTCCTGCTTTCCTGGACCAACATCAACGACGACGACACTATCAAGATCATGAACACCGTCCACTCCGGAACCCCGTCAGACCCTTGCCCACACCACATCTTCAACAAAGCCAACACCACCATCGCGCCCCATCTCCGGAAAGCCATCAACATCTCTTTCGAGACAGCGACCTTTCCGGAGAGCTGGAAGCACGCCGAGATCAACGCCTTACTCAAGAAACCCAAGGCGGACCCCAAGGACCTCAAGAACTTCTGACCCATCTCCCTGCTCCCGGTCCCGGCGAAGGTCATCAAGAAGGCCGTTAACAAACAACTGACCAGCTTCCTCGAGGAGAACAGCATCCTAGACCCGTCCAGGTCCGGATACCGCAGCAACCTCAGCACCGAAACTGCCCTCATCGCCGCCTCCGATGTCATCAGGACCTGCTAGACAACAGAGAAACCGCAGCCCTCATCCTCCTGGACCTGTCAGCCGCCTTCTACATGGTCTGCCACCGCACACTATGAACAAGCCTCTAAGATGCCGGAATTCATGAGAAGGCCCTGGACTGGACCACCTCCTTCCTCTCCGGCAGAACACAGAGCGTCTGCCTCCCCTCCCAAAATCAACCTCCACAAAGGAATGAAGGCCTTCGCCGAATGGATGCGGAACAGCGGACTGAAGCTAACCTCGGACAAGACGGAGGTCCTCATCCTCGGATCCACCCCCTTGGCCTGGGACGACTCCTAGGGGCCGACCACACTAGGAACAGCTCCAACACCCACCGACCACGCAACCTAGGGGCCATCCTCGACTCCACCCTCTCCATGACGCAGGTCAACGCCGTCTCTTCCTCCTGCTTCAACACCCTCTGCATGCTCCGCAGGATCTAAAAGTGGATCACCATCGAAACGAGAAGGACGGTCACACAGGTCCTCGTCAGCAGCAGACCGGATTAAGGAAATGCCCTCTATGCAGGAGCCTCGGCCAAACTCCTGAAATGGCTCCAACGCATCCAGAACGCCTCTGCACGCCTGATCCTCGACATCCCTCGCCGCAGCCACATCACACCCCACCTGAGAGGCCTGCAATGGCTCCCTGTCAACAAGAGGATAACCTTAAAGCTCCTCACCCACGCACACAAGGCACACCACAACATCGGATCAGCGTACCTCAACAGCCGATTCAGCTTCTACACCCCCACCCGCCCGCTCCGCCGACCAAGCCCTCGCCACTGTCCCCTGCATCCAAAGAGTGACCGCCGGCGGCAGATCATTCTCCCACCTCGCTGCCAAGACATGGAACACCCTCCCCATCCGCCTACGACAGTCCCAAGACCTACTGACCTTCAGAAGACTCCTTAAGACCTGTCTCTTCGAACAGTATTTACAACAAGGGGTGGTGAGGGACAGAGTCTCTGAATTAAGCAGAAAGTTCTCACCCAGTCAAGAGATCAGGGCTAGATCCAACACCGTTTTTTTAGCTCACTGCACCATCCCAGTTTCAGAACCTGGCTGTATGCAAATTAGTCTGTTCATGTCCCAGTGCATGATGGGAACAGGGCAAACCAAACTACAAAAGCCAATTCTTACACTGGGAAGGAAACAAGCTCCCGGGGACCGGTTTCTGGCATTACAGCCGTCTTCGGCCCGGTTTGCTTGAATCCTGATGGTGCAATGAGCAAGGGTCTCACATCTGAGAATACCCTTCCACGCTTAGGGTGGACAAAAATATTTACAACAAGGGGTGGTGAGGGACAGAGTCTCTGAATTAAGCAGAAAGCTCTCACCCAGTCAAGAGATCAGGGCTAGATCCAACACCGTTTTTTAGCTCACTGCACCATCCCAGTTTCAGAACCTGGCTGTATGCAAATTAGTCTGTTCCTGTCCCAGTGCATGATGGGAACAGGGCAAACCAAACTACAAAGCCAATTCTTACACTGGGAAGGAAACAAGCTCCCGGGGACCGGTTTCTGGCATTACAGCCGTCTTCGGCCCGGTTTGCTTGAATCCTGATGGTGCAATGAGCAAGGGTCTCACATCTGAGAATACCCTTCCACGCTTAGGGTGGACAAAAATATTTACAACAAGGGGTGGTGAGGGACAGAGTCTCTGAATTAAGCAGAAAGCTCTCACCCAGTCAAGAGATCAGGGCTAGATCCAACACCGTTTTTTAGCTCACTGCACCATCCCAGTTTCAGAACCTGGCTGTATGCAAATTAGTCTGTTCCTGTCCTTCGAACAGTAGCAGCATTCCCCCCGTAGAATCTGGAGACCCTTGCGGGCATGTAGTGTGCTTTACAAATGCTTTGATTGATTGTTTGATTTACCAGACGGCGACAGACACTTGCCCCCACTGCTGTGCACCTCAGGCAGACATAATCCATAAGTTCTGGGCATAAGTAGCGCAGCAACAATTCTGGGGGTGGGAGGCAGTGAAGTCAATATTACAAAAGTCATTAAACTGACAGACGTGGTCACTGTTCAATACTGCCTGCTCGGGTAATTTCCTAGGCCCAAAGACAAGAAGGCCACAACAAAATTCATAGACCTGTCTCTTCGTCTGGCCAAAAGGGCAATACCCAGGAGATGGTAGTCCCTCTTTCCTCCTTCGATCACACAGTGGGGGAAAGAAGTTCTTTGATTAACACAGGTGGAAAGTGTGGCGTGCCACATGGTTCGCAAGAAAGAGGATTATGCAAGCAATCTGAGGTAATTTACTGGGACACAATCCTCCAAAACTTTACATAACACTTCAAAAATGACACTAGACCACCATAGTATCTTGATCGTCTTGTCCGTGAGAACGGAGAGTAAGTATAATGAGGTCCAAACCACTGTGACACTCTTATCTCAACAGTAAGACTCCTGACCCAAAACCCCATTTGCCACATAGGGCTAGATGTAGGTAAAATAGATTTACAGATTTTAATTACCGAATTTTACCGATTCGGTAATTAAAAATCGGTTAATCTAAGCTGTGGACATGTAGGTATTCCAGATGTGCTGGAATACCGAATCGGAAGTATTCGGTATTTACCGATTCGGTAAATACCGAATCGGTAATGCCCATTCATTTCTATGGGCTTTGAAGCCCATAGGAATGAATGGGCATTACCGATTCGGTATTTACCGAATCGGTAAATACCGATTTCCACAAGGGTGCAGGGGGTGTCACTTTGACACCCTCTGGCACCCCCAAAACAGGCTCGGGTGCCATGTGGCAGGCATACATGCCCTAAGGGCAGGTCTGCCTGTCACATGACATAGGTGTGCATGCACACATGTGCATGCACACCGGAATCGGTATTTTACCATCAAATTGGATTTGATGGTAAAATACCGATTCTGTAAGGCCTCTGGGACTCAGAAGAGTCCCACCTACATCTGGGAGCCTCAGATTCGGTAAATTTACCGAATTTTTATTTTACCGAATCGGTAAAAAAATGCCCCCTACATACCTGTCACCCATTTACCGATCGGTAACGGCCAAAATCGGCCATTACCGATCGGTAAATGGCCTGAAACGGCCACCTACATCTGGCCCTAAGTGACCCCTTTAAATGGTTTTATCCTCCGAGGCTCAGACATCTACCCAAAAAAGAAGCAAGCTTATCCTACTTCCAGTAGTGAGATTTCTGGGTGTGGGTGGGTATGGGGTATTCTTCATGATTTTTGTCTTCATGATGTTGTCTTGCCCCGTTGGCAAGTTAGGACTTTTATTATATTACTTATCTGTAAAATTCTTTACTAGTCGGCTAAATGAGTAGTACACTGTCGACATACTGTAAGACCGCAATAACAAATGAGAAATGCAACACAAGTGTACACAATTTACTGACCGCAATTCTTATGTGCATTCTAAGCCAATAAAAACACACAAAAAATACAGCGTATGTATCAAACAGGAATTGGTGTTTCGTAATACCTTTATGAATAAAAAATCCCAGTGTTAACATTTAATACTTTGAGTGTTACTCAATAATATTTTGAATTTGTAAAAACTGTGCAATAAATTAGCATTATGTTAAAACTAAAAAGGAAAACGAAGTAGTCATTTCCCGTTTTCCTTCTTTTACAGTTCCTGTAAATACCACAGACAAGAATGTGGTATTGTTAGTGGTTTTCTTACCAGCCGCGAGAAAGTACCTACAAATAGATCTGCATGTAATTTTTTCTCTCATGGAAAGTGTGACCTCAGCTAACCATGGCTTCATTCAGACTGGCAGGGACCTGAAAGAAAACGTGGCAGGCTCTCTTAACGTATTTTAATACTCTTTGGGCCCAGTTCTTAAAAGAAAAAATTTCATTTGCACCTATAGATTTTGTCCCTCCCTTGGCTGCAGTTTAACACTTTTTTTTTAAACAAATTTACAAAGTTTTGCCAAGGACACTCCTAGAAACTTGCGACTTAATAGGTTTGCAGCACTAATCCTGGAAACGTTTTGAGAATTCTCAGTCACATACACAAGCACGCATATTGTACACCAGCATATAAGATCATGTGCAAGCATTGTTCAAACTGCACTTGTATTTTCTGACGTGTTGAGAATAGAGGTATTTTTTCTCAGAGGAAAATCTCGTTCCACACACCACCATCAAATTTAGTGAGTTACGTTTCCCTTCCCACCCTGGTAACAGTTAGGGCCCCAATGGCCAACAGGGCAACCTGGCAGTGCTAGAAGGGCTGGTGTGACAATTCAGTGTGTGGGCGTGCTTTTTGGTTGTTTGGGAACTGTTTTATCATCTTGAAGGCAAGTTTCACTGTTGATTTCCCTGATATTACCACAAACCTTGCCAAGCATACATGCATGCAGTCTCCCACACCTTGCAAAACACGCACAGAATTTACATTTCAAAACTGCCCCGATTTCCAACATGTGGGAGACGTTTTCAGCGATCTGGTTCACTAATGGGGCATCTCTCATGTTGGTCCTGGGCCTATTTTCTGTCCCAGTTGACCCTGGTACCTGTCAAGAGATTTACTCTTGATAAGGGTATAAGTAAATCCTTTCCTAGGCAGGGTCAAATCTGTTGCTGTTTCAGCGTAGGAATGGTTTATTGAGAAGTCTGTGAATACCTATAAAACCGCAAGTTTGAGAGCGCTAAACATTGAAGGTATGAATACCCTAGAAAGCACATCGATTACCTCAGAGAGAAAATGTCCAGAAAATGTGCTTGTGCGCAATATTACATCTTTAAAAAAAATGTATGCAAATGCAGAACTGGAAATGTCATCCTGCGGCACTAAATTTCCTGAACAAAAGCAGGAAAGAAAACAACAACTGGCTTTGCCAATAGGTCCCGCCTGTGCAAGAGGTATTGGCTTTGCCAATATGTTTTAGGCAGGTTGTACACCAGCTTGGCTACTGTTCAGCATGGCTAAATTAAGTTAGTGGCGTAAAGGATGGTGGTTTGGAGTGTTGCAGAGTGGAATGGCAACAAGTGGAGTGGCGTAGAGTGTTGCGTACCAAGGGGCACAGAGTAGAGTGGCATGGAGATGTGGAGAGTGCAGTGGTGCGGAGTATAGTTGCGTAGCGTGCAGTGGCAGACTTGAGCTGCTTAGAATTCAGCGGCGTACAATGCAGTGTTGTAGGATGAAGTAGTGTACATTAGAGTGTTGCATAGACGAGAGCAGAGTAGGGTGGAAAGGAGGCAGAGCAGTGGCGAGGAGCAAAGTGGCATATAATGCAGGAGCAGGGAGTGGTGCAGACTAGAATATAGTGCTGTAGAGTGCAATGGCATAGAGTACAATGGGGTGAAGTGGACTGCTGCACAGTTCAGTGGTGTAGAGTCAAGTGATGCAGAGTAGAGTGCATTAGCATAGAGTGCATTAGCATAGAATGCAGTAGTGCACAGCAGAGTGTCACACGCTTCAGTTGGCGTAGAGTGCAGTGTAGTAGAGTGAGGTGGTGTACAGTACAGTAACAGAGCAGAGTGGCGTAGAGTACAATGGTGCAGAGTAGAATGTAGTAGAGTTGAGTGCTGCACGGCATAGTGCAGTGGCGTGGAGTGGCATTGAGTAGAGTGGACTGGTGTAGAGGGCATTGGCATAGAGTGTTAAAGAGTATACTGGCGTATAGTGAAGCGGCGTAAAGTGCAATGGCATAGAAGTCAGTGGTGTACAATGCAGCTTCTTGGAATGCAGTGGCGTAGATAAGGGTGGCGCATAGTAAGAGTGCAGTGGCGTGGAGTCCGGTGACAGAGTGCAGTGGCGCAAAGTAGAGTGCAGTGGCACAAAGTAGAGTGGCAGAGACTTCAGTTGCATAGAGTGGTGTAGAGTGCACTGGTGTGGAGAACAGTGGCTTAGAGTACACTAGTTTTTTTTTTTTTTTTTTTTAAATATATTTTTATTGCAGGAATCAGTAAATCGTTACATAATCGACCAGCATTATAAAACAAGCAAAATCAATGAGGCACAACCCTCCATCCCCCCGCCGTATTTCTCGTACACAGCCATTCAGCCCACAACCCTGGGGTCGGGCGGCGAAAGTCAATGGGGGCTCAGCAGGATGTCAAAGCTGGTCCGGATGATCCACTGTCTGTCATCTGCTTTTCCAAACAAGCCTATAAACCCAGAAAGAAAACCCCACCCTCAAAAGCTAAAAACCAAAGTAACCCCTACCCAACCCCGCCATCAGCGCACGGTAACTACCGCAACAGGATCTGCTAAAGGACCCATGGGGAAAACAGCAGAGCTGAAAAGTTCAATCATCTAACGGGACATGGGGCGAGCTGCATCCTCACTGTCAGAGTCACTGGGGGCGCAATAATCCCTAAGGGCCTGCACTAACGTTTCCCACTCCAGCGCTGCCTCCTGCGCCTTCTCATTACGCTGCCTCCAAGCTAGCTGGTATCTCAGTGTGCTCTCCCCCGCCGCCCACTTCAAAAGTTCGCTGTGCCACCGGCCTCCCGTCGGACCAGCTCGTGCCTTCCAGTTCCTGGTAACCTCCCGCTTAGCAAGGAGCAGCCCCAAATCGATGAACTTGCTGGATATTTTGTTCTTGGGGGTATGAGGGAACCAGTGCAGGAGTCCCACCGCCGCGTCAATCGATAAGGATCCCCCCGTCACCTCCTCCAGGGTCTTCCCCACTTCTACCCAATAGGATGATAATCCCGGGCAGGCCCACAACATGTGGAGAAGGTCCGCCTCCTGGGCCGGGCACCTGGGGCAGTCCGCTGAATTCGTAGCAAAATATCGCCTGATTTTCACCGGGGTCAGACAAGCTCTATGGAGCACGTAGTAGTGGACCAATTGAAAGCGGGCGTGGCGTGTGCCCTTCCAGGCTCGCCGCACCAGCTGGGACCAGGTCGTCTCCGGGATCTCCTTGCCAATGTCCACCTCCCAACGGGTTCTCAGAGTAGTGAGGGGAGCCAGCCCCTCATTGATCAGTCTGCCATAAAGGCAAGTGACCGCCTTCACCGTGCCCGCAGACATCATCACGTATTGGCACACCGGAGATAAAGGGGGTTCCTCCTGCCCATGTTTCCAGTGCGCCTGAATCGCTCGGATAAAGGCCGAGTGCAACAAAAAGTCGCCGCGAGGAATCTCGAAGCGATCGATGAGCTCCTGAAAGGGCAAAAGCGCCCCGTCCTCGTATAGGTCACCTATCAGCTGTAAGCCTGCGTCCTCCCAGTTCGCCAACCGCGACCAATCGCCGCCATGGGGCAAAGCCGTCAGCATCCCCAAAGGTATTTCGGGCGCATACGGTATTCTCAGGTGGCCCCGGGCGTGAGCTCGGTTCCAACACAGGCGAACGGTCCGCTCCTCAAGCGACAAGTCCTGTAAGGCCAAACGTTGTCGCAGCGCTATGAAGGAGAGAACATGCCTGGCTATACCCGTACCCCTTCTGTCTTCTGGGCCCCGGAATTCCCGGGCGATCTCCTGGGTGAAGGTCTGGAGCTGCGCCGCCAAATAATACTTCTCAAAGTCCGGCACTGCAAGCCCACCCTCATCCTTCGGCCTCATCAGGGTCTTGAGGGCCACCCGCCGGCGGCCCGAGCCCCAGAGGAATCCGACTATCATAGATCGTAATAGTCGAAACGTGGCCGGTGGGACCCATATTGGCAGCGTCCGGAAATAATATAACAACCGGGGAAGCGCCACCATTTTGAGCAAAGCGATCCGCCCTGCCACCGAAAGCGGTAGCGTGGCCCAGAAGTCCATGCTGCCTCGAAGTGCTCGAGTGCCGCGGGCAATGTTCCCATCCAGGAGGTCCGATGGTTCATGGTAGACGTACACCCCCAGGTATTTAAAGCAGTCAGGTTCCCATCTAATCTCCCTGCTGAGAGCAGGGCTAGGGGTGCCCCTGCGAACCGGGAAAAGACAGGTCTTAGTCCAGTTCACCCGGAGGCCCGAGACCTCCCCAAACTCCGTGAGCGCCGTCGCAGCTCCATGTAAGGCAGCGAACGGGTCCTCGAGGAAGAGCAGCAGGTCGTCTGCATACAGTGAAATGTGGTGCGGGCCCGAAGGAGTCCACAGGCCCGTATAATGGGCTCCCGACCGGAGGTGCAGTGCGAGCGGCTCCACCGCCAGCGCGAAGAGAAGCGGGGATAACGAACATCCCTGCCTCATGCCCCTCTCCACCGGATATTGTGAGGAAATGAGCGGTCCCGCCCGAACCCTGGCCGATGCAGAGGCATACAGAACCTTGGTCCACCTGATGAAGCCCTCACCGAGACCGAACCTCCGTAACAGTACCAAGGTAGTCCCATTCCAGGCTGTCAAAAGCCTTCTCTAAGTCTACCGATAAGACAACCGGGCACGGGGCGTCCACAAGCGGTTCTCCCAGCAAGCGGAACAACCTGCGAATGTTCATGGTCGTGTTACGCCTGGGGATGAATCCAGCTTGGTCCTCATGTACCAGGGAGCTCATGTGCCCCAGTAGCCTCGAGGCCAAGATGCTGCTCAGTATTTTATAGTCAACCGTCAGCATTGATAAGGGACGGTAAGACCCCGGATCGGATGAGTCCCTTCCAGGCTTGAGGAGGGGAACCACCAAGGCCTCGCACATCGAGCCCGGGAGTCGCCCAAGCCTCTTCGCCTCTCTGTAGACTATCAATAACCTAGGGGCTAGGAGATCAGCATAAGCTGCATAGAACTCCACCGGAAGGCCGTCCAGGCCCGGGGTCTTATTCCTCGCCATCTTTTTAATGGCGCTACGGATCTCTCCCAATTCTATGTCGGACCCCAGGGCTTTCGCCACGTCCTGCTCAACTGTTCGGAGCTCCAGAGGCTGCAGATAATTATTAAGCAAATCAGGGTCTCGGGTAGAGCGACTGCGGTATAAACTTTCGTAGTATTGCCGGTAGCAACTCAGAATCTCAGGCTGAGTGCACACCACAGTCCCGTCTGCCTTGCACATGGACGTCGTCAGTGAGGACTGGCGCGTAGGGTTGGCTAGCCATGCCAGCAGCGCGCTCGATCTATCCCCCTCTGCGATGGACCGAACCGTATAGGCCTTGTAGTCAAAACAGCGGAGCCGTTCGACCTCCGCCGCTACCGCCTCCTTCGCCTCCGCCGAGCGTATCTGTAATTCAGGGCGCCTGGGGCGGCGGAGTTCCAGCTCGCGGAGTTTCCGGTCCGCTGCATCTAGGTCGGCGAGGATAATTCGCCTCATGCCGACCTTTTTAGAAATACAGTATCCCCTCACCACCGCCTTAAAAGCGTCCCACTCTAGCGCTCTCGAGCTCGCGGTGCCACCGTTGGACGCAAAGTACTCCGAGATCTTATCGCCTAGGTCCGCTCTGAAAACACTGTCCTCAAGGATCTCGGGCCGTAACTTCCAGGTGGGCTCCGCAGGCACCCCGGGGAACCAACGAAGGTCCAGCAGGAGGGGGTTATGATCTGATATGGTCCTGGTCAAATATTCAGACCGGACCGCTGCCGAAACTAGTTCTGGCGAGCCAAGGAACCCGTCCAGTCTAACGTGCAACTCATGGAGGCTCGAGAAGTAGGAGTAGTCCCTAGTTGTGGGGTGCTGCGCCCTCCAGATATCCGTTAAACCCCAGTGAGTCTGCCAGTCCCTACGACCCTTAGCCACGCGGCGAACCGGAGAATCAGGTAGGGGTGGATGCGATCGGTCAGTGTCCACATCCACTACCGAATTGAAATCTCCACCGAGCAGGAGGGGCCCGGAGAAGAAGTGGGCCAACGAGCCCGATAACCTGGAGAGGAAGGCAGTCTGGTCTACATTAGGAGCGTACACACAGCAAACGTTTAGGTCTCTCCCTCCCAAGGTGCCCGAAATGGCCACATATCGCCCCTCTGGATCTATCACTGTTTTCGTGACCTGGAAGGGAACCCCAGCTCTGACCCAAATCAGCGCCCCTCTGGCATACGCGGAGTACGAAGTGCAAAAGACCTGCCCCCTCCATCTACGCTGTAGCGCCGCCCCTTCCGCCTTGTTCAGATGTGTTTCCTGCAGCAGCGCCATTTGTACCCCCCTACGCACTAAATAAGCGTGGACTTTGTGCCGCCTAGACATGGTATGAAGCCCCCGCACGTTCCAAGTAACACATTTCAGATTAGCAACATTAGCCATTGTCCCAGATCGTTCTCGCAAAGCCTCCCCATCTGGGTCCCAACAAAGAAAGGACATCAATCATCCCAGCACTGATGGCGGCCATTTTCCCCAACCAAGACTTAACAACCCAAGTATGAACCAAACCCCCATCCGCCCCCCCCAGAACAGGACCCAAATAGCACCATCTAGTTCCCATCCAAACCTTACCCTCCAAAAACCCACTATCCCCTACAAATCCTGCGGTCGCCACCGTAGGAAGGCCTTAAGGGCCAGGTGCGGGCCGGGCGGAGGCAGTGGGCCCTCGACGCTCAGGCCACCAGGACTAAGATAAGCCCAAAACAGTGCCAACCATGCTCGGGGCAAAAACAAGGCACCCCCCCCCCCTTCCCCCGGGAGTCAGCATCAAGTGTCGGCACCCACCACCCCTGTGCCGGGCCCCCTCCCAAAAGGAAGTAGCTCATCCCGTTACCCCTGTCCATCTAGAAGGTCCTCCACCGATTTCGGTGTGATTACCGGCGTATGGACGCTATCAGTCACCGATTCCTCGGAGTCCGTTGGCACCCCCTCGTCACCAGGGTCCGCTTCCTCCTCAATGGCCCCGTCCCGTGATCCAGATAGCGCAGACAACACTTCCAGCACTCCCTTCCGCTCCGTCGATGTCTCCGCAGTCGAGGTTCCGCCTGAGCGGCCACGGCGACTCCGAATTCTTTTGGACCGCCGTCTCTGCTCCGGCTCCGCCGCCTGCTGTGATGAGGAGCCGAAGCCATCTTTCCCTGCTCTGTAGAGTTCGAGCCAGTTGCAGACGTCCTCCGGGGTATCAAAGAGTTGAGTCTTGTCATCGACAATTATGCGGAGCCTCGCAGGAAATAGGAGCGAGTACTGGATGCCCTCGCTCCTGAGCTCGCGCTTGACCGCCAGGAAGGAAAACCGTCTACGTTGAGTTTCATAGGTGTAATCCGGGAAGATGTTCACCTGGCTGTTCGCCACTTTGAATGGACCATTATGTCTGGCGGCGTTGAGGATGAGGTCCCTGTCCCGAAAGTGCAACAACCGTGCCACCACCGGTCGCGGGGTCCGACCCTGTTGTGGTGGCCTCGCTGGGACTCTATGGGCGCGCTCCAGGGTGTAGAAGGAGGATAGACCCTCCGGGGCCACCGTGTCTCGGAGCCAGGCCTCCAAGTATGCCACCATGTCGCCATCCTCAACTTTTTCCGGCAGGCCCACCACCCGAATGTTGTTCCTCCTGTTACGGCCTTCCGCATCCTCCGCTCTCTGCTCCAGGGCCGTAATCCGGGACAGGGCATCCTTCATAGTCGCAGCCAGGGTTCGCTGCGCCGGCTCCAAAGTTCTCACCGAGCTCTCCACTTCCTTGACCCTGTCCGAGAGTTTGCCGTGATCCGCTCTAAGGAGGCCTAGGCTTGTCGCTACCTGGGCAATGTCCTGCTGGAGGGCCGAGCGCGTGGTCGCAATCGCCTCCAAGACGCGGTCAAATTGCTGCTGCATTGATGCACCACCAGAACTCTCCGGGTCCCCACGTTCCTCTTTGTCCTGGGACTCCGAGTCTGAGGCGGCTGGGGTAGCCCCCTTGGCTCCTCTAGGTTTCCCCATGTCGCCGGGAGCACACCGTGCGGGTCCAGGAGTAGGCTTCTCCGAGTGCAAGCGCCGGCTGTGACTCTCCCGGTTGCTGGGCCTCAGGTCGAGTGCCGGAAATCCCCGTCTCCAGGGCCTGTTGGACCCCCTCAGCTTCGGCTCGTGCCACCACCACGTCGTCTGAGGGCACCAGGGAGGAGGTGGAGACAATCGTCGCCAGGTCGGGCAGGCCCGTGCGGCCGATAGAGTCCCGGAGTAAGGGTCACCGACTTCTCCGGATGATCTGCGGCGCCAAAGGGTTGCGCCTCCCATGGAAGTGGGTCGGCCAGGAAAAAGTAGCCAAGTGCGGTGTAGGGAGTGGGGCCACCGCCGGGACCTCCAGGTGCCCGCGTGCGGGATCCACTATAGCGGGGGCATCTGCCCGTCCGAGTGCGATCCTCGTTGAAAGAGTCCGATCCGACCGATGTCCAGTTCCTCACATCTCCGTGAGACGACAGAGCAGGGGGTGCGCCGCTGCTAGTGGTGTTCCATCAGTCTAGTGGATCCGGCCAAGGGGACAATGAAGTCCGGGCGCCATGTTGGGTCGCACTCCGCAGTTCCACAAACTTCGATTTTCCGCCGGGTCACCGCTCGTTCGGACTCCGCCAGGGGCCCCGGCAGGTCTCCGTCGGGCCGATCAGCAGAATGCTGGGGTCTGGGTGCCCCGCAGCCTCCGATTTACAGGATAATCACGGGCTCAGTCCCGGAGCCGAGCTCTCAGGCGACCATCCCCATCGGCGCCCAAGCCACGCCCCCTCCTTAGAGTACACTAGTGTCGAGTAGAGTGGCATACAGAGCAGTGGCATAGAGTGCAGTTGTGCAGAGCAGAATGGAGCAGATAGAGTGCAGTGGAGTAGATAGAGTACAGTCATTTACAGGGCAGTGGTTTACAGTGAAGTGGCATAGAGTAAAGTAGAGCTCAGTGGTGTACAGTAGATTGTTTCAGAGTAGAGTGCAGTGGTGTAGAGTGGCATACAGTGTAGTGATGAAGTACAGTAGTGTAGAGTGCAGTGGCACAGTGCAGAGTAGATCAGCGTGGCGCCCAGTTTATTGGCAAAGAGTGCAGGAGCATAGAGTTGAGTGTTACAAAGTAGACTGCATTGCAGTAGGGTGCATTGGCATAGAGTGCCATGGTGCAAAGTAGACTGGAGTGGTATAGAGTGCAGTGGTGTAGAGTTGAGTGGAGTAGTGTGCATTGGAATAGAGGAGAGTGGTACATAGAAGAGTAGAAAAGTGTAGAGTGAAGTGGCGTAAAGTAAAGTGGCATGGAGTAGTGCGGAGTAGAGCGTGTAGAGTGGAGTATGCAATGGTGTGATAGCACACTGCCATTACAGACAATAATTTTCAATTGAAATGACCATTACACATTTGACCTCTGTATTTGAATGCACAGCAAATGTGATAAGATAAGAACACGATTTGAAGGCCTATTTACAGAAAAGAGCACATGTGGAAGAATAAAAAGAGAAGTTGGTTTGAAAAGGCTTTGCTCTTTGGGAGGGACAAACTCAGACTGGGCAGCCTAAAACAAATAAAGCCAGCAAATGGAAAGCCACAAAGTTACAAACCCCAAAGCCAATGGTAAGCAGCGGACAGAATGCATGCCAAGGGAATTTTAAACATCTGGAGAGAAGACATTTAGTTTAGGTATTACCCCTAGAAAGCAAGGGGGTTATAGGTTGAATTTCTTAATGACAGGCCATTGTATGGAACTCTAGTCAGCGGCAAGGAGATCCACAGAAACACAATGTAAAGTATGCTGATGGTTCATGGATTTCCAGGCCACTTTCAATCAGAACTTATCGTGGAACAAACTTCAGGGTTTTGTTATCCCACAAGATGAGTTAATTATGATACAGCAGTTGCATTCAAAAAACAGAAACTGGGCTCAGGTGGATTTGAACTTGCACGGTGTTCTATTTGAAAAAATGTCAATTGAAAATATCTCAAAGTTAAATAAATCAACACCCACTGAAATGCTTTCCATTGAAATTCAAACCCAGCTATGAAACAGTACTGGGAATAATTTTCAAAATAAAATCAGAAAGTTTTCATTGTTCATGTATTCAGTAAATTTTACAGATCAATTTCACAAATGGTCGTGATGTGCTCTTTAGAAATTTTTGCACGAGAAGTAATGGTGACGTAGTAAGCAGAAATATATACAAGTGTTGAGAAGGAATACATACAATGGCGAAAAAAATATTTTTTATACAGGAATCTGTTAATGGTTGAAAGCTGTATTCAGACTGTGTTAGGTCATCATAGCAACATTATGGCATAAATCTTGTTCAATGGTTGGGGTCATTAACAGCGCTAGGTTAAGTCAAGTGAGCATCTGGAATTACTGAGATTCGATACAGAAAGATGGGAATTTTGATAGAGTGACTTAATCCATCTCGTTCAATAAATTAGGAGTAACCTAGAGGCATTATTTACTTGGGTCGAGAGGGCAAAAGAGTCCCTAAAAGGGTTTTTAAATAAAATAGAAGAACCCAAGGCAGCATTAGAAAAGGAGCCATGCACCTCTAGTAGTAAAGAGACAGGTGTGACTCAAAATTGATAAACACAAATAAAAGCAAAAAACTGTGTTCAGAGACAGGAGCATACAGGGAAAAATTGAAATACAAAGCTTAATAGTTTTTGTGGTTCGACTGAATATAGTTACCAAACTGGAAACGAAAAGCGCCCAGGGTATGGGAATCTTACCTTGAAATTGCAGTAACAACATAAATGGGGGGGGGGGGGGGGGGGGGGTAGTATATTTGTGTCAGTGTATCTAAAACAATCCCTGTAACTTAAAGAGTACAATTAGCACTAGAGGTAATAAACTGAATTAAATCATTATTATTACCGAATTTTCATGCAGTGTTGAGAGCAAGGGATCAAGGTACCTCCGCCTCCTAAAGGGCAACGAGAACCAATGGCAGCCACATTCATAAACATTGCATGGCAGCTGCGTGGAAGTTTACTCCATAGCATGTTGATTGCTGGAAAAGGTTATTTGCATAAAAACCTTCCAGTCATTCAGTACTGCACAGTAAGCAAACATGAGCAATGACGAAGGAAACCACTCAACATTACATATTTGTGAACTAATGTTTTGCCTTTAGCTCATGATGGTGCCCATCACCACCAATTCAGAAACCTGTCCATGAGCATGAATGACCCTACTAAGATATTCATGGTCATGGACTGCCTAGCATGCCCATGAATGAATAACAGAACTTTGGAACTCGTACATCCACAAAAGTTTCAAAGTAAGGACACTAACAAGGGTCTGAAACAAACTTCTTTTTTTCACCTCTTCCTCTGGACATCCTTCCCCCTCTCCCCATCCTTACACTATGTGTTAACACTGCCCGAGCCATTTTATCCACAATTAGGCACATAGATTTCTGACTGCTCTTTGCCTACATTCACTCACACCTTTACATAACTGACAAATCCCTCTATGATGCACATATTCAAGTCAGTTCCGCCTAAGCTTTTTTCAGAATTTGGGTATACAGCCTGGTCCCGGTTCTCATACTTGTGTTAGCCAACTCACCTTGGCACTCACGTTCTTATCCACAACAACAGTTCCCTCTTCTCTGCTTGTGTGCGGTCATCCTATTATATCACAAAACATCCATTCCTCAATTATTGAGACCCTAAAAAATATTTCCAATTTGGCTTTCCTGACAAACTCACTTGAATGTCTAGTCACAACCACATTGGGGGCTTTATTCAAGTAAAAAAATAAAAAACATGTACAGTTTACTCAAGGATACCTAACCATAGTGGTTTAGATCAAATGAAAGCAAATACGCAATACCAGTCTCTCCAAGTATGTGTTTGTTGTTTGACAATAAAGATATTGACATCCAAACCAGGCACAGCCCTCAATACTGTGACACACCACATCCTGAGACAGTTTTCTTGAACATGCCAAGGTTGCGAGCAGAGCTCTTCCCAGATCTCCTCCCTCTAGTGACAAACCAATAATGGCATTTCACACTCTTCACATGTACTACAAACCACTGAAGCTCCTTTCGTCCAATGATTCTTTACAGACCTCATAATGCCTTTTTGCTGTCCGTAAAGTCTATAATTACTTCCTTCATAGTCACATGTTCATCTTACGTTGACAATACCCAAATACTGCTCAAACTTTAGCACCACTTACTTGCAACCACCCAGTCTTTCTTGTCCAGCTTGGATGCAAGATAACCACATTAAACTGTAAATAGTTGGAGATCCTAATCCTTAACAGCCACTCCGACTGCTTCAACTATTTCTTTAGACCATATTCTAACTACTTGTCTGTAGAGCATGAAGGTAGAACTTTAACTCTTTCGCTGCGGCGGCTATTCCGCCGCAGCGCTAACGGTCACGGGGGGGCACGCGGGTGACAGAACCGTTCAGTCACGGCTCGCGGGTGAGCTGTGCTCATGACGGAACGGTTCCGTCACGGCCCCGCCCGCTCAATTAAACGCGCCGCGCAGGCGCGGCGGCCGGGCCGTGACGGAACCCTTCCGTCATGAGCACAGCTCACCCGCGAGTCGTGGCGGAACCCTTCCGTCAATAGCCTCGAAGAGGTTAAAGAGTGATCAAGGATCTAACATCATCCGTCCCCATTGGACTATGGAAGATGACCACTTCCTGGAGAGGGGCAGGACAGAAGTGGGACACGGACATAGAGGGAGGGGAACAGTTACAGTGAAGAATTCGATCATGTTGCATGAACTAAGCCTAGCTATTCTAGCTATAGAAGAGTGCATTTGCAGAAGGGATAGGAGAATAGCCAATAAGAATTTGTAGATGAACGTGCCTGGCTTCCAATGTCCATATGTGACCGGTGCCTGGTGTTGAATCAAGACAATACCATTAGCTAGCTACCAATCATTGGCTGCTCGCCCAAGACAATCTAATCAACAAAAGTGTTTTCTAGCTGTGTAATCTATAGAACATTCTGCACTGTCTAGTAGTAATCCCAGGCCGCTGCTGTTAACACATCAGCATAAATTGCAGTAGCACTCTTGACAAAGCAACACAGAACGTACTGCAGGTGTCTGTCTTCACAGTGGTCCTAGAGCATTGAAGGAAATGATAACCTTCATTTTATCAATTATGTACTATTCATTGCCACTTATATAGTGTGGTTTAATTCACAATTAAGCAATTTTCTGTTAATATATTTCATTTTTAATGCTTGTCAGAGGATCTAAACCTTCTCTGGAGCTACCAAGTTGGAACGCCGTAGAACATTTTAAATGGTAAAGTGCCTGTGCCAGCAATGGAGCAGCCCCAAGTGTAGACCAAGTGTCCAGACAGCCACAATGTTCAAAGATATCAACCGAGATTGTAGTAAAACTCAGGCAAAAAAAGCATAGAACTGACCACAAAACGCTATCTACCACAATGCTAAAGGCCTTACCAAAGGCACTTCCCTGTGCTACGTTCTGTGCGGTGCGGAGTGCAATCACAATTAGTGCTAATACTTACATCAAGCTTTAAACACCTTACATCTTTGCCTGCCTATGCTGCTTCTGTGCAGACTCTGACAAGTTCAAGAGTCCAGAAAAAGAATCCAGAGCCTCGAGGCCCATCCTCTACTGAGAATTAACAAATTCAACCACATCATCCAAACCTCACCTGCTCTCCATTGACTGCCTATTGCTCATCAAGTAACGCTAAAGTTGGACTGCAATGTTTATAGTGCCCAATATAAGCAGAGACCTCCTTTGCTAAAACAAGCTACTCGTACTTAATTTGTGAGACTCTGATACAGCCCTTTCAAACTTCTGCAGACTGTATGCAGTACAAACAAGACTTGCCCTGGGGTCTAGGCCTTTGACGTCAAGCCTCTGGAGCGCTCTCTCAAGACAAGCTAGAAAATTAACACTATATGGCCTTCTGCAAGTCTGTCAAGACGTGGTCGTTCATGCAGTTACTTGTCACCAATTTTGTCTTAAGGCCAAAATATTTCTCGGCTCCGAAGAACACCTGCGTTGTGGCGTGTGTTGCATGCTAAAAGTGAACAGAAAAGTATGCTAAATACTCTGCATAAAATTTGTGTTTTACACTTGAATCTTGTCCCGCGCTACAAAACCACATAACTAATGTCACAGGATAACAAGTTATGGCAAAGTCAATTGGTTCCGACTAGGCAAGCAGACACAATGGTTACACATTTTAATTTCTTTTTATTGCATGTTATCAGCACCATGATGTGTCGGCCATATGCTTGCAATTAAAAAAAAATACATTTAAACAAAAATTAACTGTCGCATATAATTAACAGAACAGTATTGGTGATTCATAGCATGTAGGAGTACTTACAAGAGGCATAAAACACTTATAAGTTTTAATGCACATCAAAGGAAAATATCCTTTAAGACAAAAAAAGGGAACTATTGTTTTTAAATTACTGAAACATGAACACATAAGAATAAGGGAAAATAATAAAAAGATTTTAAAAGAAAAAAAAAATCACAAAGTTAATGATTGTCCCACTAGTCCTCACACTGATTCACACTTCTTTTTTGAGTCATGTGTGTATGATAAGACAAAATGCTCTCAGTCACAGCGCAAAACAACCAACACATGAAATGCGCTGACCCACTGCTCCATTCAATATGCTGTGGTGGGTGGAAGCAATATGTCAATGGCAACTGAACAGAAGAAAACTCGAGGCTAGCCAATGGGCTCCATGGCAAAAGTTGGAACTCCGAAGGCCTTCCTTTAACTTCCGGTCAACAGCTCATGATTAGTGTGACCTTTGAAACTCCACTCAAACCCAACTGCACGCCGTTCTGTACGGGGCTGCTTCATGGGTGAAGCCAGGTCGTGTAATCGATCTGCTAGGACATCCTTAACTAGTTAAACATCCAAGCACACGGTCAATTCAGACTGAGCAGTACAACTGTAAAAGTTATGCCTCTGGAGGTAGGGGGGGTTAGGGGATAGATAAGTAACATGTGCTTTTACGTATACCTCCACCAATCATGGAAAAGGGCTGATAAAGCGGCATTCCGGGGTCTGTAACTCAAAGCGTGGTGCGCCATGTGATGTTTTATCTGCTATACAGGTGTGTGCTATTTACAGGGTTGTGTTTGAGCAAATATCTCCTGTATTTACACGGTAAATGAAATGGCAACTCCCCGTGTGCATATTTGGCTTCACTAATTGGGAGAACAGTGGGCGGTGGAAGTTCGAGACACAAGGGCAGTATCTCCTGTTTGAGGGTTGTGTTAGGGCTTGTGGGGCGAGTATCATGCACCTAGTGCTGCCTTAATGATGGCGAGTTCACACTTCCAATTCACTTGAGTTTTTGGGATCCTGAACTGTGCTTATTCCATCAAAAGCCGATTCGAAGACCTCGAGGCCGTGTAGGAAGTATGCGAGCAGAGACAACGTTAGATGTGGATTGCTTGCAAAGCACTGCTACTGCTCGAAGACTGCTTCAAAGCGCTAAGAAAGCCAACGGAAGGCAAAAGGTCAGAATGGAAGAGAGTTATGGTGGACAGAAAGGGTGAACTATGAGCTTTCAGTACAGTAGAGTACACCTACTGGTCACAATGTTGGAAAGTTAACCAGTGATTTCACCGGAGCACGGATGTCTGCGAAATACTGTTGTACTACAACTATCCAAGGAAAATCAAGCCATGTCGGTTATGAAAATAATTTTCTTCCAAACACTGAAATTAGGAGTATTTTTTGCTGCAGCATGGCTCCATGACCGTATGACATGGAATATTAAGAAATAGGCTGAAAAACAATCAAGTATTCGTTTCTTAAGCAGAAAGCCACGTATTCTCCAGTCAGTTGATGGGAGGAGATGCGTTTGAGTAGATGTCGACCGAGGAACTTGGAGAATAGTTTAAACAGTGTACCCTCTCAACCACGACCTGTAATTCCTCAGTCCCCTTATCAGTCAGACGTGGGCGCTAGAAATCAGACAATACTGCTATTAGATACTTAAAAAAATGTAACAACTGATCATGCAACGACCTTTGATTCGATAGAGCTATTACAACCCAAGAAGGAAATGCACCAGGCAATCTTTTCAACAATACAAAAGGCATGACAACCAGGATTAGGGAGTCACAGAAATGTAATGCAGTGAGCTAAAAAGACTGTCTTCTTTACGAGAGGACAAATACGATCTGGGATCACAGGAAGACTATCATGCACATTAAAAACTACTGAAGTAGGATGTGTGATATAGTCTAGTCAAGAACAGTGGTTCTTAAACTTTGACTTCTGTGGAACCCCATTTAGTCACTTTTGATCCCCAGGGACCCCCAATGAATCGTTATTGGAATCCAGGGACCCCGAATGAAACGGCTCTTAGTGCCATTTAGCAATTTAGTAATATGTTTGCAATTTACAATTTCAGATGCTTCATATAGAGCCAACATGTCAATTTGTGGGCATTGCGGTGCTTTGTACAAACACCTACACTGGAGTAATAATCCTCGTGGGCTTATTCTATATTTGGTAGATTACTTAGGAGACTGTTGAAGACCTAGATACCTTCAACAACTATGCGGTTCCTGTGGAGTTGCCCAAATGTGGCGGAGGATGGAGAAAAATTAAGAAGTGGGAGGAACAGTAAAGAAGTGTCAGGAAGATTAAAGAAGTGGGGAGAGGTAAAGAGCGGATCACTGAATAACAGTAACGTTACAGCCTATACAGGATTTGTTTTCAATTTTTTTTCCTCAAAAACCTTTATTTAGGGATAAAAACACAGCAGACAGTACATCGTACAATACAAACGCACATGACAGCAATATACATTACAGGTCAGTCATTAAGGTGCAATCAGGTTACACTTACAGTGACATAGTAAAGCAGAAATGTTAAAGACGCAGCTCCACGGCACCAGGGTCCCATGGGTGGGGGAGGGGGGGGGGGGGGGGAAGCACACATAAAAAAGCAGTATCAGTGGGTTAGTTTGAAGCTGCAGGGGCACTCATGGGAAATAGAGGAGAGGGGGCAGTCACTAACCAACGCCGGTGGCCGACCCGGACAAAAGGCCGGTGGGGAGCACGGGAGAGGCAGCGCCGCTGGGGCGGGAGAGGAGATAGGTGATCAAGGGGACCCAAATGTCAGCAGGGCGGGATCTGGCAGGCATCAAGTCCCAGAACTCAGATAGGAGAGTCTGGCACCAGGAGGCATCCTCCAACCAACTCTCGACCTTAGAAGCAGGCTGCCGACCCCAACACATGGGCCAATAGCATTGAGATTAGGCAACGAGAAGCATTGGGGCAAACCTTGACGAAGCCTAGAAGGCACAGGGCAGGGTCAGGGTCCACGGCAGCGCCGGTGATGTCAGAAATGATGGAGCACACCGGCAGCCAGAACTCGGAAACCTCAGAGCAGAGCCACGCCAAATGGGCAAAGTCCGCAGCCGGAGCAGTGCAACGCAAAAATTATCCCCAGGGATAAGCCAGAGTCGGTGGAGCTGCACCGGGGTGGGGTACAACCTGTGCAAATACTTGAAGTGGATCAAGGGGGCCGGTAATTCAGAGACAATTTCTTGGTTTGATTACAGCAGTAAAGCCAGTCGGCCTCCGAGAAGTCGATGCCCAGGTCAACACTCCACGCCTCTTGCGCCCGGTCCGAGGAGATGGGGGCTGATGCCAGGGAAAAAGCGTACAGCTTGGTGACTAACTTGTGCGGCGAGGAGGAGGTGTATACGAAGTCCAGAGCTGGAAGGGTGGACGGGGTTGAGGGAAAGTGGGATGCAGTTTCCGGCAAGTGGCACGCAACTGATAAAATAGCAGTGTATCCTGCAACCCAGAGAGTCAGTAAGAGAGTAGAAGGAGTTCCCAGGGTAGAGACCCGCCACGGTCCTAAGACCCAATCGCTCCGCATGTCAGGACATGCTTTAGGACTGAAGTGATGGGAAGTCTGGATGATTTACAATTGGCATGGTGTTGTCAGAGAGACGAGAGTCCCGAGAGAACATGCTTAGGCAAGACCAAGCCCAGCGCAGCGTCCCGACCGTGTCCAACTCCGCCCGAGGGCACGAACAGAGCAGTGGACAGGGGCCAGGGAGAGGCCGCATCGGTCTCAACCGCAACGTGGGGCTGATAGGGGGAGGGGTGGATCCAGAAATGCAGTAAGCTGGCCTGGGCACATAAGGCGTAGATACGGAAATCAGACACGCCCATCCCACCGGCAGACATAGAGAGAGTGAGGATATCGTAGGCCACCATGGGTTGCTTACCCGCCCAAACGAGTGAGATGACTAGAGAGCGCACTCTGCGAAAGAAATGAGAGGTAAGGGGGATAGATATGTTCAGGAAGAGAAAGGAATTTGGGAAGGACCACCATTTTGGCAATGGCGATCCGACCATCCAAAAATAACGGTAGTCGGCTCCACAAAGGGATCCTTGATTCAAACCATTCCCGCGCCCGCCCGAAGTTCGCCGTCCACAATTCATCCAAATCCCTACTCAACCAGATGCCCTAGTAACGCGTGGGGCCAGATGCCCATTCAAACGGGAAGTCAGATGGGAAAGGAACAGTAGAGTCAGTCAGGGGGAATAGAACAGACTTACTCCAATTCACCTGGATGCCCGAAAGCCCCACAAAGCGTATGATTTCCCAGACCAGGGGGATGAGGTTTTCCTGGGGCTGGTGGACATACAGGGTGACATCATCCGCGTACATTGAGACAAGGAGAGAGCGGGATGAAAAGCCAATGCCCCTGTGAATATGGGGCTGTCGGAGCCTAGCGGCCAGGGGCTCCATCACGATGGCAAAAAGCATGGGCGATAATGGACACCCCTGATGGGTGCTTCGGGCAATGTTGATGGGGTCGGGAGACCTGACCATTGATCCGGAGACATGCCGACGGGTTGGTATATAGGAGTCTGATCTTACGCAATAAGATGATGCTGAAACCCATACGTGGTAGGATGTAAAATAGGAAAGGCCACTCCAACGCGAACGCCTTAGGGGTGTCAAGTAGGGCAGCTACGGCCGGCAGGTTGGGATTGATCTGATGTAAAACAGAAAAGATGGTACGAACATTGTGTGAGGTTGCCCTACCAGGTATGAAGCCAGATTTGATTAGGAAGGGCGATGGTGAGCATTAATAGGAGAAGACGAGAGGCGATCAATTCGGCAAAAATGTTGTTATCAATATTTATACGGGAAAGGGGGCGGTAGGAGTCGCGGCGGTCAGAGGGCTTGTCAGGCTTGAGAAGTAGGGTAATCAAAGCCTCACGCAGGGAGGGCGGGAATTGACCAGTGTCGAAAGACTAGTTATACATGGCCGTCAGATGCGGCTCCAGGATGTCAGCGAACGAGGCATGAAGACCATCCAGGCCTGGGGCCTTGTCGCTGGGTAGGCTGTTGATGGCTGCCAGTATTTCTTCCCTGGAAAATGGCTCAATGGGAAATTTACGATGGTAGTCTTCGAGCCAGACCAGGGCGATGGACTCAAAATATTGATCAAACTCCTACCGTGGCAAAGGGGTGCCGGCAGAATAGAGCTGTAAATAGAAATCGAGTAAGCGGGATTTGATATCTTCCGGGGAGGTGGTCCTACCCTAACCGCCATCATTAAGTGCTGTAATATAGGAGGCGGTACAAAAGGGGGTGGTGATGGACGGAGCATCTGAATCAATCAAACACTCACACCCAGTCAAAAGATCTGGGTTTAATCCATCACCGTTCTTTAGCCCACTCTGCCACCCCAGTTCAGACATGGCTATATGCAAATCAGTCTGACCCTGTGCCTCATGGGAACAGTCCAGCCCGAACTGCCAAGCCATGTCTTCCCTGGACCGGAAACAAGCCTCCGAGTACCGGTTTCTGGCACTCCAGCCCGGCTTGCTTGAATCCAGTGGCAAAGTGAGCAAGGGACTCACGTCTGAGCATACCCTGCCACACTCATGGCGGCCAAAAGCGGTACAAAAGGGGGTGGTGATGGACGGAGCATCTGAATCAATAAAACACTCACACCCAGTCAAAAGATCTGGGTTTAATCCATCACCGTTCTTTAGCCCACTCTGCCACCCCAGTTCAGACATGGCTATATGCAAATCAGTCTGACCCTGTGCCTCATGGGAACAGTCCAGCCCGAACTGCCAAGCCATGTCTTCCCTGGACCGGAAACAAGCCTCCGAGGACCGGTTTCTGGCACTCCAGCCGTCTTCAGCCCGGCTTGCTTGAATCCAGTGGCAAAGTGAGCAAGGGACTTACGTCTGAGCATACCCTGCCACACTCATGGCGGCCAAAAGCGGTACAAAAGGGCTGATTTGCATATAGCCATGTCTGATCTGGGGTGGCAGAGTGGGCTAATGAACGGTGATGGATTAAACCCAGATCATTTGACTGGGTGTGAGTGTTTGATTCAGATGCTCCGTCCATCACCACCCCCCTTTTGTACCGCTTTTGGCCGCCATAAGTGTGGCAGGGTATACTCAGACGTGAGTCCCTTGCTCACTTTGCCACTGGATTCAAGCAAGCAGGGCTGAAGACGGCTGGAATGCCAGAAACCGGTCCTCGGAAGCTTGTTTCCGGTCCAGGGAAGACATGGCTTGGCAGTTCGGGCTGGACTGTTTCCATGAGGCACAGGGTCAGACTGATTTGCATATAGCCATGTCTGAACTGGGGTGGCAGAGTGGGCTAAAGAACGGTGATGGATTAAACCAAGATCATTTGACTGGGTGTGAGTGTTTGATTGATTCAGATGCTCCGTCCATCACCACCCCCCTTTTGTACCGTAATATAGGAGGCTGCATGCGGTGGATGTAGGAGGTTAGCGAGGGTCCGACGGGGAAACAGCTAGGTAATACCACGCGGTGTTGCGGATCAGGAACAATGTTTCCATAGAAGCGACACCGCCCCCCTCAGAGACCATGAAGTGCTATTAGGCACCCGTAAATGTTCATCAATGAGTAATACATACGTCAATAAGCAACAACGTATGTATTCTGAACCACGCATGTTTCTATATTGAGCAGCGTTAATAAATTGTGAAATCTTTTTTCAATTAATTAATTTCAAACCCTTAATTTAGGTTTATAGGAGTGGCATATACAGGGCTGGTCCCTGTATGGTCCTGAAGAAACGCCAGGGGTAGCGTGAAACATGTTGACCATACACTGATCCTACCTTCATAGTAGGTTGGAATACAGTGTAAACCCAATTTTAACTATACCAACCTAGGAGCAGAATAAATTATTGAGGCCCACTAGCACGGTATTTTTAATCCACAAACACCCACTCCACCCCACTACACTTTTGCACCACACATAGTCCTTCACAACGAAGTGCTCCTACGTAATTCACAAGTCGCAGCACGCCCCTTTTCGTAGAGAACTGGGATGGCCCCAATGATGAAGCATGTCACCGTGAGGAAACTTCGGTGAGTGAGGGGACTCAAGAAAGAAAGCTTTCTTTCTTTATTTTGGCTCCACTTATTATTTTGGTGAGCAGCCACAACACAAGACAGGTCTTGGAACCCAGGAGTGTGGGCTCCCACTTTTAGGTACAAAAGCAATCAGCGGCCAAGGGCACAAGGTCCAGTGAGGGACCAGGAGACAGTACCAGCAGGTCTGGGGAGGCGTTCCCCGCAGCACAGCATAGCCAGCAGTCAGGAGAAGAGGATGGAAGCCTGCGGTACAGTCCTTTGCCCAGCAACTGCGAGCAGGTAATGTGCGAGGGAGCTCAGGAGTACCACTCAGGCGTGGGGGCCCCAGGCCCAAGCAGCACAACTCCTGGGGCCAAGGAAGGATCTAGTGGCACACTTCAACAGGTGTCGCACCCAGTCACAAGGCCAGTGCAGAGCCCCCGGCCGGCCCCAGGTAGCCACAACAGGGGGGGCCAGAGGATAAGCCAGGGGGCGGTGCTGCAGTGAGCAATTCGCCAGATGAGGCCCAGGTAGAGGCTGACGGGAGGTGGGTGAGCGTCTGTCCACCAGGCCCAGCAGCTCCCAGAAGGAGACCGCAGCCGAGGTGATTAGCACAGGGGGAGGGCCTGCAAGTCTAAGGATTCCAGCGCCGAGGTACTGCGAGGCCAGCCAGGGTCGTCACAGGGCAGCCAAGGTGACAGCAGGTGCAGTCAGTGAGGAGCACAGACCGGGGAACAGCAGGAATCCTCCCCGCCGCACACCCAGGAGCAGGCCAGGAAGCTGGAGGCCGAAAGCCCCCGGTAGGCCTGTGCGTGCTCGGGTTCAGGAAACTCCAGGGCGGCAGGGCCTCAGGAGCAGGTGGCCCCGCCAACGCTGCACAACGGGGGCGGAGCCGGAGTTATTTGCGAGTGCGCACCAGGGGGAGAGAAAACCAGCGGGGAGAGCAAGGGGGGTCTGTCGCTCCCTCAGTCCGGCCCGGGCACCGTAGCACTTACACAAGACGGGGGAATCGCGCTACGCCGAAACCAGGCCGCGTCGCCTCATGACCAGACCGCACAGCAGACGGCGCCCGAACCCTGCCAACGATCCCCCCAGAGAAAGCGCGACTCACCGCCTGTCGCCACTTCAGGCCTCCGACCGCAGCACCTCCACAGCATGGTTCCGCAGGCGCAACCAGCTCCAAGGAAGAGGAGAGTGGCCCCCCGGCACGGGAGCCCAGCACCAGCCTCGAGACAGGAATCCCCGCCGGGGAAGCACCCAGAAACGTCGGAGTTGGACCGGTGGGTGCCCGGTGCTCCCCAAAGCCAGGAAATCACAGTTCAGTGCGGGTGTAGTAGAGATGCCTGCAGGATGGTGGCGGATAAAGTAGCTTAGCCAGCAAAGCCCACTTAGAGTGCGGCCATTTTGCAGCCGACCAAGCCGCGCGCCCCTTTCCTATACAGGATATTAACTTGATTGTCTGTTCCAACATCCTGAATAGCAACATTTTGCATTAGCAAATGCACAGTAACATAGCAAGGATACCCTGTGACCAAAGAAAATAGGTCCTGATCCGCTGGTTGGGTGGTACGACACAGACATATTTGGGGTTCAATGGATCCCCTGTACCTACTGCACTATTGATAGCTATCTCTTTGAGCATGCAATCTTGGTGAGGGCAGAGTGCACCTCAGATCCCACTTTTCCACTCCATTACGCATTACACAGGGGTGCGCTAGAGGTTTATGGCCAATAAAACAGGAAAGAAGAACTACATTAAAGATGTGGTATATTTTATAGGTGTAAGTTTCTTCGGCAAAGTTTTGCAGGGTTTTTCTTCAGAAAAGTAACTTTAGTGAAAAGGGTATTTCGTTATTTGTTGCACCCCTAAAGCGTTGTGAAGTTAAGTATACATATATAACAACTCGTTTGACATGTCACCCTGTTTGCACTCCATTCGCACTGCTGACAAGCATAACACTTCCATTGACTTCAACATGGTAACCTCTTTTCCAACTACATCAACCTCCAAAAAAACGAATAATTCACCTTAATAATATACTCCTCTTAAACAACTAGCTTCACTCTCATTTTTGAGTCAGCAGGATAATAGGTATGGGTACCCCAAAAAAATCATAATAAAGTTAAGAAGGAAAAATCCTTACTGTTTCACCGAGCCATTAATTGTGCCCCTAACGGACAGCTGCCACCTCTCAAAGCGGAGGCGAGTAAGGCATACTGCCCGGTGGAAGGCACAGTTTAAAAGGTTTGCCAAATCACCTTTCAGGGAGAGAAAGGAGGAACGTTCATAAGGTGTAGATACAATTATACAGGTTTCTTAGATAACACTGTCCCTTTTTGTCTGGAGAAAGAAAATTTAACAGATTTATAAAAATAAAAAAATTATTTAAATAAGTATAACAAGAAAGAGCAGCAAGCTCCGACATGTACCAAGTTTATGATGGTCTCAATATGCAAGGTGTTTATTTGTCTCGTTTCGACCTCGCAATACTTGATATTCAATATATTTCTTTTTACATTGCCTTATACAATACAAAAATGAAAGCTTTCTAATTATGGCAATGTCATGACGAGTCTATGGAGAAGCTATCGGTGAGAAAAATAAACCTCTGTTGCATCCGGTTGCAAACAATGTAGCAGGTGAAAGGTAACTCCCGGAATACATTACTGCCGTCAGAGAAATGGAGCCCACGTCATTTTATTTTGGTACGACGCCAACACAATTACAAAGAACATTCGCTCTGCCAGTTAAAGCCTGATAGCCTCTGAGACAAGAAAGACAAGAGGCTGGTGAACGTGTCCTTTTAGTGTCCACTACACCTACAACACAAAACACCAAACGATAAGATTGAAATAGTATTAGGGAACACATAGGCAGGAATTAAGAATAGTTTTAAAGAAAGTTGGGAGAAACACTGAGAAAACTTTTTTTTTTAAAAGAATTGCCTAAAACCGAAAACACTAACGAAAAGCCTGTAGTAGTTGGACTACAGTGTGGGTGGTTTGATGCTGGTGCTCATCCCTGGCGTTTGAGAGACCTGGTTTCTTTACACTGACTGACTCTTTGCAGCTAAACTGCACGGTTCGACAGGTAGCAGCTGTTGGAAAGCTTCCAAAGTACGCAGAGGCACAGTTCAGAAGGGGGCCGGGGGCAACGGATCCAAATATGCACACAGCGCTATTTTAGGCCGCATGTCCAGCAACTGTTGAATGGGCGATAAAAAATGATACTATTTCAATGCAGAGAAGCAAGAGTACTTCATTTTATGGGCACAAGTGGAGTAGGTGCTGAAAACGATCATCGAGGTAACTTGCCGATGTGTCTTTGAAACGCACTACATCGGGTGAGACGGAGCATAAGCCCATAGACCAACTAATAAAAGGTGTAAAAGGTGCTTTATTAGGAAAGGTCCGTAAGCGGTATCACAGTGCATGCACAAGATTCAAACTATAGTACAAAACAAAACAAAAATCACTCAAACTATTTTAAACCTCCTTGCACTCCCACAAACCCTAACAATCAATGTCAATCATAGCTGGCAGTGTCCCCATCCATTCACCATCATCTGAGACTGTGTCCTTCCTGTTGCCATGCCCTTGATCATCTTCCTTTCATCTAAAGGTGGCCATTACTTGCTTTCCCCTCCTCTTCCCCTACCCCTTTTGAGCTGAATACATCCGGCCGGCGACACTCCAGCCCTCTCAGACTCATCCACATCTCCTCCTTTTCCTGCCACTGCCAGCACTAATGCAGCAAACAAACCAACACAGCCCACCAAACCTAAATTCCAATAAAAGTGAACACAGGATAACAAACGTTTAGGTAAAAGGGCACCCCTCCAGCAACTCCAAGACCCCACAAGAGAACCAACACCCACCAAAGCCACAAACATCTTTAGAATGAAAAAAAAAACACCAACCATGCTTTTAAAAGGTGGGAAGGGCAGATGGATAACCACTAGAAACCACGCCCTACCCAACAAGATCAAAGGGTCACCAGGACCTAGCATGACCTTAGTAAACCATAACAAAACCCTCCAAGCGCCTTGGAAACCTATCACCGTCCACGTCTGTTTTGGCTAGCGCCACTTGCCAAAAACCTAAGGGGGGAGGGCAGAGCTCGAAAATTCCACTCGACCACTGAGATAGTCAAGCTAAATTTAACAAGGTCGAGCTGTTTTTAGGTCCTACTCGCCCTTTCTGGCGAGTAGGAAAACAAACCAACTTTTGTCCTCTGTCTGTGAAAACGGAGCAAATGTGACAAGATAAGATTTAAAGGCATTTTTATTGCTCACAAAGTTAATGAGCAATAAAGATGCCTTTAAATCTTGATATCTTGTAACATTTGCTCCGCTTTCAGAGACGGAGGTCAAGTAGGTTGCAGTTAGGTCGAGGACATTTTTTTAAGGTACTAGTCCTGCAGAACTACCATTTTTTTGATTTTTCGAGCCCTGGGGGAGGGGTCATTTGGATTCGCCTCCTCCCAAGTGTGCCATTTGAAGAACAAAAAAACAAAAAACACATACCGTCTACATACCTGAGCTGTCCTCAGTAGTAGAAAACCCTCAGAATTTTCAAACCACTCTGAAATAAGCTCAAGACTTCACATCAGTGGAGTAGGTTTCCCTTCTTCTGGTTTTAGGTCTAGCTTGACCGCGTAGTTGTCACCGGACCTTATGTTATCAAAAGGCAGTGCAGCCAGAAGTACTACAGAGAGGGTTTGTGGCTCCACACAGATGTTGGTTCATCTGAGTACATCTTTTTACTTTGTCAAAAGTTATGTGTTTCCACAGAAAGAGCGATTCCCCTCCTAACAGCTTTGATCATTTGTTTATCCAGCTGCTTGAACCAGGCTCTTTATAAAGCAAAGCTATTGCGCTTGACACAAATATGGCACTGTGGTGTATAAAGCTTGCCCTTTAAAGTCAAACAAATGTCAACACAATGCTATTAATCAACTTCTCCTACAGAATTCGATCCTTTTTAGGTTTCGCCTGGCGTTCGCTGCGCAGCAGCGTTCGCGCAGGCGAAGTCTTATGTTAGAACAGTATGTGGCTTTGTCCCGCCTCTCTCTTCCATTGGCTAGCTCCATAAATGGAGGCTAGCCATTGGAAGAGAGATCTGTCAGTCATTGTCCGAGGCGATTCGTGGGCGTTCCGGCAATTTTTTCCCTCTCCGCCCCTTTGTGAACGTCATTGCGGCGGTGGGTGGTGGTTTATTTATTTTTAGTTTTTTTTGGGTCATTCCTCCAGGCCGACCGCCACCAGAAGAAGTCCTGGTGAGTGCTCCCCTCCCCTCCCGCTGCCCGTGTGCCCGTTCCTGCCCCCCTACCGCTGTCCGTGTGCCCGTTCCCGCCCTCCCCCCCGCTGTCCGTGTCTCCGGTGGGAGTGGAGTCTGATTGCTGCTGAACTCTGGTTCTTCCTCGACCTGGTAGAGATGGATGCAGCATGACTGAGTAGTTTTGCCTAATCCAGGGTGGTAACACTGGTGCTATATGTGATTCTGCTTGTATGTTGCAGGGTCCTGTGCTGCTTTGTTTCCAATAGAGTGTTGTGCTTTGGTTATCACTCTGTACAGTTCTGCCCGTGTGCCCGTTCCCGATGCAAAGGCTGCAGCTCTGGTTATTTACTCTTGATCTGACGTGAGGTGGTTGTAGATTTGGGCAATTCTTTGTGAATAGAAATGCAAGGGCTGCATTTGCAGGTAGTTCTGCTAGGACTGAGGTGTGATGAGCGTCGGCTTGAATACGATTTCAACTGGAGATGTAGACGGTTCTCCTAAAACGGAGTGGGCTGTTACGACTTTTTAGTTCTGCATGAACCTGTATGGGAGGACTGTAGGTGTATCCTGTTTGGATTGGGGTACGGTCGAAACCACTCCTGGAAGCCCAGCGTGAACCACAGCTACGACCTTGGCCTAGTTGTTTGGCCTCAGACTGCTGCAACCCACCCTGGCCCGAGCACAGAGCATCACTTGTTCTGACGCCCCTTCTCAGAAGTGGAAGGCGCCCAGGCAGCGAAGACTGCTTCTCATTAACTGACAGATCTGCTACGTCCCCTGCAAGAGGAAGTGTACACGGGAAGTGCTCCAGCTCCATGGCTGCTGTGATGCATTTTCTTTAGCCATGGCCACTTCCTGCTTAGTTTATTAACCCCTGCGTCGTGTTCTGTCCTAGAAAGGTCAGCTTCTCGAAGTAGTAATTAACGTTAATCCTGCCTTCGCTTGGCTTGACCCCAGTTGAACATAATTACAGAGCTCAGGCCCGCGTCCCCCTCCCAAGTTTTAATAGCGCCATGCTAACTTTATGGCATGGTCATGTTGTATGCCGAGATAATGTAGGACACAGGACCTTGGACAAAGATCATGTGTAAAGAAACACTCGTAGGCACCTCGGACACGGTAAAATGCCACCAATTGAAACCATAATATCCAGTATTAAAACGCTAAATACTTTAAAAAAAATTATCTTCACTGTTGAATTTCCTAAAAAATGGAAGCTACGGACGCAGAACGTGCCAATGGGGGCGAGGGAAGCTAAACACGCAGCAGTAATGTTAGAAAAGGGAGGACGAATCCGGAGTATTGCAAGGAAAGATAACTGAGTTGCACGGCAAAAAACAAGACCGCAATCTTCTTGTTACAGACAATATTTTCTTTGTCGATTTTTCAAGCTTGGGGCCAGAAGGAATTAATAAAAACAATGATTTTAGCTGACATTGTTGTAGCTCCTCCCTTCAGTCTGCAAAGCACCTTCTACATCCCTCAGGGCTGGAATATTGAAGATGCATTTATGTAGGAGATAAGAGAACCCCTTAACGCACATTTTAAGGATATTGCAAGAGTTTTGTTACAATATAGTGGAATGAGGCCAAAGGGCAACTTCTTATTCAGAACGTCGAAGGACTTACAATAAACTGGCTGTGCTTGCTCCCCTGCAACCTGGCTGTGCTCGCTTCCCTGCCCCCTGGCTGTGCTCGCTTCCCTGCCCCCTGGCTGTGCTTGATTCCCTGCCCCCTCGCTGTGCTTGATTCCCTGCCCCCTCGCTGTGCTTGATTCCCTGCCCCCTCGCTGTGCTTGATTCCCTGCCCCCTCGCTGTGCTTGCTCTCCTGAGTGTGTGTGTGTGGCTCTTGGTGGGTGTGTGTGGCTCTGGGTGGGTGTGTGTGGCTCTGGGTGGGTGTGTGTGGCTCTGGGTGGGTGTGTGTGGCTGTGGGGGTGGCTCTGGGTGTGTGTGTGTGTGTGGCTCTGGGTGTGTGTGTGTGTGTGGCTCTGGGGGTGTGTGGCTCTGGGTGTGTGTGTGGCTCTGGGTGGGTGTGTGTGGCTCTGGGTGTGTGTGGCTCTGGGTGTGTGTGGCTCTGGGTGTGTGTGGCTCTGGGTGTGGCTCTGGGTGGGTGTGTGTGTGTGTGGCTCTGGGTGGGTGTGTGTGAGGCTCTAGGTGTGTGTGTGTGTGGCTCTGGGTGTGTGTGTGTGGCTCTGGGTGTGTGTGTGTGGCTGGCTCTGGGTGTGTGGCTGGCTCTGGGTGTGTGGCTGGCTCTGGGTGTGTGGCTGGCTCTGGGTGTGTGTGTGTGGTAGTAATTGCTATTTGCTGAGCTCGTCCGCAGGGTACAATAGGTCTCACATTTGCGAGAGATTAAGCTAATGGCAATGTAAATGACAATGCCATTTATTTATCTGTTTTCAAAACCAACACATAAATACAAATTGTCATTTACAATGCCAATAGCTCTAACTTTTCCAAAGGCGAAACCATTGCATTGTAAATGCTTGTTGTAATAGCTATTCCATTGTAACCAAGTGTGAACCCTTATGTTCAATACAGCAGGGCTTTGTTGGTTATGATGACAAGCCTTCTTATAATCTAGATGTGTTTGTTACGAAAAGTGTTTCAATAACGTCATTGGGTCAGACTTATTTACTGCAAAAAAGAATAAAGTCAATAACCATTTAAGTGTTTATTCTATTAAAATCTGCTGCGGAATTTTGTTACATGGAATTTCACAGTTTACCGTACTAGTCAAGGGTTTTAGGGGTACGTATCCCCTATAACAAGCCATGGGGGTAGAAGTTTGGTACCATGATCATCACTGTTAAGCCCGGTTAGGAGAACTAGCATTTTGCATTGCAAACAGCTAATGTTGTGACCTTATGCCTGATGGTTGGCTTGTTGGTTTGCTTACCCTAAATAGAGCATGCCTGAGTTGGTTATGGTGTGAATCCAATGATGAAGGGTACAGGCCTGATTGGTTCACTGGTAAAAGTTATGCCAAGTGTCTAATTCTTTATTATAAAATGTTATGACAAAAGCAGTAAGCTTGGCGTATTTACTGGGAATAGTATTTGTTAACACTAATAGGCCTTAACCCCTTCGATGCTTGTGACAGAACCATTCCGTCATCAGTCACGGTTGAGCTGTGCTGATGACGGAATGGTTCCGTCATGACCACACCCAGTTATGGAATGTCCAGCACCGGGGGGAAATCGGGGCAGCACGCAAGGTGTTAAACAGTGGAAAGCTATGCTGCTCTGTTACAGGCTACAGACCGGTATTTTGCAACAAGAAATGTCACAGATTACCATAATTGGCAACGGTTTGGTGTTTATCGTCCCCTATGACAAATCCTGTGGGTAGAAGATATTCATTGAGATAATCCTAGAACCTATTAATAATTACTGTATAATGTTTTTGTCAACTATAATTTTGTACGTATGTGTAATTTTATACCTGTATGTATGATGGTTGGTAGCTTAGGAGTAGTTCAGCATGCTTCTGTTGGGTTTGGTCGAAAGCCAATGGTTGGTTAAAGCTGTATTTTATAGGGCTTTGACAACTATAACTGTTTACATATTTTTTATTTTATTACTGTGTACTCTATGGCTGTACTCCGGGAAGTCTTAACCTCAATGCAGTAGAATATAGTAGTTTATAATAAAGACTATACACCTGACTAGTTCATTGAGAAAAGGTATGCCAGATGCCATTGTTCTGTTTGCGGTTTTTCCCTTTCTTTTTTTAAATAGAGTATTAAGCCAATAAGCCAAATGTATTTATTCCGAAACACATATGTTAAACCCAATAAACCTTAGAGTAGGTTGTCATTATAACATGTTAAGCCTGCATAGGTATTTTATACACAAAACCTCGCAGATTATATTTGTAGGCAAGATTGCACTGTAATAATTCTTTCTAGAATCTCTGCAGAAGGTCTGATGGGCTTACTCGTCTGGGAGAGACAGACAGATCGATACTGTCGCTCGCATGACAATAGAGCCAACTGCTTAAGTCCTCTGCTTGCATCCATGATAACATTCAAAACAGGGTAGTGGGTCGTCCCGATGAGAGATGGCATTTTTCTAATTACATGCACATCCATTTAAGTGTGCTTCACTGACAGGACTGGTGGGCCAGTTATTCAGTTTTCCATTATTTCCACTCATTCCTTTCCTTGCCCTCTTTTTAATTTCACTATTTTAGAACGTACTACAGCTCCACAGACAGTGTTAACAGGCTATTTCTTTGCAGCCTCCCATTAGGCACCATCTCTAGACCAGGATGGTCTATATGTGGAGGCCATGCTGGAACTTCAAAACAATTTAACACCATGTACAATACCACTGCAAGGCGGCCACCTGCTGCTATGTTTAATAATATTTGTTATTGCCTGCTCAGGTGGTCACATGCTTTTGTTTTCTACTTTAATTAATCTTGCAAATGTTGTTGAGTTTGTGTGTGTGTTTATTGTGGTTGTATAAGTGGATGAATGCAAGAAATAGTGGGTGGATAAATCGATGCATGAGTGTCAAATGAGTGACAGAGTGCATGTATGAAGACTTACTGAATGCCTAAAACAATCGCTGACTGGGGACATTCTTTCATTTAAAAGTCAGACCTATTAGCATTGACGGGCCTGTTTTGTTTAGTTTCCAGCTATGTTAGTTTGACTATCAACTGACCCAAGACTACAACTCCAAAAATTTGACATTTCAAATGAAAGACGGCAGTAGGAAATCAGGTGATGCATGGCACCAGACATTTGTAGCACTAGCTGTGCTCAAGCAAAGCAGAGTACATTCCCAATGACTTAAATATGCCTGTCAGATTACTTCACAGGCGTGAAAGGATTTTCACAACAACAAACAAGCCACGAAAATGCCTGACCTAGGGCATCCAAATAGGTTCCAATTACCATAAATTGGAAAAATATTTCCCCAACGTTTTTTATAATTATATATATATATATATATATAAAAGTATGTCTGTCTGTTTGTTTGTCCTTTATGCATTACTACACCATGAAACTTTGAGAAGTTGTTGAGTACACTCCCACGAAGGTTTCTGTCAAAAAAATATTTTTAAATCGGCCCCCCAGGGCCCTCATAATCTTTCGAATACTGAAATAGACAGCGAATTTGCGAGCATCGTCGACAGTTATGACCCCCAAACGGAAATCGATTGGTCAATCTACATTAGAAGCACGAAAGAAAAAGGCATTACGAGCTTCAGAAACAGACGAGCAACGGGAAGCAAGATTAGAAGCTGTTCGAATACAAACTGCTCAAGCCCGTAATTCTCAAACGAACAAGCAACGAGAATCAAGATTGGAAGCCGATCGAGTATGCACTGCTCAAGCCTGTTCTTCTCAAACGAACAAGCAACCAGAATCCAGATTGGAAGCAGATCGATTACGCACTGCTCAAGCCCGCTCGAATGAAACAGGAGAGCAACCAGAATCAAGATTGGAAGCAAATTGCGGACGCACTGCTCAAGCCACACTTAGAAATGTTTTCAGAAATAAAATTAATAAGTTTCAATAACAATGACACAATGTAAATTTAATGTTATCATAACGAGTTTCCTTGAATTTCCTTTCTTCTGAGATCGCAGCAACGCGCGACGGGTAAGCTAGTGTAAAATAACAAGAGCTGGAAATAGTATTACTAGACATACTATTTATTATTGGATAATACTTTTTTTAACATATATAGACTTTGTGGGCTCAACTGGAAAGGACTGCTGCTTTCTTAAAAGGCTCATTATAATTCATCCAGATGATATAATAGTGTGTAGTAATGCAAAGCTGATCTATGATAGGGAGGCAAACAAATATGTCGAAGCAGCATTTATAGTTCCTCATGTGACTGAGAGCCCTATGCATGAATTATTTTCACATTTCTATCTATTTTACCAAAACATTACTTTATGCATTGTAGGATGGAACCCTACTGTAAGGCCGCCCCTTGCTTTTGAGATCGAGCGAAGGACAACATAGTGAAAAATATCAAACACCAATGTTCAACCCTAAGCGAGCAACTTACATTGCTAATGAGTCCAATAAAATACGCAAAAGCCACTGAGGTGGAATAAAACGGTAAGTTATCCCCAAATGAGCAACTTATATTGATAATGCGTCCAATAAGAGAGGCAAAAGCCACTGAGGTGGAATAAAACGGCGAGAATAAAATTTGTGCTCTCGTATTCAACTCAATTATTTAGATAAATAATGTATCCCCGAACAAGGTCCGTGTTTTCGTTAAGAAATATCTGGCAGTTCAAACGTGGGTGTGTAATAAGTCACACGGAAGGACGGGTCACTCCGCAGGGCAGAGCTGGGAGAACAGAACTAAGTATTGGGCCGACTTAAATGGGAGGGGTCAAAATCAAGATCAGCTTTATTTGATTTCCACACAAAAAAGCATACAATCTAAAATACATAATAATAATACAACAGGTATCAATAAGTAGTACATTTGGAAGTCCACAGCTTGTGCCGAAGTAGAATTGGCTGACATTTAAACAGGTCTGATAGAAACATAACCGCCCAATTCAGATTGACATACAATTGTGGCACAGTTTTTAGGATTCGACAAAAGGTTCTTAAGAAGGGCTTTCTCGGCCGTCTGAAGAGGATTAACATTAAAATAGCCCCAAATGCCAGCCCCGTAGAGAGCAAAAGAGACAGGTTTAGCATTAGAAATAGTAAACATCTCCCTCATAGGTTTGTTGTCTATTTTAGTGGCGAAATTTAAAAGAGCTATTAAATATATGCTAAAATGTGACTTTCTGTTATTCACAGCTGTGCACCGTGTGCAGTGTTCGTCAAATAAAATATCCAGGTAGGAAAATGTGGGGGTAAAACTTAACTTAGTATTCCGGGCCATGAGATTCCGGCAATTCCTCGCTTTTCTCCCACACTTCATGACAAAGGTTTTGCAATAGTCTCTGTAAGTCCAAGGGAGTATGTGACATGACGACAGCATTGACCGTGTAAAGCAGGCATGGGATAGGTCTATGGCAAATTATGGGGAGATCTTTACAGTTGTTGCTTAATATGGAGCCTAAGTTATTATCATACAGGGTAAACAAAAGAGGCACCAAGATGAAGCCTTCTCTAGCCCCTCTTTCAAGCTTGAAATCACCAGTACATTCACCCCTACAGCCAAAGCACACCCTTGCCTTTCTTTCCCTTGAACAAATGTCTCTAATAAGGGCAATTATCAATGGCTCCACCCCTATCTCAGATAAAACTGCCCAGAGTTGGCTATGAAGGGCACAGAAAAATGCACGCAAAAAGTCAACAAAAGCTAGATACAGCGGGGAAACATCATTTACAAGGCGGGGATTACATCACGATGCCATTACATCGCGGTTTTTACAACGCAAGTCGTTACGACTTGCGCTGGATGGCGCTCTAGGAAAAGGAACAGTATAATTTACTATCCAACACCTCCCCTACTGTACATAGGCTGGAGTTGGAATAGTAAATTATACTACTCCTAAGTCCAGCACCCTCCAACGCAAGTCGTTGTAACGACTTGCGTTGTAAAAACCGTGATGTAATGGACTGCGAAGTAAATGTATGTGTGGTAACGTCATACATCTGATACAGCTCGCCTTTTTTCATTAGAGTATATTTGCCTATATCAAGTTGAGAATAAGCCCCTGCTCTATTGTACCCATCCCTCTGCGAAAACCGTATTGGAGGTCTGAAAGGATGTTGGAAGCTTCAACCCATTCTTCAAGTTGATTCAGTACGGTTTTCCCTGTAACTTTCAACAGTGAATAAAGTAGGGATATGGGGAGGTAGCAGGCAGGGTTAGAACGATCCCGTTCTGGAAGATAGGATAGATTACAGACTCTGACCAGAAATCCAGAATACTAGAACGGCAACAGGCCCCTAAAACTCTTGTCAAAATTGGACCCCACAGAGATAAATTGGCCTTAAAAAAATTAATGGGAACACCATATGGACCAGGGGCTTTACGGCACTTGTTACCTATTACTGCTGTGGTGATTTCATCAAGAGTAAAAGATAGATTACTAAAGCCAAAAGGTATCACTGGATTTTAACCCTGAACATGCGTGCTAGAGATAGATTAAATCTCAGAGAAGTGGACAACCCAGTCAGACTTATTAATGGCCAACTCTAATCTCCAAGAGCTTTTATCCTTTAATGAGGGGCCATTAATTACACTGAAAAAAAGATGTCCTTGGCCAGACTGGCTTCAATCAAGGTTTCCCACACCAATTTCTTTTACTCCTTTTCTCGTCTTCAGCGCTAACCTACAGCTACTCACTTAAGCAGAGCAGCACCGAGACTAAAGGAGAGCTTTCATTAGGAGCTTGTGGGCTATCGTACAATTAATGCTGAATCAACATGGCGTAGGGGAGTTGGACTAGGACGTAATTTTAGTTAAAGCTTGTTTAATCCCACTGGAGATTTTAATAAAAGCCATCTTAACCACCTCATCATTGGTTTAGTAATTTAAACATATCAAAGGCAACCCTGTAAATGGAGATCAATTTTTCAAGGAGAGTATTCGGACTGACCCCCCCCCAACCAACACAACGAGGGGATGCATCGGGTGGATAACAACGTGTTATCAAGAGAGGACACACCAAGATAACTTTTTAACCCCTTGCATGCTGATGACGGCCTCCATCCGTCATGCACTACGGCGCTCGTGTGCTGATGACGGCTGGGGGCCGTCATAAACCCGCCCACTCGCGATTTTGCCGCACAGGCGCAGAATCGCGGCAGCATGCAAGGGGTTAAACCCCACACCTGTTTAACTTTTAAGCTTTGGGGAACATGATCACTCATAGCAAAAGAGTGGGTGGTAAAGTCACATAATTGTTCAAGGTTATGTGACGCAAGAATGTAGTCAATAACAGTATTGCGGCTATCACCATTTAAAGTAGGATGAAATGGGACTGAAGAAATACACAATTCATTGGCAAAGGCAAGGTCAAACTTGATCAATAAATCGGTCGGTTTCATTTCATGAACGCTGTGACTAAACTGGGTTTGGTCATTGTCATTAGTGTCCACCCTGCCACAAATCCTTTGGGGGGGTGGGGGAGGCATAAATTAGGGTTAAAATCATCTCCTCACATAAAAGGCTTTCCTTCCCCTCCAATACAAGGGAAACTATTCAAATAGTGCTCGATCTGGGTTAGCACAGTAGTGACATCAGATGGCAAGGCATTACTGTACAAATTAACAATTATAAAGTGACAGTTGTGCAAAATTTTCAAAACAATAATCAAATATTAAAGTGAGTTAGACTCGATTTTAAACGTAGGGTAAGGCACAGTTTTCGAAACAAAGACAGAAAACCCACCATTTGATCTATTAGCATTAGATGGAACAGTGGGTTGGTAAAATGTGTTCAAACCATTAATGTGAATAGGGTCAATGGCCCAAGTCTGCTTGAAAAGAGAAAATGAAATTCCTGAAGAAACTCAGCCCAAGAAACAAGCGACAACTTAGAACGTACAATTGCCACGTTCCAGAATAAAAACTTGCAGAATGGAAAAAAGTCACTGGTTGATAGGCAAGAGCCATAGCTTGGTCTGACAAACCACACTGGGCAGAGAAGAAAGCAGCAGAATCAGGCACAGCCAAAGAACCCGTCATCATAGAGGAAAGTGACCCGGGGCGTGTAGACATAGAATCAACGAGAGAATAAGACTTCACCTTAATGGTTGCCTGTCAATCATTATCATAAACCTCCACCAATGGGAGGCCATAGAGTGGATCCCAGAAGCTCACTTGAGGAGGCAATACAAGCCCCTACACGTTCTGAGCTGACAAGGAGCATGTAGTGCCAGAAGGCTGCTATTGCGTTCAGCACAGAGTGAAAGAGGATGCTTGCCTGAGTGGGAGGCGGCATATTCGTGACTGGAGGGAATAAGAACAAGGGCAGCAAGGTGTACAGACGTGGCTTAAAGACAAGAAGAAGCGGGGATACAAAGCACACCCGCTGGTGGCTTGAGTATGAGAGAAACAGCCGGGTGCTAATTGCTGTAAGCAGACTGTGGGGTTTACTCCCACGAGAGTGAAGGTACCAAGCAGCATGGAAATGTTGAGTAGATGGAGGTTTATTTGTACGGTAGTCAGGGCAGCACACGACACTCCCTCGCAGCTGCTCCAACGACAACTGCTGAAACCGCCACGAGGGACCCTCTATGCCACGTTCCACAGGAGTTCCATAAAGGAACAAAGTACCCAACATGTAAACATAAAGTAAACCGAACACTGACATACTCTGAGACCAGGTGGATAGAAGCGGGGGCAAGTACGGAGACCGCACAATCCCCGCCTGGCCATGCGCGTGAGTGGTGTCCATGCGGTGGCAAGTGGTGACTGCATATGCGCTCGAATATACAGGCTAGCTAGGGTACAGGATGGTCTGTGTGGAATGCCTGTATACAGGACACACACAGGTTTGGTACAGTGGCTGTCACTGTAAGGGGAGACAGTTCAAAACAGACAGCTAGGTATTTAGTTTCCACACACGTTAGTTGAATGTACTGCACGCACGGTGTGACAAAATAAAAAATCAACGCAAAGATTGGAGCGGAAATGCCCCAAACCACCGTAGTCGCTGATTTTTTGCCTCCTCCCCTCGGGAAAAAAAGCCCCCGGTACCTGCGACTCCGGTGCAGGGGATTCACGCTCCTTCTGCAACAGCGGTGACTCCACACAGCCAAGATGGCGACGCTGGAGAGTGGTCACGTGACCCGTCGGCAGATCACGTGACTGCCGTGGGACCAGTGGCTGGGAACCTCAGCGAAGGTGTGTACGTGGAGCACCGCTGAGGGGCTTGGCGTGGGCAGGGTGCCCGCTGGGGGCTCGCTCCTGGGAACCAAGACTGAGGGGAAGGTGGGTGGAGCACTGAAGAGAATAATTGTCTTCGGCACCTTTCGGGAGATCGGTTATGCTGTGCTGCTGCCGCCGGAGACGTCCTCTCACTGAAACCCGAAAAGTGGCATACAATGACTCTGCCCCCTCACAATTTGTGTTTCACCTGCTTCAGGCCTCGCAGAAGTGGCTACCGGTGCATCATCTTTATCTACAGCCCAACACACGACAGGAGCGAATAAGGCTTACAGCGAGTCCTTGCTACAGTCAGATGTTACTGGGGCGAAAATAATTCCCTGCGCGCTGTTGCTGGCATGTTTATTCTTTCAGTTTTTATAGAGCGCGAACTCGAGCCGTATTATTTATGCGTTTTTGTATAGCGCGAACTTTAACCGAAGGTGTCGGAGCGCTTTACAATAGAACCAGTTACATTACATAAGGACTTCAGAGTACATGAATTACATAAAAGATACGAAAGAAATAACTCTAAACTCACATTAGAATGGTAGTAAGTACATATGTCTACTACAGATACTAGTGGTTAGAGTTACATATATACAAGTTACAAAATCACTAGATTCCATTTAAAGAAAAGTTAAAGTGATAATGGTTGGACAAATATATATTACATATTTACAGAGCATGATCTTCTCGCTATTGCTGGGGGTGTTGCAATGCTCATCCAGCCAGGCCTTCCTTCAGGGTGATCTTGCACTGACAGGCTGCGATCTAGGGCCTTTAGGGATCCCGAGCTGGTGATGGCCGTATAGGTGGAAGGCCGGGTGGTGGTGGGCGTAGGTATTGAGCCGACACCGCAACTTAATCCTGGTTCCCAATTCCAGAGTCAGCTGCTCCGACCATAATGCCATATCCACCACTCAAATTACTTTCATATTTTTACTATACTAATTCACCATTAATCCTTTCTTGGTTCCGAAGTAGCATGCTACTCGCCGAAAAAGCACTTCAACACCCATCAAGGGTAGCAAGCGCTATATAAATGCAAACCTTTTTTACCTCCCCTATCCTTCTCAATCCAAATAACTTCAATACGTTCATATTTTCACTATACTAATTCACCATTAATCCTTTATGGGTTCCCAGAGTAGCGTGCTACTCAACGAAAAAGCGCTTCCACGCCTGGTAAGGGGTATTAAGCACTATATAAATACAATTTATGGCTGAAGAGACGGGAGCCAAGATTATATCTTATGCTGACGAAACACAGCTATTCTTCATCTGTACAAAAGGAGAAGCTTTTGACGGTGAGGAAATTAATAACTGCCTGAAGAAAATCTTTTCCTGGTTTAGCTTTAATCAGCTACAGTGTAATTCAGCAAAATCAGAGGTGCTTCTCTTTGGGGCTTTTAATCCCGATGAATGGAGGCAGTGGTGGCCATCTGATATGTCCCCTCCCCAGTCCTCGGTGAGAGTAGCCAGAAATATCGGGGTACAAATGGATGACTCCCTGGATATGAAGAAGCAGGTTCAATCATTAGCAGGGACCTGCTATGGAACTTTGAAGACCATCCGTAAATTTTTACCTCTACTGTCTCTTGACCACAGAAGGACAGTAGTCCAGGCTCTTATTATATCTCGACTGGGCTACGCTAATGTCCTCTATTTGGGCCTCCCGGAATATTTATTGAATAAACTCCAGGTGGTGCAGAATGCGGCAGCTAGAGCTATCCTTAGGATGGGCCGCCAGGCTCACATCTCTTCCTATCTGAGGAACTTGCACTGGTTTCCCATTCGCCGCAGAATTCAGTTTAAGGCCCTGACATTGGCCTTTAAAGCTCTACACGGCTCTGGTGCTCATTATATCAAGAGAAGAGTGAGCTTCTACACACCGGGGAGAGTCCTAAGATCATCCAATCTTCACTTGATGAGTGTACCCAAATTTGCACGCTCTCGCAAAGGTGGTCGGACCTTTCAAGTTCAAGTTGCCCAATTATGGAACAAACCTCCGCCCACATTAAGGGAATTGTCTGACATCTGGCTCTTTAGGAAACAACTTAAAATGTGGCTATTCTTGCAATAATCGTCTCTTGTGCCTAGAGTTGCCCTACTTGGTTTTCATTTGTTTTGGTCTGCTAGCGCCGGGACACTTTTTGAGTAGCTGCGCGCTCTATAAATATGTCATAACATAACAATACAATCATCTCTATTTATTTATGAATTTTTATATATCGTGGACCTTACACAAAGGCTCTAGGGTGCTTTACAACAAACAAATATCGCTAAACGAGGTCCAAAATTACAAAGTAGAAGATCATTACTTACGGCACAGAGCTATAAATACAAGCTTAACAACTGTTCGACTAATAATAATAAACATGGACTATTGTACAGAGTCCAAAATTAAAAAGGCAGCTCATCACATAGTGCATAGAATTACTACTGTTCGAAGAAGTAGATATTCCAAGCTCCAAGTCGGGTCTAATGCGACAGAGGCAGTGCAGTAAATCTCATGATTAGTGGCTGAGCCATAGGTAAAGAGAATGTTCCTAGGGGGCCGCTAGGAAGACGTTAGCTAAAGTATCTTTGAAGGAGAAGGGCTTTCAGTTCAGTTTTGAAGCTTGCCAGTGAGTTGGTGATGCATAGTTTTGAGTCTATTCTGGTCCTGTTTCATCAGAAGAATTGTGCCATAAGTTGTTCCTTTTCAAAGATTGGTAGTTCAAGCAGCATAGCTTTGGCAGTTTGTGATGGTCTGGTGTCCCCAGAGAGCTTAAGTTAGTCTGCCTAGTAACAGGTCATGGGTGAGTGTAGGACACTGGTTGAGGGAGAAGGGGGATGTAGTAGGGGTAGGGGGTAAATGATTAGTGGGGGTGAGAAGGGGGGGGGCACCTGGGGGGTTGGGCCGACTGTCCGCATCTGGTGGCACTGCTATTGCCTCGGGCACAAGGAATGAGTGTACATATTTACCTATTGAACAAGATGCTTCTCCGAGTGCGTGCCTGGTACTGAACTGATGGTTACGGCGGAGATGCGGTACTGTTGTAATGCCTTTTATGCTTTTGTGCTTTAAACTCAATAAAAATTGTTTAAAAAAAAACAACGGGTGAGTGTAGGACTTTGTGAGTGATACAATCAGTCTTATATATAGACCAGGATTTAATGAGGAGTCTGCGGAGAGGGACCAGCATAAGTGAGATGTGGTCATTCTTTTATTCCCCATAGACAAAGCTTGCGCTAAATGAAGAACTGATTTTAGAGGGGTACAATGGATTTTGGGGAGACAAGTCAAGAGAGAGTTATAATAGTCCATGCTGGAAAGCACCAGTGATGGAATAAGATATTTCAGGTCTTACTCTGGTTCCTCCAGAGAAGATGCAGTTGATGTTGCAGATTTCTGTCCTTTGTGCTGATTTGCGATTGTAAGTTGAGTCTTTTATTTAGGACGACCCCTTAGGGTGTCTATCAGCAGTGGTGGGTTTGCTATTAAGGATGTTGAGTGAGTGGGGCGGAGCTAGCCGAAGAGCGAGATGGCTGCTTACTAAGCGAGCTCCTCGCGAAAGCCAAACTATTCTTTAACACCATCCATCACTTTGGCCAAAATCGTCTGAAAAAGGAAGGGGAGCCGGTAGAAGTGACGGCGGACTGTCGAAGCGCCATAATGGACTCCTTCAGCTGCACTGGTGCCACGGACTGGAGAGCAGACAACTGCGGCCTGAGAGGCAAAAGTGAAAGTAATTCCCGAGACACAGTGAAAGGCCGCCCCGGGACGCAGAGCACTTTGCGCGGCTGACTGTGCTGGATGGGCCCGGATGACTTGTATCCTGGAGCCCCGGAATACTTAACGGAGCTCGAGACGTTGAGGGGCCAAGGGAACACTCCTCGGTCGGTAAGTGATGACGCCGGAGAACTGTGGGGGATAATTAAACGACGCCCGGAGGAATAGAGGGGAGGCTCGTCGGATGAGAGCAGTGTTCTGAATCAGTCTCCCGCTTCCTGGACCCTTGCCCCCCGAGAAGTTGGCGCTGTATACTTGCGGGCCAGAATGGAATCGGCAGACACTTCGGAGGCTGAGTTGTACAACCCTTGGGGATGCGAGCAGGGAGAAGGAGAGGTGACCGGCCGGGACACGTGTGGGTGCCCATATAACTAACGAAGTGTCGGGGGAGGCTGGGCTTTTCCAGTGAGCAAACGGACATGGCTAGAAGCCTCAATAAGGGAATATAAAGCCAACAGGCTCTACCGGGGGACGCTGAAGGCGACAAACATTATCGAGTGCAGCTCTGCCTGCCGGTGGGCCCGCATGCCATTGTGCGGTGCTCACTGTGAATACACCCCATCATCAATAAGGCCGCCAATACCTGCATTGCACGCTCTCTCCCCTCAACTTCCATGTGCTAGACACTGCACTGTTCTTAGGGGGTGTAAGGGGCAGAGTCACCCGGGTACTCTCATAAGCCTTGCCGAGGAGCAACTGGGGACCGGCTGACCAAACGCATTGCCAGAGACTGAGGGCCAATCGTGGGATTACTAAAGCGAACATACCACAGTGCAGATCCCGGGTGAAGTCGCTAGCAAGTCACTCGTAATAGTGGCCTGGGGTCACTGTGGTGAATCATAATATGAACTCAAATAGAGCTGAGTCGGAAGACACAATATAGTGACCTACCGTGGTACTGTCCTGAGGGTGGAGCTGACCCAAGGTCCCGAATACTCCGGAGAATTGACCTACTCGAGGCTACAGGTCAGTTAAACTCTATCCTTGAAATATGGGGAAAACGGACCGCAACCAACCGAAAATAAATTTTGACCAGGCTAAAAAATAGCAAGACCCAAGTGCTGTTGAACAATCTGTGTCGCAAAAAATGCCAGAAGCTTCCGGGGGGATAACAAGCGACGACATACAATCCATCTTTACTACAATCCAAGCTACACTGTCCAATATTGATGGGAAGATAGACTCCCTGACGTACAGGGTGGACAGAATGACCGAAAGACTTGATAAACACACAGAAAGGATTGATATGGTGGAGCGGAGAATATCAGAAGCAGAAGACTCCCAGGTGCAACTGGAAGCGAAGCAGACAAAGATGGAGAGACAAATGGCGGTAATGACAGCAAAGAGAGAAGATTTAGAAGCCCGGACGAGGTGGTGCAACCTCCGCTTGATGGGCATTTCGGAAACAACAAACACAGGCCCCATGGAACAGTATGTTGAGAGGTTGCTGCTATCCATGCTAGGGAGAGACACCTTCTCGGAAGTGTTTATTGTTGAAAGGGCCCATAGATTGTTGGCGCCGAAACCACCCACTGGATCCCGGCTGCAACTGATCATCGCCAAGATCCTGAACTAAAGGGACCGTGATGCGGCACTTCAAAAAGCCAGAGAACTGGGTAAACTATCTCATGAAGGAATGGACATATCCCTATACCCGGACTTCACATCTTCGGTGCAAGAAGCGTGGAAGAAATTTACTGCTTCGAAGCAGAAACTGAGGGAACTGAACATTCCATATGCCATGCTATACCCGGCCAGACTCAAAGTCACCGGCGACGGTAAATCGCAGATTTTTATTGAATCTACGGAAGCACAGAAGTTTATACAGCAAAAAGGACAGTTGGGCGCACGGAGGAGATCGCAGAGAGGAGAACATGGGGAGCAGTCCACGATGTCCGATGTTGAATGATCTGTACTTATTGACTACAAATTGGACTCTGTAGCTAATTAAATACATGTGCTGGAGAGCGCTCCTCTCTAGAAGACGATGGTCGACGGGGATTTGAATATAGACAGACCCTCGATATGCATATACAGATAAGTTGGCAGTCAATCTGAACACACACTAGTGTTTGTTGTGATTTCATTTTATGGCATGGGTGGGGTGCACTGTGTACGACGAGCCGGCGGTTCCCTTATATACCGAATAGTTATGATGTTAGATGTTGAAGTGACAATATGCATGGAAGGGTGTTGTCCCATGTGGCCTAGGCTGCAAGTAACGTGAGGGCACCTCTGACCCCTACGCGTGAACCCCATCGATTGTTGTATTTTTTTTCTTTTTCATGTGGGAGAATGTTGGTTGTAGATTATGGGTGTGTCTCCACTAGATTGGTGGTGGTGGACTGGGAGGGGGGGTAAGGGGTAAGCAGAAAACTCTGACCAGCGGTGCAACTGCAAATGGGCTTGTGACGGACAATATTAGACACAGTAGACACATATACAGGAAAGGTGTCAACAGATCACCAAATAGCTGACACCTTAAAACACCGTAGACCACTGGCGCTCCTCTCCTGGAACTTGAGGGGTCTGCATAACCCACAGAAAATACAGAGGGTGCTGACATACTTAGACAGGCATAAAATAGACGTGGCTTGCCTGCAGGAGACACACTTCACTGAAAGTAGAGAAAAACAAATCGGAGCAAGATGGGCCTCCTTCAGACTAACATCGTCCTACTCCTCGTACGCTAGGGGGGTCCTGATATGGGTGAAGCGTACGGTACCATTCACACATATAAAGTCTGTGTGTGATGACCAGGGGCGCTATGTGATATTGCAGGGAAACTATGGGGGCACGGTGCTGACCATAATAAATGTATAAGGTCCAAACACTGATGATCCCTCTTTTTATGCGCGAATCTGGGCAAAATTGAACGATCTCCAACCCAGCACTATCCTCTGGGGAGGCGATTTTAATACTTGCTTAGACCCTGCATTGGACAGATCCACAGGACTAGATAGATATGATAAACATTCGGCAAAGGTAATGCGGGAGGGGATGGCGGACTGGGACTTAGTGGACATTTGGAGACAGAGAAACCCAGACAAGAGGGAAGGGACTTATTTCTCATCAACACACCTTACTCGGTCTAGATTAGACTACTGGCTGGTAACGCAAGATGTATACACATGGGCTACTGAAGTGGCACACTTACCCAAGACATTGTCTGACCATGCACCGGTCCGAATCCAATTAGAAATTCCGACACACAACCCAAGACACATGGAGACTAAGACAGACGACATTACAGGATCAGGTATTCAATGAGGAGCCCCGCCAGGCCATACTAACCTTTGAATAAAACACCGGATCGGTTCAAAGTACAAGGACCCTCTCGGAGGCATTTAAAGTTACTATACGTGGACATTGTATAAGTGCACACGCAGGCATACTGAAAGATATGCAGAGACAGCGAGAAAAAATTGAGACAGACATTCTCAGATTGGAGCACGACTTTGCGGAAACTCAAAGTGACGCAACAATGGCTAAAATTAGAAAACACATTGATAAATATAACAAATTTGCAGACGATGAGGTTAAGTACATTTCACACAAATACACTGCCCGGAATTATGGGGAGGGGGGCAGGCCTGGCAGAGCACTGTCCTATAAAATCAGACCCACCCACACCACGGCGTATATCACACAGATTCAGGATGCACAGCACAATCCAGTATACGACACCCCAACCATAATGGAGTGCTTCACCACGTATTACACTCAATTGTATACGTCCCAGGTAACGGCCTCCACCTCAAACATAAGGGAATATCTGAATGACATAGAGATGGCATGGGTGTCAAACACCCATAGAAAGTATTTCTGCCTCCCTGTCTCCAAAGAAGCATATTCAGGTTGCTGTCCAAGGGTATCCAGAGCGATTTGGCCGAATCCACTATGGTTGGTGTGCAGTTGAGTGCTGTGATCGAGTTAATCCATTCAGGGATGTCATTGGATTTTTTTGGGCATTCAATTTGAGCTGGTTGTTGGTGTGCCATTGAACAGTCAGATTCAGGGCATCGTTCAGATAGGTAATCTCCGCAAGAGAAAAGATTTTGATGTATATCTGAGTGTCGTCGGCGTACATGTGTAAGGAGATGTTGGCCGTGTGAAGAATTTCAGCTAGTGGTTCAAGGTAGAGATTAAAGAGGGTAGGGGACAGAGTAGAGCCTTGAGGGACACTGATAGAGATCGGGGACGGAGCAGATAGGTTGAAGACATTAGTAATGGTCTAGTCACAGTTAACAATTACTAACCCACAGTTTTCAGAATTGAGAGACCAAAACACAAATGAGCCTGGTGGATTGCGCTAAGGAGTCGACGACGTTTCAACCTGATACAAGTCCAGGTTATCATCAGGAACAGGTTACATTTAATTGGAAGTGCTGCATGGTTTGAAAGGTATACAGTGTGCTGTTGGCCTATGAGAGAAATATTTTTGTGTTGTGCGTGAGTGACATAAGTGGTGCTCTTAATAGGTCTTGAGTGGAAGCACTTAGCAGTGTGATAGAGGAAAAATTACTGAGAGATTGCACACTTCACTCCTCCTTTTTACCTAGTAAGGCATATGTACCAAGACAAGCTGCTTGGTTTTTGTAGAAGTGGAGCTGCAGTATTCGAGGAGGTGGAGCGAGGAGGAAAATACAAACATCTAGAAGTAATTATTGACAAAGATGGTCTTTTTGCCCTTCAGAAAGAGGCAATCAAAAGGAAGGGCCTAGCACTGTAAGTAACGCAAAAAAATCTTACATTGAAACTGACGAGGCCAACACTGTCTCCTCTCCTTCAGGTGGTACCAGCCAAGTTATTACTAACCATAACATATGGAAGCGAATGTTTGAGAGGAAGGCACACTAAAATACTGGACAGTAAAATGGCAAAAGTATATAGACTTATCTTCAATCTTCCAAACTACACTTCACTGGCACAGATCAGGCCGAAGTTTGGCCTGCAAATGCACACCTTGGCCAGACTAGGGGCATTTGTAATTTGCTGGAATAAAATCAGAAAGGCAGATACCAACACTCTGAACTACTGCCATTGGCGGGAGGCAACACATGGAGACTGTCATGGTTCACAGCGTTCTGCCGCAGTGCGTGACCTCTTCGCACATACGGAGGACAGGAAATCCTCATTTCTGGGTACAGGACAGGTTGCGGTCTAGTTCCGCGACCAGGTACCGCCTCCACTGCACTCAGCGCTTCCGGGGAAATCCGTATAACTACAGTGGTTCCCGCCGGGTCAGCGCTTTGAATTAATGCCAAAATCCTTCCTGAACTGCCTGCTATGGATCAAGACCGCCAAACAGGTATCAGGGGTTGCGCAGGAGCGATGCCTCGTTATCGCTCACAGACCCCCTTTTATTCCCAACGGGGGTGCTCTGCATGTTTCTTTCTGGGAGTTCTTCAATGTTTGTGCCCATTAGCCTTCCGCCTCTTCTGAAACGCCCCCCCCAACCTCCTGATTCCCACCTGTTACATACACCGCACTGGAGAACTTTACTTTGATTTTGCCTACACTGCGCTGGAGCGCTTTACCTTGTTTTGCCTACACTGCGCTGGAGCGCTTTACTTTGATTTTGCCTACACGGCGCTGGAACGCTTTACCCTGTTTTGCCTACACCGCGCTGGAGCGCTTTATTTTGTTTTGCCTATACTGCGTTGGAGCGCCTTCCTTTGGGGTTGTCTACTCCGCGCTGGAACGCTTTATTTTGGGGTTTGCATACACTGCGCTGGGGCGCTTACATTTGTGTTGCTGACTGCACTGGAGCCCCACTCCTTTTCCTTGCTAAAGATGTCTTCTAGATCCATGATGTTTCCGCTGCCAGGTAGCTACTGTTCTGTATGTGTGTAGAGGTCCACGTAGATTAGGGTGGTATTGTGCCCATTCTAACTGGGTCTCCCTTTTGTCTTCCTGCCAACTGGAGTTTATTGTCCTTCCCTGAAGTCAAGGGACGTTCTCTGGTCATCAGGACTCCTTTCCCATCATCTTTAGCTTCCTTCCCTGGTCCCATCTCCATCCCAGCGTGGTACACCTTTCTCCACTTGGTAAGGTGGGTACAGGGGCGATTGCTCTTGTTGTCTCTGCGAGATTACTTCGCAAGCAAAAGGTAAGCCTTGTGGGGTACCTGACAGAATTCGAAGCCCACGTGTTTTATCTCGCCCGGACGACATGAGCGATCCCGAGATACCCTTGCAGGACATAGCAGCCATGCTTACCAGTGTGCAGGCAGAGAACCTCAGCCTACGCCATGACATGACGGCCTTACAAGGCCAGGTGGTGGCTGGGTTGACAGGTCCTTGGGGTCCCTCTTCGAGTCACAGAGTTAGACAGGAAGGGTTGCTACAGCCTCCTATGTTCATCTTTGGGGGGTCCTCATCCGCCCCCAACCAGGACACAGCTATACAAGTGATCGCAACCCACCCGGTGCAACTCACCCCAATAGAATGCTTTTATGGTGACAGCACCAAGTACAGCGTTTTCCTTCACCAGCGCCATCTACATTTTATGGCCAGGACAACCACTTTCCCAGACGACGCGTCAAAGGTCGCCTTCTATCTTTCATACATGGGCAGGGATGCCGTCCAGTGGTCCATATCCTTGGTGGAAAACGACGATCCTATGTTGTACAACCTGCCAATATTCAAAGAAACAATGCAACGGATGTTCACCCGTCACACCTTTGTTCAGGCCGCAGACAAAAAACGACTTAATCTAAAGCAAGGCAACATTGACCTGCTCCACTACATTACGACATTCAGTAGACTCATCATTGAGGCCCGTTGGCTTGAGTCCAAGAAGGTGTCCGTATTCTATAGGGTTTACGTGGCGAGCTAAAAGACCTGATTTTGCAGATGCCTGACCCTCCCGAAGTGATAGGGCCATTTATCGATTTGGTGGTCAAGGTGATTTACAGAATACAGGAAAGAAAGATAGAGAAGACCAAAGGTGATGATAACCGGTTCTTGTCTTTTAAGGAAAAAAGCAAGGACGAAGCCCCTCAAACCAGTGATGCCCCGGAACCAATGCAGATAGGTGGCATACCGGGTCCTTTCACCAGCGAGGAAAGGGAGAAAAGACGGGAACAGAATCAGTGCTTGTACTTCTGCAAGAGCGGACACTTTGTCAGGGAATGCCCTGTGAAGCCTACAAGCACCCGGGGAAGGAGAACCTTTGCGTTGCCCGTATCCAAGGGAGACAAGACGGGAAACGAAGTAACCCAGTAGACAAGGGGGTCCACCTACTGGGTTCATCGTCCTGCGAGATAGCGTTCCGTGCCATGTTTGATGGCAGTCATCATGTGGGTGTGGATGTGACACTATGAGACCAGTCAGGCCAGGTATGGCTAGTGACTGCTCTTCTGGATTCCGGAGCCACCAGCAATTTCATCGACACCCAGTATTCTCAGGTCCTGGGAATGGCCACTGTGCCCAAGGCTAAACCAGAAACAGTTAAGGCAGTGGATGGTACGGACCATACCTCCGGCCTCATCCGGTATCAAACAGAAGATATGGTTATGTCCTTTGAAAATACCCATACTGAAACCATTGGCTTTGATGTCCTTGATGCACCTCAATTCAAAGTTATATTGGGTCTTTCATGGCTAGTGAACCACAATCCCCGGATTGAGTGGGTGTCCAGAGTCATAACCTTGGATTCGGAACACTGTAGCATTTCCTGTTATACGCAGGCCGATTCCTTCGGTGTCCGAGCCATACAAGCCCACTCTTTACCATTGATGGGTATGGGGGTGGTGACCCAGGACGACGTGCCAGAGTCTTACCTAGACTTAGCAGCCGTGTTCGACAAGAAAGGTGCCAATACCCTGCCACCTCATCGCTCGTGTGACTGCAGGATAGACCTGATCCCTGGTTCCACGCTTCCTTGCAGTCGGATATACTCCCTCACGGAAAAGGAGAACGATCACCTACGCTCCTACCTGGATGAGTATTTAAGCAATGGGCTCATATGCCATTCCAGGTCTCCAGTGTCTTCTCCTCTTTTCTTTGTGGCCAAGAAAGAGGGAGATCTGAGGACCTGTATTGACTTCAGGGCTATGAACGCCATCACCGTGAAGAATCAGTATCCCCTGCCTTTGATTTCTAACCTGTTGGATCTGGTGAAAAACACCTCCATATATACCAAGTTGGACCTGCCGGGGGCATATCATCTTGTCAGAGTCTGGAAGGGTGACGAATGGAAGACTGCCTTCCAGACCACATTCGGCATCTTTGAGTACCAGGTCATGCCTTTTGGACTCTGCAATGCCCTCACAGTGTTCCAATACTTCATAGATGAGGTGTCTATGTCGATATCTTCTGTATAGTGTATATTGATGATATACTGATCTACTTGCAAAATACTAAAGAACACGTCCAGCACGTCCGTACCGTCCCCCAGCATTTGGAAAGAAACCGACTATATGTGAAACTGGAGAAAAGCGTTTTCCACACTACAGCTGTCGAGTTCCTGGGACATATCATCACGCCTGTTGGTATACAGATGGACACCTAAAAGGTGGATGCCCTTTTGCAATAGCCAACTCCAACCTCAGTGAAAAGTGTCCAGAGGTTCTTAGGGTTTTCCAACTACTACTGCCGCTTCATTACAGGCTTTTCCGGGATGGTTTCTCCGATCACTCGACTACTGCACAAGGGTGTCCTCTATTGTTGGGATGCAGAAGCAGAAAACGCATTTTAGGAGTTGAAAAGGAGGTTCACCACAGCCCCCATTCTGATACACCCCGAATCAGAACAGCCATTTGTAGGGGAGGCAGATGCCTCGCAGGATACACTGCAAGGCGTGTTGTCGCAAAGAGACGCCAGTACAGTGCTCTTACATCCAGTGGCGTTCTATTCCAGAAAGCTCCAACCAGCTGAACGTAACTACACAGTGTCTGATCGTGAACTCCTGGCCATTAGGGCGGCATTTGAGGACTGGCTCAACTACCTGAAAGACGCCAAACACCCCGTGACTATCTACACGGATAACAGGAATCTTCAGTTCCTGCGCTCAGCTCGTGCCCTTACATCCAGACAACTGCTTTGGACCTTGTTTTTTAACGAATACAACTTTACCATTACATACCGACCTAGAAAGGAAAACGCCAAGGCTGATGCGCTTTCCCGTTTGGAAGAAACCGACAATGCCTTGCCCACCTCCGAGCCAATACCTATAATTCCTGAACACCGCTTCCAGGGGGTCGTTTTGTCTTCTGAGTTCCTTACTCAGCTATGGAAGCACGTAAGCCAGACCGATCCGGCTGTTGTGGCAGGAGAACGTGAGGGGGTAATCAAAGAGAACAGGTTTTTGTACAAAGAAGACATGTATTACCTACCGATGGCGGCTCGCCAACAACAAGCACTGTACATGTGTCACGTCCATATCCTGTCCAATCATCTGGGATACCACAAAACCTTGGACCTGATACAAAAACACTTTTGGTGGCCTACCTTGGAGGCAGACACAAGGACCTATGTAGCCCGTTGTGCAGTTTGTGTTCAAGATAAGAACAGGTCAGAATCCCCTACAGGGCAATGACATCCCATTTCTGTTCCTCCTTATCCGTGGCACACCATCTCCATGGACTTCGTAGTGGAACTTCCAATCACCAAATCAGGTTACACCACAGTCCTTACCATCGTGAACCACCTCTCTAAGATGGCTCATATCGTGCCCCTGAAGAAATTGCCTACGGCAGCCGAGCTGGCAGTAGTATTTCTGCATAATGTGGTTCGCCTCCATGGCATTCCCTCTGTGGTGATAACAGACAGGGGTTCGCAATTTGTGTCCCGTTTCTGGAACGAAGTATGCAAAGCCATGGACATAGAAGTACGCCTATCTTCTGCATATCATCCCCAGACGGACGGTCAAGCAGAGAAAACTAATCACACCATGGAACAGTACCTCCGCTGCTTACTGTTGGTGGTGGAAAAGGAATGGGCAGAAGTGCTATGGATGGTGGAATATGCGTATAACAACAACAAACATTCTGTCATCAGCATGTCTCCTTTTTTTGTCTCCAGGGAAAACATCCCCGTACTACAGCATGGGATGAACCCCAAAATAGTCAATTGCCAACGGTTCATGCATATCATGGCACACTGTGCAACCTCTGGCAACAAGCCCGGTTTGAGTTGGCCAAAGAATCCTTCTGCAGCAAAAACGAGCGCTAGAAACGGGCGAAATTCGCCGATCCACTTCTCCCGCCATTGTCCTCGTTGCGACAGGGACATGCCCACTTCGAGGCCACGCCCCCTGCAAGACCTACAAATAGCGCGCTGATCACTAGCGCGGCAGATTAATTACGGAACCTCCTGAGGCACAGCCGGGAGCAGTTAGAATTTTGCGCAGCTCTTCATTTTAAAACTGCATTTCTGTGTTTTTAACCTGCACCCACCTTCACTTCCTGACACACGAGTACAGTGTGCAGGTACTCTTCTGCAGCAAAAACGAGCGCTAGAAACGGGCGAAATTCGCCGATCCACTTCTCCCGCCATTGTCCTCGTTGCGACAGGGACACGCCCACTTCGAGGCCACGCCCCCTGCAAGACCTACAAATAGCGCGCTGATCACTAGCGCGGCAGATTAATTACGGAACCTCCTGAGGCACAGCCGGGAGCAGTTAGAATTTTGCGCAGCTCTTCATTTTAAAACTGCATTTCTGTGTTTTTAACCTACACCCACCTTCACTTCCTGACACACGAGTACAGTGTGCAGGTACCCTTCTGCAGCAAAAACGAGCGCTAGAAACGGGCGAAATTCGCCGATCCACTTCTCCCGCCATTGTCCTCGTTGCGACAGGGACACGCCCACTTCGAGGCCACGCCCCCTCATTTTATACATGTGTATCTACCGGAAGCGCAGCGGACGAGCGCAGCGGGCGCGCCGATTGCGCGCCGAAGGCGCGCTTAAGGCAAGCTCGTCTGCGCTCGTCCGCGATCATGACGCGACCGGGGCCGGTTCCCCTGCCCGATTCACCAGCACTACCCCCATAATCCATTCTCGGACCATGTTGCTTTCTCTGAGACCCCCTCCTTGCCCCACCTGCCTCTGGTCTATCCCGGACGCCCAGAGCCATGTTTACGTATGTGATACCTGCCAGTTCTCACTACCCTCTCTGGAATCAACTCTTGGCCCGGCCCTCGCTCGGTGCTCTGCTTCCTCCCATGGAGCCGACCCTTCTCTCTCCCTCAGAGCGGCACTGATTAACTGCAGGTCTCTGAATAAACATGCTATTGACATCTGGCAGTCCCTCCAGGACAACAACTGGGATCTGCTTTTCTTAACTGAAACCTGGTTGAATGAGACCACTAACCCCGCCATTACTCTTGCCTTGCCGGACGGCTACAGCATCGCCTGCGCCAATAGACCAAATGGTAAACAGGGGGGTGGTGTTGCCTTAATCCACAAATCCAAATGGACGGCTTCCTTCCCTACATATGACCCTATTGACTGCATTGAGGGTCTACCTTTTACTATCCATTTTTCCTCGTCCACCTCCTGCTCTGGAATACTTATCTACCGCCCTCCCCATTCTAACCTCTCCTACCTGCCTGCCTTGACGGATTACATCATCCAGCTTAGCACTCGCTACACCAACTTCACTGCTTTAGGAGATTTTAACCTTCACGTAAACGATGAATCATGCTTACATAGCAATAATTTTATTTCTACCCTGGCGACCTGCAATCTAGAGCAAAAAATAGATTCCCCCACTCACAAAGCGGGACATACCCTTGACCTGATTTGTTCCAACCTACCTAGCATTCTGGTAGCCTCTCCCATCCCGGTCACCTGGTCAGATCACTTTCTCATCTCTTTTGAGATCATCATCTCCCGCTCCATCAGACCTACCATAGCCCCCAAAGTATCAGGCAGAAACTGGAGTCGTATCACCCTTGAAACGCTCCAGGAACACCAGAATAATTTTCTACCCTCCCCATCATCTGATCCGGATGGTGGTATTGACCATTTCGACGCCTGGATCGGCCAAGCCCTAGAGGCTATGGCTCCTCTCAAACCCATCAAAACCTACAGGGCCACACCATCCGCACCCTGGTACTCTGACATGCTTCGCCAGAAAAAGGCATCATGCAAAGCCCTCGAACGCTCCTGGAGGCAGAACTATTCCCTCTACAGTAAAATCACCTATAAAACAGCTCTAAAAGAATACCGCAGAATGATTGAGGATCATAAAAGGGACTTCCTGGCTTCCAGAATTAAACATGCCAGTAACGGCGCCAGGGAGATTTTCAACATAGTCAGATCCTTTACGGACCCCAGCGCTCTGACTCGAACTCAACCAGCCTCCCAGTCTCTGTGTGATAAACTTTCACAATTCTTTGAGGAAAAAATCCAGGCTATTTACTCCTCCTTTCCCATCACCAGTAGTGCAGGGTCGGGTGAGGAATCTACTACGTACCCGCTACAGTCACCCTCATTGCTAGAGTTTGCAGATATCTCTGAGGCTGACATACTGGTAGAATTACTCAACTGTAAATCTGGCTCCCCCAAGGACCCTTTGCCAGCCAAACAATATAAAAAACTGGCACCCCTGCTCAACCCATTCCTTAACCATATCTGGAACGAATCCCTGAGAACGGGCATTTTTCCCGCAAAATGGAAGCATGCGTCCCTAGTCCCCATCCTTAAGAAACCTGATCTTGACCCAGATAACCCTAGTAACTACAGGCCCATCTCTCTCCTGCCTGCCCCAGCTAAGATCCTGGAAAAACTGGTGCACGCCCAGCTTGCCAACTATATTGAATCCCATGGGCTCCTGCATGACTCTCAGCACGGCTTTCGATCGGGCCACAGCACGGAGTCGGCCCTTGTTGAAATGGCTGACTCGGTGAGATGGACGCTGGATCGAGGGTCGAGGGCGGTGTTAGTGCTGCTGGATCTCTCAGCAGCATTTGACACCGTCTCTCATAAGATCCTGCTGAGAAGGCTGGGAGACCTGGGTATTGGCGGTACAGTGTTGAGATGGCTCTCTTCCTACCTGGGTGACCGTACTCAGCAGGTATACACCCCTCCCTACACCTCCACCGCTAGACCACTTAAATGGGGAGTTCCACAGGGCTCCTCCCTGAGCCCGCTCTTGTTCAATGTTTACTTCTCCCCCTTGGCTAAACTGATTGCGCAAACTGGGATTAAATCCACCTCCTACGCTGACGACATTCAGTTACTCTTCACCTTTGATACCCCCACTGCCTCTGCCTTCGACCCATTGAAAAACTGTCTAAGAGACATCTCTAGCTGGATGGACTCCAATTCCCTCCGACTCAACGCTGGAAAGACAGAGATTCTGTTTTTTAACTCATCATCCCCTCTTGATTCTAATTTATGGTGGCCGGATGATCTCAGCCATGCCCCCACGCCTAAAGACTCGGTGAGAAACCTGGGAGTGCGCTGGGATAATCATCTCAGTTTTAACGCCCAGGTTCAAACAGTAGCAGCATCCTGTTTTGCTAAGATCAAGACAATTAGACGGCTCATCAACTACCTGCCGATGGACTGCCGTAAGACTGTGGTACAAGCCCTGATAATATCTCACCTGGACTACGCCAACGCACTATATCTTGGCATCACAGCAGGCCTATGCCACAAGTTACAGACTGTCCAGAATGCTGCTGCTCGGCTGGTGGAGAGAATTCCTGCCAGACATCACATCTCCCCACACCTCCGTAAACTCCACTGGCTCCCCATTTCCAAGAGATGTATTTTTAAGGCCATGACCCTGGCTTTCCGGGCCTCCAAGGGCAAAGGCTCGGCCCATCTGAAAAGCACTCTGAGACCGTATGTCAACACCAGGACATTACGCTCAAATTCCCTACTTCTGCTGGAAACCCCTAGATTTAAACGTACTCGCGCCGGAGGGAAAACATTCGAGGTCTGTGCCACTCGGTGTTGGAATAACCTCCCGGTTGCATTACGAGCCTGCCAAACTGAATTAGCATTCCGAAAGTCCCTGAAAACACATCTCTTCCCCATATAATGTCCCATTGGTGCCTAGCCTCTAAGTTCCATGATTTATCAGCGCCGGGACGCCCCGTTGGGGCAGCTGTTGCGCTTTACAAAATACACAAATAAATAAAATAAATAAAACTGTACGCTGACAACCACAGGCGGATGGAACCCGAATACCGGAGAGGGGACAGAGTGTTGCTCTCCATTCGAAACCTCAACATGCATGGCCCCAAAAAACTGTTGCCTCGCTTTGTGGGACCATATGGAATTGAGAAAGTAATCAACCCTGTGTCCTTGAGACTCACATTGCCTCCTCATATGAGGAAACACCCTGTCTTCCATGTGTCCCTTCTGCGAGCTGTTCACCATGACTGCACTGTCTCTTCTCCTTCTCCAGTTCCTGTATTAGACCACCTGGAATACGAGGTCAGGGCCATACTGGGTTCTCGTCGCACCCAGGCGGAAGCTCTATTACCTGGTGGACTGAAAGGGGTATGGTCCGGAGGAACGGTCCTGGGAACCCTTGTCTCATGTATGCCATGCTCCTGAGTTAGTTTGAGCCTCTTATTTCGGTCACCCGCTTAGCCCTCGCCCTGCCAACCCTGCCTGAGTACGAGGTTGGGTGGGGGTTCTGTCTTGGGAGGGGGTACTGACATGGTTAGCGGCGTTCTACCGCAGTGCGTGACCTCTTCGCACATACAGAGGAAGGAAATCCTCACTTCCGGGTACAGGACAGGTGCGGTCTAGTTCCGCGACCAGGTACCGCCTCCATTCCACTCAGCGTTTCTGGGGGAATCTGCATAACTACAGTGGTTCCCGCCGGGTCAGCGCTTCGAATTAATGCCAGAATCCTTCCCGAACTGCCTGCTACGGAACAAGACTGCCAAACAGGTATCCAAAGTCGCGCAGGAGCGCTGCCTCGTTATCGCTCACAGACCCGCTTTTATTCCCGACGGGGGTTCTCTGCATGTTTCTTGCTGGGAGTTCCTTGGCGTGAGGCAGAGCTGGGTTCTTCACTGTTTGTGCCCATTAGCCTTACGCCTCTCCTGAAACCGGCCCACGCCACCCCCTTGATTCCCCCCTGTTACATACACCACGCTGGAGCGCTTTACTTTGATTTTGCCTACACTGCGCCGGAGCGCTTTACCTTGTTTTGCCTACACCGCGCTGGAGCGCTTTACTTTGATTTTGCCTACACCGCGCTGGAGCGCTTTACCTTGTTTTGCCTACACCGCGCTGGAGCGCTTTATTTTGTTTTGCCTATACTGCGTTGGAGCGCCTTCCTTTGGGGTTGTATACTCCGCGCTTTATTTTGGGGTTTGCACCCACCGCGCTGGGGCGCTTACATTTGTGTTGCTGACTGCGCTGGAGCACCACTCCGTTTCCTTGCTAAAGATGTCTTCTAGATCCATGATGTTTCCGCTGCCAGGTAGCTACTGTTCTGTATGTGTATAGAGGTGCACGTAGAATAGGGTAGTATTGTGCCCATCCTAACTGAGTCTCCCTTTTGTCTTCCTGCCAGCTGGAGTTTACGGACCTTCCCTGAAGCCGAGGGATGTTCTCTTCTGGTCATCAGGACTCCTTTCCATTCATCTTTAGCTTCCTTCCCTGGTCCCATCTCCATCCCAGCGTGGTACACCTTTCTCCACTGGGTAAGGTGGGTACAGGGGCGATTGCTCTTGTCGTCTCTGCGAGATTACTTCGCAAGCAAAAGGTAAGGCTTGTGGGGTACCTAACAGACACCTCAGCTGCCAGGGCCTACCTCCAGGAATCTTTGTCTGAAATTTGGCTAACCGAACTGTGGGAAACTCCCATCAGCCACTCAGCCTTAAAAAAACTGACATGGAAAAAAAAGTCAAGGTTTATTTGTAGTGATTCAAGGCACAGCGTCAAGTGCCTGTCTACTCATTTTCAGCACAGCTGCTGATATGGGACTGATTTCTGTGAACTAACACATGATTGCTCACTACAAAATAGTAATTCAATCTCCTTAGTTGTTTCATGGTTTAGGAAAGCTTAAGATTATTATTAATTATATTAATGAGGACATCCGTCCTGTTCCTCAAAGACATAGATGGATTGTTTCTCATTTCCAAAACGCTGTTGAAAAAGAACTTGAATCACCACTTAAATATGATATCATTGAGCGTTCTACTGGTCCAACGCAATGGGTTTCTCCCATAGTGGTAATGCCCAAAAATGACAGTGAAGGAGCTCTACGCATATCCTTGCACAATACAACAGACACCTAGATGCTCAAAGGCATAATGAGGCTTATGCAAGTAGGAGTTTGTCCCAAACAGAACATACTTATTCACTACCTGAAAAAGAATGTTTAGCCATGGTATGGGCTTGTGAACATTTTCATGTATTTCTGTATGGAAAGCCTTTCATACTGGTAACTGATCATCAAGCATTACTGACTATTTGACAATCCAAAGGTAAAGATGCCTCCTTTCATTGAACAGTGGTGATTACGATTGCAAGAGAACAATTCAACCATTGTGCACATTCCAGTGAAGGATAAGGGCCCTGATGATTATTTTTCCAGAGTGCTTATACATGGTCATAGTAAACCATCCAAAACTGCTGAAGTTTACATGAATTTCATTGTAAAATCAAACACACCAGCTGCCATTTTGTTAGGCCAGAATACTACGAGCCATGATAGTGATATGCTAAAGTTGTAAGATATAATTACACATCAGTCATGGAACCAACACATTCAACCTCTCACCAGTGTTATTAAAAATACAAAAATGTCAACGTTGAACTATTCATAACTCAGGAAGGAGTTATACTGTGAGGGTCGAGAATCATGATTCCGGAGAATCTGCAACAGAAAATAATTGAAGTGGTCCACAAAGGACATAGTGGAATCATTGCGAGCTCTCCGAGACCGAGTCTGGTTTCCTTATCTCGATGATAAAGAAGTAAAGGCCTGTCATCTATGCAACTACCTTTCTACAAAAGTTACTTAACACATTTTAAACATGTCAGAAATCCCGAAGCATGCATGGGAGAGAGTAGCCATTGACTTTTTTCAGTCCACCTAGCAATGGACATCACATGATGGTGACTGTATGAATACTTACGATTCTGTGTGAACAAAAACCCTAGGCAGTCAACAAAATGGCAAACAAGTAATATAAAATGACAGCAAAAACTTCATACATAGAGAAATAGATTAAAAATGATCATAACTTTAATAGAAACAGATACAAATCATACATGTAAATGGCATAACCATCACTGTACAATGTAAACATAAGAATTAAAAAACAAGTATTGCATACATTGTTATACAAAGTTCACCTATACAAATTAATATCACAAATTTTTATAAGAAATCACAGTGTGGCGAGAGAAACTCGACGCGCGTTTCGGCGTAAAAACGCCTTCTTCAGGAGCCACAAAATTGTAGTGATATCTGAAATACACATATAAAAAGAGGAGGACAAACTGTTATGCTTCATTTTACATTATTTATACAATTCATAAAAAAGACACTGCAACGTGTATTCCTAAAAAAAAATAAAAGGAAACAAAAACCTAAGTATTCACTGTCAGATTATTAGGACTAACATCTTGTTGCCATAACAAAATTGATAAAAGCATACAAATGAAGATTGTGCCGTACTCAAAACTAAGGAAAGGGGAAATGAATTCATGGTTGAAGAACTAAATTGATAATCACATTTCAACACAGATTCATAGGTTGAACCAAGGGTTATGAAGAACACAGTATAGATTGTTAACTGCAGCTTCAAAAATATTCAGGTTGGATATTAAACTATGCTTTTATCAATTTTGTTATGGCAACAAGATGTTAGTCCTAATAATCTGACAGTGAATACTTAGGTTTTTGTTTCCTTTTATTTTTGTTTTAGGAATACACGTTGCAGTGTCTTTTTTATGAATTGTATAAATAATGTAAAATGAAGCATAACAGTTTGTCCTCTTTTTATATGTGTATTTCAGATATCACTACAATTGTGGCTCCTGAAGAAGGCGTTTTTACGCCGAAACGCGCGTCGAGTTTCTCTCGCCACAGTGTGATTTCTTATAAAAATTTGTGATATTAATTTGGATAGGTGAACTTTGTATAACAATGTATGAAATACTTGTTTTTTAATTCTTATGTTTACATTGTACGGTGATGGTTATGCCATTTACATGTATGATTTTTATCTGTTTCTATTAAAGTTATGATCATTTTTAATCTATTTCTCTATGTATGAAGTTTTTGCTGTCATTTTATATTACTTGTTTGCCATTTTGTTGACTGCCTAGGGTTTTTGTTCATACATTATTGTCCCTGCCCTAGGAGTTCACTGTTATCAGTGTCCAGGAGGTCCTTGCTTTTCTCAATCCTGAATACTTACGATTTACATTTATTGAAGATTTCTCATCTACCACTAAATACTGAGTCAGTAAGAAACTAGATGACATCTGTGCGACATGCGATGTTCCAGCCGTATTGAAATCGGGCAATGGCCCACCTTTCAAAAGTCAAGAGCTCTGAGATTTCTTAGAGCATCTGAATATATAGCATCAGACGACCACACCTCTGTGGCTGCAGGCCAACGGCCTTGTTGAATGCTTTACGAATATGCTAAAGAAAGCAGTGCATTGAGCTACTCTTGAGAAGCTCGATTTTAAAACTGTGTTACACACTACCCTAAGACTTATCGTTCAACACCTCACTAAGCCATGAGTGAAAGTCCTGACACATTGATATTTGGGAGAGGAATGATAACCAAGTTGCCTCAATCGAACAATTAGAGAGAGAAAGACAAGAATGCAACTCGTGAGAAGGACTTGGTTCATAAACAAAAGATGAAAGCATATGCTGACAAAAGACGACATGCAAAGAAAATTGTCATTAAGAAAGGAGATCGAGTGCTCGCACACCAAATGCGAAAAAAGGAAATCCGATGCGCCATTCGATGCACAGCCTTTTCAAGTGGTGTCTACCAAGGGACATTTGGTGTAGGAAAGTACCTCTTTTTGCACGGTTAGCCCCCATTTTTTACCTGTTGTTGATGTGACTTCAACCTGTATGAGTGCTGGGGTCCTGCCAATCAGAGCCCTTGCACCTGATCTCTTTCTTCAAAAATGTACCACGACTGGCACAGCTTCTGTTTCCCTATAAGTCTCTAGTAGATGGTACCCCGGGTACCTAGGTCCTGGGGACAGCACAGGGTCTCCTAGGACCCCTCACCCAGGCAAGGTGGCGCGGAGATCGCAGGCTGCGTACCTAGGTGCAGGACAAACTCAAGAGTCAACATGACACACTGCTCTGTGTGTCATGCCTTTCTGCACTGCTTGAGATATAGGTAAGTCACCCTCTTAAGGCAGAGTGCTTTATAATCTTAGGTGAAGCCCCCCGTAATCAGGGGCACCCCTGTAATGTCCAGTCCTTTCTGGAGCATTCCAAGTGACCAGTGAAGCCATAAAGAGTACACAGACCAGATACCTATTTACACTAGGTCCCTAGCCTTATGATGACTTCACTGTAGCATGGAATGTTTGGTACCAAACATCTCATCTTAATAAAACCTAGCTGGTCCCAGTGATGGATTTATTAAAGGATTCACACAAGAGAGCCTTCAGGAGGATTCCCTGAAACCTACAGACCACTGGTGTGGTTTCTGTCTGGTTGTAGCCAGCCTGCCATCCCCAGAGATGTTTCTGGACCTCTGGGTAGAGAGCCAGAGCTCTCCAGATTCAGAAACAATGCCTGCTCTGGCTGAAGGTGGTCACACCTTCCCCCTGTAGGATCTGCCTCAGCAGAAGAGGGAGCTTCAGTTACCATGCCACTGGGTGTTCCAGTTGTATTGAAATTGGACAATGGACCACATTTCAACAGTCAAGAGTACTGGGATTTCTTAGAGCATCTGAATATAAAGCATCAGAGGACTACACCTTATCGTTCAACACCTCACTCAACCACGGATGATAGTCCTGACACATTGACGTTTGGGAGAGCAATGACAACCAAGTTCCCTCAATCGACCAATCAGCGAGAGAAAGACAAGAATGCAACTAGTGACAAGGACTTGGTTCATAAACAAAAGATGAAAGTGTATGCTGACAAAAGGCGACATGCGAAGAGCATCGTCTTTAAAAACAAAGAGATCAAGTGCTCGCATAACAAATGTGAAAAAGAAAATCTAATGCTCCATTTGATGCAGAGGCTTTTCAAGTGGTGTCTACCAAGGGACACATGGTGACTGCCCAGCTCACTGGGAAGTCTATTACCAGAGACTCTTCTCATTTTCGCCATTTAACCCATTGTTCATCCTATCTACATGTTTAAAAGCAAGACTGGTTCTGAAGCATCAGTGACTGCTGTTGCCCAAACACTGTCAAAGTAGATTCTGGACATTGATACGGACAGTGCCCAGTTTCCTATGACTAGATCAGGTCAAGCAATTAAAGTGCCAAAGAGATTGATTGATGAAGTATAATTGTGTGTATATATATTCACAACACTGAATCAAGAGCACTCAAATCCATTTTCAACAAACACTGGGGCATTATCAAAACCGATTCCACACGAGGACCCATGGTTGCCCCTAGGCCTGACATCACTTACAGGAGAGCCTGGTCCATGCATGACACTATTGTCAGGAACATCCCTGAAATAACCAATACCACCAATTGGTTAACTAATTCTAAAAGTTTTTGCGAGTGCAGCAGTTGCAGGGCTTGTAGATTTGGAGTTAACACCACCCAAATCTCGGCAGAATTCAGAAGCAGACCCATAATGATTCAACAGAAACTCACCTGCAGAACAGAATTCACAGTGTACATTCTCACTTGCAGCTGCAGACTCAAATATGTAGGAAGCACTAAGCTCCAAGTGCACCTACTAATTTTGCAACACATTAGAGCTATTGTCAACAGGGACCCGACATACCCTGTCGCCAGGCACTTCAAAGAGACACACCAGAACAACTTATATCACCTCAAATACTGCGTCATTGATAGCATTCCACTACTCAGACGTGGTGGCAACAGAGAGAAACTGTTGAGACAACTGGAGTTGAAATACATAATAGAACTCAACACTAAGGCCCCGGCAGGATTAAACATCAGTGAAGACCTTTACAACTTTCTATAGTGTTCATTTACATTATTCACTCCAGTCTTGTGCTCTGGGACTTTCGCCAATCTGACATTTTTATAAGTCGGTTGACTTCAAGTTGGATGTCCAGTTTTTAATCCACCACAAACACAGTTTTTAACTATACTGCTCCAATCTCGCCTATTCCTTAAGCGGCTGTTGGGATTTTTGTCTTCACCACATCTCACGGCACTAACACTAAGCTTTCCTACAATTATGCACTTATTTTTAACTTTACCCATAAGTGACTGCACTGTAGAGCATTTTTCTCACATATTCAACTTTTTTTTTAGCAGTTGACTCGATTTCCATACATCAGGCTCAGCCCTCAACATGTTAAGATTAAACTCCAGCAACATCTAGGCCCTTCTTCCGCACCAGCACTAAGCTTATAATTCTTGCCTGAATTAGTTGCGCGCCGACTGATACATAGACTTTAGCATTGGCTTCCACACGCTTTTACAAATATGAATGTGTTAAATACATTGTTCCCCTCTCAGTTACGATGGTACACCGGATTCCTCCCACATTTAACTGTGCCACATGGCACTCATGGTTTCTAGGATGTATTCACACTCCCACAACTCATGAGGGATCCTGTCTAATTTTGTTTTCCATCTGACAACATTTGGGAGACTTCAAAACCAATCATTGCATTCTTTTATCATATTTTTTAATCTTTTACCATGCCGCCGGCACCGCCAGCACACAAGCTTACCTTCCAATCTGCTGCGATCAACTGATGTTACAGAACATATGGCCATCCACACATAGATATAGAGGGGAATTCTTTTCTCTATGCCTGCTACCAAAATTGCATGTCATTGTTGCACCTAGTCCTCACTGCATGACAAGATGTTTTACTACGTGCTGCAAAAGTGTAACTTTTTTGCTTGTCACTATGAACATAGTAAAGTCACTCAAGTCACTATAAATTAAATGCCTCTCACCTTGTATTGTATTGTTACTTGTGTAGCGCATGGCATCTCAGCGCTGCGCGGGGCTGAAGGGGGGAGAATTGATTTCTTATATGAACAGCCAGGTCTTCAGCTGTTTACGAAATTTCAGATGATTGGGTTCGCTCCGTAGATGCAGTGGGAGGGCATTCCATAGTCTGGAGGCATTGAGAGAGAAGAGCCTACCACCACTTCTGGCCTTCTTGATCCTGGGACTCGCCACAAGATGGAGTTCATTTGAGCGCAGTGCCCTACTTGCCCTGTACGGACGAATCATGGCCTTGGTGATTAGTGGTCCGTGATCGTTCAGGGACTTGTGTGCTATACAGAGAGCCTTGAAGTTTATTCTCTGCTGTACTAGGAGCCAGTGAAGAGAACGAAGGGCTGATCTTGCTGAGCAACGGTTTGGGGTGTCGGCGAGTAACCTTGCTGCACAATTCTGTATGACCTGTAGCTTTGAAATAACCTCCTTAGGGGCACCTAGATAGAGGGCATCTCCATAATCCAATCTGGACAGAATCAAGGCCTGGGTCACTAGTCTTTTTGCAAGTGGGGGTGGGAGAGGGAGGATTTTGCGAATAATTCTTAGAAGGCCATAGCATGAGGCAGCCATCTTTCTTGCCTGGGCTTTGAAGCTGAGGTTCTGGTCCAACCAAATTGCCAGGCTTTTTATCTCTGTTTTGGGGGTTGGCAATGACCACATAGAAGATGGCCATAATGTTTTTGTAAAGGGGCTCAATGCGTCGCACAGTATCATGAGTTCTGTCTTCTCCCCATTGAGTTTCAGGTGGGAGAGGCTCATCCACTTTACTACATCCTCCAGGCAAGGGAGGAGACCCTTAGCTTGTTGGCTAGGGTGACTCAGTGATACGACCAGTTGAGTGTCGCCAGCGTAGGTCACCATGTGGATCCCAAATGGTGACACTATTTCTGCCAGTGGGGCCATATAGGCATTAAAAAGGGTGCGGCTCAGTGAAGAGCCCTGTGGGATTCCACGCCCTAATGGCATGGGGCGTGAGATGTAATTGTCCTTGAAGACCTAGAAAGATCACCCTTCTAAGAAAGACTACAGCCATGCTAGAGCTGTTCCAGTCACTCCTGCCCTCCTGAATCAGGACACTCTGATAGCGCACTATATGAGCAAGACCACAGGCTTGTGGTCGAAATGCGTCATCCTGACACGCTAAGACAATAAAATTTCTTTATTGCATCTTTAACTGGAGTCTGTGCCCTTGTTTGGACCACTGCGGTCGTTCTTTGGGAACCTGGTTATATATATATATATATATATATATATATATATATATATATATATATATATATATATATATATATATATATATATATATATATATATATATATATATATATATCCACAGGTATGGCTCAAAACAACTTGTAGTCCAATGGCGCTCATCCACCGGTGCCGACTTCAACGCAGAGCCCCGCTTTCATAAATTCTCCAAAAGCTATCAGTCGATAGCGCAAGTCAGCACTCAACACAGGAATTCTTTCCCAATTCGTCACGGTTTATTATCAGAAGGCAGCATACATCGCACAACACCAACGCGTTTCGCAACTCACTGTTGCTTGATCACGGTGATCAAGCAACAGTGAGTTGCGAAACGCGTTGGTGTTGTGCGATGTATGCTGCCTTCTGATAATAAACCGTGACGAATTGGGAAAGAATTCCTGTGTTGAGTGCTGACTTGCGCTATCGACTGATAGCTTTTGGAGAATATATATATATATATATATAAAACCTACTGGCGGTCGCCAGTAGGTAGTTATAGTTAGGACCTAGCTACCATAGGAAATCCGCAACATTCTATTGGGAATAAATTTGGCGCCGGTTGAGGAATTTGCGTGTAATTTTCCAAACCTTCGGCCGGCTTCGCCCCGCTCCTTCCCTGAAAGTTTCGGGGGGATTCGTGAAGTGGGGGCGGAGAAAAAAGGGGGGTCCCAAAACGTGTTTTCCCCATGCAATTTTCCATAGGACGTTCTGACACGGCTACAGCTCGAACCGCTGAATGGAATTACGCCAAACTTTGCAAAATTGTAGGGACTGGTGCGCAGATGTGCCTTTGCTATATTTGGTGAAATTTGCTCCAGTGTTTTTTTTTTTATTAACTTCAAAAACACATATATATCTATAGGCGCGCTCCAAGCGCTCACCGGTACGCGTCCCGGGGAGCGCACCCGACGCGACACGGGAGTGCGCGAGCGGAAAGCTGATTGGCTGTCGGATGTCTGTCAATATTCTAAACAGTCTGTAGAGTCCGCCATCTTGTGTCTCGGTAGAATCGAGACACATGAGGTAAAAATTATAAGGTGGAAATGATTAAAAGGGGGCAGGGTACACACCCCGCGACCCCCTAGGTTTTCTGAGGGGAGCCTATAAGGACCCTGAAGGGCAAAAAAACTTTTTTTTTTTTGCAATTTTCGCGGGGTAAGCGTTGGGTGCGTTCCCATGTACGCTCACCGGTACGCGCACCCTGAGTGCACCACAGGGTAAAACAGTGAAAGAAAATTGTTTTAAATAAGAATTTGGATTGCTTAGAGGTAGGGTAGCTCGAAAAAGAGCTGTTGTTTTATGTGGGTGATTCAAGTACCTACAAGTAGGTACCGATGCAGAGTCTAAAATTCAAGAGAAAGACTCTGTTCTCCTCATCTGAGAAATGTATACCGTCTCCTCTGTAGATAGCTTGCATGTTGTAATGCAAGTTATTGTGGTATATGGAACTCATACCATAGTCTCTCAGGAAAGCAGAAACAGATCCTTTTGGGACCCCCTGAGAAGGTCTAGGGGGTGAGGGGCACTCTACCCTGCTCCCTTTTCACGTTTTGAACTATTATATTTCACTCTCTTCTGTAACTACACAAAATGGCGGCGATAGGGTGTATCAGAGACAGACAGTGAGAGAAAGGAGGCAGGAGATGAAGAAGAGATGTCAAATATACCTTGGTAAATATACAGTGGGAGAAGGGAAGTAAACATGTGTAAAGTTACTATGTAACATAACAATTTTGCACTCTATACTATAAGTATCACATTATACTACAATCACTTCGCTTCAACCTCATAAATTAGAAATAAAAATGAATAATATGTCAACTAATTTTTAATTTGTAATTAATAATTTATTGTTCAGAATTTTCATAATTTAATAGAACTTGTAGCATGTCCTCATCTGTAATTTCCTCTACAATCATATAATTAATCTCCTCATGAAAAGTGTTCATTGATGTTTGTTGGAATTCTATTGTATCCAAACATTCAATTAATTCTTGGTCTAGAGATTCATCCAAAAAATCATTTATGTCATCTCCTCCTTATGATAAAATGGTGCTTTCAATATCCATGACATTTTAAATTTCAAGATATGTTGTTGTAATTTCAAAAGAAATTTCCTTGGTCTCCTCATTCTGATCCATTTTAATTTAAAGTTTCTTGCTGTAAATTGCATAAAAAAGTTATCACTTTCATTTATCGTTTTTATAAATACATAATATACAAGTAGCTTAATCTTGTATTTAGTTTTTTTTAATTAATTGGTAGTGTATAGTATGAGGCAGGAACTAGAAATATAAAGCACTGCATGTGATTAAGTCTATCTTAATCCATAATTATAACAGAATGACTGTAAATAGCTAACAGAAAACATTTTCCAAATTATCTCAAAGTGTACAACATAGTTCCTCTTACATATTAACAACTCACCTTTTTGTAAGTAGGAGAAGAGTTAAAACGGTGTAATTCCAAGTCCAGAAATTGACCACCCAAAATTCTTCTCAAAAGTACCTCAGACAGGAGTATCACAAAATGGCCGTGTTTTCCTCTCATTTAAGATATATACATAACCAATCATACTTCATCACATACAAATTCAAAAAGTAACATTTTGATTGGTTCTAATTTTCAATAGTTTCAAATGTGTTTTCCCCATGCAGTTTTCTATAGGACATTTAGACTCGGCTACAGCCCGTACTGCTGAATGGAATTACACCAAACTTGGCAAAATGGTAGGGACTGGTACGTAGTAGGGCCTTTTCCATATTTGTTTAAAATTGCTCTAGTGGTTTTTATGAAAAGCAACTTCAAAAACACATATATATCTATAGGCGCGCCCCAAGCGCTCTCCGGTACGGGTATTTAAAATCAAAAATACTACTTTTATAAGTATGCCACTAAATGTCTTGCATTATTTTTTACTTTAAATACAAACTTTTTTTCTCGCACGCGGGAATAGAGCTCTCGCTGCGCTCTCGGGTAAGCTCACCGGTGCGCGCACCCTGAGCGCTCAGAGATAAAATGATTTAAAAAAAAATCCTACATGAAAAATACATTGAAAAATTAATTTTAGAAAAAATGATAATAATAATAATTAATAGTTATAAAAAACAGCTACTAAAAAAATAATAATTCACTTTAAAAATCTTAGGTTACAAACTCGATATAGTAAGGAATTAGCTTTTAAAAAACCTTTGAAATTCACTGAAAAAACCATAGGTTTCACAATCGTTATAGTTAGGAATTAGCATTTAAAAAACCATTGAAATTCACTGAAAAAACCATAGGTTTCACACCAGTTATAGTTAGCTGAACATTTTACTCATACAAAACCATTGAAATTCCCACGTTATAGTTAGTTGGACTCACTACAACTCGCGCGCCCGCAATCCACTGCTGATGATGTCACATATTACATCATTCATGACATGGTCAGTGACTTCACTGATGACATCACTGATGACATCACTGATGACATCATCCAGTGAATGTGTGTTTCTGTAAAGTTAAAATATGTTTTACATATTGAAGAATGAGTGTATGTATGAGTGTCTGGATGAAGGATTTAGTTTAGTAAAATGTTCAGCTAACTATAACTGGTGTGAAACCTATGGTTTTTTCAGTGAATTTCAAAGGTTTTTTAAATGCTAATTCCTAACTATAACAATTGTGAAACCTATGTTTTTTTTAGTGAATTTCGAATGTTTTTTAAATGCTAATTCCTAACTATAACGATTGTGAAACCTATGGTTTTTTCAGTATATATATATATATATATATATATATATATATATATATATATATATATATATATATATATATATATATATATATATATATATATATGCTTCCAATCCTGGCTTGGCATGAGAAAGAACAGGCACCGACTCCGTGGATGAAGATCAAAGGCTTTTATTCACCAATATCAACGATCTATATATATATGTAAAAAAAGTACTTTTTTATTTAACAGAGAGGGAGATGTAGGGTCTTGCGAGTTAGCAATGACGGAATTCTATTGGCTCCTGATGGACTCCGTAGAGCTGTGAACTAGGTGTTAGTGTGGAATGCAATGAAGGCCGGTTTAGAATGTTGAGTTTGCAGTTACGCGCAGAAGAATAAAGGAGTGTAATGCTAGGCTCTGTGTGTGGGGTATGTAATAAAGTGGGATTTACACAGGATTATGTTCAATAGGTAATATTTAATCAGCCCCAACCAACAGTCAGCTAACAACTGACAAACATGGAATTACAAGTTATGGGAACCTTGGTGTCATGTGGTTCCAAACTCTAGGTTCCAACATGGAACCAGAATACCTAGGAAGACAGGTCATCACACTTCTCCCTCTTAAACATTAAACAGGTTTACATGTCCAGCAATGAAGTAGGCAACAGAAAGATAAGGAAAAACAAAGAAGAAACTACCTAGACATAATCACGCAAGTGAACAGGAGGCCTGCTTACTCTCACACTCTTGCGAGAATAATTAGAACGCAGATCAGGAACAGCAACAATATCATCACATTTCCCTTTTCCCCCAAAATGAGAAACACGACTATTGTTCCAGATACGACCATCCTCCGTCTTTACAGCATTTTTGAAAATTTTCACAATGGTTCTAGGAACAGAAAACTTCGACCAGTTTTGACAGCCCACAGGAGCCCTGATCTTTACTACCTCCCCCACCACGAATTTGGAATCCTTAGCAGAATTTCTCCTATCCACATAAATTTTCCTTTTCCTCTGTAGTTTCAATTCCCTTTCTCTCCATGCACCCACCCCATTATTTTTTACACCCTTGTCTGCAGCCATCCAGGCAGGACATAAACAAGTGTTAGGTGCTCTACCCTTGAAAAGTTCAAACTGAGTTTTTCCTGTGGTAGAGTGAGGAGAGAATCGATATGCTGAAATTCTGTTCTGTAACTCCCTTTTTTCTGACCTAAAATGGCCGCTAAGAAACAATTGCATCACTATCTATGGCCAATCTCCCTTGCTTTTTCCATTCTTGAAACACGCCCATTCAAAGATGTCCGCCACCTTTTCTTCAAACAAATGGTCTTTTTTCTTAGGGAGATCACCCTCGAAAATCGACGTCAGTTACAAACTCTGTTTTTCCTATTTTCTTCCAAAAATTATTGTAAAAGACTACCTTTGCCGATTTTCGTCGCGTTTTCGATTTTCTCAACGTCCTTCACCGCGTTTCCTTCGCTGGGCCACAGCTGTACCTTGAAGATGTTGATTAATCTACCTTCATCGACACAGCTGTCACGTGAGATTTTCTCTTTACCTTTAGCTATTCACCTGTTGTTGAGGCTATCTTGCACGAGTAGATCCCATCCACAAACGTCGCCAGTGTAATAAAGTGGGATTTACACAGGATTATGTTCAATAGGTAATATTTAATCAGCCCCAACCAACAGTCAGCTAACAACTGACAAACATGGAATTACAAGTTATGGGAACCTTGGTGTCATGTGGTTCCAAACTCTAGGTTCCAACATGGAACCAGAATACCCAGGAAGACAGGTCATCACAGGGTAGTCATTGGCAGGTACGCAGGTTGGGAAGGATGCTACAAAGTGCAGCCCACCCAGACTGCAGAAGTCCAACAGAGCACTTTGTCGCACTGTGAAAAGTGCCAAAGCATGGCACAGATCTCCAGAAAATGTAATTGCACTGGAATGGCATTGGAAAGAAGCTCGGGAGGAAAGTCATCTCCAAATCCTAGAAAGAAAAGAATAAAAAAGTCAGAAAGTAAGGGAAACAAAAGAAAGAGTAGAAAATGCCCAGAGGAGGGAGGGAGAAATGACAGACCAAGAAGGACTAATGAGAGGGTCACTCTTACCCAAGGAAGTTTGGAGGACGCACGACAGAGAGGAAGAGGAAGTGTGAGGGATGAGGGAGGCATAGAGGAAGAGAATAACTGGCGAACAGGCACATAAAGAGATGGTGAAGGAGAACAAAGGAATGATGTGACTGGCAAGGAGGAAACTGTCTTCGTCTACAAGGAAGTCCTGGAGGATGCCAAAGATTTGAAGAGAGAGTGGTGGATGCTTCCTCCTTGGACCAGTGAAGCCCATAAACCCTCCTCGGTCTACGGGACTGTGGCCTTGCCAGGTGGGTGTCAGTGTCGGGAGGCAGTGCTTAACCATTGAGGGTAGTGGGTAGGGGCAAGAAAGTGGGGAAAAGTGCTAAGAGCAAGCCTGGCAAAAGACTTGGGAAATTGAAGGCCATGTTGCACTAATTCTCACATAACGAAGAGAGAGGGGAAAGTAGCTCACCATAACCCTTTGCCACAACGTTTTTTGTGTCTGCTCCCTTTTCTCTATTCTGTTGTGGGCATAGAATTGGTTTGGGGGATGGAGGAATTAGGACAGGGGATGTCAGCTCACTAATAAGGTCGTACGCATTTATAAACGATAAAAGGTAGTTGAGAGAACAGCGAAGAGTCGCCTAGTTATCTTGCTGAATGAAATCATTTTTGTTGTTTTTTTAAGACCACTGTGGTTACACAAACAAGGAGTGAAACCAAAAGAGTCCAGAGAGAAACGAAAAGAGCAAAGATGGAAAGCCATAAGAATAGGAAAGGTAAGTTGTTATTATTGTTCTTTTCCCTTTAACAAACACTTGACTGCTTCTTTATTTTTTGTGTTTTCTTTCCCGGACCATGACCGCCTGGAAGTGGCAGGAGGAGCCGCGCCTGCAAGGAAGGAGAAATTCAGTATTTACTGAGCTCTCATGGTGGATTTTGGGAGACAAAGTATGAAAATGGATAGGTCTGAATCCAAAGTCAATAAAATACTGCTGAAATGTGATGTCTGCCTACTGAACTAATTTAAACTACCACACCACAGTGACTTGAAACATAAAGCCATGTATATGGGAAGCCAGTTTCCCCTAACTCTGATCTTTGACATGCTTCATCCATGACTATGTGCCCCTTGGAGTCAATGGCTTTCATCAGGACAATGGAATCGTATGTGAAATCCAGTGGCGGCTCCTCTGCTATGGCGGAGGAATGACGGCCCCCCTGCCAGCAGACTCAACATTTGAAAAATAAAACAATAATAAAACGTGTTTATTATTGTTTTCTTTTTCCTTTTCTGCCCCAACTGGTGGGTGGGGCCATCGCGAGGGGGGCAGTGACAGGAGGAGCTGTGGCACTGCCCTCAGTGCATGACGGTTTGGCCGGCTGTCTTAGGATGGCCAAACCGTAATGCGCACTAATATCTCCCTAACCCGAGCTGCACTGCCTGAACAGCAGGCGTAGGCTCCCAGTCCCCTTTGGAGCGGAAAACAAGCCCACTCGGGCCAATCCCAGCCCTTCTCTCATGCATGAGTCTGAGAGCTTCAGCAGAAAGGAGAAGAGCGGCAATTGGCGAGGAGAGGGTAAGTTCGGTTTTTCCTTTATTTTTGTCGTCCATCCATCCCCCCCCCACCTCACACCCCTCCCTCGCCCCACCACTCTGCTGTGAGAGCAGTCACCACTGGTGAAATCACAACCTAAACTGTCCCTTCTCTACAGTAAGAGGAAACAAAAGTGAAACGTAGATAAAATGGAGTAAGTAATAACAGCTTGCCCATTTAGCGAGTAAGCATTACCCTGTCTTTCCCTCATTCTGAAGAATCTCGGTTTGCTGTTGATAATGTTAGAGGAGATTTAGATAATAAAACAATGTTTATTTGTGTGTGTGTTTAAGCTACCATAACTAAGGCTGCAAACTAATCCACTAGGCCTTTTCGCTGTTTGCACTGACAGCTGAAGACTTTCAGGTACATGCATCAAGGTACGATTTTGCGAGTCCTTAATTGCGATAATTAAGGAATCGCAATTAAGGACTCGCAAAAGCCTATGTATTTAGGAATCGCAGTAAAAATTGCGATTCCTACACATTCCTTATTTGCGACTCGCAAATTGCGAGTCGCTAACAAGGAATGGCTTCCCATTCATTCCTATGGGCCTACAGGCCAAAGGAATGAATGGGAAATTGCATAAGCAATTTGCGAGTACCAATAAGTCCTTGCAAATTGCGCATGGAATTACAGGGTGCAATTTCAGGGGTCAAAAGGACACCCTGTTGCACCCCTGAAATTGATCTGTGCACATATGTTGTGCACACACATGCCCTAAGGGCATGTGTGTGCGCAACATGAAACTTTGAAAAATGCACAAAAGTGCATTTTTCAAAGTTTTTGCAAATTACCATGAAGTTCAACTTCAGGGTAATTTGCGCCCCCTATTAGCGAAATTGCTAATTTCTTTACTTTAATGCAATTGCAATTTAAGAAATTGCAATTTAGAGATTACTTAAATTGCGATTTTTGCATTTGGGATGATGCGTCCCAAATGCAAAAATACCTGTCGCAAAATGGCAGATTCTGATGCATGTGCCTGTAAGTGTCTTTCAAAAGTTTCCCACGTTCGCTTTTTTCTCTCTTCTGTGTTTTCAACTTTTGTAAAATAGTCATAAGGGATTCGTTTTGTGGGGCTGTTTGCTTGTATTGAATGAAACGTATTGAATGGTGTGCCTTGGAAGGAAGCCCTGCCACAGATGTTTTAAAAATGTTGAAATTTTCAACTCTGTTGCTGTTTGGTGACACAATTCTTTGTTCTTCCAGTTTAAATGGTTTATTCTTGTTTAACAGTGCAATATCATTCGCCTTGTAAGTAGGGTAAAGGAAATTATTACTTATTAATATTTAGGTGGTCTCTAGAGTGGTATGTTTATTAAATCAATTTGTGCAATGTTGATTGCTTTTTTCATGTAACATTTTTATTTCAGCTTTACTGCGCCATTTCGCACTACGCTGAGGGCATGGTTTCATACTCCTCTGAACCTATACAATGTGTCTTCTTTGGATGTGTGCCAGACATTTTACTTGCTTTAATGAAGGCAGACTCTATGACATGGCTATTTGACTCTGTAGATAGACCTTTTCTTAATTTCATACCAAGCAGTTCCTATGTCAGATTGTCCTTTTATCTGATGCTTCAACTTTTCTCTTGATTTATGAACAATTTTGAATTATTGATTTAAACTGACTGTTTGCTTCCTGTAATGATTCTTTTTTAATAACCAATTTTATTGATTTTTCAGAAAAGTACGCAGTAAGACAAAAAATCAACAGCCAGCCCAGAACCCATCACAGGCAAGGAACACAGCATCCGTAAGACAGTGTACGTGCTCGTAGTAAGCAACCGAAGCAGGAAAACACCCACTGCATCCCGTAATGTTCACTCGAATACATTAGTCGTCTATCGCCCCCCCACTCATTTGCCGCACACTTTACGAAATTTCTTCGGACATCCCCTGGTCTCATACATGGGCAGCTCCTGCGGCGCGCACCAGTCCACCCCCCTGCGCCAGCGTGTCATGGTAGGTGCTTTCAAGGCCAGCCTGTTCGCCGCAATGTGTCTTTTAGCCACCATAAAGGCCGTGTTCAGGAAAAGTTTGTCCGCTTGAGAACCATCTAGTAAGTTCCAGGAGCGCAGTTGAGGGATTAAGGGGTACCTCCCATCCTAGAACCTCTGTGAGTTCCCCTGTTACCAATTCCAAAAAGCGGGTCATGACAGCGCACTACCACACCATGTGGAAGAAGCCAGCCTGTGGTTGTTGGCAGCGTGGGCAAGATGCATCAGGACGAAACCCGACGCGGTGAAGGCGCAGCGGTGTAAGATACGCAGTGTGTAAACAATCTGTTTGGAACAAGCGAAACCGCGCTGATACTGTGATTAATTTAGGGATCATTAGCACATCTCACCAGTCGGCTCCTCCAAGGGCCCAAGCCATCCCTCCCATTTGTCCCTGGGCTGTGAAAATGTGTTGGGGGTGTTATTCGTGAGAGAGCAATAAATGCGGGAGATCCCTCTCTTCCCCAGATTGCCAGTCATCACCTGAGCTTCAGGCGGACTGTATCAGGAATAGACGTACCCTCTGGAATGTGTCAGTAGAGAGCGTGGCGCAGCTGTAGGTAGTGGTAAAATTGTAAGGGATATAGGGAGTACAGGTTCTGAAGATCCTGAAAGGTGCACATGCTGCCCCCTTTCCAGATGTCCCCAGCTGTGAGATCCCTATTAGATCCCATGCTCGGAATCCAGATAGACCGGCAACCCCCCAGGTGGGGGCCCTCCCAAAGTGGAGTGTAGCAGGTCAATTTGCCCGACCAGTGGTGTGGCACAGAGAAGCCCACCAGGTCAGAAACACCCCACGTGTGACCTCAGGTAGGGTTCTGGGGATGGCGTTTCCGCACAGCATACCCTGAATCTTGGGCAAGCCTAGGGTGTGTAACTCCAACCAATAGGCTGGATCCTACCAAACCCCGTTAAACCAATCATGCAGGGTAAGCAGCCAAATGGCTAGATAATAAAGGTATAGGTTTGTCATCTCCATACCGCCATCAAAGGGCGGGATCAGACACTGGGCGAGCGCCAGCCGGGGCCTCCGACCCCCCTCACAGGAATTTGATGACCAGGCTGTCTATTTCCCGGAACCACGCATGTGAAAAGGGGAGAGACATGTTCTAAAGCATGTAGAGAAACCTGGGCAGTATCGTCATTTTGAATAGGGCGATGCGGCCTTACTGATTCAACGGAAGTGCCTGCCATCTGAGGAGGTCGGCCCTGGCTTTCTTCACTAAGGGAGTTACATTGAGCACCCAGGCGAGGTCCGGGAGGAGGGCCACCCATATCCCGAGATATTTGAAGGACTGCTTCGAAGGGGAATCGTGGACTGCCACTCGAAGCACTCTTTCGAGGGGTGAAAGGGGACCAAAACGAACTTAGCGGGGTTCAACCGAAGGCCGGAGGTCTGTTCAAACAGACTCAGCGCCTGAAGGCACCTGGATCCCAACAACACAGGCTCCGCCATGTATAGGAGGACGTCATCCGCGTAAGGGGGATCTTGTCTTCCTCGAATCCAGGCCATCTCCACCCTTTGATGAGCTCATCGGAGTGTATGAGGCATGCTAAAGGTTCCATGGCCAGGGCAAAAAGGAGGGGCGAAAGGGGGCATCCCTGCCTCGTGCCCCCTCGGACTGGGAATGACTGCGAGAGGGTTCCGTTAATCAGCACCCGGGCCCTCGGACGGCAATATAGCGCCCGCACTAGCTTAACAAGCAGTCCCCAAAACCCATTTCTACCAACACCGCTTCTAGGTATCACCAATCCACCGAATCAAAGGCTTTCTCAACGTCCACGAGAAGAAGAGCAAGGTGAAGATGCCTGAGACAGTGTCTAGTACCCCGGGAAGGCATAAAACCACACTGGTCGGGGTGGACCAGTTTGGCCAGGTATGGCCGCAACCGGTTTGCCAGGACAGCTGCGAACAACTTGAGCTCTGAATTGATGAGTGAAATTGGACGATAATCAGAACAGTGCTTCGAGGGGGGCTGAGACTTGGGGATCACCACAATGGTGGCTGTGTCGGTCTCGGCTCGAAACAAACCTTTATCGGCCGCCTTTGCATATAGCTCCAACAAGTGGTGAAGCAGCTTATCCCGGTATGCTGCATAAAACTCCTGTGGGAGACCATCTGGTCCTGGGGTCTTGCTGGAAGCCATGTGAGAGATTGCCTCATGAACCTCTTCTGGAGAGATGGGGAGGTTAAGCACTTCTGCCTCGGAGTCACTAAGGCGTGAGAGAGGGATCTGTTCTCGGTGAATCAGCTCAGAGAGTGAGAGAGTGGAGGGTCGCGCAGCATAGAGGGCGGTGTAGTACGTAGCGAAGCACTGAGCCACCGCCGCCGGACACCGCTGGACCTCGCCATTGAGGGCCAACACTTCGGGAATAATGTGGTTGGCCATCGGGTATGTGGCCAATCGATGGAGCAGCTTCCCATTCTTGTCTCCCCACCGGTAAACCAGCGCCACCGAAGACCTCCAGAGCAGTATAGCAGTGTCCAGGGAGATCTGCCTGAGCTCATTTCGCAGGAATGCCAATCTCCTGTCCAGGGCCTCGGGCCTTCCTTCGGGCGAGTGGTCCTCAAGCAGGGTGATCTGCGGAGGCGTGGCTTAGCCGGCGAGCATGGCGGTCGTGTAGAGCGTGAGCTCCGACCAGCCAGCATTTATCCTGCTCTATAATCCTGGCCCTGGTCATCGTGAACGGTTCCCAGTGGTCCTGTATTGGTGCCCGGTCCCGGGGCCATCTTGCGACAGGGAAAGGCGTAGCCGAAATTGGCTCCGACGGTCGCGGAGCGTCCCGGCAGAGTGCCGCGGTCGGAGCGGTCCGGCGAGGCCTATAAAGCCGGGGCCTCAATTTTGGTGCAGCCCGGCTGGCGGGTGTTGCTGAGTTGGGAGCCGGAACAGCGTGTGCCCACTGCCCACCCGGGAGCCGGGAGACCTTGGGGACCACGTCTCCTGCGGGACAGCAACAGGTGGGCTCGGCGACGCAGCGGGCCGATGCAGGGGCCCGGGCCAGGGACAGCCGGAGAGAGGAGCCGCCATCTTGTGCGGTCTCTGCTGCCGCGCTGATTGTGACTGGACGGACGAGCGGCGCTGCCGAGTACCCAGGTCAGTGAGGAGTGCTGATGACATCGGGGGCTGACCTGCTGCTGTGGACGGCCCGGTGACTGGCGGTGGGGCAGGGGGGACTGGAGTCTGGGACCTCGGGGTCAGTTCGGGCCCCGGTGCACTTCAATCAAAGCGCTGGCCGTCTTGAGGGAGCCCTCCTGAACCAGCGCCTTGGGTCTATGCGGCTGTGGGCTTGTGCCCAGTTCAAGTGAGCGCCTGCCAGGGGGACACACCGCAAATAAGCAAGAGTCGGCGCTGTGGTGACGGATGAAACCCCCCCCCTCGAGCGGTTGACCGGCGGTTGGCGTCCACACTTGGGTGTCGGGCCTGCGGCAGGCACGGGCCACACAGCGACCAGTGCGCCACCCCTCACACCGTGGGCAGCATGACGCGAGGCGGAGGTGGAAGCCAGGGCAAACAAGGGCCGATAGATAAATTCACGGAGGCGGCTGGCCCAAGAGGACCACAGATACAGGTGCCGGATAATGCGGCGCTCCTGGCGGCGATCACGCAGTCAAGAGATGCCCTAGATGCCAAAATTGGTGCAGTCGGTTCTGATGTAATGCTCCTTCGACAAGACCTGCGGAACGCTGTGGAACGCATTACAGGCACGGAGGTGGAGGACGATGTTTCTACCCTGAAGAAGAGAGTCTTGGCCTTGGAGAAAATTCAGAAGGGCCTGGCTCTGAGAGCTGAGGATGCAGAGGGGCGCGCCCGGCGCAGTAACCTTCACTTTGTTGGCTCTCCGGAGAATTGTTAAGGGGGCAATGCGGAGCGCTTCTTGACGCATTGGCTGGAGAGCTGGATTCCAGCAGATGTCCTCTCTTGATGCTTCGTGGTCGAGAGTGCCCATCGTGCGCTGACGCAGAAGCCCCTGGCTGGTGCGCGCCCGCGTCCAATGATTGCCAAATTCCTGAACTATGCTGATCGGGACACTATCCTGAAGCAGGCAACGCTTACCTATGAGAATGCGAATATTCTTATCTTCCCGGACTACACAAAACTGGTTCAGCAACAACGCCAATCCTTCATCGCGGCCAAGGCTCGTCTCCGGGCCTGAAGCTGCAATACGCATTGCTCTACCCAGCGAGGCTGCGGGTCATCTTCCAGTCTCGCACATTCTTCTTTGACACTCCAGAAGAGGTCTTTCAGTGGACGGATGAAACCGTAAAGTTTCGGACCAACACAGCGAAAGGGGGGGAATCGGACTCCTCCTCGAGTAGTACTGCTAGAGGAGGCCTCAAGAAACAACGCCAGCGCCGTGGAAGATCGCGCTCGACCCGTGGCTCGCGCTCTGGGTCGACCTCCCACCGGGATGAGGCTATGCCGGAAGAACAGGAAGATGTGCCTTGACTATGGGGGGAACTGACTCATGGTCCTTGTATATGTCTGATGTAGATGACCAGGTGCAATATTGCTTAGGCTGGAAGCCACACTCGGCCTAGTTGGGGGAGGAAGCGACAGCCTAGTTCTCTATGGGCTGCCGCGAGGGGATCCATCGGAGGGGGTGGTTCTTGGCTCCCCTTTGGGGCCTGGGCCACGGTCCGACCACGACAGGTGCTTCCGTGTTTGGGAGGTGCGGGGTGGGGGGAGGTTAGGGGGGAGTTGGGGTTTGGTTCCAGGGGGGAAGGGGGTCCGCGCTGAAATTGCTGCTTGCTGACTGTTTCAAGGTTTGCCGATGTTGCTCGTGTAAGGCCAGGCCGTGACATGTAATTCTGCATAAATGTCTCTTGATAGTGAACGAGTGCGGCTAGGCCCGGGTGGGATACGGATCATGAGCTGGAATGTGCGGGGGATGTTGGATAAGGTGAAGAGGGGGCAGTATTCACGTGGGCTAGGAGGAAGGGGACGGACGTACTCTTGTTGCAGGAAACACACCTGCTTGGTACTAATGCCCTGTGCCTTCAGCGATGTGGATTCACACACACATACCACTCAGGGTTTACAAGGGGATCCAGGGGGGTGGCAGTCCTCATTCATCGTAGGGTTCCCTTTGCTCATAAACGCACCTGGCCTGACGCGCAGGGTAGATTTATATTTGTGCAGGGAGAAATTGGAGGGGACACAGTACTCTTTGGCAGCGTATACGCCCCACCGCCTTTACAGTGGCCACTAGTAGAGAGGCTGCTGTCCCTATGGGTTGACATGCCCACTGCTCTGTCCATTGTAGGAGGGGATTGAAATGACTTCATGGACATCTTGTGCGATAGGTGGCGAAGCACTGCTGGCGTCCAGGACGCGGCGGGGACGGAGGGCCCGGTTACCAGATTGCAGGCCTTGGTCACAGGTCTCGATTGGGTGGATACATGGAGGTACAAGCATGGGTTTCATAGGGACTTCACATATTTCTCCACGTCGCGGGAATCCTTCTCTAGATTAGACTACGTGTTTGTTCCAAAAGTGTTGGCTAGTAGAGTGTTGTCCACGGAGATTTTGCCGCGGGCGCTTTCCGACCACTCGCCGGTTGTACTTGATACTGGTCGTGCTCGGCAGCCGTTTTCGGTGGCGTATGACGACTTGACAATTGATGCAAGACACCTACAGTGCTCATATGACTAGCGAAATTGATCACTTTCTATCTGTTAACGTAGGTACGGTAGACTCCCCGGCGACGCTCTGGGAAGCGATGAAGCCCACATTGCGAGGTATTGATATTTCATGGTGTGCAGCGGCGCGTAGGGAGAAGCGTAGAGACCTGGTGCGGCGCGTGGCGGACCTGGAGGCATTGGAGCGCAGGGGTCGGGAGGAGAATGGCAGACCAGCTAGGCTGCAGCTGGCACTGGCGCAACAACAATATGCTACGGCGCTGCTAGACGAGGCACGACAGGCTTGGTTGGCTACACGCAGTCGTATCTACCAATGGGGCGACAAGTCCTGCAAGATGCTGCATCGCCTGTGTCAGGGCATCATGCATGCCCAGCCACTGCCCCGGATAGTGAGCCCAGATGGGGCGCCTATCCTAGAACCTGCTGCACTCGCGGGAAGCTTTGCTACTTATTATGAGGAGCTGTACGCGCCACGGGAGTGCCTAGAGGCTGGGGTCATACAACGATTCATTGATGATCTCCCGCCGAGGGCTGTCTCAGACGAGGCTCGGGATATATTAGACCGTCCCCTGACAGACGATGAGCTAGCCACGGCACTGAGCGAATTGAACCCGGGCAAAGCACCAGGACCTAATGGGTTCCCTAGTGAATTCTTTCGGCGCTTTGCGACGCAGCTGAGTCCTCATTTTCGCCCAGTGATAGAAGAGGCGCGCGAGAGTGGTACGCTCCTCCCGGACTGGCGGCACGCGGAGGTGGTGGTGTTCCTAAAGCCAGGGAGACCTCCGGAGAGCCATGCGTCCTACCATCCAATCTCCTTGCTAAATACAGAGGCCAAGATACTGGCTAAGGCCTTGGCCAATAGACTTAAACCATACATTACAGACCTAGTTCACCCGGACCAGGCGGGCTTTATGCCACAGCGGGCCACTCGCCATAATATTAGGCGGGCCCAGGTCGCGATATCAGCGTGGCGACGATTGGGGGAGCAGGCGGCGCTGTTTCTGGCGGTCATGGATAGGGCGTTTGACTCCCTGAGCTGGACATATTTGTTTGCCCTACTGGGACGCCTGAACCTAGGCCCTCGTTTCCTGGCGTATGTGCGGCTCCTTTACACAGATCTCACGGCCGCAGTGCGGGTGGGGGGGGGTGTCCCGCTCCTTCCGGATCCGGCGTGGGACGCGGCAGGGCTGCCCCCTCTCTCGATATCTTTTTGCGCTCGCTATGGAGCCCCTCACGGCACGGGTGCGTGTAGACGCTCAGCTTGAGGGATTTCGGTGGTCGGCGGGTCTAGCGGATAGAATAGCTCTGTACGCCGATGATGTGTTGTTTTTCCTCACTGACCTAAATCGGTCTGGGGCCCGACTCCTGCGAATCCTGCAAATCTTTGGCGAAACCTCTGGCCTATATATGAACCCCGGGAAATCCACACTTTGGATATTGGGAGGTCCGCAGACGGTTGGGGACTGGGCGCGGGGGCTCCAGTTGGCCACTGACAGAGTGAAGTACCTGGGAGTATTTTTGTCCGAAGACGCGACCATAGCCCGAGAGCGTAACATTACCCCGGTTTGGGAGCGTACTCGCGAGAACCTGAAGGTGTGGTCTAAGATGCCACTTTCTATACTTGGTAGGTCTGCCATCTTTAAGATGGTGGCGCTCCCGCACCTGATATACCAACTGCAAAATCATCCACTGATAATTTTGCCCGGTTGGTTCCGGCGCCTTAACTCAGCGCTGAGTGGGTTCTTGTGGGAGGGGGCGCCGCGCGAGTGGCCCTGCGGACGTGCTTTCTATCGACGTATACTGGGAGTTTGGCCACATCAGATGTCCTATCGTATTATCAGGCGTCCCACCTCTTAATATTAAATGACTGGTGGTATGCGGACAGGAGCGACCCAGCATATGCAGTTGAGAGGGCCTTGATGGGCACTGCGTCCGTTCATACGCTCCTATACTCAGCACCACTCAGGAAGTCCCTTCCGTCCGTCACGCAGGTGGTCTTTCAGGTGTGGAGGCAGGCTCTGCATAGGATGGGCTGGTGGAATGTTCTTACTCAAGAAACCCCATTGTGGCGCAATGGCCGGTTACCCCAGATGGACACCCTGATGGGCTTCCGGGGATGGGATGCGATCGGCATCTCTACCCTAGGGGACGTAATGTCAGAGTGCGTGCTCAAATCATTTGATAATTTACAGGACGAATTTGAATGCCACGTACTCAATTTTTTTAATATCTCCAATTTCGCCATGCCCTAACACCATACATTGCGGAGTTGGAGAGACTCCCTGAGTTCAGTCCGCTGGAAGCTAAAATCTTCATGGGGGAGCTGCCTGATAAGAAGCTGTCACGTATCTACCAAACTCTGGTGCGACATTGCTCCTCGGACCTGCAACGTCTTAAAACTGCATGGGAACAGGACGTTGGGGAATTAGATGAGGAAGATTGGGTGGAGGCACTGGAGGGTCCTAGAGGGGCGGCAATATCCACGCACCTGCGACTCGTCCAATTCAGATACCTACACCGTACATACTACACTAGACAGCGCTTGTGGAGGGCGGGCTTGGTAGCGTCTCCCGACTGTCTTCGGTGTGGGATGGAGGCAGGAACGTTGCTGCACACAGTCTGGGACTGTAGGGCATTACGGAGATTCTGGGATGGAGTGTTCCAATGTCTAGATGAGGTTCTGGCCTGGGTGCTTCAGAGGGATCCTAAGCTGGCCTTGTTACATGTCATGGCTGGGGTAGGGGGCAATAGGTATAAGCGCCATTTACTTTTACTGGGGCTAACGCTGGCGAAGAGAGATATTGCACGATCATGGAAGGCGCCCCAAGCTCCATCACTCATGGCCTGGAAAAATGGGATGGACTTCTGTATGGGGCTGGAACAACCCATATATATTGCTAGGGGCTGCCCTCGGAAGCACTTCAAAATTTGGAAGAGGTGGGCGGACTATCGTGGATTGGAGCTGGATCCGCCACCTGAGGACAATGCCCTCCAGCCCCTTTGACAGTTCGACAGCCATGACCACACTGTTGGCGCATTGGTGCGCATGGCATACAGTATACTTGATGTACATGATGCAGGTAGAGCAGGCAGCGGCGCGCGGGCGGGCGGGGCCTTTGCGGGTGGGTGGTGGGGGGGCGGGGGGTTTCATAGTTTTGCCTTTATGTTTGTAATTATGTTTCATTATAGAAAATGACTGAAATTGATATTGGTAAATTGATAATGGCGATTGTCTTTGGATGACAGAGCATTGCATAACATGTGCTTCTTATGCAGTCAATAAAATCTGTTTTTAAAAAAAAAAAAAGCAGGGTGATCTGCGCCTCTAGGTCTGTAATGATTCTTAATTTTGAATAAACCTTCATGGTTTTAACTTTGAATATTGTCCTGTGTAGGATTTCTTAATTTGCCTTGGACCATTGTCTAGCCTGATCCTGATTATCGGCCATTTAAAATTATTACTTCAAATCACGACAATAAGATGAGACTAACAACATATGTGGAAGCTCTGAGGTGTGAGGCTGCTGCTTTTCTGGACGTGGGAAGATTTAGAGGTCTATTTAGTCACATCTGACCACAAAAGTAGGGTGGGCGACTTAGAATAGTGTTTCTGCAAATAGTAAGTGTATTTTTTGCAAGAACTAGAGCTTTGATGCACTCTACATGTGTGTGAATGTCAGTATTTAAATCAGTGATTTCACAATGCATTTTATCACGACTTCCCCATTTTCATCAAGTGCCCATGAGTACAAGTGATCACAAACAACTTTTTCTTGGTACTGTCCAGTAAGTTCCAGTGCAAACCTATGAAGGGTATATGCTGCTACAAAAGGATTGTGAGATACCCACATCCTCCAGGTTCGTTAAATCATGCGGTGAACATTTCTAGTACAGAGCAGGCGACTGTGGCACACATCCTGTTTCACAGTTTCCGCAAGACGTTTTACCTCGCACCAAGTCTCGAAAGAGAATCTTTGCAGACAGTATCAGAAAACAGGAAATGATGTTACCTTGTTTCTTCTGGTACTTTCACTTTTTAACGTGAAAGGGAGCGATTACAGAGTAAAATTATCAATGTGGGGGGCATTCCAGAAATGCATTAACATGCATTTCTGGGAGGCAATGCAGAGAAAAGATAAATCTAGATTGAGGATGTGGATATGTGAAGTGTTCTGTTGAAGGGAACTTGGTTCTAAAATCCAGAAACCAAATGGGCAGGTACTCTCACAACCACTGTGGCAAGTAAGCTGTTTCTTCCACCAGTGGCGATGCATGTTGCAGATCTGGCAAGTGCATACTCTTAATCAAATATGGGATTTATTTTGGAAAGGCCATAAAATCAATGTAAACTCACAATACAATACCATACAATGTAGTAAAAACATTACATTATTAGAATTAAGTCGAAAAGGCACCCCCTCCCAGCTTCTTACATCACAGAATGATCTACTTCTGTAGAAGGAGAAACACATATATAAGGATGCTCTGCAAATTAGTCACTTTATTTTTGCTAATTTTCTATTATCTGCTTTGAAGTGCTCCATACTTAATCTTCAGCTCTAAACTGGGCTGTTAACCCAGACTCTGAGGCATATCATTTGTCCCTGTATGGCTGACTGGTACAATAGAATAGAGCAGAGGTCTTCAAACCTTTTTGCTCTGAGCCCCCCTAAACAAAATGTTTTGAGGTCCGGCCCCCCTCCAAAACGTTATGGCAAGGATTAGGGGAGCGGGAATGACATGGCTGCATGCAGGTCTTATGAGATGATTTCAGAAGTACTTTTTCTACAGCTTATAAACTGCACTAAATATGAGGCTTATAAAACAGCAAATGCATCAAACAAAAACATGCATTACCCCAAACATACATATCCCCATAATTTGGGTGGCGTGAGCCTCTCACACTCTTGGACCCCAATGCAACTACACCTGCTGCGCTAATGATAATTGTAGTCCTGAGTTTGTACCAGGCTACTCTTCGGCATCTTTTACCTCTTCCCGACCATGACGGACCATCAGCTCGGTCCTAATGATAGAAAGGTAAATAGGCTGCCATGACCCTTTCTTAAAGGTAGACAGTCATAACTGTGATGCAGTCTTGCTGCATCTGCTTCCTTAATAATAATCAGCAGTGGCCACTTACACACCTGGCAGCAGTGCCAGCTTCACTAATGAATGAACCTTTTAAAAAAAAAAAACACTTCTATTGTCACCTTCTTTGTGGTATTTCTCTGAAACTGCTGTCTCTGGCCATTTGTAACCATAAAAATGGGTCCCCATACAGTGCTCCCTATTCTGGGCCTTGTCTTTGACAATATGTATGAATCTCGCTCCTTTCCTCTGTCTCTTAGACCATTACTGTGAGGCCCCAGGGGTCAAGAGGATTAGGGCTCTGCATCTTAATGCAATCCTGCTGACCTTCTACCTACCACCCCATGGACTCAGCTTTCACAAAAAAACTGCCCCTGAATGGTTAATGCTGACTTTGAGGTGCCTCTAAATGAAAGCGAAGGGTTTGGGGGTAGTGCATAAAGTTAAAAAAGAAACCAGCCTTCTTACCAGCCGTTAATTGATTGAGTCAATTAAAGCCAGGGCCACTGGAATTATGAGTTTCTGCAGCAGCAGCGTTTTCCACATAATTATGAGTTTATTGCATTTGCTACATAATCCATAATCTGCAGATTGCAACAAAAGAAACTTGACTCTAGCTCACACAGAACAAAATTTACTCGAAACTTGGCAGTATTCCAGAGCAGTGGAAGGCCCTTTGCAGAGATTGACTGGTAATCTTGTAGTTGCTTACTGCTGCATTTAGGTGTTTTATAGATTGGACACATAATCCATCATCTGCCGCATCTTCTGCTGATATTAAAAACAACAAAAAAATGGTTCTAGCTCAAAAGGTTCTAAAGTTAGTAAAAATGCAATGACACATGGTGCTGCGCGGTGGAAGGCACTTTTCAGAGCTGGCCTGGTCTTCTTTCTGTTGCTTATAATTATATTTCGGTATTAAACTGGTAATAATGAGGTGCAATCAATGCCCAGACAGTGTTACCAAGTTTTAAAATGAAAAAGTAACGAAGCAATACTATTTAAAAAACATGCAGCATAATTTGCCTATTCTTGCCGCATCATTTACTCAACTCGGTCTCATAATTTGTCCCTCTTCTGCCGCATAATTCCAGTGGCCTTGCTTATACCCTGGACTTCAAGTTTAGTATTCCAGGTCCGTGTGAGCTACAGGCACTCGCCAAGTCTAGAGCGAGGCCCGGTTGCTCTCAGGCACCTACGACATTCCTTCCTAATGCTAGAACTACCCAGTCTTTGATGTGCGTATTTTAAATATTAATAACGTTTTTGAAACAAGAAATTATTAACTCTTCATCCCATAATATAATATGATAACAGTGAACCGAGACACGTGAAAGCAGCAATTCCTCCCTGTGCTCAAAACCAAGACACTGACCAGCAAGACCCATCCTTGTGAAACACAACTAAAAGCATAAAACAATAAACAAGAGAAAATGAAAAGTACAAAAGTTGCATTCATTACTGCACATTCAAACAAACTCTCAAACAAATATAGTTTTCACCAGGACAAACACGCCATGAACTGTTTTCACATTAAGTATCTGTGAAGCCTTTACTTATTGAAGCATAGAGAAAATACAAGTTTCAGCAAAATTAGTCTGTCCATTCATAATTACACAAATTACAAACTCCGCAAAATTGGTTCCTCTGTTTTTTGAGGGTCGTTCATTGACCAGAGCTGCTTTGATAATATGTCTATAACTCACTTAAAATTATGTACAGGTGCCAATAAACGCGCTCATGTGGTTTCAGACCCGTTTCTTCATTTCACCCTGGTGCAAAAACCTTTATGTAACATGGACTTATCAATGCCTCTTCATCTATGCAGCTTTAGGCGAGCAGAAAGAATGAACAATGGTGAAGGTGGATTTGACATGTTTCTACCCCAGTGAAAATGTTCTGTGTCCCTGCCCCTGTTGGGTTTCGCTTGTGTTGTACTTAATACAAAGCTATTCAAATTTGGGACATTTATGCATGCCTGAGAGTCCTTCGACTATGTCTGTTGAATAAAACAGTTGCATTATTTCAAGGGCGTTTCAAAGTCTAGTCACTAATGGTCTTTAAAGGCTAATTGTGAACAGTAAGTGCTCTGACGCCCAGGTTTCCTGGCAACACCTTCCTTTGCAGCATAAGTCACAGCCCCTGCCCAACCCTAGAACCAAGTAACTGAATATTTAAGTAAACCTTCATTGAAATTAGTGGCGTGAATAATAGATGAAATCTCAAGGTGAAGAAAGAATGAGCAGTTGCAATGCAATAGGTCTCTTATTTACGCGAGTTTGAGCTATTGGCATTGTAAATGACAATGCCTTTTATTTACGTTTTGGTTTTTAAAACATAAATAAAAGGCATTGTCATGTACAATGCTAGTAGCTTAAATTCTTGCAAATGCGATACCTATTGCATTCTAAATGCTTGTTAGTAATCTCTTTGACCCTGCCAGCCACATTCACTTCCCCCTGCCCTCACGGCCCTCAAATCACAGTTCTCACCTTCACTCAAGGGCTCGGAATAAATGAAGACAAACTGGAAATGCAGCAAATAAACATCGCTCGCACTTCCAGGCCATCTTCATTTACATATACCTGCAGAGTCATTTGAGGGGACCAATATGGCGCTGATTCAAAACTTTGACGAGTGATATGCATCTTCAGGGAAATGCCGTTTCTTTTGGGTTTCAACACAATTTCAACACAGCTGCTAACAAGCCAACAGTTGATTTGGAAATGAATCATTTATTGGTCAATGTTGATAAATACTTCCATTTTCCATTGGTAGAAGATCTTTCATCCACCACTGATGAAAACGTTATTGAAAGATTACATGGCATTTTTGTGCCCTTGAAATACGACAATGGCCCACCCTTCAATAGTTAAGAGTTCAGAGACTTTCTCGGCTATCTCAATGTAACAAATCAGAAAAGTACTTCTCTTTGGCCTCAGGCAAAGGGCATGGTAGAACAATTCAGCTGTGCAGCGTGCTGCTTTAGAGAAACTCGACCTCAAGGTTGTTTTAAATACCACTCTTCGAGCTAACTTATCGACCCCTCATTCGGCTACAGGAGAAAGCCCTGCAACTTTAATGTTTGGGAGAGCCATGACAACCAAGTTAGCCCAATAGACCAATCTCAGATCAAAGACTGAAAAAAACATTTCCACAGAGGATCCTGGTTGCAAATGAAAAATGAAAATCAATACTAACAAGCAACATCATGTGAAAGATATCACTTGCAAGACAGAAGATTGAGTACTAGTTCAATAGTCCAGAAAGCAAAAATATGATGCCCCTTTCGAGGCTGAGCCTTTTACTATCACAACCATCAAAGGACACATGGTGACTGCCCAACGTCCTGGGATGTCCCTTACAAGAGATTCTTTTCACTTCAAACATGTGGCTCATCACTCACTGAACATCAATGTCACTGTAGAGACTAGGTCTGGACAGACAGTGGATGACCCTGTGACTTCTGTTGTCTCCACCCCACCAATGCAGTACACTGACACTTCGACTGCCAGCTCCCGGTTTCCGATGACCCAATTAGGCTGTGTGGTCCAAGCGACACGAAGGCTCATTGAAGAGTTCTCCTTCCAGCCATACTCCAGGGGTTTGTTCCCTTGTTGGTTTTTGAATGGACTGTTTTACTACTCGTTTCCTGCCATTTTATCACAAAGTTCTGGAGATCATGGCCAGGATCTGCCATTTTGTGGTCTCTAAAGTCCCTCTGGTCAAATCTTGATGCCGGTCTACGCCTTTTACCAGTCTCTTCGTCGCCTTAATGGAGCACCTCTGGGAACTCTTCACCCTTCTTTCCTTGTTTTTTTTCACTCGGATGCATCCCTCTGCCCCCTCCTTCTGTCCACTTCCCTTTTCTTATGTGACCTGAATCACCCTCCTCTATCCACAAGAAGGAGCCCAGCATGACCTCAAGATCAGCCCAGGGATCCAGCATGCTGCTTCCCCCACCACCATCTGGCCTTCTACCCCCATGAACATCTCCAACTCGGGGATCCCTCCAGACCCACGACCACGACCCTTGAGTGCAACACCACCTGAACATCTGGCAGAACGATGGCAAGAATTTCCTGCTCTGTAAATATGTAATATATAATTGTCCAAGCCTAATCACTGTTAAAATGTAATCCTGAGTGAATTTGCAATTTGTAGATATATAACTCTAACCACTAGTATATGTAGTTGACCTTTGTACGTACTACCATTCATATGTGATTTTAGAGTTTATCCGTTTGTATCTCTTCTTTGAGTGACTTTACAACTTGTACATTTGCAATTTTTTCTGTTTGTATCTCTTATGTAACTCATGTAATCCAAAGTCCTTATGTAACACAACTGGTTCTTTTGTAAAGAGCTCTGAAAACCTTCGGGTAATGTTCACGCTATATAAAATCGCATTAAATAATTAAAAAAATAATAAGTGGATATGCATTTGTAATTATTTATGTATGTATTCATCTATTTATAAAAATAAGTTGTAACTTTGTATTTAACAATGGAGACAATGCAGTGTTGTGTAAATAAAGAATGACAGAACTCTTTTGGTTTCCGATGGGCTCCACAGAACTGTGATATAGGCGTTGGAGGGTGATGCAGAGATTTCAGGTTTAGAACGTTTTAGAAGGTTGAGTTACTGCTTACCCGCTGAAGAATAAAGATATGTATAACTATTCTCCATGAGTGGTGTAGTCATTGGTGAGTGCCCGGGCTGGGTAGGACACTACAGGAGGTAAGCAGAGTCCTTGTGTGATCACTAAGAGCCCTGTAGAGCCACATAATAATGCTATGTCCTATTCCCATATTGAGCAAAGTCTGAACAACTGTGTGTGGGGGGGTGGTCAGTGTCCACTGTGGACCATTGGCTACAAGGGGAAGGCCATATCCGGTAATTTTGAGAAACAAGTTACCCACTGTTGTGAGAGAGCAATTGTGCCAGGGCATCAGATCCTTGGTAGAATAAGAGCCAGAAAAAAGCAGGAGACGTTGCAGGGGTAAATCCAAGGCTCAGGAGAGCATGTGGTGCATAAGAGCCAGTGTTTGTAGAAGGCATTTGTGTGCTCTACTCTCCAAATGGAAAAACAACAGTTGATGGACAGAATGCAGAACAATGTCATACATTCACCCAAGTACAGAGATCTGGGCCTAAATTCATAGTTTTATTGCACTCTACACCACCCCAGTTCAGACATGGCCAATGGCAAATCAGCCTTGACCCTGTGCCTCATGGGAACAGTCCAGCCCGAACTGCCAAGCCATGTCTTCCCTGGACCGGAATCAAGCATCCTAGGACCGGTATCTGGCTATCAGCCATCATCAGCCAGGATAGCTTGACTCCAGTGGTGTGGAGAGCACGGGACTCACGTCTGAGCATACCCGTCCCACTCGGGGTGACAAATGCAAAAACAACAGTTGATGGACAGAATGCAGAACAATGTCATACATTCACCCCAGTACAGAGATCTGGGCCTAAATCCATCGTTTTATGCACTCCACACCACCCCAGTTCAGACATGGCCATATGCAAATCAGCCTTGACCCTGTGCCTCATGGGAACAGTCCAGCCCGCACTGCCAAGCCATGCCTTCCCTGGACCGGAATCAAGCATCCTAGGACTGGTTTCTGGCTACCAGCCGTCATCAGCCAGGATAGCTTGACTCCAGTGGTGTGGAGAGCACAGGACTCACGTCTGAGCATACCCATACCACTCGGGGTGACAAATGCAAAAACAGCAGTTGATGGACAGAATGCAGAACAATGTCATACATTCACCCCAGTACAGAGATCTGGGCCTAAATCCATCGTTTTTTTGCACTCCACACCACCCCAGTTCAGACATGGCCATGTGCAAATCAGCCTTGACCCTGTGCCTCATGGGTACAGTCCAGCCCGAACTGCCAAGCCATGTCTTCCCTGGACCGGAATCAAGCATCCTAGGACCGGTTTCTGGCTATCAGCCGTCATCAGCCAGGATAGCTTGACTCCAGTGGTGTGGAGAGCGCGGGACTCACGTCTGAGCATACCCGTCCCACTCGGGGTGACAAATGCAAAAACAACAGTTGATGGACAGAATGCAGAACAATGTCATACATTCACCCCAGTACAGACATCTGAGCCTAAGTTCATCGTTTTTTTGCATTCCACACCACCCCAGGTCAGACATGGCAATATGCAAGTCAGCCTTGACCCTGTGCCTCATGGGAACAGTCCAGCCCGGACTGCCAAGCCATGTCTTCCCTGGACCGGAATCAAGCATCCTAGGACCGGTTTCTGGCTACCAGCCGTCATCGGCCAGGATAGCTTGACTCCAGTGGTGTGGAGAGCACGGGACTCACGTCTGAGCATACCCGTCCCACTCAGGGTGACAAATGCAAAAACAACAGTTGATGGACAGAATGCAGAACAATGTCATACATTCACCCCAGTACAGAGATCTGGGCCTAAATCCATTGTTTTTTGCACTCCACACCACCCCAGTTCAGACATGGCCATATGCAAATCAGCCTTGACCCTGTGCCTCATGGGAACAGTCCAGCCTGAACTGCCAAGCCATGTCTTCCCTGGACCGGAATCAAGCAGCCTAGGACCGGTTTCTGGCTATCAGCCGTCATCAGCCAGGATAGCTTGACTCCACTGTTGTGGAGAGCACGGGACTCACGTCTGAGCATACCCGTCCCACTCGGGGTGACAAATTCAAAAACAACAGTTGATGGACAGAATGCAGAACAATGTCATACATTCACCCCAGTACAGAGATCTGGGCCTAAATTCATAGTTTTATTGCACTCTACACCACCCCAGTTCAAACATGGCCAATGGCAAATCAGCCTTGACCCTGTGCCTCATGGGAACAGTCCAGCCCGAACTGCCAAGCCATGCCTTCCCTGGACCGGAATCAAGCTTCCTAGGACCGGTTTCTGGCTATCAGCTGTCATCAGCCAGGATAGCTTGAGTCCAGTGGTGTGGAGAGCACGGGACTCACGTCTGAGCATACCCGTCCCACTCGGGGTGACAAATGCAAAAACAATGGGGCATGAGCCAGCCGAAGGTGGTGAGCAGGTTGCCTTAGGCAGCAAAATGTCTGGAGATGTATGAGGATGAGAGAGCCCCCGACAACGCGCACCTCAGACAGGTTGCGCTGCACCAGCCACCGAGAGATCCATAGTAGTCGGGCTGCTGCTAGATAATATGCCTCCAACAAAGGTGTGCCTAGACCATAAATGGGAAGCTGCAATTTCAGTTGGGCTATGTGGTGTCACAGTAGAAAAGACTGTGGGGGGATAACTGGAAGGTTGGTGAAATGATAATGAAGCCTGGGGAGCATGATCATTTTGGGCAGGACAATCTTACTTGTGAGGGCTAGCTGGAGTTATTTCCAGAATTGGACCTGAGATTTGAGGACTGTATAGACCCTGCTGAGGTTACTTTCAAAAAGGTCCTCAGGAGAGTGGAATAAGCCGACCCCTAGATATCGAACAGCATCTCCTTTCCACTCCAGCCGATGTCACTGCATCTGTACCTTGACAGGGGGCAATGAACCGCTCAAGGGAAACGCACAGAATTTCACCCAATTCACCTGTAATACGGAAATAAATGTGAATGAGGCTAACTTGGTGTGGATGGGGGAGAGGTCAGTGCAGACGTATCGGATGTAGAGTAGCAGATCGTCCGCATAAAGAGAAACTGCGTCTCGATTTGAGCAGAGGCGGGAAGCCAGAGGCTCCACCGCGAGATCATGGCAGAGATTGATAGATCTTAAAGTAGTTGAATATCAAATCATTATGAACCTCCCCTTCACAAGAAAAATTGTCTAGAGCACTCACATTGAGAAGTAAAATGAATGAAACACAAGCACAGGCAATTACACTGAAAGGTTTATGCTTGAAGTAGAGTAGTGAAAATGCAAAGCCTCATATAGGTGCTCGGGAAGCCACCACCACCATCAGTGCACTCAGCAGCAGTTCTTGCAGCTACTGTTGCTACACTAGCAGGACTCAGGCTCTCAGTATTGCTAGAGGAGACCACTGAGAGGAAAATAAAACCAGCAACCATGGGAATCAGCAGGAAAGTCCCTGCTGTCATAAAACAACGACTTCTCCACCCTCCCCTCACAGTGACCTACTATGTTAGGGAGGAGCTTTGGCAGTCTCTTGAAAGTCACAAAAACGGGTTCTGAATACTGTAAACAGTTCTCAGGTCCAAACCTCCACCTTCAAACACACCCTCCACAAGATCCACACAAGGGCATCTGGACAGTCTCCTGCAGGAAATGTGATGTTACATTAGAAGGAGGCAGTGAAACAGATGTCTGTACCTTGCCTCGCAATAACAGATCCATTTACTCGAGGTAATCCCGGGTGCTCAAAAGACCCCAGAAAAAAACTCCCAAAGCGGAGAACTTCGGAATATAAGTAGACTTCCAGTCTTGGTGGGCTTTTCTGACAGCATTGGAGACATCCGTAGGGCAGGTCCACAACTATGGTAACTTCTGATTGCCTAATCAGTGCTGGAAATTCAGCAGGTCACAGACTTCCACAAGAGGATCCATCATGCCATCACATGTTGCAGTGGAGTTTCAAATGATACAGACTTCTCAGACTCCTCCTCATTCGATGTTCTGATTCACACCATAGGGTATGCACATATCTAATCTGGCATGGTGCTTGCAAAACGTCAACTTTTTTGAGGCAAAAATGTTCTTTGTTTACACGAGAGCTTTTCTAAACCGTTGGAAACCAGTGTCCGTGTGCTTTTGGAGGCTTAGATATTGCAATCTTAATATCCATTGCCAGTTGTCAACTAGACATTCCCAGTGTCAACATTTAACACCATTGCTGCTTGGGATCTCCTTCTGCTGTGCTGGACCATAATAGAAATGGGTGTGGTCATGACGAGCTCAGCTGGTCATGAGCACACGAGCACCGTGCCTCATGACGAGCTGAGCTCGTATGAGCACGGAAGGGGTTAAGAAGTCAAATGTGCGAAAAATGTGTTGATGTGGGTGGTGTGTGAAAATATGGGATCGCTCACACACACAAGATGTCTAGTGTTTGTTTTGTCATTCAGAAAGGATAATTTTTGAAGGCGAAACATAGCTCACCCCCCAAACCCTCGCCTGTAACCACGTCCACCCTCGGGTTTCTGTCTGTATTTACTGAAGTGTATGAAAGAGTTTTGAATGGAATGCTGTACTCAGTCTCAGTCACTGGTAATTACTTGGGGCCATTATCCAAATCCATCGTTTTGTGCACACCATGCCTCCTCAGTTTGAACCCAGTCATGTGCAAATCAGCCGTTATCCTTTTCCAATAGGAGCAGTCCAGTCCAAACTGCCACGCCAGGTCCTCCCTGACGAAGAATCCCTGAACCGGAACACAAGCAACTTGACTGGTTTTGCCCTCATCAGCTGGGTATGGGTTGGTTTCAGTGGCACACAGTGGCGGCTGGCGTCTGCGGGGGAGGGGGGGTAGACGTGCAAGTGTAAAATAATATTAAAAAATGTATAAACCTTACTGAACTTGTCATCGTTCTCGCTCCAGACCTCTTCTTTCATTCACACAGGAACTGGATGCTGGAACTCCCTTGGCCAATCCTAATGCTGCTCCCACCAGCATTGCAGCAGCACTAGGATTGGTGGGAGCGGCCTCACTCTGCACTTCCCAATGCTCTTGAGGCTTTGGCTTGCTCTAACCCAGCTGGGTTAGAGATGTTTAAAGTGTGCATGTGTGGGTGGCTGTTGCAAGACGGCAGGCCAAAAAGACATGCACAGGTTAAACAGTGCAATACCAGCCCACCCTCCTCCCTGCTGCGGTCACTTAGCATCGGCCCGCCCCTGACCCTCGGCTCGGGAATTCAAAATAAAATGGTAATCAATTACCATTTTATTTTTCATATCTGGGGATTTGGGGGGATTTGTAAGTGGGGCGACGCTTCTCCGCTGAAGCAGAGAAGCTGCCCCTGCACAGTGTGCATGGGACCCACAGCAAGGCATACCCGTCCCACTTAGGGTGTTGCACGTAGGGCGGAAAATGATGTATTGGGATACGACCCTGAGTGATTGCCAGTAGCTGAGATTAATTCAAGCATTCCACCCATCACTTTGTTTTTGATTCATTTAGACATAACAGCCACTCCATGTCTCTGCACAGAAAATAAGGGCTCTTCTATGCCACCCCATTTGAAAGAGATTTTTAACCCGCTTTTCTTTTAGCAACTCGTATTAAAACATTACCAAAGCATTGAAGCTCGCTTGTATTGTATAGGCATTTATATAGTGCTTAGACCCCCTGAGCAGATGCTGAAGCGCCTTGCCCACGGGTCAGCCTAATGTTAATGGTTTCCTTTAGCCCAGCATAAGGGTTACAGTTGGTCATGCTGCTCCCATTCAGTGAGTGGTATGCACACTGTAAGCTTTTCATTCCAATGCTGTGCTGCTTCCAACGGGCATGCTGGTCTTGTGTACTCGAAACAGCAGCTTCACAATATTAGCAGCATTCTCACGCATACAGGTCTTCTTGCTGTCTGGGATCAGTCTGTCGCGCACTTGCACGTCAGTGGTGTGCAAAGTTGAGAAGACTGTAATCTTGCAAATTTCGTGAAACGCTCGTTTCAAATTTCTCAAGCTTGAAATGTTTTGAGAAAGGTTTACAGAGAAAATCTCTCAGAAATTCTTCTCTAAAAAATTGTTGATGACATTTTCGTCAGGCCTACTTTTCCAAAGGTGACAAACAGCTCTTGTTATCGAAGTCGAGAGGTTTAGCGCTTTCTCAACATTTCGCCGCCCTTATATTAAGTTACTGAGCCGTGTCATTACAACACCTTGTTGGCGTACGCCAGGGGGAAGCTCCGGCTATTGGGTTTAGCAAAGCGAGACATTTCATGAAGGAAAAGTCTACCTTTTGGATGTGTTGTCAGTAAGGCGAAGAATTTGTGTTGGGAAATACTGCCCTCTAACGCAATTACTTGTGTATTACAGCTTTAAAGCAACTATTGAAAGTATGTGCCTCTGTACAAATAGTAGAGATATAACTACTGTTTGACATCGCTTTAAACTTGAGTCCAGAGAAAAAAACAAATAATTTCTGAGATCATTAACAGAGGTTGGTGGACTAAAAATCTTCCTTCTTGCTCGATTTAAACTGACACGTAAAGCGCTCCAGAACATGGCTCGTGATAGCGGACCGGCCATAAACTAACAAACATAAGGAAAGGTTTCAGTAAAATATGCCAAGCAGGGAGAAAGTGTCCTAAAATGTGTACTAAAGTAAGCGAGGCATTAAGAGAGATGTATATAAAGATGATAGGTAGGGTGCTAATAAGGGTGTATTAAAGTAGGTAAAAGGTGCTGAAAAATGTGAATTAAAAGATGGGAAGCGCCGAGGAAAGTTTATCATAATGGTTTGGTCAGTCAGATTACTCGCTGTGTTATTGCCGGTCCCAGGCTGTTTTTCAGAAAATCTTGAAGACTTGGCTCTTTGTTTCCAGTGTTAAGTAAGTTTCCTCTCTTACCGGATTAGTAGCAGCATGTTAGCGCCAAGACGCCTCGGCATTCAAGCGCTTTAGAAAAATATTACTTACTTATTGTGCTAGTCTGATCAATTGCTTTGGGAGAGGGGGCCCCTTTGCCAGTGCTTGAGTGTTTGTAACGTTTCAACAAGCGCTGACTCTGTGCCCTACATTTCTCCTACTTTTGTATTATAATAGAGAATGTTGTAGCTGGTAAGGTTTCAGCAGAAACAATGACTCAACACCATGCTTGTAGTTGTCTGGAGACTGCCCTCTCGTGGTCAGTTCATCCTATATTATGTATGTTGCATAAGGATTCAGTCAATCAATCAATCAATCAAAGCATTTATATAGCGCACTACTCACCCAGAGGGTCTCAAGGCGCTAGGGGAGGGGGGTCCGCTACTGCTCGAACAGCCAGGTCTTGAGTTGCTTCCTGAAGGCGAGGTGGTCCTGGGTCAGGCGGAGGTGGGTCGGGAGGGAGTTCCATGTCTTGGCGGCGAGGTAGGAGAAGGACCGTCCCCCTGTGGTGGCTCTTCGGATGCGGGGGACGGTGGCGAGGGCGTGGCCGGTCGATCGAAGCTGGCGTTTGGGAGCGTAGAAGTTGAGGCGGCTGTTGAGGTATCCTGGTCCTTGGTTGTGTAGGGCTTTGTGTGCGTGGGTGAGGAGTCGGAAGGTGATTCTCTTGGTGACCGGGAGCCAGTGCAGGTCTCTCAGGTGTCCGGAGATGTGGCTGCGGCGGGGGATGTCCAGGATGAGTCGTGCTGAGGCGTTCTGGATCCGCTGAAGTCTTTTCTGGAGTTTGGCGGTGGTGCCGGCGTAGAGGGAGTTGCCGTAGTCCAGACGGCTGGTGACGAGGGCCTGGGTGACCGTCTTCCTGGTCTCGGTGGGGATCCACCGGAAGATCTTTCGTAGCATGCGCAGGATGTTGAAGCACGACGAGGAGACGGCGTTGACTTGTCTGGTCATGGAGAGGGTGGAGTCCAGGATGAAGCCCAGGTTGCGTGCGTGGTCTGTTGGTTTGGGTGCGCTGCCTAGGGCGGGGGGCCACCAGGAGTCGTCCCAGGCGGAGGGTGAGGATCCCAGGATGAGGACTTCCGTCTTGTCCGAGTTCAGTTTCAGGCGGCTGTTCTTCATCCATTCGGCTACCTCTTTCATCCCTTCGTGGAGGTTGGCTCTGGCGGTGGCGGGGTCGTTGGTGAGGGAGAGAATCAGCTGGGTGTCGTCGGCGTAGGAGATGATGTTGAGGTTGTGCTGGCGTGCGATGTCTGCGAGGGGGCTCATGTACACGTTGAAGAGGGTTGGGCTGAGCGAGGAGCCTTGAGGAACGCCTCAGATGACTTCGGTGGCTTCAGATCTGAACGGGGGGAGGCGGACTCTCTGTGTCCTACCGGCGAGGAAGGAGATGATCCACTCCAGTGCCTTCTCCTGGATTCCGACGTTGCTGAGTCGCTGCACTAGTGTACGGTGGCAGACAGTGTCGACGGCCGCGGAGAGGTCTAGGAGGATGAGGGCCGCTGTTTCTCCGTTGTCAAGCAGAGCTCGGATGTCATCGGTGGCTGCGATCAGGGCGGTCTCGGTGCTGTGGTTGGCCCAGAAGCCAGACTGCGAGAGGTCGAGGGATCCGTTCGTCTCGAGGAAGGCGGCCAGCTGCTTGTTGACGATCTTCTCGATGACTTTTGCAGGAAACGGGAGCAGCGAGATGGGGCGGTAGTTCTTGAGGTCGGTGGGGTCGGCTGATGGCTTCTTTAGTAGAGCGCTGAGTTCGGCGTGCTTCCAGCTCTCCGGGAAGGTAGCGGTGTCGAAAGAGGTGTTGATGATGTCCCGCAGGTGGGGTGCGATGACAGCGTCGGCCTTGTTGAAGACGTGGTGAGGGCAGGGGTCGGTAGGAGATCCGGAGTGGATGGAGTTCATTGTGCGGACGGTGTCTTCGGTGCTGATCGGGGTCCAGGCGCGGAGGGTGGTGGTGGGGGGCGGTGGTTTGGTCGTGGCGTGCGTCGGTTGAGTGCTGAAGCTGTTGTGTGTTGGTGGCACACTACAGGTGTGTTCGGTGGCACACTACAGGCCAGATTTACCAATTTCTCATGCAGCTCAGTACAGCAGCCGCAAATGCTGTGTCGCGTGAGGAGAGAGCGCCAAATTTACAGAAATATAGCACTCTCCTTCCCTCTCTCTCGAGCCGACGCTAAAATCAGCTGCCGTGCGCCACGGAGACACCTTTGCACCGTAGTGAAATGGCGTCTCTGTGATTCAAGCATAGGTTTTGTACTGGAAGGATACCCTTTCAGTACAAAATCCTATGCTTAGACTAATTTTAACAATTTTCCCACTTTATATATATGCTGTACAGTGCAGCACACATCCGAAGTTGGAAAATAAAGGGGGAAAAAAGCATTTCTCCTTCATAGTGCCTGGTTGAAGGGTGCACTATTTTCTGATGCTAAACCCTGTCTACTTTATTTAGTAAATTGGGTTTACCATCAGAAACCTTGGGTGATTGCATGGGAACACCCATGCACCACCTAGGGTACGTTCCCTTGGCGCTAACTAATGCAAAGCAGCACATAGCGTTGCTTCGCGTTACTTTCACATTATTTCCAGGACTAAACAAGTTTAGCACTGAAAAGAAAATCGGACAAAAATATTTTATGTCAATTTGCATCATTTTTGTGACGCAAATACTGCATAAAATCTTAGTAAAACTTCCCCCATTTGTGCTCTCCAGTGGTGTAATCAAGAATAAGGCACCTTCAGACATAAATATATTGAGTAGCCCCCTGAGATAATGTCACAGAATAACTGCGCACTACCCCTCAAGAAACCTTCATGTTTAACTGCCTTGTAACTCCATCCTGCTGTCAGTATCTGGACGGGGCATAGTCAACTCCCCACTTTAGCAGCTACAGTGGGTGGGGGGTGTTTGATTGGCATAATTTCTCTGCAGCTCAGAAGACAAAGACTCACAATTAAAGTGAAAGGCTGGGAGAATGAGTGAGTGAAAGGATGGATGGATGGTTGAGTGAAAGGGTGGATGGAAAGATGTATGGATAAATGAGTGAAACGATAGATGTAAGGATGGATGAGTGGAAGGGAGGGAGGATGGATGAGTGAGTGCTAGGGTAGATGGATGAGTGAAAGGGTGTATGGGTGGATGAGAGAAAGGATGGATGAGTGAGTGAAAGTCTGCATGTATGAGTGAAAGGGTAAATGGATGGATGTGTGAAGTGAAAGGATGGATGGATGGATTTACGGATGATGAGTGATAGAGTGGATCAGTGAAAGCAAGGCTAGATGGATGGCCAGATGAAAGGGTGGACATATGGACTTGTGAAAGGGTGAAAAGATGGACGAATGATTGAAAGAGAGAATGGATGAGTGAGGATGGATGGAGAGCAAAAGGGTAAATGGATGGATCGATGAGTGGATGCATGGATGGGTCGAAGGGCAGATGCCTGAGTGAAAGGATGGTTGGCTGAGTAAAAGAATGGATGGATGAGTGAAAGAGTGGATGGATCAGAGGAAGGATGGACGACTAAGAGGATGGATGGATCAATGGATGACAGGGGGTGGATAAGTGAAAGAATGGATGATTGAGTGAAAGGATGGATATGTTTGATGGATAGGTTTGAAGACAGATGGCTAGGTTTGGATATGGAAGGGCGGATGGACTGAATGCTGGATGAAAGACTGAATGGATGACAGAATGTAAAGGTGAACTGGTGATAAAATGGTGATAAAATATGAATGGAAATAGGCTTAGATGGAAGAGACAACCAAACTCTTCTGGGGAGGGTTGAGATGACTTGCTTTGCTAGCTTGGTGCCATAAGAGCTTAGGTTCAAAGTGGAGAGTATTTACATTTTCTGGCTACTCCCTTGTCCTGCATCTTAATTTAACAAACTAAGAACTTACATTGAACACTTCCGACCTACAGAGTCCACATTGTTTTGTTTGTGGAGTGTTGCACTTTTCCTTGCAAATTGATTTTTCAGTTTTTTTACACTTCTTTATTGGATTTGCACATATGAAAATAATAATGAAACATCAATATTCATCAACTGATCATATAGCACAGGTGTTATTTAAAAGGTACCGTGTTCCATCACATTTAATTGGAAGCAGAATTCCGCCTGCCCTGCTCTTTATTTGCATAATATCTACCAAATTTGATACTTATAAAAAAAAAATACAAGCCTATGCAAAAACAACCTCCACTTACACCAGGTATAGTTGAACCCTATGCTCAGTTCCAATAGGAACCTCCATGTTCACTGCACATTGGAAGTTCTTTCAACCAGTAGGTTTAGGCAGATTTTCACTCATCCATGTCAGACAGATACCCATCAATGATTGATGCCTTTTAGGTAACCCAGTAGTAAACCAAACAATCATGAGTCTGTAGTCATGGGAGTGCTGCACCTACTGTGTCTTTAATAGTGTAGAAGACTTCACCACAGAGACTGCAGACAACAGCTTTCCTGGGCCATACGGAGAAATTCTGCCCCATTCATTCAGAACGAAGGCCATCAAGCAGTTTTATCATGTCTATTGCACGTAAGGGTCACATGTGCTGTGGATACACAATTTGGACCACTGATAATCACTGGACAAGACAGTAAAAGTATTCCTCTTACCGCATGTGCGCACAGTGTCTTTCACAGATTATATATAAATTAACACCTTCCATGCTATGGCTTTTCCTGTCCTGTGCTGTGCTGGAAAAGCTTGAAAGGCATTATTTCATGACGAGCTCACCTTGTCATAAGCACAGCTCCAGTGTGCTTCATGACGAGCTGAGCTCGTCATGAGCATGGAAGGGGTTAAATACTGTGCCAGGAGATTAAGTCTGGCTGACCAGATACATCAAGACTTCAGAGATGGAGGCTTTTTGGGAAAGTAAGAAAGATATAGACCAGTGATACTGAAAGAACTGGCCGGGAGCCGGTTGCGGCCGACCTGACCTTTTCATGCGGCCCTCTGGTCAACAGCAGCACTGGGCTGCTGTTTACTCGACTCAGCAGGAGCATTAAAAAGAACTCAAATAAACAGGCAAGCATTTATTTACAGGTTGATTGAAGTTAAAGAAATGAAGTAACTAGGATATCCCACACCCTTATCTTAAGGATCACCTTAATTTTTAAAGACATATTGCAACACACGTGTTGGAATATGATAAAGTCTTTTCAAAATTCAAAAATTATATTTCATTAACATGCAGAATTGTTTCACCTTACTGCATCAGATTATTGAGAGGTATTTTTTAAAAGTAATAATATTCATAAAATGTATTTAGAAACATTCATCCTTCCATCCACCCTGATAACAATGGCAATATTGAACTTGGAGGCAAGTCGGTTTTTATGTGCACCCTTTGGGTGGCCTGGTTTGCTTTTATACAGGGACAACACAGTAGTTTATTAAATGAAGCACTGGAGAAGGTTTCGTACAGTGCCAATCTGTAGTCATGTATTTCAAGGTCTTCTGATTTGTCATAATGAAGATTAAGGAGGGAAAGTGAAATAAAACAATTGATCTCACAAATTGGGGAAGCTGGGATTGATCCCTAATTTTCTAGTTTCACATTGTGAAATTCAGCCACTAGATGTACATGCTTCTCTTCCCCTACACCCACCTTGCACAACACCCCACCCCCAACAGCACCCTGCTGGCATCAATGAGGTCCTTGGCCACATCCCAGACCAAGCTTTTTGTCTCTTGGGAAAAGGTTTGCGAGTAGGCCAGGGCATAGGTTGAGACTACACGCAGGTAGCTGGCGTCTAGCCACTCTTTTCACAGAGTAGAGGCTGTCCACCCTGCCAAGAGGTTGGGACCCACAGAAATATGCTAAACTTGTCCCGGTGTAATTTTCAGACATCGGGACACATTCAGCAGTGCCCGCAGGTTGTCTGCTTTCGCTCGGAGCAGCAACGTGCAGGCAGTGGGGTTTATCATATCAGATTCCAGCTAGGCCCATAACAAAGGCCGAAGTTAAGGGGTCATCCGGCCTCCTTTTGTTGGAGTATCCTCCCTCGGAACTATGGGGAGCCTCACACTTAAAAGAAATGGAGAAGAAACAAAGGCACACAGATTATTACTTCACAGGTACTTAAAAGAGGCATGCTTTTGACTTTGTTTGGTCCCTGTATGTAATGCATATGCATGCAGTGCGCCAATGCCAGATGTGTTGGTCTGTCCCAGTATTTACACAAATAGCAATATTTTGTTTTATTTCTTTTCTAGTGCTACTCATCTCAATGCAGGGTGTCAGAGTGCTTTACATCACATGCACACATTATACATTGACAATAAATTGTATGTGTGTTAAATCAATGTGTAGGATGTGTTACATAAGACAGTGAGATCTATGATCCACATGGCCTTCATAGCTCACTGTGGTATATTAGAAGGATTACAATTTACGAACTGCAAATAACAAAGGGATCTCTGTGTTAAAAGCAGTAATCCGCTTACCCATTTAAATAAAATAAAAATGTGTCATCTGCGTGTTACATAAAGTGCTATTAATGTGATAATAACTCTCTATGTTACTTTAAAAAAATCTGTTTTTATTATTTTCATTCACAACTTTAGCAAAAAAATCAGAATGTACATAGTCACATGTTACAGTTAGCTTACATAACCATCTTAAAAAAACAATAGTGATTCTTTCATTAATCTGGCTGATTGCAGTTGAGACTTTAGGCAATCTACTTAACACAGTTCCCCTTCATATCTCAGAACTCATCATCAGAACTATCCTCATCGTAATCAGGTATTGGCTCACATATGTTCCCCCGGTATGTATTCCATGCCTCCCATATTTTAGTCCATTTCAGGGGGCATCCCCGGTTTATGAAAACCGTTCTTTCGGCCATCATAGCAAGGTCCATATCTCTACAGTAGGTCGCCAAAGATGGTAGTTCCTCGGCCCTCCATTTTTGCGCTATATTACGCTTTGCCACCATGAGCCCCAGTGTGACCCACATTTGCGCTAGACGCGTAAGAGCATTGGGTTCCCACATGTTTAGTAGGCATCTGCGCAGCTCTGGAACCAGCGATACACCTACTGTCTGTGACATCGTTCTTAGTACCTTTCTCCAGTAGTCAGTTATCTTGGAGCAGTCCCATAACGTGTGAAAGAAGGACCCCTCCTCCCCACATCCTCTAAGGCAGTATGGATGTTGCGCCCTGCCCATTTTGTATAAGGTGCATCTAGTATGATATGCGCGGTGTAATATCTTAAGCTGCACAAGCCTGAGCCGCGATGGTATACCCACCTCCTTGGGCGAGGCCAGTGCTTCCTGCCACTCCGTCTCCTCCATGTCTCCTACGTCCACCACCCATTTTTCTCTTAGCGATGTTGTAGGGTCCGGCAGGTTATTTATTAATTTGCGGTAAGTAAAAGACGTGGCGGGCTTTTGCATGTAGTCTGTGAGTAGTCTATCTTCCAGTGTGGAAGCTTCAGGGACCTCAGTACCCTGCGGTAGTGCTGCCCATAGTGTGTGCCGTATTTGCGTATATCTGAAAGCCTCAGATGGAGCAAGGTCATACTGTTGTCTGAGCTGGTCATATGGAAAGATATTCCCCTTATCCCACAAGTCTCCCACTGTGGAAACACCTATGGTGTCCCATTGGTCAAATCCCTTGCCATTTCTCAAGTGCCCTAGTCGCTTAGTGTCCCAGAGTGGGGTAAGCCGGGTGATGACTGTCCTCCATCCCAGTCGTGTCTGTGCTGTGTGCCATAACATGGCTGTGTGTTTTGCTGGTCCTATTAGTTTCACGACTAGGCCTTTATTATATAAGGCCGCAAGCATATTCCCCGTGCCCAGCTGAGACCTATCTGCCCTGTACGCTGGGTCGGCCTGGGAGGCATGTTTCCAATGATTAATAACTTTGAGATGTGCCGCCCAGTAATACAACTGGATGTTAGGGAGTGCTACTCCTCCGTCACACCATCCTTGATTAAGTTTTGCTTGCGCGAATCGTGCCGGTTTATTGCCCCATAGCAGCGTGGACACCTGCGCAGCTATTTGTTTAAAATGTTTTAGGTGCACTGGAAATGGCGTGTTCCCCAGGGCGTATAGAAATCGAGGCAAGGCCATCATTTTGAACAACGCTGCTTTCCCCAGCAATGTTAGAGGAAGCCACTCCCAATGCGCCACATCTCTCTTCAAGCGCTCCAGTGGGGGCGCCAAGTTAATAGAGAAGAAATCCGCTGGACCAGCCGTGATGTGAATACCTAAATATTTAAATGAGTCATGCAAAATTAGGAGCGGGCAATTCACAGGAAGACATGGTGCGGGTCCATGCAATACGTACTTAACAAACTTGGACCAGTTGATAGTGTACCCGGATATCTTTCCGAAACTATCACACATCTCAAAGAGCACTTGTATGGAGTATTCGGGGTTTGTCAGATACACCAGAATATCATATGCATAGAGGGAAATACGGTCTTCCCACCCGTCGGCCCACCGAATACCTTGCAGCAATGGGTCTCCTCTGATCCAAGTTGCCAGGGGTTCCAACACTAACGCGAAATGGAGCGGCGACAGGGGGCATCCCTGGCGCGTCCCTCTCCCCAGCGGTATTGCGTCTGATATGTGTCCATATGGCCATCACATACGCCATTGGTCCGGTATATAAGAGGCGGACCCATGCACAAAATTTGGGGCCAAACCCTAAATGACGAAGGACCGCGAAAAGGAAACTCCACTCCACCATATCGAAAGCCATCCTTGCATCTAGGGAGATTACAACCGCCGGTTCCTGCAGGGCCGGGGCCTTAGCCAGCACCCCATGCAAGCGTCTGAGATTCAGTGCAGTGTTTCTGTTTGGCATGAAGCCTGATTGGTCTGGATGGATTAAGTGCGGAAGGTGTGCCATCAGTCTGTTTGCTAATACTTTAGCAAGTATTTTGGCCTCCTCATTTATCAAAGAGATTGGACGATAAGAGGTTCATTCGGTCGGAGGCTTCCCGGGTTTCGGGATAGCCACTATTGTGGCCAGTCGCTGGTCTAGCGGCAGTTCGCCTCTGTCCAGGCTTTCAGTGTACATTCACAGTAAGTGCGGACTGATAGTGTCCGCCATCTGTTCGTATAATTCTATCGGGACCCCGTTGGGTCCCAGTGCATTGCCTGCCTGCAACGAGCGGATTGCGGTTTGCAATTCTTCCTCCGCGAGATCCGCCTCCAGCTTCAAGGAAGCCTACGGAGTGAGTTTGGGCGTTACTATATCTTTTATGGAGGCCGCAGCTTCATCCTCTGACATGACCGATGCCAATGTATAAACGTCCCGAAAATGCCCTGCCAATGTGTGCACTATTACCCGTGGGTCTGTTGTCAACTGCCCTTCTACTGTCCGTATTTGCGCTATTCCCTTAGTACCTCGTTCTCGCCTATCCAGCCGGTAAACAGACAAAATATCAACTACAAAACATCGAATGGACATAATATCGAGAACAAAATATACGCTGGACAGAATATCGAATGGACAGAATATAGACATCAAAAATATCGTTTTGAAGGTAAGTAATGTAATATCGAATTTTAAAATATAGATAGTCAAAATATCGAAGTACATAATATAGGTTAACAAAAATATCGAACTTTTAATAATAGCGATTTTTTTACAGTGTATTTTATGTGTTAAAAGTGTTTATTTATGGTACAATGTAATTTAATTAATGAATTTAATGTTATTTAAATTTTGCGCAATTTAATTCTGTAGCGGGTTGTGGGTTTATAGGGGAATAGGGCGGGAAGTAATTTAATTATAATTAATTAAATATGTAAATGTATTTATTGGTATTTGTTTATAATTCATTGTTAATTAATTTGTAATTTGTAAATAATTACATTTTAATTGGCAATTAATTTAATTTAATTGATTAATTGATAATTATGTTAATTTAACTAATTTAATTTCTGTAGTAGGTTGTGGGTTTATAGGAGAGTAGGGTGGGAAGTAATTTAATTATAAATAATTAAATATGTTAATTTATGGAGTGTAATTTAATTATAATTAATTCAATATGTAAATTTATTTATTGGTATTTGTTTATAATTAATTGTTAATTAATTTTTATTTAGTAATTAATTACATTTTAATTGCCAATTAATTTTATTTAATTGATTAATTGATTATTATGTTAATTTAACTAATTTAATTTCTGTAGTGGGTTGTGGGTTTATAGGGGAGTAGGGTGGGAAGTAATTTAATTATAATTAATTAAATATGTACATTTATGTAGTGTAATTTAATTATAATTAATTAAATATGTAAAGTTATTTATTGGTATTTGTTTATAATTAATTGTTAAATTATATTTATTTGGTAATTAATTAAATTTTAATTGCCAAATAATTTTATTTAATTGATTAATTGATAATTATGTTAATTTAAGTAATTTAATTTCTGTAGAGGGTTGTGGGTTCATAGGGGAATAGGGTGGGAAGTAATTTAATTATAACTAATTACATATGTTAATTTTTTTGTTGTATTTATTAGATTTTAATTGTTAAGTAACTGTTTAATTACTAATTAATTAATTGTTAATTTGTAAATAATTAGTGTTAATAGATAATTAATTGTAATGATTAACTTAAATTAGTATTTGGAATTAATTAATTATTATATTATATTAAAGTGGTAATTACTTTTAATTAATTTTTTTGTTGATATTAATATATATATATTTTAAAATAATATATGAAGTATCTACTTTCCCTACTGTTGCACTCTCTGGAGTGGGAATAGTAATTTTTACCCCTACGCTATCCAACGCTTTCCCTACTGTTGCACTCTCTGGAGTGGGAATAGTAATTTTTACCCCTACGCTATCCAACGCTTTCCCTACTGTTGCACTCTCTGGAGTGGGAATAGTAATTTTTATCCCTACGCTATCCAACGCTTTCCCTACTGTTGCCCTCTACGGAGTGGGAATAGTAATTTTTACCCCTACGCTATCCAACGCTTTCCCTACTGTTGCACTCTCTGGAGTGGGAATAGTAATTTTTACCCCTACGCTATCCAACGCTTTCCCTACTGTTGCACTCTCTGGAGTGGGAATAGTAATTTTTACCCCTACGCTATCCAACGCTTTCCCTACTGTTGCACTCTCTGGAGTGGGAATAGTAATCATTACCCCTATGCTATCCAACCCTTTCCCTACTGTTGCTCTCTCTGGAGTGGGAATAGTAATTTTTACCCCTACGCTATCCAACGCTTTCCTACTGTTGCACTCTCTGGAGTGGGAATAGTAATTTTTATCCCTACGCTATCCAACGCTTTACCTACTGTTGCACTCTCTGGAGTGGGAATAGTAATTTTTACTCCTACGCTATCCAACCCTTTCCCTACTGTTGCACTCTCTGGAGTGGGAATAGTAATATTTACCCCTACTCTATCCAATGCTTTCCCTACTGTTGCACTTTCTGGAGTGGGAATAGTAATTTTTACCTCGACGCTATCCAACGCTTTCCCTACTGTTGCACTCTCTGGAGTGGGAATAGTAATTTATACCCCTACGCTATCCAACGCTTTCCCTACTGTTGCACTCTCTGGAGTAGGAATAGTAATTTTTACCTCTACGCTATCCAACGCCTTATCTACTGTTGCACTCTCTGGAGTGGGAATAGTAATTTTACACTTCCGCTATCCTACGGTAATAATATTGGATATTTTTTAATTATATTATGTTACTATATATATGTTTTGACAAATATGATTGTAATTTTTTTTATAACTTTAATTAATTATTTAATTATTATAAGGCAATTTAAGTATTTTTAAGTATATTTTAGTAAATAATTTTAATATTAATTTAATTTAACATTGGTTTTAATAAAGTCCATATTTTTACAAACTATATTTTAGTAAACGATATTTTGTACTCGATATTTTTGTACTTACCTGTTTGTAGATACAAAGTCGATATTCTGTCTGTCGATATTTTTCCGCCGATATTTTTGGTAGTCGATATTATGTCCCTCGATATTTTGTCAGTGATCCATCCAGCCATGCCAAGAGCTTTCCTGCTTTGTACCCTACATCGTATATCTTATGTCTGGTTGCTGTGAGGTTGGATATCGTCTCTCTTCTCAGATGGTCCCTATACTGTTGTTGTTTGAGGTGTAGTGCATGTGATGAGGCTGATGTGGGGTCCATCGAGTGGTGTGTTTCGGCCGAATGCAAGTCCAGCTCTAGATCTAATAGTTCTTTCTGCTTTTCTCGTTTATATCCTGTAATGGAGACTATAGCTTGCCCTCTAATGATTGCCTTAGAAGCTTCCCACAAATCTGACGGGGAGCTAACAAACGTGGTGCTCTCCACAAAGAAGTATTTTGTGGCTTTACAGATCTCTTTTCGGACTTTTGGGACTTGCATGTAGCCGGGGTAGATAGGATAGAGTCTCTTATGGGTCACGTGGTGATATGAAAAAGTGAACATTATCGGTGAATGGTCTGAGATGCCTCTGGGTTTGATCGTTATGTCGTCGACACTCTGTAAACTGTTAGCTGAAGTCATGAAATAGTCTATTCTAGATAAGCTGTTGTGTGCATTTGAATGAAACGTGTATTGTCGTTTTGCGTGATGGTGGTGCCTCCAAACATCAACTAGCCCAAGCGCCTCTGTAAAACTCTGCAGGCGAGAAACTACAGGTACCTGCGTCTTCACTGGATATCTGTCTAAGTTAGCATCCATCGTAGCATTAAAATCCCCCCCGATAATAAGGTCACCTTCCGGCAGAGAAAGCAGAAACTCACTAAGAGCTGGGAGCGCCACTGTGTGGAGCGCCGGGGGGATGTACACTGATATCACATTGACAGGTATTCCTTCCCATAGACCCTGTAGGGCTGCAAATCTCCCCTGATCATTTTTTTTGTTTGAAGTACTATGAAGGAGGAATGCTTCCGCACCAGTATGCCTACTCACCTGGAGCCTGAGGAGGACTCCGAGTGTACTGCCATTTGATATCCCCATCTAATGCCTTACACGCCGTACCTGTGAGGTGTGTTTCCTGCAGGAGCGCCAATGTGGGAGCTTGACGTTTTAGAGCCTGCAGCATCAGGCCTCGTTTAATTTTGTCTCCGAGCCCATGTACATTCCATGTGAGTAGTGTTAGGGGGGTCACCTGGGCTCCAGGGGTCGTTTCCGGATTACATTCAGCTGGGGTGAGTGTCGCCATAAGTGCGTTAGTCAGGGAGTGTGTACTTTAATTCATCTGCGTGATGTGTAAGCATATCAGCCAGTGGGTACATTGCTAATCTGTCATTGCCGTTACAAACTAGAACTAAAAATCCCGAAACCCATGCACCCCAACCCTGTGTCCCACCCTACCACCCTGCCCGACGGACTCTGAACTGCCGCCTCCCCAACTTAGCAGAGTGATCAATCTCAACCCTGAACAATGTACTTGCGTGAAGGGGGTAAGAAGTCCAATGAGAAGCGCAGTCCTTCCCTTACCCCCATAGACTACGTCAGCCCAGTGTCCAAAGCCGGCGTATCTGCATCTCTGTCCATGTACGTGTTCCTACTTATCGGTCATCTTCCAGCTTTACAGTTTTATCCGTGACTGAGGTCTTCATTTTCATTCTGCTGTGAGCAATCCTCGTCTGTCCACCGCTGATCTTGGCTGCCTGAGTCCCCGCTTTTGCCCCGACGACGTTGACCTCTAGTTCCGCGTCATGGCCCATCTACTCGACGCCAGCCCTCTAGCCAGTCGTGCGCCTCTTCTGACATCTCAAAAAACCACGTTTTACTATCCGCCACAACTCTAAGTTTTGCCGGGAATAGCATTGAGTAAGGCAGATCCTTGGCTCTTAACTCTCTTTTGACCTCTAAGAAACTGCGGCGGCGCCTTGAGACCGCCGTCATGTAGTCTGGAAAGAAAGACACTGTTGAGTTCTGGATTCGAATCGGTGGGGCCACTCTGGCAGTTTCTAATATGGTGTCCCGATCGCGTAAGTTAAACAAACAGGCGAGCACCGGTCTGGGGAGTGCCACTGGCTTGGACCTTCCCCCCCGGAAAACTGTGGGCTCTTTCTATTGAGAAAAAGGTTGATAGTCCTTTTGGTTGTAGCTGAGTCTTTATAAGTTCCTCCACGTAGAGGTCCATCGCCGGGTTCCCTTCACTTTCCGGAATTCCGAGAATTCGGGCGTTGTTTCTGCGAGAGCGCCCTTCTTGATCGTCCAGCTTCGCCGCCATTAATTTATTCTCGGTTTAGAGCCGGGATACCGTTTTCTGCAGGGCAGCAGTGTCAGCTACTAGAGTTTTGGTGACTTGTTCGACTTCTGTGACCCTGGCCGTCATTTTTTGAAAATCTGCCCTTAATAGGGATACATACGTAGAGATTGAACCGACCGTGGTCTGGACACTAGTAAGGGCTGCATTATGTCTTCTATTGTCACTTTTTTGGAGCTGTCGTCCCTGGGGGCCTTCTCTGAGGAGTCTCTTCGCACTGGAAGTGGTGGAAAGCCTTTCCCATATGCATATTTATCCAGTTTAGATTGCGTGGCCTGAGTCCGTGGGCCCCTGCCCGCCATGGTGTCTTCGGAGGTTGTCGGGGTACCCTGCTGTTGATCACTGCTTTTTCTTCGGGCCTATCAGTCCACACAGCCCGGTGACGCACTCAGGGCCCCCGTCTGGTATGTTGTTTCCCCCAGGGGCTTAGCTTGGTGAGTGATAGTGGGGGGGGGTCATCGTTCACCCATATCCTCCTCTATCTGGCACAGTTATCAGTCACAGAGCCCAGAATTGTGTCCTTGATCGGCTGTTTACCAAGTCGCCCTAAGTGTATGGGCCATTTCATGCGGGTCACCGGATTCCCCACCCCGCAGTTTCAGGGATCGGACACCATTTGGTCAGGTGGGGGGGGGGTGCGCCGGGTCCCGCCACTGGTTTAAGTACCTTCACTCCTGGTTTCTGATGTTGTTTGAGCCTCTGCGTCACCGGCTCAATTGGGTACCAGGGGCTTCCAAGTAATCCAGTCCCCGGCTTATCTCCTGCTGGCAGGCCTCACCTCGCTGTTGTCCCTTCTATTATGAGGCCACTGCTCTCCGGTCTGCAGCGTCTGTTCCGGCACTTGGGCGAGACCTCGCCCTCCTCCGCCGCGCTCAGGGGTGTTCCCGGCCCAGCCACAGCATTCCGTATTGTGCCGCCGCCACCGTGTCTTGCGCCAGGTGCGCCCGCAATCCAGTACCCGGCGGCAGCTTAGTCCGTAGGCCGCCGCAGTCCGCCCTCAATTGTTGCACGATCCCGGTACCGGATTATGACCGGAGTTGTGCCTGCAGCCGCCGCTCGGTCCTAGGCATCAGCGTGAGCCTCTGGAGTGTGAATTTATTTCGGATAAGTGGCCAGATCGTTGTGGAAGACTACGTCTTCCCCGGAGCTCTTTTAGTCAGCAGCCATCTTACTCGGATGCTAGCCACGCCCCTCTATGCTACTTTGATTCAAAACTGTGACTAGACAAAAAACAGATCTCTCCAGCAAATACCTCAACCTATAGAATTATCTTACCATTATTATCATTATTCCCTGAGATGTAATTGCAACACAAAGCAGGTGCCTTAACCCCATAAGGTATTTTAAAATTCAGACTTTGCAACCAATCAAGCAGAACAGAATTACTCCACATTTTTTCTTGTTGCCAATTTCTTTATGGCTGGAT